>NC_084762.1:1312182-1912182 GCF_028858725.1 Colius striatus
TCTCGATCATATTTTCCTCTCCACTTTTAGAAGAGGCTAAGCTACAAGGAACTTAGATGAGATTTTTCTCCTCTCCTCTCCTCTCCTCTCCTCTCCTCTCCTCTCCTCTCCTCTCCTCTCCTCTCCTCTCCTCTCCTCTCCTCTCCTCTCCTCTCCTCTCCTCTCCTCTCCTCTCCTCTCCTCTCCTCTCCTCTCCTCTCCTCTCCTCTCCTCTCCTCTCCTCTCGTGCTGCAGCAATTCCACATCTCTGTACACTTTGAAATCTGGATTCACATTTTATCTTCTCTGTTGTGGAAGCACATCTCCCACTCCTCTGGCAAAAGCCAGTGTGGTGCTTCAGAAGCAACGCCAGCGTGGCTCCCCTGGCATGCTCTTGCTTCAAGGCCACTCCGTGGCTCAGCACTTGTGCTACCATAGGGCAATAAAGCGATTGAATTCCACTTGGGGAAACTTGTGCTGTGCTGAAATAGAGAGAGAAAGAAAAAACCCCAATGCTTTTCAAACAAGAAAGAGCTTGATAGATATCCACCAGAAAGCTTCTGGTCTTTCATACATATTATAACCTGGTGTTTTGCTTGGCTTTTCTGTCATTATCTCCAATATACTATTCAGGCAAAGGCTGTTCACTTGCACAAAGTGCAATGCAATACTGAAAGGTTAGAGACTTCTCCTAACTGTGCCATGCCCGTCAGCTGCCTCTCTGAGTGCTGAGCACATGTTATAAATAATGCACTCCTTAATCCCTCTGCACTTTTTGAAAACACCCCAATGTTCTGCAAAATAACAGGAGGGAAGAGAAACACGTTTCTGTAAACACATCCCACTGCCTAATCGTAACTTTCCTGCTACTCCGAGCTACGCCAATGACACCGAATAACTTCATGACTTTGGCCATTTTGTACCCCAGAACTGGCAACAGTTTACATTTCCACCAGCACCTCTGTCCTACAGAATTTCTCCTGAGTAATTTGTTTGAACAATTAGTGTTCTTTAGAGCGCTTCACCCTGTCTATGGTTCAATTTGAGCTTTTTCAAACACTTTTCATTGTGTGCATCGATCAAACAGCCTCATTTCCTTTGCTTGATATAACCCCACCCACCACCTTGGTTTCTGATTTGTAATCCACAGGGATTATTATAATCTAGGGTGATCAATATAATCCAGAGTGATTATTATAAACCTTTACAGTTTGTATGTTCAGCTTTGGAAGAACTTATATGGGCACGTTAATCTCTGAACTCGTTAATTGCTTTCCTGAGTAGAGATAAGCATAATCAAACCCCCTTGAATTCAGGTTTTAGGAACACAACAGTCTTTCTGCCTGCTCGTAGGGAACTGAATCCCTTTCAATCTGATCAAAGTCTCTAGAGCACAGGCTCAGGAGCTGGGGAGCCAGCTGAGTGCTGCGCATCGCCGTATCGCTTCGCTTCTTCGTCACAACGACCTCATAGAGCCCTCCCAGAGATACCGTGACAATCTAGCCCAAAATGTTACAGGTTGAAAGGCTCCAAGATAACACAGAACACAGCTTTTATCAATACAAGTAACAGGAGATGTAAAAACCATCAATACTGATCCCACCAGGGATCCTCAGTTGGGTGAAGAGGGTGTTGGCTCAAGGAAGACGCTTCAGGAAAGGAAGAACAAATCTGATCCTACCTATAGAATCTGAAATGCTCTCAAGATGCCACATTCACAAAACGTGGCATTGAGATCCTGAAGATGAGAATCCTGAAGATGACAATACTGTCAATGTGCATGTCACACAATCACACCACGCTGCAACCGGCACGTTCCAATCAGAGCTACACTGCCCAAAGGAGGCAGCTTTGGGCCAGCTATGGCAGAACATCTCATCTTCCTTCCCCCAGATTCACGAGGAATAAATATGTGGAGCAGTTAGAGCAATAGTGGTAGCTGGAAGGGAAGGGTGTCACGTGTTTGACTTTGGGAACTCTGGGCTCTTTCATTCAACACCTTTCTGAGTCAACACTGAGAACACAACGTTTGTAACAGAGCTGAAGAGGAGTGGGACTCTGAGTTTTGTCCTTTACTTATGTATGAGTTCTGTTAAGGTCAGCAATGAAGAAAAACTCTTCAAAGTGTTGCCTAAGTGAGGTAGGCGGAGAGAAATCAGGCAGCAAATGGATAGCCACATCCACGCTGACTCCTCTGCTGGCAACCTCAGCGACGTGATGGCCCCAGAGACTGAACAAAGCCGGTACAGATACACATCCACACGCACACTTGCATTACTCTGCAGGTCTCGTGAGGAGAATGAGTATTTCTTGTCCTGTGGCTCTGGGTATTTTACTGAGTACAGCACTCACATCCAAGACATTTTAATCTAAACACACTTACAGGTCCTTTGCTCAGTTCCACAGAGGATGAACAAGGGGAGTGATCTGAATGATGGTACATAGGAATAGGATAGAAACTAAACAGTGCAAAAAAAAACCCCATAAAGACTTGTTTTGAGAGTCAGGTCTCTT
Source organism: Colius striatus (assembly GCF_028858725.1). Lineage (NCBI taxonomy): Eukaryota > Metazoa > Chordata > Aves > Coliiformes > Coliidae > Colius > Colius striatus. Next base: position 1,314,676 of record NC_084762.1, read on the forward strand.
GGAAAATGCCATTACACCTTAAAGTCTTAATGGTAACAGAAATTGATAGGTGTCTGTTGCCCATTACCAACAGCTAAGAAAACTACTCAGACACGTGCACGTTAATGGCATCTCAGCTCCAGTCGGCTTTGCACGACTGTCTCGTGGCTCCTTTCAGCTTACAGAGTGCATTAGTACAGCAAGTGCTTCTTACCTACTCTATGTTTGCTCTCTTGTTTCCAACCATGTGTGAAATTGGAGACTGACTTGAAATTTCCCTGGGTGAACTTGCACGGTTAGAGGACCAAAACATGGACAGCCTGCCTGTCCACTGGGGACTCCACCTTGTTCCCTGCCTTAGGGCTCTCGTTTATGTTTTACTCCAGGATTATGTTGCAGCATTTATGGCTTTTTTTGCCCACAATTCATTGACTGAAGTCACCTTTAGACCTTTTTCACTAGAGCTGGCTGGATCTTGCCAGACTGAATGTTTTCCAACTTAACGTTCCCCACTGAAAAACGTCCCTGACTTCACATCTGAGCTTGGCCTGGATGCAGGCAGCTGGGGAGTAACTCTTGCAGGAGACAAACCTTACACTCAGCTGTTGTGTTTGGGCCAAAAAGAATCCCCCCCATTCCTGTCTTACAGAACTGAAATGGTTCCATTATTCATTGCAAGCAGCTCTTCCTTCTAAAGCCTGGAAGCCAAATTTCAGCAGAGGAGAGGAAAACAAAGGTGTGTGTTTACTGAACTAAAGCAACTGAAGGAAATTAGGGTATCAGGGAAGGGGTGCTTTGTTTGTTTTATGCCCCTTTCAGGGCAGACACGATTCCTCAACCAGCTTTGCTGTTCATGAACCAGATGGCTTCATTTTCCCCACACTTTATTACCCTCACATACATTTTCACTGCAAGTGCTTTGCACAGGATTTGTACGCTTTTTATTAATCTGCAAGACATTCAACTATGCACTAACTCATCCTGGCAGCTGATCAACACTTGGTGACCCAGCGGATTCCATGGATATTCCTAGTAGGGAATAGCGGGAACAGCCAGGTTATCCCTGTTCAGAGCTACAGAAAGAGCTGTTGGCCAACTGAATGCTTGCAAGAGAATTAAGCTGAATTAGTGAATAGGTATCAGCATCCTGTTGAATTCCTGCAGCAATTCCCCACTTAGGGGGCAGTTTCTTGCCATCCTTCTGAGCGTGCAGTGAGTCTGCAGGTTACACAGATCGGTTTGGTTGAATTAAGCAGAGAACCAATTCAGCTTTGGCAATGCTGACACGTCTGTGCTGTTAAAACTCCTCTGTCCACACAGGTCAGTGTATTGAGTCACCAGTTTCACAACTGCCTTCGTTCTCAACCTTTACATGGAGACATCACTTGAAAAGAACTGCAGGAAAACGAATGCTCCTTAGGTCTGGCAGGTATTGTTAGTGCTAAAGCTACGAGAAACCACGGGGTGTACATGCATCTGTTCAGCTACACCTGAAATCTGTTAAAGCCAATTTTAAGTTGAAGGACAGAGGAACAGGCTGTATGTACCACTAGAGCCAGTGCTCAGAAAAAAATGTACTGACATGCACTAGATGACTGAAGGTAAGCTAAAGCTGGGATGCTACGGTACTCAGACCGCTTCTAGCACAGCTCTGCGCTTCTTTTGGTCATCCTGAAGGGGCAGAACAGACTCCCCAGTTTCCACAGTGGTCCTTTATTCACCATCATAGTCACAGGGAGTTTTGCTTCAGAGCCTGTTTGTAACAAGAGTTCCATTTCTTCCCGTTTGTTTTAAAAAGAAAGTTTCCCTTCTCTCATACTTGTCCTTCCTTCTCTTTTCTCCTCTCTCTTCTGCATCTGTGGACTAAGATCTGTGTGTGTGCAGACTCCTCTTGTCCATACAGAGCAGCTCTGATGTGCAGCCACGAGAGCTGCTGGTGTGCCAGGTTAAACCGATACCGAGGAAGCCAAGAGCCCCGCTCCTGGGAGAGCCGGGGAAAAGAAGCGGATAAAGCAGACCTAGGGAGAAGGGGCAGTAAGACACTGTGCCTTGGGACAAAGAACAAAGGGAAGGTTTTTGGGGAGTGATGCTGGCTGGGGTGCCGTGGTGGTGCTGCAGGGGTGCCTACCTGAGGGGAGGGGCTGGCTGCCACGGACACGGCCGGGGTGAGTGCTGGATGGAGCGGCTCAGGGCATCTCCCCTCTCACTCTTTCAGCAGCTCAGCCTCCAAAGTGGAGAGACAGCACTGCCAACACCAGCAAACACATGGGGCTTTCTGCACACAGTCTTACCTAAACCTACTTTAACCTCTTAGATTTTCAACAGTATTTGGGACAACTTCCTATCTCCCTACAAGGCTGAAGCTTTCAGGTCACATCCCTCTGCTGCTTCTCTTATTTCACCTCAGACTTTACAACAGACAGTGTCTTGTTATTTCAGTCACATTTCTAAAGGATGTTTTGTTTTGAAGATTTATTCCTTGAACCACCGAGGAGGGGAGACCAAGGCAATACCCTTTGGCATTTTTCCAAGCGATGTTTATCACGCTCTGCCCGATTTTATGACTCACTTACAATGATGCTCTGGACTAAACCAAAATATCACCTACTATCCACTTAAAAATTGTTTCTAAATCCTACTTGCAGGACACATTTCAGGGTAGACTTCTACAGAAGTAACTATTAGTGCAGTATACTGGAAGATGCCGTTATGTTCCTCCTGGGCAGGATTTTCCAGCGCAATGTTTTGGAGGGAAGTTGTAGTTCTGTCTCTTTGCTGTGACAAGTTTGCATTTCCTCTCTCAATATGTCTGACATGGATTATTGTTTGAAATCACTTCAGTGGGGTTCAATGCAATCACTTCACGTGAATTTGCCAGAGAGCCAGGGCTGAGCTTTGGTCCATGTGGCGCGCAGTGGCACGTCAGGCTGCACGCCTCCTCTGCTTTGTTGGACACAGTGGAGCTGTGGACAGAATGAGATCTTTGTCTCCTTTTAAAATGATGGTTTTGCTTAGTTTTTCTCAAATCCAGATGCATATCTGTCTCTGTGTGGAGGCTGCCTGAGAACTAAGTAACTTCTAATTCCTTCATAAGTAAGACTTAGCCCTTGAAGTGATTACAAGGGAGCTTTCTCCCTTTACAGCTGTTACCTCTGCGTTACCGTAACTGTGATTCTGGGGAGCCCACTTGGACTTGAGGCCCACTATATTTCCTATGAAAGAAGCAAGACTTTTTTTTCCCCCCCACATTAAAAAGCAAAGAGCTTTCAGCAGATGGAAAGAAAGAGTATAACTGCTCCTCCGGTCCCCAAATACACACCCTGCCTATAGCTTTGCAGAGATGCTGTGCACTGCTGTACCGCTGTCCATCTTCTCCAGCCTCTTCCTCAACTGACCACAGAAAACCATCTCTCTCCTCACAGTTTCACTTGATAGATATTTTTATATAAACCCACAAACTATGAAGCTAGTAATAAACAAAGTTGGGTGTAAAGGGTGGGGGAATTTTGCTGTGCCTCGGTTCTCTGTGCCTAGGAGGCTTGTTTTCCATCTCCCACCTACCCAACGTGGTCTAAGCCATTTAAGGTAAAGATTCTTCTAGGCACAGATACTTCTTCCTTAAGACAGATGACTGCTCCTGCTACAAACAAGTCCTGACCTTTGATAGAGGCTTTTGAGCAGTGAATCAGCTCAAACTGAATTAAGGCAAAACACAGCACCTCCCATCCCATAAATGGACTCAGGTTTGGTTGCATTGGCACATGATTTAAAACATGGACCTGGGGAACAGAATGGTTTTGAAGCAAGAGTCTCAAATCTTGCTGCCTCTGCTTTTCTAACCCTATTTGTCATAAACAAGAGAGAAAGTGACTTCAACGAGCACAAAAAGCACCACAGGGAACCGAATACTTCTCTATGTCTCGAGTGCCCAGGAAAGAGGGATCGCTTTGGCTCTCATTTTTAAGGTCTCTGGTTTCTAGTTTCTTGTTTTGAACAGATATCACACAAGACTACGTCACAAGAGAAAAATGTGCCTCACATCTCATTTTAATTTCGTGGTCCCTCTTTTTCACGTGTTCTCCATCTCCCAGAACTCGTTTCCCCAGCCTGGCGCTGCAGATTGGCCGTCTAGAATGAGGCTCAGCCTTCAAAATGTCAAACGTAACGTGCTGGGGCCTGGGCTGTAATGAATGTCATGGAGTCAGTCAGATACAGAGAAAGTCAGCAGTTTGTCTTTGAATTGCCTTCTGCAGCAAAAAAGGCCAGAAAGGAATGTCTATGTGATAGCTGCTTGAGCAAGGGGAAAACAAACAGCAGATTGTAACAGAAACAAGGTCAAGGCAAGAAGATAGGACAGGACATTAAACTAAGCATTGTTAGAAGTCTGAATAGAGCATTCAGTTTAGCATTGTATGATTGACTGTACTTGACTAATAGATTGTAACACATGTAACTAACAATAATGTAAAGTTAACTAAATGTAAGGTAAGCATAACCATAGTGTGAGAGAAAACTGACTGAAGGCTGAACAGATGGGGTGATATTTTAGACACAGTAAGGCTGATGTTTTAAGCACAAGAAGGATGGTGTTTTTACACAATGAGGTTGGTGTTTAAGTTGTTACAAAAATGAAATTGAGGCCTTATACACAGCGTGTGATGCTCAGTATTAACTATTTGCCATGAATTGTAGCACGTACACAGCCTTTGGAAAAGGTATATAAGTGATGATGATGTGACAATAAATTGGAGCTGATGCACATCAGATTGGTGTCTGGTCACTCCCGTTTTGCGCAACAAAGAAGAAGACGAAGAACCTCTGCACAAAGGAAAAGGAACCCTGTAATAACGAAAAGGAAAAAAGCCATAACGAGATGAGCCATAGGGACCTGAGAGGGCCTTCTGCTTAAACTTCAGCCAGGCTGCCAGCTCTCCAGCTACAAACACAAACAGGCTCTGTGCCTACATCAGAAGAGCAATCCAGCACTAGCACAGGATGCGAATGACCCGAGCCGACAGTGCGCCGAGCGGAGAGGGTCGTGTCTCCAGGTTACCGTCACTCATGCGAGATGAGCAACGCCAGCCTGCCAGACTTGGCACTGAAGAAAGGAAGAGCCCAAACTGTGAAAATCATGCTGCACAAAGGCATGCAGTTCTCACTTGGCATTACAGACTACCTATGCAAAAAGAGGGAATTAAAACCAGAGTTCTCCTCGCAAGTGAGTCTGTGGAAATTCCCTTCATTTCCTTCTCCTCGTTTCCTTCCCCTCATTTCCTATCACTTGCTTTCTCTCTCTCCACAGACACACACCAAAGAGTTCAAAAAACCTCCACATGCCCTGGTCCTTTATCGGTATTAAGCTTCAGCTTCTGGGAGCAGAGCAGCTCAGAGGTGGGGAGGTGACTGGAAGCCAGGAGATGCCAGACGTCCCACGAGCCCGTTGCTTCAGCTTCAGGACTGGCAGCTCACAGGCTGGGCTCCCTGAAGGACAGTGCTGCCTTCCAGGCTGTGCAGAGCCAATTTACAAGTCCGTGAGGGTATTTAGGACACAGAATGAATAGGTAATGACGTCTCCTCAGAGACACCGAGAACTTGACAATTAATACTGATGGTGTGTAAGCTGACAGCAGAACCTCCCGCTTGCACGAGTCTCACGCTTGTTAGCCTTAGCTAAGGCTCATCACTCTGCTATGGTTCCTTCTCTTTCCATCATTTCCTTCACACTTGTGTGCCACAAATGTGACTGGAGAGTAAATGGCTCATTAAAACACACATTTTTGTTTGGGGCAGAGTACTGAAGATTATCCAGCAAGACAAAGAGCACCTTGTCATCCCCAGTACCGAATGACCTTGCGTCAGTGCCAGGCTATTTAACGCACAAGGATTAATCTGCTGAGACAGAAATGGGTACTGAATGGCATACAAAGCCTTTGAGAGAGGAGGAGACGCTGAGGAGGTGCAAGACACTTGAGGCGTGGGCGTGGAAGTGGCTCTGGCTGGTGACTGTGGCGCAGAAGGATGAAGACACGCACAGCGAAGGTAACCAAGCACAGGCTGATGGAAGAGAAGCCCAGTGACTAATGGGATGTGATGTACAAGCTGATGGATTTTGGTGTATATTTAGTGCACTTTTCACAAATGGTTTCTCTTAGTTTACTGTTCATCATCCACACGTTCAGCTTGACCACAAAAATACTCTTTGTATTACCATTTGGAAGGAACTTCTCTGAGGACAGCTAACTGTACACAGTATCCATCATTTGCAATTAGCTCAGCATCTCTGCCTTACACAAAACAGACTTAGTGGGAAACTGCACGGAAAGGCTCCTCTTACATCCCCCAGCATCAGCTACAGGCGTCCTGCAACACCGACTTCCTACCTCTCTGCTGGCTACCTAACTGCTGGCCGCTGGCTTAGTGACAATGACTGTGTGCTTCCACCCCAGGCAAATGAAAAGTGTCTTCAGCTTACTTCCAAGTACCCTGGGAGCAGACTTTACAAGAAAAATAACTTAACTGGGAGTTGAGAAAGAATCCATTGACACAAAAACTCCCTTGAAAGCCAGTTATCTATTAGCAGTGTGTAAAATATCCCTCTTCCCCTCCTGATGTTCCTGCACTCATTTTAAGGACTTGGATCAATGACTTCTAAGAAGCTGAACCATGCTAGCATTTCCTTCTCTGTAAGAAAGTGTGCCTTCAACGTTGCCTTGCAGTAGCTTCAAACATTAGCTTCTCAAAGCCTTTCCTGGATGAAGTATCCATGTATGGATCTCATTATGGTTTTACCTGAATCCAGTTCAGTGGCTTTAATTTCATTTAGCAGACTCTGTTAAAAGATGGGAACATTCAGAAAGGAACAGATTTGTTACTTCCAGGGGGAAAAAATTCTTCAAGATGGATGAAAACATTAAGCAGGAGAATAACTTTTGTGTTTGAAAACAGCTCTTTCCAGATGGCAAGAAAGAAGCAGATATGTCTGCTTGCAGATTTTAGAACGGCTCTCAAGGAAGAATGGAGCTCAGCTTACAAATAGGTGAAAAACTTGGAGAAGGTTCCTACTTCAAAAGGATATTTCTTCTTTTTTCCTCTCATGAATCACCAGAACCATGGCCTATCAACCTGGCCTTCAGTTTTGGTAAACTAACCTTCATATTCCTAATTTCCCTGCTGTAATGGGAACCCCCTGACTGTCACCGGTTAGAGAGCACCACAAGTCCTCTTGGTGGTTATTCTTGTGCAATGGCACCCATTAAATGTTCATCCTGTGATGTAAACATATTCACTTTAAAAATCACTTGCAGCTGAGGAGAACTGAACAAATATTGATGACAAAGTGACAGGAAAAGGAATGGAACAGAAGCTGAAGAGAAAAGCTGCTGAGAAGGGGCTTTTTTGAGACTTGGGGTTTTTAAACTGATGTTATTTTCTCTTTTTTAACCTCCAATACAACCTAGTGGTAACCCATGATCAATAAAGATGCCCCAAAGGACTTCATTGCTCTTGTGCACTGCAAAATACATTTTACCATACTCCCATAGACCAAAACTAATTTCTTTCATGTTATAGAATGGCAATGAAGTAAGAAAACAGAAATGAGGAGCTGTTTTATGTGTAACTGCAGGTGTGACATCCACACCAACACTGGCAACTCCACTTTCACGTGGGACAGACTGCAGAATTCTTTCTGACTTTAACTTCCAGACAGGCCTTGGCTTGTTAGACAAAGGAGCATTCTAGGATGAGTTATCTCCAGCTCAGGAATGTGCTCCCATGGTGAGGTTAAGGTGTCTTTGAGAACGTGCACTGAGATTGCTTAAGATGAGTTTTAGGTATGTGATAGGTCCTGACCACTGCTTTTAGTTAGTATTTTTCCCTATGTTTTAACGAAAACTCATTCACCCATCATTCATTTGTTGTAAATTGCTGCAGAGTTTGTTGGCATCACAAAATCAACAGTGAGAGCCACAAAGAGAATACTGAACAGATTTGTTTTGCCTCATGTTTTGAAAGCTCTCTGGAATAAAAGCACCAAACATTTGGGGCTCATCTGCAGCAGGTGGGGAATGCCACACTGGGGAACATGGCAGATGTTTGCTTACACATAACTGCAGAGAGGAGAAAGGACATTGTCTTATTACCACTTTCATGCTGTCACAGATTTCTGTGCTACATTTCAAGATACACAAGGATTTCCTAAATAAAAGTTCCGTTTTTTCCTGTCTTCTGAAATCCATCTTTGTTACTTCAGCTTAGTGAAAAAAGATGGTCCCCCTAAGGAACTGTTTAGTCACAAACTTCTTACACATTCCATTGTAGTTTTTTTCTCTACCCACTGCACACAAACAGCAGCTACAGAGGTTATTTGACAGAGGGTTTTTTGGGGAAGAGATGTAGTAAGTTTGTAAATGACACTCATCTGTGAGCTGTGTGGTTCCCTTCTTATTTTAATTAAGCTGGAACAGAAGAGGTTCCAAAGAAACACAAGGATGAAATTCTTCCCTGTTGAGGTGAGGGAACACTACAAGGGGCTGCACAGACAGATTGTGGAGTTTTCTTTCACTGGAGACATCCCATCTGGATGAGTCTCGTGTGCCCTACTCTAGATGGTCCTGCTCTGGCAGGGAGGTGGCACTGGATGAGTTTGGGGTTCCTCCCAACCCTTAAGATTCTGTGATTCTGCAATTGCAGGGCATAAGGCTGAGTTTGATGGGAAACACACCTGGTGTGTCACAGCCTCACACCCTGCTTGGAAGGACACAATGACTGCATGAACTTCTAAAGGCTGCAGGTAGCAGGTGATGTCAGGTTGGACCTACAGTAAAGACACAAGTCTCCATTGTGTTTTGCAAGACTGAGGGAAGCAAGTATGAAAGGAGCATACTTAGAAAAGCTCAATGAAAAACCAACCTCTCAACATTCAGCTCTGTGTGCAAACGTCCCTCTTTTCAGCAGAACTGATTTCATCTACTTTTTGAAGCAGTTCCTGTCCTTGGTGTGATTGGATTAGGCCTCAAATGCACTGCAGAAGCTGTGCATGGCATTTTCGGAATACTTGTGGAAAAGTGTACCTAAGAATAGTTTCCTGTAGCCAGTCAAGTACTGTGTACAACGTAGGTTGATAGGAAAAGCTGCTCAGCAGCATCAGACAGCAGCACAGGTATTCAAGCCCTTGCAAAGGGGTTTTCAGTCTGCATAAGATAACTGCTGGGAACTGTCCTGCAGAGCTGTTCTGCTTTGGTGTTTCAGTCCTCATTTGAAGGAAGAAAGGTGGATTTAGCCTATTTAAGGCTGACAGAAGGAATTACTATCCAGATAGGAAAAGGAAGAAGTTTGAACACTTTCTTAACTTTCTCATCAACTGTATTTGGGTTTAAATACCTTTAGCCTGTAACAACAGTGATTAATTTCCTGGCTGCCCAGAGGGGTTGTGGAGGCTCCTTCCTTGGAGGGCTTCAAGCCCTGCCTGGACATGTTCCTGTGTGACCTGATCTAGGTGACCCTGCTTCTGCAGGGGGGTTGGACTGGATGATCTCTAAAGATCCCTTCCAACCTCTACCATTCTGTGATTCTATGATTTCATGATCTGCCCAGTTGAAAGGAGAAAGAGAAGGAACTTTGTGAGAGTGCGAGTTGACCTGCTTATCAAAACAGGAGGAAATGATCTGAGAGAGTGAACTTCAGAGCAAAACTTGTAAAACACTGATCACTCTTGGTTGTCACTATAACAAAGGTAATTCAAGAAACCATGCAACAGGGAGGGGAAAAATACTTTAAAATACTTCATACAAGATGGAAAATGTTTCTTATTTCCCAGCTGGGGAGAAAGGCCACGTGTGGTGCCCACAGTAGCACAACATTCCTGCTTTCTCTGTAGGTTTTTTACACTCTCTCCTCAGTCAGGATTGCTTTGGTGAGCTGGAGAGGTGATCAGGTTGCATTCCTGTTATTCCACGCAAGGGAATCAATACTAATTCACTTCTCTTTGAAGCCCACCTGGCATGCAAAGTGGCTTTTTTTATACTGTAATAACTCTCTTCAGAAGTTTCTGGGTGCTTAGGAAAGCACAAAGCTGTGTACATACAGGTTACATGAGCTCCCCGCTCTCCTACGGGTTTGCTTTGCCGTCAAAAGAACGCTACGGCTGCACACGTCTCGTCTCTCTTTTCTTACCTTCCTCCTCCTCAAATGGTTTAACTACTGGGTCACCTCTACTATGAACTCCAGCTATATTCTTGTGATCAAACCTTAAATCAGAGCCTGGGACCACGTGCACTTGGGTTGGATTTACTGCTGTTTGGATTTGCATTGTTGCCTTGAGCTTCTCCAAAACAACCACGTTGCTTTACGTTGTTGACGTAATGCAGACACTGAGATTTCTTTTTCATCATCTCTCAAGTGTGTCAACTAATGAGCATTTCTATTTCATGGTTACAGTATCCTAAACTGACCCTTGTTGTTTTGGAGACCTTGTGCCCAGACCATGTTCCGTTGCTTTTCTTTTCCCTCAGACACGCTTAGTACGTTGCCTTGTTCCCGTTTTGATCACCCATCAGGTTTATGTTCATCATCTTGCCTGAATTTAAACATTAGGAACATGATAGTGTTTAGACTCACTCTGCTCCTACTTCTGGTTGTTCCCCTTGCAAATGATCCATGAGTCTGTCTTTTGGCAAACCCTTCTCTTAAAGGAAGAAGATAAAAAGACCTCAAACCAGACCAAAACCAAAGGCTTTGGAAGCTTTCCTGAGCGCTTCAGCCAGAGCATTCACGTGTCCCAGCTGCTCCAACCTTAGGAGCCTGTAGGAACAGGCTTATAAACTGCTGGTTTCCTCAGGACAAGAGGACCTTTGCTCCTGGGAATTTGCAAACTGTCCTGCCGCCAACAACCAAGTGACCAAGAGGGAGAGAAACGCTCAAAGCACAGTCTGACGATGGCGGCACGAGCAAACAGCAGCAGCTGAAGCTGCTTTGCACACACTCCTCTAAGCCACAGGACTCACAAAACCCCCTGCATGCACACTCACAGTCTCTGCTTGAGTTGCATGTGAAGGATCAATGCAACTAAACCACTCTTCTTGTCAATGGTCCTTCTGAGCTACCCCGACAGCGAAGTCAAACACTCAGTAACTCACAGAAGCACAAAGCCATGGAAATGATTCTGTAAGGGAGCCCGATTCCAGCAGACTTCAGTGAATATGGCATATGGATGGCTTGATATTGCCTCCTTATTTTCCTTGATTTTAATGATGTGCATGGGAACTTTCACAGCATCCTCTCACAGAGGTCCCTCCCAGTCCCTTCACCTCCTGTTTTCTATCTGGGCAAAGAGAAATACAGATGCACCTGCTCTGCATATATAAGCACATATACACCTGCTCCGTGTGCATACATATAAACATCTTCAATTGTTCCAATGCTGACAGCTTCATGGAGGATACCTGCACCTCACAATAAGATCATTTCATTTGTTGCTCTGATCACTAGGACTTCAGATCTTGCCAGTTCAGTCAAAAAACCCTAGGGAATAGCTTTGACCTGCCTCTTCCACAGTCCAAGGCATATAACACACACTTGCTATGTGACTGTGGTGAGGGAAGAGCATCAGCTTCCACTGGATGCTACACACCCCCCCCACCACACACACACACATATTTAGGTTTGAACATGTTTCTTGAGCTGTTTCTTTAGCATCTCATGCAAAAAAAAAAAAAAGTTGTTTGTGTAAAAGCTAGACAGATATAGTGAAAGACTTGTATGGTAACAGCAAAGTGGCTTAGGTAGACGTGACAACCATGTCAGTGCTTGTAAAGCTTCCCTTCTTCATAATCTTTTTTTGCAGTTTAGATACACATGTGAGCTGTAAAAAACCTAATATCTGACCTACAGCGAGCAACTGAAAGGTAAAATGTCCCTAACATCCAGAAAAGTGGAAGCTGAAACACTGACAATTGTTTTGTGTCATTAGCAACAGTAGTTGTGTCCAGCTTCCATAGAGACACCTCAATTTGGCCAGGCTTAAGGAGAGATCAAGAGATTTGGGGTGAAAAGGAAAGGATGGAGAGGGTTGGTATTGCTTTTAGGAGATCATGAGACACTAAGTACACATCAGCATATTGTAAACGTATTCAAATCCCCCTGCACTTACTATTTCCTTCAACGCCTGCCACCAGAAGAGCTCTGCTGCTCCAGTCTCAACCAAAGGTGGAAACCAAAGTACAACAGACACATAACACCACTCTCTGTCCCGGAGAGGAATGCACAGATTTGCTTCCAGCAAAACAAGAGTGACTGCTGTCAGTAAAACTAACCACTATCTTCTCAGCAAGTGATAAACTCCAGAAAGAGGTAAAGTTTTCTAGACCCAAGTCTGCCAAGGAGTCTCATGTTGCTTGAAAGAAAGAAAAAGGCATCTGGCGTCTTTAATAACAGGATTTACTTTCATGCACTATTGTTATAGTTAATATAAGTATCATTTACCAAGGAAAACAAGAGCACTGTCCTTCTATAGTAATTCAATATTCTAGGAAGAAAATTCACTGATATCCATCAGAATTCCCAAATGTTATATGATACTGAACTTACAAGGTCTCCATCACCAGTCTTGGGGAAAGAGCTCCATCTTCTGGGAAACAGCCCTTCAGTGGTCAGGGAGGGATGAGTTCTGATGGATCACCCCGTCTCTCCTCCAGGATCACACAGTAAATATCAGGGTTTTGTCAGAGATGTTTATCAGTGCAGGATAGTTCATCTTGGAAATCAATCTCCAATGAGCTGGTTTGTAGATGGCAGGACTGTTAATGCAAAGAAGAGGGGCTGAGTAAACAAGACTTATCACCTAATCCACTGCAATGAAAGCATCTCAAAAAAAAAGCAGCGGGCACAGCAAAAGGAACGTTTTTACCCAGAAGCTCCATGTTGAAGCAGCTGAGTAAGCTGATATGAAACACAAACATCATCCTTAGGATGATCTGTCACAAGCAAGTTCCATAGCTCACATGACAGAAATAATGAGACATTCTTGAAATGGCTCTGAACCTCCAAAATTGGTGACATCAAATATAAAGACATTTCCCAAGTTGAACACAGCAAGTAGCTGAGAAGGTAAAACCCTGGATGTTAGCTGCTGCTTCTACATACTGGAAAGAATTCTCTCATTATTTGGGGTACTGCATTTAGCAATGTGTATAAATGTAGTTTTAGATGGAAGCTTTACCTTTCTTTTCATCTCAAAAGCATCCACGTGGTGAATGATACTGTCCTCTCCAAAGGCTGTGCAGATGTTCCATACGCTGCACTGGAACCTGTGAGGTTTGAAGTCAGTGACTTGTGTGATCTCAGCAGAAGTGGTTTTGCTTCAGCCATGTAAAATTTGCCTGAGACAAAAAAGCAAACAAATAGCCAAATAATCTTCCTGTGAACATTAACAGCAACTGTTGAGAAATTTCTCTTAATTACAGACAATACAGTTACTTTTAGTAGCTGCAGACATTCAGTGTTAGACATTCAGTCGTTTTTAGGTAGCTTTCAACAGCGCTGGGATAACCAGCTTCATCTTTACATCGCTGTCTACTCACTCATTAGCTACAGGAAGAGGAGCTTAAAATACCTTCAAGGGCAACTGATCTTATTAAGTATCTTCACCTCTTTTTTTTCTGTTTTCCCCAGAAATAAAGTGCCTCAAACTAACACAATGAAAAGTAAGTTACTTGCTTGATCCCAGGGAGCTGCGCATCGTGCTCCTGGATGGAAGGAGACTCCTGTCAGGAAACAAATGAGGACAAATAAGCATCTTTAGAGAATGCTCATGGTAGAAATCTTTTTCCTACCATCACACAGCAACACTTAGAGGTGGGAGCTCCCTAGGGACATCAATAAGAATACACTTACCATGACTTCTGGGGAGTTTTGGTGGGTTTGAGAGAGGTAGAGGGGGTGTCACTTGGGGTTTTTTGTGACTTTTCCTTCACGAGGCTTTGATGTGTAGTAGCTTTTAGCACATTGATTTACCTCATGGTGAAAAAAAAACCCTAGTTGCTTGTACAGTGAAGAGCCTATGTGAAGATGCTGGTTTTTCACTGATTGCAGAGTGCCTTGGAGCAGAACATAATGTCACCAGATCGATTTAATCGTGGCTGATGTTTCATGATTTTTCTTTTTCTTCTGCATGAATTGAATGAATTGTGTTGATCTCCTAAATTACAGAGAATATTTTCTCTCAGTTGAAGTCAGAAGACAAATACTTTTAAGAGGAAGTGCAAATCCTAGTTGGACTGAGAGAGTCATAGAAAGAGAGGGACTATGGTCTACAGTCCCTGCTGAAAGGAACAGAAAAGAATGAGAAGAAATCAACAACAGAGCACCTTCACTCTACAAAGGGATTTCTAGTCTTCATAAAATGCTTTTCACCTTCTTTTTTGTCCCTCTCCTTGTCTGCCTCACCAGCTTATAATCAGTATCAGAGATTTATGTTTAGCTTAAATGTCTTCCCTCCTAGCTCCTACATGCAATGTTATTCTCCAGTTCTGCTGAATTTAGGACAATGCATCTAATTTCATGGCAGCTGGCATCAGTTTTTAACACCTGTGAATTTCAGAGAGATCCTGCCTTTCTACAGAGCTCTCCAATTTCTCTTTTGCCACAGCAACCACACTGTACATTAAGTCTAATGCAGTCTGATTTATTAAATCACATAGTCCCCTCCCCCCACCCCCAATTTCTTTATCCAAAAGAGGGCTTCAAAACCAGGGAGAGCAAAAGGAAGGTTTACTCAGGAACCTGTACAGACTTCCCTCCTTGTTTCTCCTCCTGTATTTGGTTACAGGAAGGTCAGTCTCAATGACTGTTCAGGAAGAATATGGGAGCTGCTCCCTCTACCCAGAGCTGTAGCAAGGGCATTGAAGATCTGCCTGTCCCTGTAGAAACTGCAGCCCAGCATGAAAGGCTGCTGGCTTGTCATTGTTGCAATGCCTGCCAAGTCATGAGAAGCTGCCCTAGAGAGGAGAGGGAGGACAGGAGAGAAGGGTAAGGGAAGGAGATGCCTGGACAGTACATTCTGTGGTGCCAGAGTCTCCCTTCAGCACTGCTCGTGCCAGCTGAGACACCGCCTCCGTCTGCAGGGTGCCAGAAGCCTCCTGTTTCTGCAGACCACGCTGAGCCACATCCATCTTGGCTCCACAAATGGTTGCCTGGCACTTCTAACAGATGTGTTTCAGCCAGCATCCTCCCTGCCTGCCATCCCAGCCTTACCTGGGAGGGAAACCACCAGCCCTGATTGCCACCTCTTAGGAAACCGAGTGCTATGTCACGCAGAGGCTTTGGGTTTAAGCTTTCTCTGCAAAGTCAGAGAGAGGTCAGACCTGCCCAAGCTCGCCATCTGGGAATAACCTCTTGTAAGCTTTAACCAATGAACTCGTAAAGATTTGCTGATCCAGACTATAAAACACACTTTTAGCTCCTCATCCGTGGTGCAACCAGTTCTTTGTAACACAGATCAATGGGGAAACCCCCACTCCAACTGCAACATCATGTAGCAAAAGCCACTAACAAGTATTTTCTTAGTGCCACACAGTAACGCTCAAGTGTTTCGGCTGTTTCTAGACGGTTATCTGTTTGTATGAGGCGGCAAAAATTTGCTTTCCCTGCGTTTATTATCCATATGGGCAAAGAAGATAAAGAAGAAAACCATGCCTGTCATTTATTAGAGCAGCTCCACCCCTGAGTTACAGGCTGGGTTACAGTGTCTTGCTGTAGCACTTTAAGGCACAGCTTCTTGGACAATGCAGCTCCCGAGAGGTTGCATTTAATTCAACAGCCTGCGTAATGGTTGGGATGGAGTCACATAAATAGTCATCAGAGAAAGAGCTGTTAAAATGACAAATCACCTTAATTCCTCAGGATTTAGGATGGAATTCTTTTTGTCTCTCAGAGGCAAAATCACTTTAATTTTTTCTCCCTGTCCGCTCATGTAAGTTGTTCTTGGTTGAGTGTATTACAGGCGAGGATGGTGCTACCTGCAGCCATCACACACGTGCACCAGCCCTGATTCTGAGTCTCTCCTTTCTCCAGCTATGTCCCAAGGCAGATTTTCACTTGCCCTGTGCCTGCTAGAGCCACATCCACTCTCTGCCAAGCCAATGGCTCAGGGACCCCTCAGGGAGCTTCACTGCCTGTAAATAACTCAGGGCAAGCCAAAGCACTCGCAGCCACGGGCTTTAATGCCACCAGGGAATAAGAACCTGGGTGTTCAGCACCAAACGTGGCAGGAGGAAATATTTGAGGAGAGCTGAGCCACTACCCTGCTGAGAACAGCCGCTCTCCTTTTTTCCCCATCGGCTCCTCCTTCTCCTGTACTCTGCAGATGTTCAACTCAAGCGATCCATTATGAAAAGTAAAAATGCAAATATTTGCCTTGCAATTCAAGCTCTGCAAGGGCCTGGGCAAAAAAAGGAACTCATGCTAAAGCACAAAAGGCAGTTCAGAACTGCTGCTGCTGTGTCAGACACCCACCAAACACCGGGAAGCACAAGGTGTCCTGCGATACCTCAGCAAAAACATCCCGTTGAGAAAAACAGAGGCGGCCCCGCGTTGACTCGCAGCTGTAGCTGACACGTGGTGTATTTTGCCTCGTCTGGGAGGAATTTTCTCAACTGCTTTTTGCCTGTTCCTTTTCCCAACCTGACTTCAGAAGAATGATAATGAATTTAAAATAACCATGGTCTCCTTTTCAACTTTCCCAGACTAACACAAGAGGCCCACGACCAAGTGCATCCGCTAGAGCCCAATATAATTAGGCACCTTTTACCCGACCTCTAAAAAGGGTTTTCCTCACAGAATGGAAATTGTAATGAAATGAGAGGTCCCACGTAGGTTATTTCTTTCACACTGTTGCCTGTGTGTTTCACATCCCATGGTGACAAGCTAAAGGCACTCACACTTCCCAAAGCCTCCTTTTACAGAGACATGCTAAAAGGGGAAACTGAGGCAAGGAGAACATGGCTTGCCAAGAATGTAGCAACTGAATAAAGTACAGCTCACAAATCATCTGGAGCCCGTGTCCTGCTAGCTTGTTTTATCCAAATCTGAAGAGGGGGTAAGAAACTCTTTTCCACTTTAGTGAGGAAGCATTTTGACTTTAAATCTCTCCTAGTGTGACATTTCCCATGGCATTGCTCCCACCAGGAAGACTTGCCTGACCAAAACCTGAAGTGCTTGAAATAATACAGACTGTATGATCAGATATTATATATTAGAAATACACAAAGGTTTGAAGGCTCAAATACTCTGGGCTGTGCTCTGACCATTAGGAAGCATTGGACAATTCATACTCAGGACATGTTCCAAAGCGTGACATTTTACCGAGAACTTTGCAAAGGATCACAAGATGTGCAGGAATGGATGCAACAGACTGATTCAAAGACTCTAAGACAATAAGCTAAGCCACTTCCCTCTAAAACCAGGCACCCTTTTTAGATCTTCTGCCACTGGACAAGGGTTCCTCGGGGAAAATGAAAACCCAGAGACCGATGTGCACCGTAGTGTGCAACCGCAACACCACATGTTTAAACTTTGCAGGAGTTTGAGGCAGTGGTGCTTCCCATCCAAGAATTCAAGGGTTTTTCTTAAAGACAACATGAAGTAAACAAGGCACCACATCAAATGATGCTGGCACCCAGGGCAGAGTGGCCGAGTCACCCCCGTCCAAGGGAACCACAGCAACTGGGCAAGATGACATCAGCCAGCCAGGCTGAGCCAAAGAGGGAAGATGCTGCTGCTGCTGCCACATGGGCAGCAAGTTCTCAGGAAGTTCTCTCCTGAAATGTTTCTGCTGACCTATAAGCTATTTCTCCCGAGACATTAGGCAATGAATGTTAAAACAGAGATGGTGATCACACTGACGTTCCTGAAACCTCCTGCGGTGCCTCCCGTAAGAGCTGGATGTTAAACAACCCTCCTCTCCTGCTCACAGAAAGACTTACCACTCTGAGTTTAAAATCCAGATAGGGGTGACACACATACAAGGTACTAAACTTCCTGGAAGGTCTGCAGCTGGGACCAGGCACTGCACAGCACTTGGAAAAGGATCAGGTGTTTCCAACACCAGCCTGTGTACAGTGGGGCCTGAAAGCTCTCACTGCAACAGCAGCGACTCTGCCCCTGAGGGTTTGCTTGCAGGACTAGACACTGTGCTTTTAGATTGGGTATTATGGATTGAATCATGAGCCTCTAAAATCAGTAACAATTACTGCCTGAGTGCTACAGAGTGAGACCTTATATTCAGTATCCCATATGGATGGAACATCACCTTGCAAACACAGGAAGCAACAGTAAACTTCTCCCTTGCTCCTCTACCTCATTTCCCCATAAAAATTGATGACTATAGAACGATGGCTTTAGAATTTAAAACACAGGATCTTCTTTGTTGTCGGATAGGAGACTGACAAGACAAAATGAGACACACTGTCACTTTAATGTTTACAATTCTATGAGGATGTCAGCAGGGTGGCATGAGTGACTCTCACAGGCTGCACCGCAGCCATCCCTCCACAGTCATTTAGATTATTGTCTTTTGACTGAGTTTCCACAAACTCTGGCCCCAACAATGATCCTGAAACCCCCCCAAGATAAGTGGAAAAGCTGTTAGCTATCTATCAGCAGAGCTCTTCTTGCCATTTCTTTGAGCTAAACTGTTGGTGCACAATAATGCAAAGTGCAGGGTATTAGAGCAAAAGCGAAGACTTCACAGCGAGCAACCGCTCCTGGGCTATTGAAGCTCTGAGGCTACTCAGGCTCCATGAAGTTAAATACCCACCGATTTTTGCGGTGAAGAAAGTAGGTGTTGTGTTTATGGGGAAGATGTTCTCCGTAGCTTTAAGTGACGCACCGGAGGAAGAAATTAATCATGCACAGTTGAGTGCATTTCTTGAAGGGAACAGGCTGGCCCTTGTACAACCCGCCACAGCACAGCTCGGAGGCTCCTTTTGTGCTCCTCTAATGAAACGAAGACCAGAAGTGCTGTCGGCTTCCTGAGGGTACTGGGGAGATAACAGCATTCCCTGCCTCATTGCACCTCTCAGCAGAAGTTACCTGGGCACAGCCTCCTAGATGTTATCCTCAGCCTTTTCTCCCCTGTCTTTCCCATTTCTGAATCTACAGAATGTTTAAGTAAGCCTGGGGAGGGTTTGCTGCTGAGCTCCAAGGGTTTATCTGTGCAAGTATTTGGGGCACTTCCCATACAACGTTGCTGTGGAGACTAATGAGTAATAGGTATCAAACTCTGCTTAGAAGATAACAAGCAAAGCATCTGGAAGCCACTGACATCAAAATAACGTCTGAAAAAGGGAGGAAAAAGAAAGGGAGAACACTGAAGGTTGGTCACGTGCCCCCGCTTCATATTGACACCTGCTTGCTAAGCCAAACTGAAGAGAGGCAGGGACTACACTTTACAATATGATGCTGTAAAGAAAGTCCTTTCAAATATGGGTTGTTCCACTACCATTTTATGTGGGAAGTAAAGAGTTTCTATAAAGTACCTTCACTACCTCCTTTCTGGATGCATGCAAATGGAGAGTGGCATGCTCTGAAGGCTTCTGTAATGGGCATTACTGCCCTGCTATTCAGTATTTGAAGGCAGCAGAGACTTTTTCTCACTTCTTGAAAGTAATGCAATTTGAGAGTCACATACCTCCCTCTGTAACCTTTATCTGTACATGCATTCCTCCAGGGAAGTGTAAATCAAAACCTTACTCTTTCAAATAACTTAGTGGTAGAAGAGTGAAATACTATCAAACCATACAGGATTCCATGAGTTTTGGGGAATTGGAACAGTACTGGCAGGCAAACAAATGGTTCATTTTGGTTACTAAAGGACCATGTTGCAGCTCTCGTGTCCTTTTTGCATTTACTTATTAGCATTCTGACAGAACTTTATCATCAGACACGCAAGGCATCAACTGCATGTTGGAATAGGTTTGGAGAAGTGGCATTTTGCATGGTTATAACATGTCCTGGCAACAGGCAGGCAAATCTGAAGGCTTATAATCATGTGGTTCACGCAAGAAACCTATGAAGTAACCTCCACAGCCAGGGAAATAGCTGGACTGTTCTTGACTGAAGTACCTCTAGATGATTCCTGGACTGCCTTTGGTGAAACAGTGGTTTGCCACTTGCAAACAACTTAGAGCAGTGAAAGATTGATCTGAAAAGTTGAGTTTCCCCCGTGCTTACTGATTTACCCAATTCTGCTTGAAAATCTGCTGGATTTGCATGGCCTGTAGAACTCACTGAGGAGTCAACTAGGCTTCTAAGTTATTTTCACTCGTTGCAGCGTTTTGGGTAAAAATGAAGACTCACTACTATAGGCTTTGATTTGTCCCACAACCAAAAAAAAACCCAGAAAGATGAGACCAGGATACATTTCTCAGGTTACTGTCTCCGCTCCCTGAGTGTGACTTTGACGAGCATTTCCATCAGGAGAGCCCTGTGTACCGTGAGCTCACTGCTGGCAGACTGCAGCATTTTGTAGGAATCAGAGGTGTTCACAAGAAGTAAACCAAAATTGTGGCAGCAGCTATATGAGTAATTGAATAGTCACTCTGGGTTCATAAAAATGTAAAGGGAACCATAGCTAATGCTAGACACTGCCTAGGTAATCCTCCAGCCTTACATCTGCTGTTCACAGGGGAAAACTAATCACGAGGGATATTTTGTGGACTAGAGCATGGTTTTACTTCTATACATGAGTTTATCTTCTACAACAGCATCACAGAGAAATTGACCAAAAAGGATGAGGAGTTACCCACAGGATTAAATGGAGCTTCTACCAGTCTATGTTTCTAAATGCCTTATTAAAAAACACATTGTGCTGTTCTGATGTTCTCTGTATCTTTCATAATCGTTTTTCTTTTAGGAATAGATGCCACTGGAAACAAGTAAAAGAGACAAATGTCAGCATACTAAGTTTCCCCAGGCAGTCTGAAAGGCTCTTGTCTTATGAGACTGCACGATTAACAAAAAGCTGTGGTAGATCTAACAACCAGCGAGTTTTCATGAAAGCAAACAGAGGAAGAACGGAATGCAGATCAGGGTGGAAGCAGACAGCTCAGGCTTGTTTCAACTTTTCAAAACCAAGGGGTTTTTGTCCTATAAAAAGACACGTTTCAGAATGTTACATTTCCAGCCCTCACCCCCAGTTTGTCTTGTACCAAAGCGTTACTCGTGCCATAAGCACGTACTAACTCAAGCAACGTGGGGAAATGCCTGTGATCAATAACACAGAACCCGCTTGTCGTGGTTTGTTCCCATCAGGGAACAAAAACCACGATTAGCCTCGTGTACCGAAGTGGCTGAGAATTGCTCAAGGGCAGGGAGGGCTTAATTGCCGCTTAAGGTTCAGGACAAAACAGACCAGGCCACTCGGTTTGGGGAAGAAAACAGAAAATAATTTAATGCAACGTCAACTAAAACATACCCCCCAAACATAACCAAAATGAAACAACACAGAGTAATACAACAGTGAAGAGTCCGACGAGCCTTTTTAAGAACACCTTCCCGCCACCCCTCCCCTCTTCCCGGGCTCAGAGCCCTGATCCCGGGGCTTTTACCCTGTCCCCCCCTGAACGGTTTGGGAAGGTTGGGGTTCAGTTAGTCTGCTCCCAATAGCTTCTGCCGTTTGTCCCTCCTCAGGACGGGTGAACTCCACACCAGTCCTCCCTGCGAGTCCGTGGGGTAACTCACACGCATGGCAGCCCTGCACGGGCTGCTCCGATGCCCACTGACTCCAAAGGCTGCAGCTCGTCTCTGCCTCTCGTGTGGGGCTGCTCTGCGGCGTGCAGGCTCTCCAAAACTGCCTCTGCCATGACACAGTCCCTCTCCCGTCCGGGCTCACTCACACGGAGCTGCTGGTAACTCTCGGTCCTGCCATGGATCTCCATAGGCTGCAGGGGCACAGCTGCATTCTCGCCACGGCTTGCAGAGGGGTCTCTGGTCTGGTGCCCCTCCTTCCTTCCTCCTTCTTTGGCTGAAGGGTCCGTGGTCGCCTCCACCTTGTATCACTCCTACACCTCCTGCCAGCACTTCGCTTCAGCCAGCCGTGCCGGAGGTGGGTGTGAACCCAGGAGCCGGCGGAGAGCATGCAAACTCTTTACCGGCTCTGCACTGCAACCCGCTCCCCCTGTTACTAAGCCAAAAGCTGCTCCTTGCTAAACCAGGACATCCCACCCCTCGCCTCTGCGAATCACTTATTCAAGAAAACATAAGGGAATCTGAACCACCTTCACAAATCAACACACAGTAACTAAGATCAAACAGAATCAAACACTTCCCCGTGAAAACAAATGATATACACATAACACAATAAATACACATCAATAAAAATCCACCCCTAGACACAAGGTAGCCTCACCCAGTCGCCTGCTTTGTCCTTTACCACTCCCAATTCACCATCCTTACCACAAATCCCAATCTGCAGCAGCTCGTGCCCCACGTTGGGCGCCAAATAACGTCGCGGTTGTGCCCAGCCGGGAACAAAGAGCCCCGGGGGTGCTCGCTCACTCCTCCCGTCCCGCTGGAGCGGGGAGGGGAACCAGAGAAAAAGGGGGAAAACCCGCGTAGGTTGAAATAAGAACGGTTTAATAGAACAACAATAAGAAGAAACAGGTTCAGGGGGAAAAAGGAACAGTTTGAACAGTAAATGAGGGGATACACAAAAGGAACGGCGCGAGCCGCTGCTGCTCACCACCCAGGACCCGACGCGACCGCTCCGCACCGGCAGCCCCGCCTCTGCTCCCGAAACCCCGACCGGCTCCCTGCCTGTATGTCCTGGGCATGATGGCAATATGGCATCCAATACCTGTTGGCCAGCCCAGCTCAGCTGCCCGTGTTGTGCCCCTTCCTACTTCCTCATCAAAGTTAACTCTATCCTAGCCCAAACCAGGACACCGCGGGCACCCATCCAGAAACTGGGGAACAACAGACCGGCTGTACCTGCAGGAACGAGGGAAGGACCACTTACACTTTTAATGCCTAATAAAACAGTTCTCACCATGGTGAAAACAATGTTGCTTAACACTGTGGTTAAGTCTCACAAAAGAGGGAGAATAAAAACCCCCGAGCTGTCCAACATTCTCCCATCAGCGACCTCAGACCTATGAAGTGACAAATACGAGCTTCATGGTCACAGCAGCACCACAGATGACTTATCCAACCGAAAATTCAAAGTCAAATGCTAATTTATCTTTAAATAAATCATGATTGATTATATACTACTAAGTCAATTTGCAAACCAAGCTTAAAAAGATGCATAATTAACAAGATGGCTGTTCCACATTTATCTGCAAGAGAACATTTTTAGCTCCCCTGTGTATCACCTTTCCTACAGCACGTCAGACATAAGCACTCCTCAACATCACCTCAAGGGTCTTCTGCTCTTGCTCTACTCTTGAGCTTCCTCAACTATAAAGTTGACTCACACTCTCTCCTATCCAACAGCACTAGTCTTGAACACATACTACTGCTCTATTTTCAACCACAAACCCCACACCTATTTTGGCAGGCCCATACCTAATGCTTTTTTGGAAGGTAATGAGAAAAGCTGTTTTGTGTGTCTCTGATGACGGTCTCCAAAATTGACCATGAAAAAGGGGACATCCCTTTTTTCTATAGTAGACAGTAACAAGAGAAGAGGTAATGGGATGAAGCTAGAATACAAAAGTTCCACTTAAACATAAGATGAAAAAGCTCTTTCACTGTTCAGGTGAGGGAGCCCTGGCACAGGCTGCCCAGAGGGGCTGTGGAGGCTCCTTCCTTGGAGGGCTTCAAGCCCCGCCTGGACATGTTCCTATGTGACCTGATCTAGGTGACCCTGCTTCTGCAGGGGGTTGGGCTGGATCATCTCTAAAGGTCCCTTCCAACCCTACCATTATATGACTCTATGAAAAAGCTAAGGCTTCGACACAGGAGATGCAAAAAGAAGTGTTTTGCTCATCATCCAGCTGGGTGCTGTTTGCTCAGTGTCTGCAGTAGTAAGCAAAGACATCTCTTTGAGATACGCCGTTATTGGAGGACACTACAAATACATTTATTTTGCAATGACCTTTGAGTCTACACCAGATAAGATAAGCTGCCATTGCCCAACTAGAAAAGAATAAAAGATGAGGAAGGCTGTTGGATTAGTGATGCTGGTCATGCTGGGATGTGCCTCCCCTCCTGCTCTCATCTTTGGGAAAACGCACCTGGAGTTTTGCAAGCAGCAATGCCTCAATGGTAAGTCCATTCACTGAGGAAGAAACATGGATCCACTGAAAAGTTCAGACTGCACAGGACCACAGCATTCACCCGCTCCTACACCCTCCCCTCCTGAAAAATACCTCCACGTGTTTATAGGCAAGGTCTGGGTTGGGAAAAGAAACATCGTTTAAAACCACGATGTAGCAGTTCTTGATCTGCAGTCTGTCAGTGCAGGTGTAAATCCAGATGAAATTGCCTTCAGTGAAATCATAGAATCATAGAGTGGTAGGGGTTGGAAGGGACCTTTAGAGATGATCCAGTCCAACCCCCCTGCAGAAGCAGGGTCACCTAGATCAGGTTGCATAGGAACATGTCCAGGTGGGTCTTGAAGCCCTCCAAGGAAGGAGCCTCCACACCCCCTCTGGGCAGCCTGTGCCAGGGCTCCCTCACCTGAACAGAATGTCACAGATAAGTGAAAAAGCTAAGGGAGGATGAACAGTAAGCTGCTGCAATGCTGGAAGGACAAAAAAAAAAAAAAATCAACCAGTATGAATGTGTTTGTGTTTTTGGAAAAGTACTTCAAATAATGAACTCTCTATAAAAGCTTCAAGTATGTGATTACATCTCATGGAAACCAGGGCAACTAAGGCTATACCTTGTAAGAGGCGTGCTTTAAAGTACAAGAGTAAAGTTTTTTCCTAGAATTGGCTCTGATCCCTCTTCTTTTCCTATTACAATTACCTACCATTTCCCAGCAGTTGCCATTTTAGCTGTCTCCCTTCCAGGACTCACACATTCTCAGGAGCACTTCTTTATAACAGCACACTTCACATCTATTTTTCCAGAAGTTTTCTGACATCTGAAAGCTTTTTTTTTCCCCTGTGGAAAGGCAGGAAGAGGCTGAAATCCCCCATCTAAGCTCCCAGAAGTGACTTGCTAACCCCCTCCTTGTGCAGTGGTGTCTGCTGAGCATCAGTGTGAGCTGTCAGCGTAGGCACTGGTGGGCCAGGGAGACTCAGCATGTCACAGGTGGCAGATGAAGAGCAGAGGATGATGAAGGGAGAAAGCTTTGAATACTGTGTGACCATGAACACTGGGTGATTGCACGTGCCAAGCCCACACTGAAGTTATCACAGCGTTTCCCTTGCTCTGCAAAGGCTTCCAAAAACTACAGTAATTGTTTTGTTTGTGCGGAAAAGATGGAAAAACCATCAAGTATGGGAAACAAAAGTTTGGGTAATGACATGAGGAGTTACATCCCTCATCTTGTGACATCAATGTGTCATGCTGGAGCCTAATGCTCTTATCACAGTGATATTACACAGATGGTCAAGTCACCAGTTACAGCCTGAATTATCTTTAGTAGAAACTAAACGTAACGCAGATCGCATGGACAGCTCCCAAGACTTCCAAGCAGAATGCCTCTAGCAAACCCAGCAGCCTCTGAACACTCTAAAGTATGGCTAAAAATGGATTTCAGTATCCTACAATGCTGACCTCCCACACCTCCTAGGCAGGCTGTTCACAGGCTGATGAGGAACAGAAAAGCTGTTCCTTACAAGTTATTCACCCAGGCTGTAAAACACATGTGCAAAACTCCTGAGGAGCTGCAGCAGGTCAAAACAAACAGTTTAGTTTTTTACCTTTGTTTTTAAAACTGTCTCCTCCTAGAAATCACAAAGAGCCTAAGAACCAAGGCATGAACTCAGTGAGACCCTGTACTCGGGGCCAGGTTCAACATGGACAACATACTTGGATTTGAAAACTCAAGCCTGAAATGATCTGCATGCTGGCAAGTTCACTATAGGAGAGTGCAGTGAAAGGCATCTGGTCAGCAGTCACACCTTTACACATTGTCTTAGACCATAAATGCCTGAATAAAACTGGAGAGAAAAGAAAGATGTGAAGAAAAAAAAAGTCATTCAAGATCTTTTAGACACCTTTAGAAATTCAGGGAGAATTACTTGAGGGCTGGATTATGAGAAGTGTGTTCAGCAGCTGAATCTGCTTCCTTCTCATACATTTGTCCAGCTAATCCCAGCTATGATATTCCAAACTGTGCACTGCTATGAAGCCAAGTGGAACTGCTCCACTGACTCAGGCAAGCGGGGTTTGGCTGCAGCCCTTGCTATGGATTAGCTCAGATTCAAGAGGGAGGAAGGTGCTGAAAGTCAATGAAAAGATTCAACATAGCTGCCTTCAAAAAACCAAAACAGGAACAAAATGGAAGGTAACAGACCCTTTAGGAGAAGTTGAATCTTTTCTTCCCACAAAGACAACATCAGGGTATTGAAGCCATTATTTTACCACGATCATTCTACAGTATTTGTCCTGTAAGGAGAACCTGCTGGACCTTAGTTTGCTTAGAGATCAGCGTCAAACAGAGCTGAGGCTCTGCTGTTTGGCTCTGAGCTTTCAAAGACAGGTTAGCCAATACTGTTTTCTACCTCTGGTTTGGATGACTGAAGAATATCCAAACATGTGCAGTAAAGTTTGTTTCCATGGGTACTTCTACCTCTAACGATTCCTCTGTGAAGCCGGATTCCAGCTCAAGTCCCTCTCATGTTCCGCAGCAGCCGAACATTTGGTGAAAACAAATCAACAACAGGAGATATTTGTGGAAGTGTTTTGCAAAGTACAATCCTGAGTAACGTAAGTTCAAAGTGAAACTACTGTGGCAACAACTCAAACTCCTTTGTTTGGCAAAAAAATACAAATGAGGAAAAAATCTGCTTGATGAGGCAGAAGGTAACGGGAGAAGGAAAGAGATGTGCTTTATTTGCCTAAAAGTTAAACAGCTGCTTAGCAGTGTGACATTTGGAAGTACAGGGTCTGGCAAGATGATACCTGATCAATGTGTTACTGGAGAAAAACACTTGGAACTTCTTTATTATGAAGGAGAAGGAAAGGGAAAGCAAAAGGGAGAGGAGAGGTGTAGACTCTAGGTAAGAACAGACACAGCAATGTTTGTCATCATGTTGACTGATCAATTTGTTATCTTGAATAAATTCAGATTGTACACGATGAACCAGAGACAATGCCAAGCAATAGAGCACTAAAAATGATCAGATAATCATTCTCAGATGTGAAAATAAAGATGTGCATTAATTAGAGCTGAGACCACAGACAAGAATTGCATTCTTAGAGGAACCAGGCACTTGTCAGACCTATGGCTAGAATACTGACCAAAACACAGGTGTTTCTCTGAGGTAGGTTTACATTTAACCCTGACACAGATCCTGGAAATGCAGTGAAGAGGACCATAAAAACCATTTCAGTGCACTGTGCAAAAGAGCTTTCAGTTGCACTCCCAGACTCTCCCTCAGCTCACTACATGGTCACCGGCAAAGCAACAAACCTAATGCTTACACATTTGCTGATTTTGTGAGTCAGGTGACATCATATTTAATGCTGAAGAGAACACATAACACCCCCCTCCAAAGGCAGCCTTCCCCACTGCTGAGCCTCCCAATGCGTGGTGCAGCACGTGCAGTGTTTCAGCTCAGGGGGAATTCCAGAGCAATGAGAGGGCCAGAAAGGCAGGGACTATGAAGAGAACAACAGCCATGAAACACTCTTGTAAAAGCTGGAGAATGCTTTTGCCAGAAATCAACGCTTGAGGATCCCTGCAGTATGTGCACACATCATCATCAGCACTGTTCAGCCTTTGTATCTCACTATATGGACTTTCAAGATGCCTTCATCCCACATACTATTTTGCTTTGTGCAATCAGACTGAGCACTGCAGTTCTGGTGACCTTTATGTATGTTGGGAATTCCAAAGCAATCTAAATCATTTCATTTAAACTTGAAGGCACTATGTGTTATGAAAAAGGGGAGTGGAAACAAAGGTTAGACATTAAGACTGATTAAAATAGAGGTGATGAAATGGTTTTTGTGGTAGAGAAGGGCACGGAATGTGGATAAATGGGTGTTACACCAAAGAAATAACTTATATTGGCAGCAATTAGACAATAAAACAGCTTCATGGAAGTTTAAGCAAAAAAGTAGGAAGTCCAGCCTTCCAAAAAAGCTTCTTCATAAAGGATGTGTGTCTACTCTTCTACTCAAAGGACACTTCAAGCTTTATATCAAACAGTTACAACTTTAATTTTACAGTCTGTCTAGTTCAAAGGTGCCATTTAAGAGACTTTTTTCTTTTCCTTTTCATGAAATGAATCTTTTCAACATTAAGTGGAATAAATCTGCCATAAACAGCCACAGGAGAAATCATCTCTTCAGTCACTCTAACAAGAAGCATTAACTGACCACAACTAATTTCAGCCTACCACCAAATTTAGTCAAAAAGGTATCCCCTTCATTTTTGGTTTAAAAATGACAATCCATCACCTTTGTTCAAAAACATTAGCTCAGTTCTCACAACACAAAGCTTGTCTCATTCCTCCTAGCTGCTTTCAAAACTGCTGTATGGCAAAGTCTGAAATGCTGCAAGACCTTCATATCATCATCTTCCCGGCAGGCTCCTCACTAACACAAAGCTGCCCTTCCACAGAAAGTTAACTACAGCAAACACATAGACAAGAATATGGTAGAAAGCAACTCACACCCTGCAAAGTTTTCCAGAAGCAAACTCCTGTCTTGCCACAGAGTGGGATGATTAATCCTGTGAGAAAAGAAATACTGTGGGAGCCCTACCCACTGCTTCAGAGTATCAGTAACAATACTGGAGGAGATGCTCCATGACATGGACCTCTGCTAGCACATGTGTTGGCTTAAAATGGACCAGACATGGACATGGCTCTGTGTCATATCTGGAGCTCCAGAGTTACCTGGTCTCTCTCCTGAGAGCTGAGAAGATTGAATCTGTAATTTCACCTTACCAAAACCAAACAAAACCCAAATCCAACCAACAAAATCCTTTAAATGACTTCATGCAGAGTGAAATGGGTCCAGAGGCATTGGTTCAGCCACTTTAGACAGCTACCATAACCACCTTGACTCATACTATAGTCAGTGATGGGTGGGAGGAGAGATAAGCAAGAGAGTTGTGTTTTAAGTCTGATGAACTCTTCATCCCCATACAGCAGGAAAAAATGAGACAGGTGCTTGGGCTGTGCCTCTCACTGGCCATGGTCAGGGTGACTCTAGATACAGGTTTGTACAACACAGGACAACCGTAACTTAATCTTTCACAACTGAGGAAGGAGAAGGGGGATTTTAATTTCTCTGCAGGAAACATGAGAGATGCCAAAAAGAGAGATCTGAAAACTTTGTTAGCAGCTGGCTGTGAGCTGTATGTGCATTGCTTGCCTGGTCATGGCCACAAGCCACACCAGCAACCACATAATCAGATCCTGACATTTACTCTCTTGTACATATGAAAGTTCAGAAACAGATTGCTTGGAGACATACAAACACATGCACATGTATTGATTTATACTGAATCCAATCTGTCAGTTCAGAGCAGCACATTAATGTGTGCCTATACTCCTAGTTTTGCATGGCTATGACAAACACACCATCAGAAGCATCCAGAAATGTCTTCATGTTTGGGTTTCCCGTTGGAGTAGTTTTTGTCAAGTAGAGTTAATTTACTGACATTGAAACCTTTTGTAGGAAAACATGAATTAGAACAACTCCAGTCTTGTTAAATAAAACAAAGGGCTTTGAAATGTGAATGTTTCATTCTGATCTCTGAAACTGATTTCATTTAGGAATACTCCATTGCAAGTGATAAAGACACATAATGCAAGACTGATGCAGCCCACATTTTCCATGTCTTTTTTCAGTTTATAAAGATATTGGGGATGACAGCTTTTTGTTGGAATTCAGAGTAAAAGAGAATAGGGAACACCAGGAGAAAAAAAACAAACCCAAAACATTCACCACAATATCTCCCTAGACTAGATCACCTCCCAACCCAACCAGTAACTGCAGAGCTATTTCATTCTGCAGACACAGACTTCAAGTTGGCAGGTGAATCTCAGCATGGGCACAGCTTTGCAGCAACTTTCTCATCACTGAGGCTGCAGGGGTACATGACTTTACCCATGATGCAGAGAGACAGCTCCAAGTCACTTATCAGAGGGGAGGACAGACAAACAGCCCAAGTTTTGTTCACCACGTGACACTGAAGTTGAGTGATAAATGTCATGGAAATCAAGTTTTTACCCCCAACCCCACTCCCCAAGACTTTTAGAAGGTAAGAGCAGACAGTATTCAAGGAGTGCATATACTCAGTTTCCAGGTAAGCTTAGAAGAAATCAGCCTTGGGGATCTGCATGAAGAAAAAGAGGGGAAAGATGTGGGGGGTGACTAGCACAGTACCCTTAAGGGC
The DNA here is from genome assembly GCF_028858725.1 of Colius striatus. Taxonomy (NCBI): domain Eukaryota; kingdom Metazoa; phylum Chordata; class Aves; order Coliiformes; family Coliidae; genus Colius; species Colius striatus. The sequence goes on from NC_084762.1 coordinate 1,345,178, forward strand.
CAATTATCATTTATTTAAACTGCATCTAAGTGAACACTGATACAGTCACCTCCAGCAGTGGGTTTCAAAAACACTGCTAACTAAATAAAAGACTGATTATTTGAAGCCCTTGTGCTCTAAATTCAACACGTTCAAATTCCACTTGGCATAAACTGATTCTTTTTGTATCACTCTAAAGACAGCTGCTGGCAGCCAAGCACATATCACTTGTTTATAAAATGCCTCCAAACCCCTGAATAAAGAGAGACATTGGGGCTGCTGTTGGGCAGGGAACACTAGCACATGCACTGGATGATACACTGCCTGTGCTGAAGGAACCAGAGCTCAATCGTATTGACTTCTGTGGAGCAATGATTTTGTCCAAGGTGTTTAAGGTTAGTCACGGGTGTAAGAACCAAAGCACCAGAGATGAAAATCATCCATCATTTATGTGTCCTCAGCTTTCGGCTCAGCCAATCTTTGCCTGCAGCTCCTGTCCTGCAAACACACAAACCTATGTGCTAACCTCCTAATGCTGTTTTCTTCTTAGGAAAACAGCAACAGACAGAGTGGGTTGGTTTGTTGCCATTCAATTACAAAAATAAGGAGCCTCTGTTTCCTGAGATCTCCACAGAGTTCAACATTGTAGCAAATGCTGAGGAAGGGCTTGAAAATAATGCAACCCCCAAGCCTAGTTACTCAGACAAAAGAGTCTTTTGTATCTCTCTTCTAGATGAGAAGAGATGACAAAGGAAGGGCAGGGGCAAGATGAGGAGAAAGGGTGTCTCCTTACATTTTCAGCATTAGGAAAGAACGAAAAGACAGCAGAGGCACGGGGCTGCCAGTCAAAGCAGAGTGAGCTCTGCCAGTCTCTGCCCTGCAGTTGTGGGACGTGGATGAAGAGGGATGGATCACTAGCAAACTGCAAAGAGCCTGAATACTTCTATTTTCAGTCTGACCTAGTACAAAAATGGAAATGGCTGCGTCACCGTTAGCCAGATTCAAATGACACTACATGTCACTGTCAGATGGTACTTTTTCCCTGACAGAAATATGCCCAATTAACATAAACCCCAGATATTTAACATGTAGGTGAATTAAATAATTAGCTAGCTAATGCAAATATAATCTTGACACTATTAACCTTGCAGCCACTAGATATCGGTTTATACCACAAAAACTTAGACCCACACCTCTCCCTTCACATTAGGACTTTGATACTTTGTGTTTAGAAGCTTTTATCACAGATTTATGACCTGTTTTCAAAACACAAACTCTGCCATGGCTTGTCTAAGCAAACCCTCCTTTTCCCAGGGTCACCAGTGCCCACAGAAGCTATGAGTAAGCACCTCCTGACTGCAGAAATATGGCCAGAAAAATCACAGTTGCAAATTTGTGACCTCACTAGGATCAGGGACTCAGAATGGGATAATTTGCAAAGATAAGAAGTTTATCAAGAAGTTAAGGAGAAGGCAAGAGGGCAGCCAAGAATAAACTCTTCTTGCATCTGAAAACAATGAAATGATACCTTAGCCCAAGAGCGACTTCTTGCTGCCAACTGAAACAGCTTCACTGCCTGGGCAGAAGTGTCTGTATCTTATTAGAAGCTGTCCTGAACACCCTGTGCACACATCTGTAATTGATAGTGTTCAAGTCTTGTTCACTGTGAACAAACCACAGTAGCTACTGAAGGTAGCAATTGCCATGTCTGTGCTAGGTCTGTGCTTAGGCTCGTGCTGATGGCAGTCTCTCTCCTAAATGATTAAAGATGAAGAATGGGTTTCTGATAGAGTTTCTCAGTTAGTAATTACTTTTAAAAAGCAGGAGATTTTGGAAGTGTGATCCTTGAATGCATGCCTGCCTTGTTACTTGAGAAAAGATGACACAGAGTCTGAGCATTGTACTCATTCTTGCCTCCATTTCCTTAAAAAGATCATAGAATCACAGAATGGTGGGGTTGGGAGGGACCTTTAGAGATCATCCAGTCCAACCCCCCTGCAGAAGCAGGGTCACCTAGATCAGGTCACATAAGAATGTGCCTCTGGGCAGCCTGTGCCAGGACTCCCTCACCTGAACAGGGAAATAGCCTTTTCTTATGTTTAAGTGGAACTTTTTGTGTTCCAGCCTCATCCCATCACCCCTTGTCCAGTTGCTGGCTACTATAGAAAAAAAGGGATGTCCCAACCTCCTGACACCCACCCTTTAGATAGTTATAAATGTTGATAAGATCACCCCTCAGTCTCCTCTTCTCCAGACTAAACAGCCCCAGGTCCATCAGTCTTTCCTCCTATGAGAGATGTTCCATCCCCTGACCATCTTGGTGTCCCTGCACTGGCCTCTCTCCAGCACTTCCCTGTCCCTCTTGAGCTGAGGAGCCCAGAACTGGACACAAAATGATGCTACCTAAGGGCTTTGAAAGTTACTTAGGAGCTGAAAGATGGCTGAAACTTTTGCTTAAAGCAGCACAAAGGTGGCTACATAAACTAGTATAAGACGGTAAATTAGTATTTGGAAATGGATCCTCTTTCCTTGGAGGCTGGTTTTACCCTGACATAGAAAACCTGCCTGGCACGCACTAAAGAGCTGCTATATTTAGGTAGACCCTTGCCTGGATATCTCTGCCAGTTAGAGATGCTGTTAGGCCCAATGAAGTGCTGTATCAGATTTGTTTGTTTGCTATTCTCTTGAAGCCATTTGGGCTGAAAATTCTCATGTGGAATTTCTTGCCTTGAGCTCAATCAGTCAGAAGATTTTCGGTAAGAGGGAAGTTGCTGTTGCCATTGAAAGAGCTCTGTGGCTGTAAGCTCCTTCCAACACCCATCTCAGCATCTCTCCCAAAACAAACTTCAGCTCCTTCCCTTAATTCTCTTATACCTATTTTGGGAAAAGATCTTCAAGTTTAGGATGGAAGATCAGTGGATAATGCAGAATGCCATATCCATGAAAAAATCCATCCAAATTCTGGTTTGAGTTTCTTTACTTTGCAAACGTTAGGGCAAATTACTAGTTTCACTGGATTCATCTTAATCTTACTAATGGCAACACAATGACTACCATTCATTTCCACAGGAGACTCTCAAGGGTTTTTGATACCATTATCTCACATCCAGAGTAGTCTTTCATTTTGTTGTAAAAAGGCCACAGACACAAGACTTTCATAGTGAAGACAAGGGAGACCTTCCCTTTGTTTCCATGCATTTTAGCAAGCCAAGACTGCCCAGTTAGTTTCCTAAGATGCAAGGACCAGAAGAGAATCATAAGATCAACACTGTGTTTAACAAAGGCAGCTACATACAATCTCCCTACCCTTTAGTTTGCTGCCTCCCTCTCTTCTGCAAAGGGCTCTGACTTCTACACTACACATTCCCAGAAATCCCAAACCAACAAATTGCCTTCATTACACAAAGCAAGACTCTTCCCATCTGCTGCCTTTCCCTTGGTTTATAAAGCCACAGATTGTCATGGAGAGACACATGTAGATTCTTTTTGTAGCTCCTGATGTGAAGGGATGTTTATGACTCCTGTGAGCTAAACTGTGAAATCCCAACTGCTAATGACTTCTTAACACGCTGAATCTCAAGCTTTGGAATAAAGCTATCCCTTTACCTGCTATGTCCTTCCTCCAGCAGTGAAGGAAATTGACTGCTTTGCTGTTTCAGAGGTATGCAAGGCCAAGTCCTCTTGCTAAAAGCACATCTCCATGGAAACAGGTAGCCACTGTAACCCTCCAGCCTAAGGCAAGCAGGACTAGGAAAAATGGCTGTAGTCCTGCTGTTTCTCAATTAGGAACGTTCCCAATGTCTGATTACTCCCTGTGGTGTTGTTCTTGTGTCACAGACTGAAATTTCATCTTCCCCTTTGACAAACAGGCTGTGCTGAGAGGACAATGCACTTGGATGCCCTAACTTTTGGGGGGTTATTTTTTCTAAGTCTTCTAACGGTTGCTAAGCTGAGCTCAGCTGCTCCAGCCAGACTTCCGACTCTCCCTGATGCTTCTGGCAGTTCAAGAGTAGGCAGCACTGAATATCAAATATAATGACCTGTTCTACATAGAAAATAACACCAGATATTTTCCATGTAGTGCAAGCCCTTCGCAATTCAAACCCACTTGTGACCAAAGGGACTTGCAACCAGGAATAAAGATTTCCCTTATTGTTTTTATCAAGGGACACATTGGTTTGAGGCCATCTATTAAACGCCAAGGGTAAACTCCAATTGGCAGAACTCTTTCATTTGTAAAGGTAACTTGCACTGCATACACAATTCTTGTTGCTCCTTGGATAAGGGATTACTGCAGCTACTGTCAACACCAGACTGCAGTCTAGGAGCTAAGACCTTGAGGATGCTAAAATGATTTCACCTAAAAAGAGCTGCCATACAGGCTAGATCAATCCACTGTCCCTGCCACACAGAAGAAAGAGGGTGATGCCACACATGGTGTATTTGCCTCCCTGATTTTCAGTGCATGTACCATCATTTTGAGAGAGAAAGGCTTCTGGTCACAAGTCCTATTCCTCCTCCCTCCAGGATTACAAAGCCCTGTTCTGCCAGCCAGAGCCTCAGTCCAGCTCTGATCCCAGAGCTATAAACCACCAACACTTTGGCTCAACCAGAGCTGGGAACACTTCCCTCCCCAGAGAGAAGAGGATGGCATGGACTTTGTAAACTGCTCTTCAGAAATCCTCAGGAGCATGATCAGAGTGACTTCACAGTCCTTTTGCATTGCTGGAGAGACTGAAGCAGCACGCTGTAATGGTAAAACCTAGGCAGCAACGCTCTGCACTGAACTCCTCTCATCTAACTCAAAGCTTTGAAGAAATAAACCCTACAAGGTGCCATGGTATATTCAGAGATCCAAGAGGGAATATTGCTATCATTGCAATAAAGTTGATGCTAACCTATATTCAGTTATTTGGCAACAAAGCAACCAAACTCAAACAGTTTTGCAGAATGTAAAGTATTTAAATCTAAACCCTAGTACTCAAACTATCAAGATGCAAACAGGGTGAACAAAATCAAGAAAGGAGCTGTGAGACTGAGTAAAGAGGATCCAGGTGTGAAAACTGCTAATCAAAGTATAGCTTTTCTAAGTTACAGTCATGGTTTTGTGAATCAGGGCTAAGTTTCCCAGGTCCAGGGATCTACAGGCTGCTCACTACTTCATTAATCCACTAACTGCCTACTAGAAAATAAATCAGTCAAACAGCTGAAAATCTGGTCTAATGATTCTGTAATTGCCCCTCCAAACTGCCACTGCATCGTATTTGGATCAGACAGCTCTTGCTGCCATGCTACAGAGGTGGATATTCTCTGAATTCCAGCAGAGAAGCCAGCCAACAGCTGGCTTCAGCAGCTCCCATGCAAAAATTTCTCTTGTGATTTATTCCTTCCACTGGTCAATAATTTCTGAGGGAAAGCAGAAATACTGGCCTTCCATCAAAGCAAGCTAACATAGCAGTAATGATTTCAGAGAGAGTGATTATGCACATCAGTAGCTACATTTGCAATTCCATGTCTTGAATCACTAGCGTGACTGACTTTGAAGGGGCCTGGCCTCCTGCAGCTCAGCATGTAACATGGAAACTGCAATTTCAAGAATCAGAAAGGCTGGTTACAAGGCTACTGGCTCTTAATCACTGACTTGGTTTGGGTTGCAGGTAAAGAGCTTCTGCACAGCTCTCTTAGGAGCTGTGCACAGAAGGAAGGAAAGGAGAATGTCCATAATTAAAGCAATTAGATAATGAAGTCAGTTACAAAGTTTCCAGCCCAAAAAACAGTGTGAGCCAAGGTAACTTGTCTGGATTTTAAAAAAGAAGATAGCAATGAGGACAACAGCCCAGAATTGCTCTGTGAGAAAGAGCCTAGAGATTGCTGAACTTCAGCTGCCAGATCTAGTTAAAGCAGGGCACCATCAGTACGGGATAGAAGCAGCACATTTTATCCTCCCTTAAGATGGGCACGTTCCTGAGATCAAGTGCCATTTGCTTTTCCATTGCTGAAGTGGAATTTCAAACTCATGGGAGAGTCAAGCTCCTGCAGAACGGAGTTTTACACTGGGTGATGTGAGTTAAGGCCTCAAGGCTGGGGAGGGGTGGGCAGGGGGCACGAGCAGTAGTGGAAACCCAGGTGAGCTGGGAACTAAGCTGTCATTTGCTGGCAGTCAAGCCCAGCATTTCCCAGAGTCAGGGGTGCTGAAGACCAGTAAGCCTCTCGTACACCTCGAATATCTTGTGTCAGTAACACCAGATCAGATCCTGATCCAGTACAAATTCAAGTACTTTTTCAAGTCCCTGAAAGTTACTACTCATACCTGCATACAAAGTTCTTTTTTTTAGGACAAAAAAAGGCTGTACAATCATCTCCATATTCACAACTAACATCTCTTACATTTCTAAGTATATAACTGATACCTGGGGTTTATTGTAAAAGTAAAGGCCACTATTATAATAATTTTCCTAAGAGTCATAAAATATTGTGGAAATGAAGAACTGCAGAGTCCTCTGGCACATTTGACTCCAGAATGGGCACTAGATTTGCAAGTAAAATCAGTTTAAGGTGTTATATAATTGGACGAATAATCAAAAAAACTCTCATGAAAGCATCAGAGGATGCTGATAGAGCAAAACACTCTCCTCTGACCCCCCTTGTTTTGCATTGTCCATTTTGACTGTTTCTTGTCTCCTGCCAAACAGAATAAATTCAGCCTTTGGAGTGATTCTCCAGCAACCCCCTCTTTAAGCTATTGCCACCATCCATTACAATGTTCTTTTTATCCTTCTTGAAGTGGTGCCTGCAGCGGTGGGAACTTGTGAGTTCACTCTATTTCGGTCCTAAGAGGTCATCAAGACAAAGATGAAACTGTTTTTCATGAGCAATTATGTAAAAGCAAAGCAAAAGTGCAGCATTACTTTGCCCTTCTACCTGTATCAGAGGATCCCTGCTTTGTCCCACAACATCAAATACTGAACTACAGGCAGGGTCCCTAAAACAAATCCCTCCTGGTGCAACTGGGCTGACAGCTGCTGGGAGGCTGCTTACCAGCTATGTCCCAAAGCCTTCACCAAGCCTCAACAGAGCGAGGCACATGCTGGCACGTTACTGGAATCCAAAGCAAAGCCCAGTTCTACTAGAGAAATAAACAAAACACAGCCAAAGCTTCATCAACCCCCCAAAACACAACAAGAGGTTGATAAGATAATGCAGCAAGAGAAAAGCAGAACATGCACCACTAAGGTAAGTTTTAAGCAGAATTTGATCACTGATGTCTAAAGTGGCATGACAGGAATTTCCAGGATCACTAAGTGTTGAGGACATCTCAGTTCCCAACTCTGCACCTTACTGCATCTCTTGAAAATGCTGCAACTATCTACAGCTGCATCCCACACAAGCTCACCTTGCCTCCCTCCAGGGCACTGCTCAAACAGTCACCATCTGCTCATGCTCTCCAGCTTCCTCTATTTTTGGTTTAAGTGAGGCCCAACAGTAAAATAACTACAAGATATTAAAAGGATACTGACAAGCTTGAGAAGGGCCAGAAAGAAGTCCCTGAGCACGTGAAGGACAGCAGGGAGTGTCTCTGAAACATTTTTGTTCAGGCAAAAGCAATATTGGTTCTTGCACAAGAATGTGAAAAACAGCACTAGTTTTTACTTATTTTGCTGCTATAGCTACATGAACCTGTTTCCCTTAGAGTTTCCATGGGGTTTCTCTTCAGTTTGGGGGCCAGGAAAATAGATTAGGAATCAATGATTACATACAAAACCATTAATGTTTGTCCAGAAAGATTACAAAACACTAACACACACAGCTGACGACAAAGAAACTGAGGTGCCACAGCCCAAGTTAAATGCCTGTCTTACACTTGATTATGTGAGACCACAACCTAAATGAGTACATTTAACAGCTCTTATTCCATCAGTCATCATTTCAATCAGCAGGCATCAAACTTCATTAGCTGTGATAGCTTGGGGATTTTTGAGGGGTTTTTTAAATGAAATATAGCCCTAATGGAATACTGTGAGGTGTATTTGTAATTATGTATCAGCTTGGCATTTGGCTTTTCCTCCAGGGAAAGCAAAAGGAGATAGGTATTTATGCTAAGAAAAATAACAAAAGTCAAGCTGTGCAACAATTCCCAATAGAAAGGATAGAAAACAAAAGAAACACAGAACTTCAACAAGCACAAGGTGCTAGGAGGATATTTTAAGTCTGACCTCTTTATCTTTGTGGTTTAGTTTTAAAACAGAAGTTTTAAACACAGGAGAAGGGGGGGGGTTAAAGTGCTGACAAGGTGTATTTTTAGTATGGTAAAAGATCATTGTTATAAAGAAACTTCAGTTGATCCTGAAAAGAATTATAGGCTAAATACTGAAGCTGAAAACTCAGATATTGCTCAACCATGTCCCCACCAATTCCCCTTTATAGCATATTATTTTGTTGTAGGTGTCTTAAAACAGGCTTTTAATAAAAATCCTTAGTAGCACTGGTCCTGTACCAAAGCTTTTGCTGTTCGTACATCCCCACAAGCCGTTACAAACACATTCTCTTCATTTCAAAGCTTCACTAAAGCCATTTTTAATTCTCAGACTACTTAATTATTTTCATATGACAAATAAACACAAACAGAAACAAGCAAGGGTTCACTTCATAAGCAATATGTACAGAGGAAGAAAATAGTATCACACACTTGCATAGATTTGCTCTCTCTTTTTCACACACAACATGTGAAGTGTTTTAGGAAGATTCTTGTTTAAAAACTCCAACAATTTCATTAACACAACTCAAAAACTACCTCTAGAGACCCATCCACCATCACACCTAGCTCAGCACATTGGAATTGCCACTGCCTAGTATTTCTGCCAAGTAGAGTGTGCAAGGTACAGAGAGATGCAAACTCTTAGTTTGTTTTGATAGGAAGTTAGGCCACTTTAAATTACATTTATGGTGAACATGCAGGGAAAAAAATATCAGATGGAACCCTGGAGTGACAACTGGGATTTCAGCCATAATGCTTCCCTACTCATTCAACAAGACAAGAAAGACCTTTGTGCTAAACCACAGCTAACTCACGTGGCAAACACATTTCTTCCCCTCAGTCCTCCCTTATCAATAACTGGGGAAAAAAACCCCAAAACACTTAAGCAAGCATCTTATTCCTCATCCCCCTAAACGTCACAGGGCTGTCCTTCTCGGGGTAGACCAGAAAGAGCAAGTTTTTCACACAAGCTGTTTATTGGGGCACACAAACTTGTCCTTAAGACACCACCACTGCAGCTCACCTGAAAAGTGTCTTTCATGGCTGCTCTAGAGAGTCTTAAGTATTTTCACTGTTCAAACAATTACAAGCCAAATCCAGCACAGTTCTAACCCTCAGCACAGCCAAATGTATAATGTTAAAAACCATGAAATTAAAACCTCAGGAAGAAAACGTGCACTGAAGGGCACTTTTCTCATGTCTAAGTCAAAGACACTGCAGCATTTCCCCCATCCTCTCCCAAAAACCATCCACAGTTGGCTCAGCCCACAGGTTCCTTCCTACCTGTCTCCTTCTGATAGAGAAGTAACTCCCATCCTGCAGCCACAAAGAAGTAGAGCTTGGGGGGTCCCACACCATGAATATTCTCCAGGCAAAGCAGGAGAAAAGTTCTCTTTTATTGCTGAAAACGTCTCTCTTGCTGAAAGGCAAATGCAGGCAGGGCCAGCCAGCCTGACACCCAGCTGCAGGCAATAACCACCCCATCAGCACAGCCAGGTGATGCACACCCACGAGGCTCCTCAGCGCTGTTAGTGGGCTATGCTGCAGCTTGAGGTTCTTTACTAGACTGGAAATGCTGGATGGCACCCAACAAATTAGGATTCAGAGCAAGAATGGAAAGCAGAATGTGCCATTATCCATAGCAACTGTGTCTATGGTTCACAGTGTCCCAGAGCTGAAAGTCAGCTCAGAAGTAAGTACCATCATGCTTTCTTCATTCATACTTTCCTCTGTAGCTCCACAGTTGAGAAGCTGAATTACAGGAGTTTCTTCAACACTGTATATACCTCCTGCAGAAAGTTTGGCTTCCCTTTGAAGAGGAATTTGGTGTTGAATATCAATAGCCCAGAGTTTTTCTGTGTTCACCCTAATGCAGACTGATTGTTACCAGCTTTTATAGTGGATTTTTTTTAGAGCTGTGCATGGAAAAGATGGCACTTCTGTGACAACAGCCTGAAAACTTACTGCTTCAATGTTTTTTCTCTCCATGAATGAGCAGTGTGTGGAAAGTTCAGTTTCCACTAGCTGAAAAGTGTTCCAATGTCTTTGAAGCCTAGCTTCACCTTTCACCTTGCAATTGATCCCCCTGGATCCAGACAAGCTATTCTGTTTGCTGCTTGCATTTATGTTACATTTACTTCATCATTTTTAAAAGATTCCATTGAGCTGAGTTATCAAAACAAAACTTGTTCGTCTCTCAGTTTCTTTTGAGGAAAAAGCATGTTTATCTTATGCAGAATGTTCTATTTATGTTCCTTTCCAACTTGATATTTCTTTTTAACCTTTTCTATGTTGCTGCTTGCTCTGTTGTTGTTGTGGGTTTGTTCTGAAACAAGAAGCTTCCTGGGATGTGTCTACAGTGTCTTGTGCAGGAGGATACAAATTCAGACTCCAGTGTGATGCAAAATGTGATTGCTTAGTTCCTCTTTCTTTCCTTTTGCTATTCTGACATGTCTAGTAAGTCCAGGATATGTGTACCCCTGCTAGACAAAACCAAGCTGTAAACATACTTTGCAATTGAGGGGAAAAGGAATGGTGAATACTCAGATTAGAAAGCCCCCAACCTGGTGTGTGTTGGGAAGGCTGTCCTCACCTGTGTGCATGCATGGTTGGAAGATTTTGGTACTTCTTTAATGGGTCTGTTTATCTGCAACCTTCCTGGTTTGCTGATGGCAGATTTCCATACACAGAATGATTTTTTTCTAGCCAACACCTTATTTCTCTGAGCTCTATGCATACTGCAACTAATCTGAGCAAAGCTCACTGATTGGAGAGAGCCTCAGACTTCTGAGATGTTTCTCGAGTTGCTGTCCTGTCATGTCCAGGCACGTCCTGTCCTGCCCATCCAAGTGATCGCTTCTACATTAATCAGTATTAATTGTCAGAGTTTGAGGACTCTTCCTAGAGCTTGGTCAGTCTCACTGTTGGATTGTATGTTGTGCCACAAATACATTCACCTTTTTGTACCCTGCTGTCCTCCTTAGACTGTGCTTATTTCTTGTTTACCAAAAGGGAAATGGTTTGCTGGTATGCTAGGTCTAAGTAACTGGTAGTGGGAAAGTGGGTGGGCAAACCTTCCTCACTTGGACCCATGTGCCAAAGCCTGCACGTGGGCTGAGGACAGAAGAGGTGTACCAGATAAGGTCAGAAGGTGTTTAGCAAATATGCTTCAGAGACTGAGTTGCAGAGGTAATTAACTCCTCATGTGTAAGTGCTTTCCCAATAATGGATCTCCTCTGTGTGTGAATTTGTCCTGTGTTTGCTCATTTTAATCTCAGAGCTAAAATCTGGATTCCGCTGCAGTCCCTGTGCTGGCACAGGCTGGTACTTGTAATGCAAGGAGCCTCTTTGTGGGCAGCATGCTTGAGCTGTTCCACAGAGGAACTAGCCACCAAATGAGCAAATTTAGAGTATTCTGGATTTTTACCTGAAGCTGTCTAACCGCATGAGAACTATTCAGACTACACGTGGATTACTTGCACAGTGATGGTTGTAGTTTTGGCCGAAACATGGTGATATGAGAAACAGTTGCTCCAGGCTTTTGGTCCACATACTCACCTGTGTAACCACGGTGCGGGAACCGAAACTTATGGCTAATGCGTACAGAGACCACTTGATGGCAGTGTTGGTTAAATGACTTCTCACACGGCTGTTGGATTGATGTCGTTATCCCCGTGTTACATAAAGGAAGGATCTGTGATAAAACACTGGCTTGTTCTCTCAGGTCCTACATATCCATGCTGTATTTCTGTGTGAGATCTGAACTCTGAGCTGGTCCTTCCGTGTCCTGGAAGCCTTTATCCTCATTGTACAAAGAGATGATATTTTGCCAGTCCTTTTCTCTCATCCCAGCTGCCTCCTGTCAGCTGTTAAGTGGGATTAGCTGGTACTTGTAAGCACTTGAAAAGCCTCTGTTGGTTTGACACACTTACAGAGTTGTAGCACTTGTAGTAGCTTTATGAAATGGGATTTTGGATTTTATAATCTATTTCTATTCTACATAATTATTTAGACCAATTGTTACTTTTTCCCCCATGCTTCACATAGAAGTTTGCTTTATTTAGTACTGGAGCCAACTGAAATCTGATTGGAAGAGTCAAAGCCACTGTAAATGTTGAGTTGGGAAGCCACTAGGCAACAGCATCACTCTTGAGATGTACAGTGTCATTTGGGGAGGAGAACTGAGTTGAAGGCATTCATATTTATGGATTGTTACAGCAAATAGATTATGTATTTCAGGAAATAACTGGGAGAAGATGTCTGTGTGTATATGTAAGTTGAATGATGTTAAACTCCTTTTGTTTTGTTGCAAATGCCAGTGGCTGAGCTGTAGCAGGAAGCAGAACAAAGCCACTGCAGTGAGGAACATGAGGAATTTCAGCGATGGTATCTGCACACTTATTTAAGCAGATCTGTATGGTAACTGAGGCTTTCCTCACAGCCTTTAGTCCTGATGAGAGTAAGACTGATGTCCTGTCTACACTGCTTATCACATTTACTGCTTGATAGCAATGGAGCTGCTGAAAACAAACAAACAAGGACTTGGCAGGGCAGTGGAGTGATTGCATTACCCTGTAATGAATGCCCAGAGTCCCCAGAGGTGCTTCTGGCAAAGAACAAAAGGATTTTCAGAGTTTGCAGGGTGAGGTGCAGAGGTGGGGGCTGTGTCAGTGGGAGGTGCCACAAAGAGGCATTTGCTCTGGCTCTTTCTCCCCTGAGGGAACCATCTCCACTTCCACAGTGAGGGGACCTGTGGCAGAGCAGAGGGAGAGGGAGGGAGGAGGTTTGTCAAGGAGTAGCAGTAGCATCTTGGGGCCTTCAGCTTGCCAGCTTCAGAGGAAAGCAGCCTGGCAAAAAGGAGGTGCCAGGCAGCTTGGGAGCTGGCGGGCTGCCTCTCCTCGACCAGTAATTAACCTGAGCTAGAAGATGAGGCTGCTGCTTTGCGAAGTGCTCACTGTCATAGAACGGTCATGATGGAGACAGAACTGCTGGGGAGTGCAAAACTGAGTCAGTGGCAGGAGTCGTAACCAGCCAGCAGCATCCGCAGCAGCCCCAGCAAGCCGTGCCTCACGCTGGGGCACTCCTGAGCTGAATCACTGCAGGCAATTTCTCTCATTTTCCACTGCCCATTTACAGCTACTTCAGAGATGTGGGTTTCTTATTTTAACAGAATCCAACAGTCCTTTTCATATTGTTTTTTGAGCCTTTTTTTTTTGCTGAAAGAAGAATGCCACAAACCTTTGTGTTTGGTGGTGCACATAGGGAAGGCACTTACTGTTATTTGTTAAATGGCAAAGTGGCAGCTCATTTAGAGCCCAAGAGCATGCCTGAAGTGTTCCAATGAGGTCCAGCTCCGGGTACAGTGTGAAAATAGGGAGTTTGTTTGGCTAAAGAAGTTCATCCTATAGCAAGACATCTCTCCTTCTCCTAGCTGTTTGCAGCAATGCCAAGGTGACAGATTAAATGCCACCAATAACCTTTGCATTTTTCCTTTTAATTAATGGCTCCTTGAGTGAATCAGTAGACATGTAAGACTCATCTTTATCATGAGCAATTTGTTATTAAACCCTATTTCACTCTTACAGTTCAATGGTGCTGTTACCATGCTCCTTACAGCACATGCTGCAAAACACCCTGTCAAAGCCCAAACAGAAATGAAAACTGATTGTAAACTGCCAAAAGCTACACAAAAATTGAGCCTCAGTAGCTCCAGAAGCTAGAAATGTTATCCAAAACAATTTCCTTGTAATGACAAGTTCTGTACCCCTCAGAGCAGGATGTCCCTGGTTCCAAAGACGCTGCTGAGGAAAGCTAAGCAGAATGGCTCCCACGTTACCCATGGAACTGGATGGCTGGATCGCTCAGGTCCCAGCCCTAGAGAGAACCCCTGCCCAGTTAGGGGCTGTGGGTTCTGCTGGGGCACCAGTCCCCTCCCCTCACTGCTCATTTTGAGAGAGTGTTAGTCTCACCTCACTGCAGAACAGAAAGCCATCTAAAGCACTGAACACTTGCTCTGTGTTGCAGGCAGTACAGCAGGGCAAGGACAGTGGTTTCCCTCCCTCATCCATCCTCCAATACTTGTAATATCTGTGACCACACCCAGGGCACATTCCTCATTAGCATTTCTGCACAAAGGGTTAATCTGACTTGTTCTGGCTGACAGCAACATTTCAGAAAAGCTCAACATTTCTGCTCAAGGCAGCCCTACTCAGACACCCGTATCTTCCTCTCCACAGAGCTCCCCAGCTGTAAGCAAAGCAGCTTGAATATTGATTGGATCCATCTTCTTTTTTCCTCCCCGGCTTCTTTTTTAATAGCAAACAAATGCATTTTAACCTCTTGGTACTCACTGATTTTGAAGCTGAAATACTGAGAAAACAAGGCATTCAAGTTTGACTGTGAGAAAAAGCCACCATAATGCAGCATAGAAAAAACCCAACAGGATACTCTGCTGATGCTGTTTGTCATGGTCACTCATTCCTCATACCAGTTCTCTGTGTGCTTCTCATTGTGCTGCTCCTCATGCTGCTAAAACCTTCCAATTTCTCTGCACTCTGCATAACTTTCAAACACCAAATTAACCAGTTCCACAGGACCAGCTTCCCCCAGCCCCAGTTCATTTACAGGTTCTTCTGCCCAGGACAGCATTGTGGGGGAAGTGTAGGCCTCCCACAGCTGAGGCTGAGGGTCCCAGTTGTCACTGGGGACTGGTACCACTGCCCACCTGCCAGCCTTTCACCTGGCCCCTGACCCAGAGCTCTGGAGAGAAACCACCCTGGGAAATCAAAGGAGCACCATGTGCCAGAGCCCCATCACCAGACAGACTTGGACCTGCACTGCTACAGCATCTCACAACCAGCTTGTCAGTGGGAAAAAGAACCCACTGAGCTTGGCTATTAATTAAAAACACGCAGCACAATAAAGCTGGAGGTTGTTACATGTTCTGCACATGGAAGCAACATCCATCCAAATGCATTTCTCATCCTACCACTTAATTTCTAACAACATAGCAATTGCCCAGGAGCATGAACGTGTTCATATGCAGGAAGCAAACTAGCTCAGTAAATTATTGACAAAACCAAACCAAGCACATGCTTTTTCCCCAGTATAACATCCTCAGCCATTATCAGACTCAGGATACCTGTGTGGAAAGCTGCTCCCTGAGGCACCCTCCCCAGCACAAACCCTGGGCAGTTTTAGTGCAGCAGGCACAAACTTACTGTGCATCTGTAGCAGCTCTTCCTGGCGTGAGAATTACAGGTTGTTAGCTACCAAATACCTGCTCAGGTCATGTAGCCAAGGCAGCCCCTGTCTAATGAGGGCAGCCTGGGAACACCCGTGGTTAAGGAGCTTACAGGAACAGGGGCTGCAGGGAGAGACTTCCCCATCCCTTCCCAGGCTGGGCTGTACAGATGGCTCTCACTCCAAACTGTTCTGCTTCGCCTTACAAAGTGTTTAATATGCAAGTTCAACCTATTCTATTCCAGGCTGAACATATTCCAGAACCTGGATCAAACTAGTTTCAGGGAAAGTGTTAGAACAACACTTGCAGCTTAACTGCTCACCACATATCCTGGACGTTTTTGTCAGAGCTGTTTCCTTGCAGGAGATGCTTCTGTAGGGGCTGAGTTAAGGATCAAAGCTGATGCATTTTATGCTGGTATTTAGACATCTAAACATCTAGGTGCCTTATTTTGTGCTTCATAGGCAATCTTCTGGTGGCCACAGAAGATGCTTGTGCCCTGACAGGCCCTGAGCCCAGCACAAAGCTGTGTTCAACCTGTGGGATTAGCCACATCAAGAGAGCAGTGAGTCACCCACACCCTGCCTCAAAGGGCCGGATGGGGAAAGGATCTGTGGTCTGTGTCCTGAGGCTAAAGGCAGGTATGAAAACAACAACAAACACCAAAACTAATGCCAGTGATGCAGCTACTTGGCTGAACCCCTCAGCACAATGCGTCAGGAGCTGGAGAGAGAGAGAGAGGGGGCAACAGCAGCTGAGGAAGTGCAAGAGGAGCTTCATCCCATGGGAAACTAGTGCAGGCACCTTCAGAGGTGCAGAGTGAAAGGAGGGAGTTAAGGAAGCACCAAGCTCTCAGGGGACTAAGGCAAAATGGGTTATTTCGTCTCTGAAAACTGCAGACATCACCATTAAATAGCATTCTTCTGTGGAAGGAGGAACACCAGAGATACTAATTGAACAGGAAACTACAGTTACAGACAGAAAACTGTGAGTCAAAAGTAAGAACAAAATGTCTGAAGAGCTGCATCCTACAGAAAATCTTGGTCTGCCAGTGAAACACCAGGAAAATGCTTTATTTCTAAAATGGAAAGTACCACCTTCCAAATGGAACCCAAAGCACTCACAGTTTCATCACGCAGCCCACATTACTCACGTTGCTGACGCATGGGTGGAGAGGCTCTTAGGTGACCCGGGCAAAGCCTGATGGAAGAGTCACCACAGACCCTTAAACAGTGGTCAACTGTACAAAGAAAAGATAAAAAGAGATAAAACACATCTGCAATTACATTGTAACTCAGCTACAACCACCTATGCACAAAGAAAAACAAGCTCTGTGTCAGCTTCCCAGAGAATATTTGCCAGGTCTGCTTTAAAAACATAAGTGGGAGAAAACTGTCTCCTCTTGTAAATGCAATTGTCTCCATTCTGCTGTTAACTAGCAGGCAAGGGTCTGAAGGGGCCTGGGACAACACACCAGCACCTCTGCACAAGCGCTGCATTGGAACGGGGCTGGCTTGGGGAGAGGGGAAAGAAAGACTTGCAGGCTCCCTATAGACAAAGCCCCAAGGCTGTTGGCATAAGCACAAAGGCAGAGCAGTGATTCAAGAAAATGTAAAGGAAATGCCTTTAAAGCAGAATTCACCAAAAGGACATTAAACAGCAACCAGGAGTGAGGGCCTTTGGGAGCAGCATTTAATAACTAGGTCACCCCTCAGCTGCAGAGCTCTTCTGTGGACGATGAAGGTGTTTGACAACAGGAGTTAGAGACCTGCTGCAAGGCACTTTCCCTGCCTGTTTCAGAGCCAGCCCTGGATCCTCCGCCTCACTATCAGACTGCCAGGGTAACTGACAGAGCTCCCAAGCTGCTGGCTGCTGCTGCTCCTGCATGGCTATCAGAGCTGCCTCTGAGCAGCTCACAGCCCTGTCTGTGGCAGCGACCGACCCAGCAGCAATGTCTGTGTGCAGAGGGATGCAGTGCAAGGCACAGTTTCCAACTGCATTTAAGATCTGGCTTTCTGGGATCGTTTCCCTCCTTTCCCTGCCTCCACTCAGCACAGCCCCTGCACACACACTGTGTCAGAGTGCCAGCTGAGGCCCTACCTGTGTCTGTGACTTGGTGTGGGCAGGCATGGGCAGTTGGCTCTGTCAGAAACTGCTGTCCCAGTGCCTACCGGCCAGCAGCTGCACCCTGCATCCAGGGGAGGATTTCACATCTGACAGTGGAACCGTGAGGCTGCTGTGTGCTACCAGAGAGCTACTGCAGAAGAGGCGAGTGGGCACATTGGACAGGGCTCTGGTCTAGTGGAAGGTGTCCCTGTCCATGGCAGGGGAGTGTACTGGATGACCCTTAAAGGTCTCTTCCAACCCAAGCTACTCTGTGACTGTATGGAAAACTTCAGGGCTGAGGCTGGGCTTTCCCTCTCATGGTGCTGATTTACACACACAGTCAGCACTGGGACAGGTTTTTTACTTTTTTCAGCACAAATAATCAGGAGAACACTCTGTTGAGGTTCCAAAACCAGAAACAGTACATCTGAGTCTCCAGCAGTCTGGTGCAGGTGCAGTTTTGTTACAAAAGGAAGACTGTCTTCTTTCTTTGAAAGGTAGCATAGTAACTAAATGTAAAGAAAAGGCAAAGCACAGAAATGTGTCTCCCTGAGCACCTTTTTTGTCAAGGTTAATAGGTTACAAACCAAACAGCTCTGAGAAAACAGCATCTGTAATACAGACCCTGCAGACAAGAGAGATTGCAATGGTCGTCTCTCAGGACTTCCCACTGTTACTAGCTGGAGGTATCTGTGGAACATTCTCTGAGTGTCCGTTAAGCCTTCATCTCAGCATCATTTCCCAGGGTTAAGAGATGATCACATGTCCCTTAAAAATAAACATTATAAACAGATGGCTGAAGTAACAACTTACAGGTCAGCAGGGGCACTAGCACAGGCATTTGCTAAACAACGTGCATCTGTTCTGTTATGCTTTTGTTAATTATCTCCAGCAGAGGATAAAGAGCACACTAATGGAAGTCCCACATACACTGAATTAAGGGAAATTACTCACACAAAAAAAAAGGACATGAAAAAAATAGGAAAGAATGCACCCAGATAAAAACTAATGGGAGAAGGTGAGAAACTAAGATACCATTTATGGACTAAAACCCAATCAAAATGAAAAGCTCTTCCATTTCACAGAGCGAAAGAACAATCCAAGACATGCACAATCAGATAAGCCTGCAAAGAAACAACATGTGTTTGCAATGCAGGTAGCAAGGTAAAATATCCAGAGAAGTGTATAATGAGGCTGGAAAATACAGATATCATCTTTGCCCAGTCACACCTGGAGCAGCCTGCTCACTCCTTTATCAAGCTGAAGAAGGTTGATAAATGGGAGAGAATTCAGATCAGTGCAGCAAATGGATTTATCAAGGTCCAAACTCTGATTTATGAGGAAGAATGAAAAGACTTCAAAATGTATTAGATTAGTTAGATTAAGAGACGAGCACAGCCCAGGAACAAAGGAACAGTCTTGAAAGACATAACCTTATAAATAACATAGATAAAGGGACTTAACTAGCAAATTCAAAGCAAATCTAAATAAACAGGTGAAAGTAAGAAAGGAGGAGTTCAGACTGGATGTCAGCAGCCCCTTTCCTACCAGTATACCCTGTTAGCTTACATGAGGATCTTGCAGGAGACAGAATGAAAGAAACTTCCTCTGGCCCACCCAAAACTGGAGCAAAAACTGTGCAAAGGCAGCTAAAAGCAGGCAGATCTGGCTGCCCAGCTGGAAGTGGCTGATGTGACCTTCCCTCCCTTGGTCCCTCAGGTCTCACCAGAGGGATGTCACAAGGCAGCACCAAGTCTGTTGGATACAGAGACCCTGGTCGGTGCTACCCCTGTGCCCTTGCCCTGCCCACAGCTGGGTAATGCTTCTGAGGCTCTTTCAGGCCCGACTGAACCTCCATCCCACCAGAAGCCAGTCTTTACCTCCCTGGGTTCAAGATTTTCTTGGTCACATGATGAGTTTCTTGGTGACACTGGAGGAACGGCACCATTTGCTTTGCTCACCTGGCTGAGCCGAGCCTGGCTGTCCAGAGGCTCCCAGGGTTTCTCAGCCTGGCAAGCACAAAAGCACCAGTGGGGAATGAGAAGCTCCAACTGGGCAGCTGGAAGGCTCACTCTCTCACTGGGAAGAGGTGCAGCTTTGTGTCCCACTGCACAGAGCAGAGGAGAGCAGCAGCTAGGATTTGAAGGGCAAATCTAGGGAGCACTGAAACAGGAACAATGCTTGCTGAAGGTCTGAGCATTCCTGTCCTGCTGAGCAGTTGAGCTGTACAGCACAGGGAGTGAGCTACTGGGAGGTGTGTGCTCTGAGCAGCTCCCTGATCCCAAGGGCTGTTTCCCTCAAGCTCAGCTCTCTTTCCAGCCTGGCCTTTCGGCACCATAGAGAAGGCTTTGCTCATTAGCCCCGAGCACTCTGCTTCACGTACAACATGCCCCAGCACTCGGTTCCCATTCCCCTAAGCCATCTTTTCCGTGGCTATTGCTATTGGTAAGGTTGTCGTGACATTCATCAAACCCTTGACTAGCACGCTGCTGGCTGTCACTGCCTGACAGCAGCCACAGTGCTCACACTGCCAGTGTGCCCCCTGGAATGCACACACACTGCACAGCTCCTGCTTCATCCCCCACCATCAGCGACTCCATAGCGCTGAGTGAAAATGCCCAGACATCAGCTTCTGAGAGAGCTTGCCTTTGGCCAGCTTTCAAGAAGTGATGGAAAGTCAAGAGAACATTAAAAGTAACACAGTACTTACCTAAAACTCTTCCAGCCCCAAATTAGTCACGCTGGGTTTGCAGGTAGCTGTTGCTTTCAGGCAGCAGCTCTTCACGGCGCTCAGCTTCATCTGCTGAATGAAGGGAGGCACAGTGACCTTTCCATGTTCTCTCTAGATGAGCCTGAATCAGAATCCCAAACACCTCCAAATGCTGGGGATGTTGGGACCTGATAGACAGATTAGTGAGGTAGTTAGGGATAAGTTTAGGTCTCAGTGGAGGAGGGAAAAGCAATCTTCCAGTGCACTACCTCCTGCATAACGGTAATATCTGCACGGAGAGGGGAGCACGACTAACTGAGCTGGAGGACAACAAAGAGGGATACAGGGGAGAAGGGAAAAGTTTTCCAGTCCATGAGAAAGGTGCTGTGAGAGGCAGGGGCCTGTGCCCAACTGAGGAAAGACCCAGTGAGGGAAGGGGATGGCAAGGGCACAGCTTCTGCCACAGCAGATTCAGGTGTCTGTGGCTGTGACATCCCTGGCATTTGAGGAGTGTGAGCAGTAAGGATTAGCAAAAGCTGGCAAAGCTGACCCCTAAAAAGCACTGCTCAGATACCAGGAGGAAAAGTTTCCTGGATATCAGTTTGCTGGGGGCCACTCCAGCAAAACATTCCTCCAAGGAAAAGACTCATGTTATTTGGGATCCTTTCCCCCAACTCAAGAAACCGTGATGAAATCTATTACAAGCAAATGCTGAGCGGAGAAGGAGCGAGTAAAGATTATTCTGTGTGCCTCCCAGCAACTATGCTGGTGTGAACATCTCCCCATCAACCTTGCCAAAGGACAGGAACTTCACCTGCCCTCGCCCCAGGCGCACTGCGGGATGGAAACGGACGCCCCAGGACGGGGCTGGGACATTCCAGCTTGGCTGCTGGCAGCAGGGTGGCAGCCCTGGGCTTGGTGGGGATTCCAAAGCCCCATCCACAGGGTGTAAGTTGTGACAGGTAACACTGACAAGCCTGACTCACGCCAGGATCCTGCCTCGTACCGGGCAGCTCTGTCTCTGAGGAGACTGCTGCCCAACGACCCCGAGAAGCCCCTTCCCATCACAGGCAGGGACACAGAGCACCTCTGGGAGCCTCTGCAGGCAGCACAGAGCAGCTGGAATGGCCCTGGGAGCTCCGAGCTGCCCAGGAGGATGGGCTGCAGCCACACTGCTCAGCTGGGGTCTCCATAGTTATTCTGCTTCACCAGCTCTGGCACCCGAAGCCCTGCAAAGGTGGCAGAGGAAGGGGCGTGAAGCCCTGCAGCAGAATGCAGGGAGCAAGGGGAAGGTACCCAGCACCTTGCAGGCCTGGGCCTGAGCCCATGGGCTTTGCCACGTTGTGATTTTTAGTGAAAGAAGTGGCTAGAATAAAATCCAAATCAATTATGCTGTTCAAAGTCAGTCTCTGAATTAATCCAATTACGCTGCAGCAATCCTTGCTTAATGCCTGGAAGCTAGGAAATGACTGTTAAAGCAGTGGTGGGGGAAATGAGTTGATAATGACAATAACCAACAATGGAAGATGCTCTTCTGAAAGTTAAGTGGCAGGAGGGAGGGGCAGGGAGAGAAAGCACTCCATTATTCATCCTCCAAGTGAAGTACATTGCTCAGCTATTAAAGGGTAATGCACCAGAGCTAACCAAACACCCTGCTGCCTCCAGGTCTCAGGGAGAAAGAGTCGAAACTTGCTTGTCATTCTTTACTAAGGAAACCTCCCAGCACTGTTATTGTGGAAGCCCAGCTCTTAATAACCATTGCAGAGCTGTCTCTGGAACAGCCTGCCCACACAATGTCTCTGCCTCTGTCAGGCAGCCTGCTAAAAGCCTATTTTTATATTTTCAAACTTTAGGCTTCAAATCAACTCGCTGCTGCAGCTCAGCTTCAGGGCCTCGGTGTTTCCATACAATCACAGAATAGTTTGAGCTGGAAAGGACCTTTAAAAGTCATCCAGTACGCTCGCCTGCCATGGGCAGGGACATCTTCCTCTAGACCAGGTTGCTCTGAGCCCTGTTCAACCTGCCCTTGGATGCTTCCAGGGATGGGACACCTACCACTTCTCACCTGTGCCAGGGCCTCACCACCCTCAGTGTAAAACGTTTCTTCTTTATATCTAGTCTGAATCGTCGAATCGTCTCTCTTTTAGTTTAAAACCATTTCCCCTTACCACAGTTGCCCACACTGAAGTTCCAGTCTGGGGGCTGAAAAGAGGGAGGTGCAGCAGGCACAGAGAGGAACACCCCTCTGCTGCAGTGAGGCACTTTGCATGCACAGTGCTGGGCTGGCTGAGCCCAGACCTCCTGAAAGCACCCTGGAGAACTGCATGTTGATGATTCTAACACAGGACATCAACAATATTTCAAAGCATCTGGCCCCAAATGCCTGAGTAACACACAGCAAGTGGAAATGCAGCTCATCTCCCTAAAGATATTTCACTCATCTCAAGTAACGTTTATGTGAGGCAAAGACTGTCCAAAACATGAAGGATGCTCACTAGCTTTGTGTCTCCTATCCGTGCCACTGCACTGAAGCCATTGGTCTCCCTCTCTGGGTGCTCTGCATGCCTCTCACCCCACACAGCCCCGAACCTTGGTCTGGCTTTCCTGTCTTGTGGGGTACTTCATAGTGAGACTTCACTTTTGGGCTCTAACTCTTTGAACAACATTGTTCGGATCCTCTCTGCCGGGAAGACACACCCTCCAGTGCTCCACCTCACATTCTAGAACATAGAGAATACATTGATAAGGTGCTCAGCTCTGAAAATCCTTGGGTGCCATTTCTGAGGCAGGATGCTGGCTCCTTAACACTGGAAGGACCTGTTCCCAATGTTGCAGCCCACAACCTCTCACAAAACATCTCTCTTGAGCTTTGTCAAAGTTACACAAAAGACTTGGAAGAGTCTCATTGCAGCCCAAGGGGAGAAATCACCTGGTGTTCACACCTCATTACCTCAAGACCACTACCAATACTCACAGCCCCTTGCACTCAAAATTACACACAAACCCAGTGAGCTCAGCTTAAAAACCACCAGGTGTTCTTGGCACTATGTTTTGTCACCATGCAGCCAAGACACACCTTCAAGCTTTGCTTCAGAATCTGAAGGGCTACAGAGGAAAATTCACATTTCCTCACAGTGCAAGTTGAAACTCTTGTAGTCAGCAGACTCCAGAAACCACAGCTTTAAATGAGAAGAGGGTTGGCAACGGTCGGCCTTGGAGCAAAAGCACAAAGCCACTAGAGTTGTGCAGCTGTATTTACAGATACAAATGTGTTACTGATTAGCTAAATGCCTTCCAAGGAAGCCAAGCAAACTTCATAATGTGAGAGCTGCAAGCACTGAGCCTTCACCTTGAGGTGGCTGGTGCAGCAGCTGTGGGAGCCCAGGAGGATGCAGACCCATGGAGCTGCAGTTCCCTCTGGTCCCACAGCCTGGCTGGGAACCTGGATCCAAGGACACAGAGTGAAAACCAGAAGTGAAACGGAGTGTTCTTCATTCTGTATTCGGTGTCAAGGAAAAGAAAGCTTGTCTGTGGGCTGCAGCTACAAGATTTGGAGAGGCAAAGTTGAATTATTAAAACACTTATTCACCCAAGTACACGTTGAGCTCTCCCAGGACCAAACGCATCCACTTAATTAAAACAGAGAGCTTCCCGAGCACCATTTGTATTGGCACTAAGTGACACATCTAATCATTATGTCCTGAAAGGGTCACAACATAGCCATAGTGGTGGGTCTGGAAAGATAAAGAGCTTTTCTGACTTCCTGCCACGCTCCCTGCCAAAAAGCAGCGGCACTTGGCGGAAGGCAGAGTGAGGAGGAGGCTGTTGCCTACGGGCACTGCTGCTGACAGTTGATCAACAGCAATGGTAGGCTGTGCTTGTCAAATGACAACATCCAACATCTGACAAACCAGGCAGGCAAACATTCTTGGGGATGTTGGTCTCCTGCAGAGGAGGGAAAGGGGGGAGGACAGAGCCTGAGGATCCGGGGCCAAGGTTTCTCCCTCCTGGTCCCATGAGCAGACCTGGCACTGCCATTGGCTTCTTCGAGACTTCCCGTGGCAGATGTGGAAGGCCCAGAGGAGAAACACCTGCATCACTCAGGGTAGATTTGCTTGAGAATGGATTTAGACGATATTGGGAAGAAGCTCTTCCCTGTGAGGGTGCTGAGGCCCTGGCACAGGCTGCCCAGAGAGGCTGTGGCTGCCCCAGCCCTGGCAGTGTCTTAGGGTAGGATGCATGGGGCTGGGAGCAGCCTGGGCTGGTGGAAGGTGTCCCTATCCAAGGCAGGGTGGTGGAATGAGATGAGCTTTAAGGTCCTTTCCAACCCATATCAGTCTGTGATTCTGTCTCACAGCAAACTGGGTGGAAGACGGATGTTCTGTCCCTGCCTGTTAAACAGACACAGCTTTGAAGTCCAGGTGCTGCCTGCCAGCTCTTCTAGCAGTCTGGCTCTGCAGAGAGCAGTGGTGACTCAGGGGAAGGCCTGGCTCCATTCCCCTCCCCAGTCTCCTGGCCAGACACCCTGCCTTGCAGATGGCAGCACATGGTAAGCTGTGAACACAGACCTGGCTGGGCTTCATTAATGTGGCAGCATAGGCTCTGTGGTCATGAGACCTGCAGAGGGAAGAGGACTCCGGGGGGGTTTAAGAAGTGCCAGTGCATGTCAGCCACATTTGGTACTGTGAACACATCAAACCCACCTCTGCTCAGTGCACATGCTGCAGAACCTGTATCAAAATACCTCCATTTTGCCAGGTAAACAATCTCAGTATTCAGCGGGTGCAGTCTATGAGCAACCCCATCATGCCTGGCATGGGACCACAGGTCATCTCAGCTCCTCCAGCAAAGCGAGAATGTGAGGAAGAAGAAGTGCTGAAGGGATAACTAGGCTGTGCCAGAAGTTGTCCAAAACAGCTCATCTGTGTTCCTGCACAGCTGTAGCAATCCTGCACCCCAAGTGCTTTGCATCCTTCTCAAACCTCGTTCCCATGTGACAATCTCAAGTGGCTCAAAAACCTCATCACATATATCAAAACTGACACTCTCCTTAACACGTGGTAGTGAATTCTCCAGCACAGCACCTGCTATTGAACTTGGAAGACAACAGGCTTCTGGCCATCACAACATACCTGTAGTGCTTGTTACTGCTCTGTAGTACCTGTTACTGCTCTGTTCCTCCAGTTGCACACTGATAAACCAAAGCCCATCAAAGACTCTCAATCAAAACAACTGTGGTAGCTACTTTCCCACCTGGAAGAAACTGAGACTTACCTGGCGGGTCTTGTGAAGCCTCCAGCAGCACAGGTAATGGCTGTGTGTGCAACAAGGGAACAGCAGGTCCTCCGTCCTCCTGCTGCTCCGTCATGGCTAGAGTTCACTGAAGGGCACAAGGGAGGGGACAAGCCAAGCCAAGTACATCAACGGGAACTGGACAAGGAGAAGGAGAAGGATTTGGAGGCTCTGCTGTGGAGAGAAGCAGAAGTAATGCACAGCTGTCCTCCTATTTTAACGTTTCTGTCACATAAAGGCACCTATTTTTGCTGTGGTATCAACTTGACTTGAAGGCTCAGCTACCAGGGAGCAGCTCCACTTCCTAACAACTTCTGTGTGCTTTTGTTTTCTAATTACAAATGCTCCATGAATGCTTTCCCTTTGGCTAAGCCTGGTTTAATAATGTATGGGAATGATTTCTCATGCTGAATTTTCAGCTACATCAAGAGATCCACTTCCTTAACAGGACCACTGTAAATTCATTCTCAACTTGTCATCTGCTGCAACATCCACTGCAGTAAAATGAGGCAGAGCTGAGACACCTTCAGGTACCACTCCAGGTTTGTGTGTGTGGATTTTCACACTTGTAAGACAGTCACCTATTAGTGCCAAGAAGGGAACTTGAGACAGCAGAGGCTCAGGAAGCTTAGTGAAGCAGCTGTGCTGTCTGCCCTTCTGTGCTGACTGCCAGGCCTGGTACCCCTCAGAAGCCAGCACTGCCCCCCAAGCTCAGCAGCCTCAGCACCAGTCTGGTCTGTGCTTCTGCTCTGAGAGAGCCCTCTCTGGCTGCAGGTCTTTGCCACCTACCTGCATTGGGAGACTTCTTGCTGGTAGGTTTGCCAGGGCACGGACCTTCCCAGTTATTGCATCTTCAGTTTCCATTCCTCTCTCCTGCCCATGCAGACAGAGAGGCTGGTGACCAGTTCACGAGCTGAATGAGCAGGAGCCTGCTCCTGGCCAGAAGCAGCCTCAATGCCTTCCCACCGTGCTTCTCAGCCCTGCCTGCACTAGGTCTCCTCATCCCAAGGGCTGGAGAGCAGCGGTTATTAGAGCTCCCTAAGTAATGTCACAGTACGAATTGTCTGTGTCACGAGGGTTGTTAGAGGCCAGCTCGGCTGTAATTCGGGCAGCACGCTGCCTCTCCCAGGGCTCTGTGGGCCAAACCAAAACTGCAGGTTCTGGCAGCTGCCACAGAAACAGAGCACTTGCCCTTTCACAAGGACCAGGCCTGTTGTTCTGTTGCACGCTGCATCTCACCTGGAGATGTCCAGCTTGCTTTGATGGAGAGCTGCAGCTCTGTAAATACCCAGGAAATTTAACATCATTCCATGGAAAACAGGATTTTTGTCCTGTGGATGCTGGCTTTGCATTCTGCAGTGCAAAAGCAGTACTAATCTGAAAAGAGCCTCCTGTTTTCTCAGTCTTCCTCTTATTGCTTTCATGCAGCTTTGAAAACCAGGCTGCCACTCGTAAACCAGCTGAGATTCTACTGAAATCTTCTCTTTGTTTTACTGCTACGTGGCAAAGGTAAGTATTCTTGCACCAGAAAGAACTCCCTTTCAACCACACCATCTGAGTCAAAGATTCCTCTCTGGCATCGTGTTTTAAAATGATTTCTCTCTCTGGTTGCCAACAATTGGTCATAAACCACAGTTCCAGCCTCAGAAATGCAACACCACAGCGATAACTCTGACGGTGCCTTCAGAGGTCAGAGAGACCAGGCCTAAGGCTCTCTGAGCAGGAGCTGATTTACCTTCCTCCCGCGTGCCGAACGAAAGAAAACGCGCCGTGTGTCGTCACGTGCACTCCAAACCCTCCAGTTTCTGGGTCTCTTTTACAAACACACCGCCTCAGCTGATGAACCAAATGTCCCTGCACTGCTGCTACACTCCCGTGCTCTCCAACGCGGGGGCTCGTTCTCCCCCTGCGCGTGGCTCTGGATCAGCACTGCCAGGCTGAGCGACGCGTCGCCGAGCGTCTCCGCAGAACGACACGGTGCCAACGGGAGGCTGCTGTGCACCGCACCCTGCCCAAAGAATCATCTTCCTGCTGCTGATGCATCTCCAAGGAAAATACCACGCTTCGACTGGGACGGAGCCACAAGCAAAGGAATCGGGGTTTGCGGAGCCCTGAAATCTCTTTTCCCTGCCAAAAGGGAGCTTTATATCCAGCGTGTGCTTCTGACAAAAATAAAGCTGAGACTTTGCATTGCACAGAATGCGTAATGAGCTGCAGCAATACCTTCAAAACCCACCCTGCATCATCTGATCTCATCTCAGGCAGAAAAATACTCGCCAAGGGGGTGTCTCTTAAACAAGTGTCCTTTTCGTTGCTGGCTGGGGTGTCATCAGCAGAGGGAACGCGTCCAACTGCAATCACCAACGCTCGGTAAAACGACTCCGTCTCTTCGAGAACGCAGCAGTCGAGCAGCAGCCGCTTGACCTCTGGGAGCACAGAGGAGCAGCACGCAGCAAGAAAGACCTCCAGTAAATACCCACTTGAGCTGTGTATATCCAAAGGAAACAGACACAGAGATTAGCTCTCCAGCTTGGGAGTTTGCAAGCAGCTCTGAAGGGCAAAACAAGTTTCATTTGTACAGGCGTTCTCGTGCCCTCTCTGCAGAAGTGTCAGTTCTGGGGAGCCCAGACTGCTCGGCCACAGGCTGGCTGAGGGACACCTGACCTCCCCAGCATTTCAGGGAGATGGGCAACATGGGGTGTGAAGTCAGGAGCAGGGGTCTGAATCATAGACTCACTGACTGGTTTGGGCTAGAAAGGACCTTAGAGATCACCTCGTTCTAAACCCCTGCCATAAGCAGGGACGGCTTCCTCTAAACCAGCTCACTCCTGGCCTCATCCAACCTGCCCTTAGACACCTCCAGTGATGGAGCAGCCACAGCCTCTCCTGGCAGCCTGTGCCAGGGTCTCAGCACCCTCACAAAGAACAACTTCTTCCTAATACCCAATCTAAATCTGCCCTCTTTCAGCCTGGGGCCATCACCCCTTGTCCTGTCACTACATGCTCTTCTAAAAAGTCCCTCTCCAGCTTTCTTGTCAGTCCCTTTGGGGATTGAAAGGCTGCTACAGCATCTCCCTGAAGTCTCCTCCAGGCTGAACATCCCCGACTTCCTCAGCCTGTCTCCAGAGGAGAGGGGCTCCAGCCCTCAGCTCATCTCCTTGGCCTCCTCTGGACTCACTCCAATAGCTCCCTGTCTGCACTGCAGAGGGGTCTCACCAGAGGGGCAGAACCCTCTCCCTCAACCTGGTGCCCACCCTGCCTGGGATGCAGCCCAGGGTACACTTGGTTTCCTGGGCTGTGAGTGTCCATTGCTGCCTCATATTCCGTGTTTCTGTTCCATGGTAGGAGTCATGCTCCAGGGAGGCAAGGCTGCAGCCCTGGGATTCAGTCTGGGGTCTCAGTCAAGGGGAAATGGAGGAGGTGAAAGCATTTCCTGACTCTTTTGCTATGGAAACTCAGATAAGGTCTGCTGAGGGAGTTGCAGGGCACTCAGTGCAGCCTCATCCACAACAAAGAGCAGGTTGTGAGGTGTAAGGCTGCCTTCCACACAGCCTACATTAGGCAGGCAGCTTGGATGAGGA
This sequence comes from Colius striatus, assembly GCF_028858725.1. Taxonomy (NCBI): domain Eukaryota; kingdom Metazoa; phylum Chordata; class Aves; order Coliiformes; family Coliidae; genus Colius; species Colius striatus. The sequence continues at coordinate 1,374,343 of NC_084762.1, forward strand.
AGCACTCAGACTAAAAATGCCCAGCTGGGGGAAATCGTGCCCATTTCCATTAAAAGCTATTCAAATGCACAGAGCTTGGGCTCCACTTGCCCACTTCGTGATGATTTCAGCCTTCAGAGACGCAGCACTATTTTAGGCTTAATGATACTATTAGCTAGAGCAAAACTAACTGGGAATTAAAGCAAGCTGAAAGTGTCTCATGCAGCAAGAGAAGAAAAAAGTTGCACTATTGAACAAGTAGTGGATAAAAGGTATACACACAGTGCTGAGAAACAGACAAATTCAGACATGCAGGGAATCTATAGCACAATGTTCACAGCTGGAAACATTCAGATTCACCTGTTTGCAACCCTGCATCTAAGCAAACTGATGGTATCTACCAGCCAAAAAAATACATGGTCTGACAGCTCTCATTTCCACCTAAGAAATGCACAGACACACACACTCACACCATGGCAGGTGATGCAGGAAAGATGAGCAGGTTTGCACAGCCAGCCCAGACACTGGGAGTTTGCTGGGACCTAAATTAACAGCACAGATCCCAAAGGAAAAACCATCTGTGAAGAAACAAAAAGTCACTCTCAGCTGATTAGTTCTTAACAGGAAGGAACAGTTCATTTACTAAATAGCTAAGGCAAAGACCAGCAAAATTACTAATTTAGGCAACAAAGCCACCTTCTTATCTAAATCTACTCCACAACAACTAGGTTTCGGTGAGCACAACCAGCAAAGTCCAGGGACCTGAAATACTCAGGGTAACTACTTTATTAAAGAATGGAGCTCCAGTCTACAAAAACTCTTTCCACAAAACTTTAAGAGCCACTCCTGGCCTGTTTTCATCCCTCACTCGCCTGTGTTAAACAGGACCCTTGGAACTGGGAGAGGTTGACTGTGATCTGTTTTGTCAGTGCGCCTTCTCTCGGCCAGGTGGGACCAACGGCTCTGCTCAAGCTAGAGAGAAAACTGCCTCACTCACACAGAAGGACAAAACCATCAGTGCCAAAAAAGGAAACACAGCTAAGTATTGGTACTCTGCAAGGAGAAACAAAAGAATCTCTTGAGAAGGTGAGTGTTGCTTTTATGAAGCGACAGACATCTGCCGCTGTGTGCACAGTGCAAGCTGCAGCTTCGCGGCCGCTCCACAAACACTTCAGCGAGCGTGACACGAAATGCAGAGCTAACTCTGGCAGAGTGGGGAGCAAGGACACCAGTGACACACTGCTGCTTTTTGCATTTGCAAATTCAGAAAAGATAAACAACATCCCATTAATCATTTCTATCTTCAGAGCAAAGCAGTATATCCCCAGGCAGCACGTCTGCTAACATAACAAACAACTGAAGCAGTGTCTTCTCCTCGCTACTTTCTGCCCACTCCTTGTCATTTCCAGGTTCAGAGCCATCCTGCATAAGGCCTGTGAGAGGAAAAGTAAAGCACATAAGAGATTCCTTCTTAGTGTTTAGAGAAGATGATTCAGCAGTGTGCTGCAGGCTTGCATCAGCCTGATTTGTATTTGTAAAAGGAATTTTGCTTGACTGCTATTAAAACCCCAACATACAGATAAATAACTGAGCAGCCTTAACCTCATAAATGAACAATTCATCTTTCCAAAAGACTGAATGCACAAAGTCAAACGTTGGATCATTCTGTGAAAAAAATAAACTTGTATGATTCCTATTTCCTTTGCCTTTGAGTGAAATGTTTTCCCTTTGTAATACCCAGTGTTAGGCGGCTCACAGCTAATGCGATGGAGGCTCACCAGCTTAAAGCCTTCTAAAAGAGAGGTAAGACATCACAAAGCTGCAGTGGAGCATGGTGTATGCATGTGAAAAATGGAACAGGAAAAATTACTGAAAATAAAGATGTGTTCAGCTCTTGATCTGTAAAGTGATGCTAAAATCTGATTGGCAGTACAACTACAGGTCACCTGAAAACTTCACTCTTATTTCGGTTTAAGGCTGCTTCATTGGAAGAGCCACAGTGAAAACAAGTCCAATACTCATTGCTTCTGTTGCCTGAAGGCTGTAATTTATGGTTACCTGAATAAAAATAACATTGGAAACCCCCATTTTTTTCCTATTAATTGAAAAGCAGATTGTGTCTGGTTTGTTTTGCATCCCAGAGACACCCTTTTATGAAATACAGGGCTACATGAAAATAGAAGCATCTAAGAAGCAAAAGAACTCCAAGGGCAACATAACCCTTGTTTTAAACAGAGCAAACCTAAACCTTTCCTAAACCTGGTTCTCAACTTGCAAAAGGAAACTGCAGCAAGCATTTAAGTAAATGTTCAGGTGTCCTTTAAACTCCAAATACCCACAACCCCATCCCCACTCTGGTAAGAAGTAAACTTCTAAATCATTGCAAATTGATTTGATTTGTTTCAACAGCTCCTGAAATTGGTACAGTAACAAAGTAGAGCCTGCAGGCCAAATGTGTTTATGGTCTTTTACAAGCAACCAGCTTATGGCACTGACACCATAAATCAGTGTGACCTTCCTCTTCAACAGTTGGTTCAGCATAGCTTTGCTTTCCTACTGATTTGTGCATCTCTGAACATAATACAACACACCAAGTTACATCTGTGGGTTTTTCCAGTAATCTTCAGTAACTAGGAGAGCTCTGATTTAGCTGTAACTGTGAAGCTTTTACACCCAAAGCACATGATTTTGGTTTAGAAGAGCATATTTTTCTCCCCATTATCTTCTTGATTTTGCAGAGTTCTCTTCCCTCTGCTCCCCCCAGAACTGTTTCCTCACCTTAAGCCACCATCCCTGGCACTTCACACCTTTCCTATCCATTTCCTGAACACTTGTACCTTCCTTTCTTCCTCTTGTATCTTCTTCTCTTTTCCAACTAAATTCTCCTTCATCCTCACAAGAGAAACCTGCCATTTCACCAAGACATCCAGCCACGTAAAAACTGAGAAGGGATGAAACGAAGAAGGGATTCCAACACATTTATTTTATGGTTGGAAAGAAAAAGATATTCCTGGAGAAGCATTCTGAATGTCACGGGCATTCCAACCTCATATTCACCTTATAAATTCTACTTGTACTCTCAGTTTCTTGTAAAGAAACCATCAGCTTAAATCTCCCATTTAGCAGCTCCCACTGTCTAGAACTGAAGACAGTACAAACCGCCTGTAAGGGTCTTCCCCGAGTGTGTAAGCGAGTGTGTTTGAACACATTACAGATAATTAAGCTTTGTCAAAAGGTAAACTCCAAAACAAAAGCCTAACTGTAGAAATGTGCTGTTACAGGAACCTTTGCTCAAGGCACAGCCTGGCTGGTTTCTGACAGAAGAAGTCTGGCAACAGCAAGAATGCCAGTCATTTACTTGCATCAGTGAGCCAAGTACTCAAGTCTTTGCCACCTCAGACTTAGGTCCAGTTTCATGCCTTCACTGAAATTCTAGGACCTTCTACAAGTTCAAAGAAGGAAAAACTCATTTACATGGCTGCTCTTTGAGACAGATATGCCCAGGCTGGAGCAATACTGGCATCTGCTTAGAAGTCCACTTCTGCACACACGAGGTGAATTTGCTTTCTGCTGTGTTGGGTACATCAAAGGAACTGGTGTGCTGCTGGTGTTCCAAGGTAAGCATCCCACACAGAAATCCAGCTCATGGAGAACTGACTTTTAATGACTACAGCTTTTCACCTTTAAGCCTTCCTGCAGGCTATAAATACAATCCATACACATAGCCAAGAACAGGCTTCCGAATATAAAGTGCAGTTTTTCAGTGTAATTGGATGACAGTAGATTCTTACAGACAACATACTATAGGAGCAAAGCCAACTGCAAAACTGCAGAGAAAACTCCTCTGAAAAAGAAATGAAAGAGGCAAGTTGTAACCACTTCTGCCCCCAACTTGCTGAATATTCATTTTCTCAAGTGTTCTTCTTACAGCTTTCTTGACATCCACAAGCACGCTGTGTACCAACAAGACTAATCAGCAGCTGGAAAACACAGCTGGAATTTCATCTGCAACCTAACTGAAGTTGTACCAGGCATATTTTTAGCAACAGCTTGAAAATGTAGGCCATTAAATTCATCAACAAGATTGGAGATATGAATGTCTCATCTACTGAATTGAGTGCTTTGATAGAAACCCGAGGCACGCGTTGGTTCGGGCACACGGCTGATTTTGCCGTTCTTCAGCGCTGCTCTTCTGACTGAAGTGACTCACCACTGCACATATGAAACTAAAGCAGTGTACTGCAACTGCTCAATATTCAAACAGCCATGAGGAAATAATACAAAACTGTGTTCACTGTCTAGATAAGAGACTCGCAGAAGTGACTAAAAAGGAACCCAATCCTGAAAGCATACAACAGTTCAAACATAACATTGCAGGTGACTGCTTGCCCTGTTGACACTGCACGTCCAGAGAAAACACATTTGGCATTCACGCACACAGGCCACGTGGCTGATGAAAGACAGGAACAGAGTTTTACTCTGGCCAAGCTCTAAGCTCATCCTGTGGATCGAAGGTGCAAGCTCTCCAGAGTGAAATCCTGACTGGGATGAACCGAAAGGAAAGAATGACCCTCTCAGACCCTTCTGGGAGGCAAAGCAAAGCACTGCTACACAGGCACTCTCCTGACCTGGGCTAACACACCAATGCAGCCACAGCCTCCAAGCCCCAGAGCTCAGGCTCTCTACCACTGTTTGCTTCTCTGCTGTGAGAGCTGGGTACCTACCACACACACACACTCACGGCTTTTCACACACGGCTCAATCACTGAGGCTGGACAAGCCCTTGAAGCTCACGGAGTCCAACTGTTCCCCCAGCACTGCTACGGCCACCACTAAGCCAATGTCAGGAGGATGAGGCAACACTTCCTGCAGTGTCCAGTGACAGGGATAACCAAGAGAGCTGGAACACAAAACAGTTCCACTTCAGGAAAAACTTGTTCGCTCTGAGGGCGAGGGAGCCCTGGTACAACGAGTTGCTCGGGTGAGATAACAAAGGGCCATCACTCTTGGGCAAAATGTTCCCATTTCTACAGTTGTTTTGCTCGCCGTAGTCGAGATGTGCTGTTGCCTATTAAGGGCACTTTCAGCAAGACTCTGACCATATACCAGCTAGTTCCTTAATATGTTTTGAATAGGCTGTCACTGAAGTTGAGTTTGAAAGAACTGTTGGATGACTGTGAGTACCCAACGCGAGGCTGACAGCCTGGGAAGCACTGAGCTGCACAAAGCCCGGGCTCACGCTTCCTGAAGCCGAGTGTGTCGAGACTGGGGACTGGAAGGCAGTTACAGTGAATATACTGGCTCAGTTCAGATGAAAGGTGTTAGATATAAAATTTTGCACAGGAGTTTGCAGCAATTTCTGTCAGCAAGGAAGAAAGCAAAACTCTAACTTCTGTCTTCTGGCAGAGTGGCTGTTAAAGGAAGCACTACTGCATCTGAAGGAAAACACTGAAGAATCGAAATATCACTGTCCTTTTAGAAGACTAGTAAGTGAGTACAGAAAAGACAACTGAGGGATTTCTGAGACTGAGCCCAGTTCTCCTTGATTATGAACTAGCAAGCCCTTTCTATAGCTGGCTCAAGTTTCACCTGACATTGTGTAACAGAGCTGTACTATAAACCACTGTCCTCATGTAAGACAACACAGAATAGACAAACTGATGAAACCCCTTTTGGAAGAACTCAAAGCACAGCTTTAACACAAAGACTCTTTCCAATGAGACAGTCAAAAATGAGTGAAATACTTTGTTTCAGCTACCCAAAGTTCAAAGTGTTATTCCATATAGACTTTCAAAGGCTGCAGGCTCTCTGAAAGACTTCAGATCAACACAGCTCTGTAGCAAAGTAACTTAAAATGCTTCTTGCTTGAATTTACTAAGAAATGCCTATCAGGAATTCAAATAGACCCACATAGTCTTTCTTGCAAAGGAGCAGTCACCATCCCTTCACTTCTGTGCAACTTCACAAGCCCTTAAGCTCATCAGAACCTGAAGACCCCTGAGGCAGACTCTAACTATTAACAGCAAAGAGACTACTACTACAGCAGTTCAGTTTCCCGCTTAAGAGTTATGAAAAACTGCATCATGTTGGTAGAGAAAACCAATATTTCAGCTTAGATAAATGAACGACATTGTTTTCTACTTTAGCATCACTGCTGGGCTCATTTCCCATCGTTTTAGGTACCCTCTGCTTGAACCCTAGTTCCTCAGGCACAAGTGAGGCACATAAAGAGGTTCTGGATACTGGGCTCTTCGTAGCACAAGCCAGCCTTCAAAAAGATGAAGGTTCCCATCCAGAATTAGAACCTGGCTGCAAAGCTTGCACTAGAACATATGAACACCGAAATGGAAGGGTTCATCTGGATTATCAGTTCAGAATCTCACATGAACATAAGTACTTGGAAACTAAATTAGTATTACGGGATTTTTTTCCCCTGCTGACTCCCACTCATGACTAAATACTTCCAGTATCTTAAGAGAAATGTTAGGTGTATTATAGAAGACCATATGCCACTGGAAGGCAGCAATAGAGATGGCATGTCTCAAATTCCTGTTTTATTGCCCCAGTTCCTTCAACGTTTCCATTTATTAAATGAAGTGCACTGAGTTTCCCATCATCAGCAATACAATCCAAGCATTTAATTAACTGTTTTCAAGGTCTGTTCTACATCAGGATCTAGGTAAGTCAATAGACCCACAGCACAGTTCCATGGGACTTCACATCTCCACCAGAAACTTCCAGATCTACAAACTACAAGAGGCCAAACTCCAACCTCTGACACGGTGTTTGGCTCATTTTCTCAACACCGTATTTTCATGTGCCTGCTCATCTTTCTACCAAAAACATTCTTTTGAGACTGACAAAGCCTTTCATACTTATTATGGCAACTGCCTCACAGTGTGTAAGTTTAAGATGATAAGGGGAAATATGAGCATCACAAATGTGCCATCACATCACTGAGGTCTCAGTAGTGACAGCAGAGCAAAGTAAAAATGCACTTGAAAAAGAAAGCAAATTGCATTGACAACCTAAAGCTTGCAATACCTCAGCTAATCAGATACCTCTGTTGCTAGGTACATCCTGCACTACAGAAGCTGAACATTATTTTGTCCTCTTATGAACAAATTGTATTTGTACTGGGCTCAAAAGCCTTTTCATGTTACATGTCACTAATTGTTACTAATGCTGATTAAAAAACACCTGTGTACTTTCATGGTTTACAACTCCTCACAGTAACTTACAGCAATAAATTCCATATTTAAACATCTGACATGTTTAAACTATGTAAGTGGAATTTCAGTTGAAGTACAAAGCTTTGGGAGAAATGTGAGGGGGCTCAAGCCCAGCTCCTGCTGAAGTCGGGCTCCCGTTTGCTTCAGCAAAAGCTGGGTCAGAGCTCCAAACACCCATTCTTTTGTTTCAACAAGTTAGAACCATTTCAGAAACACGCTTCCTACACCAAGATCAAGGCTATTTAAGAACAAAATCTGGTTTACCTCCTTTAGATTTTCTAAACAAAAGCGAGCTACTGATTAAGTTCATTCTTACACGGGTCAATCAGAAAAGGCTGATCAAATGCAAACAGTATCAACCACTAAGTTTTGTACATCTAATGTCATCTTTTTACACAGTATGAAACTTGCAGTCTTTGTTTGGTCTAAGCAGCACCCTTTCAGCATGACAATGCTAAGGTAAAGGCAAGCATTTCATAAGTAGCTAGGATTTTAAAACAACTCTAGGCTGTCAAATTGCAGCCCAACTGCATGGTACCTCCCAAAAGCCATACAAGTGAGTGGCTGGAGGGAGGATGCTGCACTTCCCCTCCCACAGCAGCTATCAGATATCTCAAAGATTATTGTTTTCTCCATCCATGAGAATTTTAGAAGTAACAACAACCAGAGAAATGAGAAAGGTATTCTGTAGACTTCCAAGACTGAAGACTAACACTGAAGTGCTAGATCTATCATCTGAGTGCTATGCTTCCAGTGTCAGGAACCTCTGGGCAAGTGTAACGCAGCATTGCTTACTGGAAACCTACTGTCCCTGCAGACCCCATCTCTGCTGGGACTGAGCAGAGCCACACCACCAGAGTACTTGCTCTCGGCCACATCTTGTTTTCCCAGAACATTAATAACTGAAATATGGACATTCAGGTGATTCTAACAAGTTGCGACATAATGATTTAAACAGCTGGTCCTGTGTGGATTTACATCAGGAACAGCTGGAACTAGCCTCTAGAATATACAAAGTCTCTTCTTCCTTAATGTGGAGAGAGGTGATGTGTTCATGGTAACAGGCAACTCGTGACTTTGGGCTACATGACAGAGCAGAAGTAACAGAAAACCATGAGATGCCACTTCAGCCTCACTACACTCCCAACATCCCAAAATGCCAATTTTCCAGCCAGAAACTTCAGATCTTGTTGGGATGCACACACCTGTATAGCGCTTAGCTTTTACAAGTGTGGCCCCTAGGAACTCTATTTGTGCTGGACTAAGCTCCTGGAGATTTGAATCCTGCTGCTTAACTGTTCTTCCATTGCCTCTCTGGTCTGGTACCTCTGCGCATCAATTAGGCGAGTTCAGTGGCCTTAAAAGGCAATACCCTGGGCCTCGACAGACATCCAGCATTTCCTTAAATCAGTCCCAAAGCTTTGCAGAGGTAAGCAGGACAATTTCACAGAGTTACAGAAAGTCACATGTACACAGAGCTCAGCAGTGACAGAAAGACTGCCTTGTCAAAAGCCGTGCCAGGCTGCGGGCAAACATGAGGACGTGTCATCAACGCTGCTTTTTATACGGGAAAAACTCGTACCTGGGTACATCGCCCGTTGAGCTTCTGTCGCTCGATGGTGACGACGATGCCGACGACGAGGAGCCAGGTCTCTCATCTGTTGTCATTCCCAGAGTCTCTGTTGTACTAATCTCTGCTTTTTCACCTTTTTCTTTTGGCTTTTTCTTTTCGCTATCGCTTTCGTCGCTGCCTTCTCCTAAGATGTCATCCACCTGCCAAAGAGTGGGGAGTCAGTGCATCCTCTGACAGACTGTTCTATTCCAATCTTTTGCAATGATTCAGTTGGTCTTAAATATTCAGCTTCAGCTTTCCTTGACAACTCAGGTTAAACCCCAACACCGTCAATGCAGCTTCTGTAACAGCTCCAGCAACAACCTATTCAAATTGATTATATTTAGGATATGTTTAACTGAAGATATAGCTACACTCACATACAGGACAGTCACAGGTGGAGGTGTTTGCACTTCATTGTAACACAAACAGCTGTAAACAAGAAACTGTGTTATGAAACTAAAGGGACAGGTATTTTACACCACCATAACAGGTAACATGCTTTATACCATACATACTTTATACTGTTGTAACGCACTGAATCACTTGAGCAAGGCATGTTAAAATGGATTCTTATATTTACATGTATTCCTTGATAGATATGTAACTTTGAATAGGATTATTCCTAAATAATACAGTATGAATGGAATGGGATTTACAGAGCCCCATTCTAACTAGTGATTGTCTGCTAATGAAACATTTACACACTTCATTAAATCACTGTTTGGCCTTTGCTTTTGAAAAGTTAGCATGGGTTCTGACACTCCTCCAGGAGCACGCTAATGTGCTCTGACAGGTCTGGAACTGCTGCAACCCTCATTAAAAGCAAACCACACTCACGAGCCACCCTGTTGCGCTTCAAAGGTTATATTCTCTCCAAGTCGGCATTCAATCTTCAGGAAGAGATGAAAGCACGAGAAAACACAGGTGATGATCCCAGAGTCCCTGTTTTTGTTAGAGGCAGAGGACAGGGAAAGAAGCTATGTGTTGAGTACAGACCTACAGCTCTAACAACTCCTTTCCAGGAAGCCTCATATTTAAAATTCCATTCATTCAGCCCATTCAGCAATGCTTTTCCACAAAGTCACACGTCTAAAGCTGCATTTCTCACTCCAAAACGTGTTGAGGTTTTCAAAGGACAAAGTTAGATTGACAGACAGTGTTACAGATGTGTCTTAGACACAAAACTTTTAGAGTCTATGTTGTGGGAACAGTTTTGACAGACTAACAGTCTAGTTATTGCCATGTCTTTTTTCTTTCATTCTGCACAAAGACAACATTATTCTTGTTAAGTCTGGAATGCCACTTAGAATTACTAATTTAGTTGTACACATGCATGCCCCATTTCTGTGGAAAGGCATTTCAAATGCACGTATAAAACTCAGAGATACAGCAGACTTTGAAAATCATTGTGTACGAAAACAATTAAGGTGGGATGCTCATTACCACCTTAACTAGAAAGGTACTCAAAGTATGGATTCATCCCTAACTATTGACTAAGTTGCACACAGTGATGAAAAACAGAGATCACCGTCTTCATCTTCCAGAATACATTTTAATTGAGATTCAAACCCTTCAGATGAACAAATCAGTAGGTAAAAACCAGCACACTAATATTTAAGCAGCAACTCTCTTGACACAATGCCAACTTCACATGAAAACACTTAAAGAACAGAGGAAGCTTTCAGTTTGGTTCAGACCAACACAGGTTCTGATGTACCAAATACAACTGCTGCTTATAATATAGATTTTAAGAGATTCATACAAATGGAACACACAATGCTTCAGAAGAAAATGCCAGCTAATACCAAATCTTACTGATAAAATGCAGCAAGAGGATGTTTACTGCTTGAACACTACCACAGCAGCTATCTTTAAAATACTTAAAGACTTTTAGAACATGACAAGAACGATTAACATTGAGAAATTACTCATCCCTGGAAGAGGCCAGAATTGTTCCATTTAGCAGAGAAGAAAAAGCCTGACAATTCTTTTAAACACATGATTATAAAGGCCAGGAAAAGCCCTCAGCTGACAAAAGCTGTTTTACTTCTCCTTTAGGAGGAACACAGCATACACTCCTGCATAAATGGCATAAAGACCAAAGAGCAACGAGATTTTCGGTCTCATAGTCTGATTGCGAGCCGTAAAGTACCTAAAGCTGTGTTAAAAAGAAAGCCAAAAGCTTCTGTGGCATTGACAAATCAGGTCAGCTGGAAAACGTTCTTACTCCAGAAGCAGAGTTTACACATTCAGGATAAATGAAGATATTGAGAAAACACCAAAAAGAAACTGTCACAAGCAGCCTCAATTTGTTAGATACAATTCACAGGTAATTTCTTTGGACAGCATTACAGACTAAGGATGCTTCACATTTGGGAGTAAGCAGTAACATATGCAGTGATGCAAACGACTTACTTTTGGGTTTTATTGAAATAAAGAAGCTGTGAATAAACTTTAATTCTGTTTTTAAAACCAGCAAGTATTTGAAAACTGAAGCTTTGATAGAGCTGGGGAGCTGCTGACTACCTGAGACAGCAACAGGACAACACAGGTAACGACTTAAACAGTCCCTTCTAGAAGTGGCAGAATGCTGTGCATCAGTTCTTTACTGGAATTACAGAAAATTACACAGAAACAATAGAAATCATGGCTAGCTGTTCATTTTGTGCCTCAGTTTCACAGGCATTTATTTCCCCCTCTGCCAATCCTCCCTGCAGGGCCAATTACACTTTCCTTCCTACTGACTGCACAAGGGAAAAATCAGAACAAGCTCAAGCATTTACAAAGAGTTTTTTAGGTTTGTTTCTAGCGCCACAAAAATGACTGTTCATTGCTCACAAGGGAACCAACTGACCTGGTATGGACTGTAACTGCACTTCAGCACAAAGCCTATGTGTCTCCTAAGCACATATGTGGGATTGCCTTGAATACCATGCACTTTAGGAGGAACTTGTAGATACCAAGATAATCTGACATCTAAATGCACCAAAAGGTTTCAATATGTACCTTATTTTCCCTCCACAGCATACAAGTACATAAAAATCACTCTAAAAAGGAAATAAGACGTCCAAGCTCACCAGTTACTTCAGGTATCTCTATGTAGTACATGGTACCTGCAGAGCTTACAAATCAAACCCAAAAACACTGCAATGGAACAGAAAGTTTAGCTGTGTGCTCAAGTTTGAGTGTCACACTTTAGTAAGTGTCCTGATTTCACCTTAAGCAAACCTTTGTCTTAAAGGAACGAGCTAGTGAGTGAATCCACAGGTAAATGTCTGTTGTACTCAAACTGTTGCGCTCATTTTGTAGGGATAAGCACTATCTAAATATCCAGAGACTGGAAAATGTAAACAGTCTGTTGACAGCCTGTCTGTGTACCAACAGAATACTAATGTACACAAATACATAGAGGGAAGGGAAAAGAGTATGGAGGAAATTCTTACACCTCCAATGATCTTTAATCCATAACAATTATCTTTCAGGTGTGCAAAATGAACAAAGACTAACATCAACATAATCTTTTCCCAGCTACCAAGAAGGCCTGGTAAAGACCAGATGTATCCACACCTGTCCACAGGGAAACACAAGTGGGCACATCAGGGATTTCAGTCTGCTGCAGACATATGTCAGTATAGCTCTCACCTTGCAAACCCTTCTAGCTACAGGTTAAAAAGCTGTAACAGCTTATGGTAGTACAGCTGACCCTTGCTTTAGAACAAGACAGCATCGTGATACTTTTGTTCTAAAAGCTGTTCTTTCTACTTTAAAGAATTTTACTGATATTCAAGAAGCAGCTTTGTCTTACCATTCTGCAAGGCTCTCCTAAAGAGCCCTCAGTCTGGCTAACTGAGGCAGTTTTGCCAGAAGCTGTAACTTTCTTACAGCCAGAAATTTGGCAAGAGACATCCACAGTCTGGTGACCCAAGATTTCTTTTCCAATGTAAATTAATCTCAGTTGCTCACAAAGGAGCACTTGCAAAAGGTTTTAAAATCCTATCACAACATACCAGTGACATATTAAGTCTGAAATCTTAACAGACTATTAGAAGTGACACATGGCAATTTTCTAGGGCACGGTGCCTAGGCTCAGAGATCCTTGCTGACACATTTCACTGCCAAGGGGAGACCTCTGTAGCAAGATGATAAGGAAGTGCTGAGGGCAACGTGGTATCAGCTCATTAGTATCAAGAGACTGCACCATGTGTAGTCTAAAAGCCCTTAATGTGGTTTTATATTATTTATGTTCTAAAAAAAGAATAGAAACTTGGGTACAAATCATTTAGCACGAAAAAACATGTAGTCTACTTGTATTGCTTCCCATCAGTCCCTCACAGCAAGTTTTCATTGGACACAGGCTCCAAGTGCTCCTGTGAAGTTCCACTTAAAGACACAAAACAAGAAACCCACGGATCTATGATACTAAATCCAGGAACGTTTCTATTACAGTATTTGCCTTTGTGAGCATTCTGTAGAGGATACCTAAAAAGCAAGAGGATTCCTAGATCACAAAGACCGGGATGATGTGTAATCTACTGCTACGTGTAGTCAACTCCCACTCTGTCCCGGTTGCCACCATGTTTCTTGACGCAGAGGCAGCTTTGTGCAGGTATGGGCTGGTACCCTCCATCAACCCACCTTGCTACCTGCCAGTTGGCTTGCAAAAGAGAATGAGACAGTTTCCTCTGTATTCAATTTTATCTGGTGACATTTGCTGAACTGGTGGAAGAGGTTTCTAACCGTGGTTTAACAGGAGAAGTGATGGGGGTTTTGCAGCCTGCGTTTCTGAACAGAACGTCCCAGCTTTTATGAAAAAAACAGCAAGATACTAACCTACATATTCCTCTTTCAAGTCATCTCCAAAGTCATTAGTTAGTGCTGTAGCCAACCTGCAAGTACACTGAGCACATTATCCTTGAAAACTTCTGAGAAGTACTTAGGGCTTAACCTGTTTGGTTATTCCATTCAAAGAAGAAGTCCAAAAGTGGGAGGGAGCCTCATTTGAGCTCATTTCCAATCACTTCAACTTGAACTACAGATTACTTAGACTACATTTAAGGCTCTAATGTGCTATCAGCTCAAACACCAAACCTTTTAAATGCTGCAGCCAAAATGTAGTCTGCCATTGAACAGTGACATGATAAGAAAACATTTGTCCTTGTAGGGTAAGTCACAACTATGGACTTCCCCCCGATCCATATGAGAACCCAAATAATGGTCACTCTGAAAAGCAGATACATACCAGTATAAAGTTTCCATCACTCACAATATACACAAAAAACTCACATTATTTTGCACCTCAACAGTTTCAAAGCTTTGTCATTAGATGTTTTAACAACTCTATTAACAGTGCTAGGTTTTACCATCCCATGGTTAACTGAAACTACATCTTTCACTTAGAGTGAATAAATATTCACTGCTACATCCATATTTCAGAGAAAAGGAGGGTTCTTCCATTTCACAGGCTGAACTCCAAAACCTCTTGTTCAGCATCACACAAAGCTGTTCAGAAGTCATAATCCACTAACTGAAACTTAAAATACTAAGGTGAGAACAAAAGACAAGCAAAAACCTGCTTCCATTTACCTGCAAGTGCAGGCATCACAGCTGCAAAGGAACCTGAACTATTGCTGAGTAAAGCAACTGGGATACAGGAGGGCTTACTAGATCAAAACCACTGCTACAGAGACACAGATACACTGTCTTGTCAAACATACTATGAACAAGCTAGGAAACACACCCTGATCCAAGCTAGCTATAAGCAGAGCCAGCTTGGATCTGGTATAACTTACTAATTTTAAGCTAAGTTTAGAACCAGCATTGCCAGACATCACCTGACTTCACGGAGCATTGCTTGGTTGTCAATGAACTTCTCTCTTCAGTGTGATCAGTTTGGTCTCACTATTGTATGAGAGCCAACAGACATTTATTAATATCCTCAAGCAAACAAAGCCATCTCAATCATGAGCACTGGAGAAAACTATTTCTGAACTGGCTTTACTAGAAACTTAAAGATGACCATGAAGACAGGCCAGTTCTGAAGGAGTTTCTGCTGAACTGGGACTGCAAACAGACCCTGCACAGTCAAGCACACAGCTTTTAAGTTAAGTAGCAAAGTAGTAGGAGCACTGTGTATGTGGAAGTGTCCTGCACAGACTGCCCACTCTACAGCCAGAATCAGGCATGGAATAGTCAAGTTAAGGAAAAACCAGAAAAAGCCCAGTTCAAACCAGGAAGAGTTCAGCCCAGCAGCTGGGGAGTCATCAGTTTCCCCAGGCAGCTCAATATTAAGGTGATGAACACTATGCAGGTTCTGAGATGATCTGTGTGTTGTGGTATGCCAGCTATATGCAGTCCTCAATACCTCTGTGATGAAGCAAGTTTGATGCTGGAGCACTAAAATATCTGAGATGGGCAGCTGTCTGCACTCATCTCGGAGGAAGCGGTACCGTCGTATTTGCTACAGGCAGTGTCACAGATTGTGACCCCTGGCAGAGAGAAGTGCAAGCTCAGCCACAAAAGCTGTAACAATACAGTAACAGTGATGGTCTCTGGAAATCCAAACTTAATACCTGAACTGGAGACATGAAGTGTTACAGCAGCACGACCATGCAGGTAATAACTCATTTGTGACTGCACTGCAGCAGGGAGGTTTTTACCTCACTACGGGCTTTAGTTCTGCAGCTTTTCATAATCTCTGTTCAAGCTGAACAGGGAATGGAAATATTCTTAGTGATGCTGTGACTAGAACACTGGCAGCTGCAGGACTATCACACAGAGGCAGAGCTGAGTGCCTACACCTGGTGCTCACAGAAGCTGACACCTGATGAGAATGAAGACTACCCCAGCAAAGAGGAGACATTTCCTCCCAAAGATGTCTCAGAAGTGAGCAAATGCAATTATACACAGGTTAAAGATAAGCCACCTTCTGATAACTGATCAAGAGCAGCTGATTACAGAGTAATGGTGCAAACTGTCACTCAGTGCTACGTTTAGAAAGAACCTGGCCTTTGTCACCAAAATGGACTCGCACTTTTATAATCCCACAACTCCCTCCCAGGCTGCTGTCGGACCAGCATCATCTAAGCACTTGCAAAGATTCTCCACAGCATTTAACAGACAGCCACGCAATACAGCACACCACACTTACGTGCAAATACAAGCACCAAGGCATCTTGGTGAAACAAAACAAAGTAGTTATGAAGAGACTGTGCAGACTTGGGCCAGGACTTGAGTAGCTGCTTTTAAATATCACTCGCTGTGAACATCAGCTCCAATCTCAGTGTAAAAACATTTCAGACTTGTGATGAGGCTCAATCAGGCCCTATATGCAGCTGCTCAGAGTTATATTAGGGATCAGCTTGCAAATTGTTTAACATGGCTCAGACAACTCATTTTTAACTGTGGCCAATTAGTGTTGACAGCCTAGCTGCACTAGATCTGGCATATGGAGGCAGAAATATACATTAAAATGAGGTTCGTGAACTCTATTTGGAGAAGCTTCACCGTGTTTTTCAGTGAGTAAGAAGTTGAAAGTGGCTCTCAGCTTCTCTTAACTAACACCACAGAAGCCTACAGATACATAATGCACTATCAGCAATGGCAGGAAAAGCAAACAAAGTATCAAAAAGCCTTCTTTGCCACAGAGTAGCCAGGTGGATGCTTTATAGACTTTCCCTTTCATACGGAACAACGTTAGAATCGTGGATTTGCTGTGTAGCCAGGCATACCTTAAAAGCCAAATAGGTTGTTCTAATCTGCAGAAACAATCACAGAGCTTCAATTTAATCTTATTTGCATAAGATTTTCTTAATGCTATGCTTAGTGGAATGATAGCAACACCTAAAAATAAGCTACTTTTCTCAAAACCATGGATTACTTACAGCGAAATCACTTTGAGAACACCTTTGGAAGAACAGCAGGGAACCTGAATCAACTGTGGACTGCATCAGAGAGGCATGAAGAAAAATAAAGACAGCAGAAGCCTCTTTGTTGACAAGTAAATCAAATCATTCTTTGATGGACTGCCAGTAAAACAAATGGGGAAATCCAGACAAAACTCAGGCAGTCACTCTTATTACTGTAAATGTTATGAGACTCCTCAAAAAGAGGTCATCTCTGAGGTGAGCATGGCTGCTTCTTTAGCTGGTGTCCATTTGATCAGCCCATTCATCACATCTGTGGTAGCACAGCCATTCATACTTTTCTGATGATTAACTCACCTGTTAGGATCTCTGGGCATAGCAAAAGGCAATCAATCAGTCTCAATCATATGTTTTCTTTCTCGTAACAGCCTGAGCAGCCAAGAATTTGACTGATCAAGTTGAAGATTCTACATAGGAATATTCTAAATGGCAAATACGTTTCACATGTTGATAATCCATCCCAACCCCACCAGCCTTAGCAGAGCTCTGCATTCCTTTCAGTAAGCTGAAGAGCAGGGTGTCAATGTTTCTGGTCAGTATCATCTTCCTACAACTTAAACATGACCAATACAGATTTGTTTATTTATTTTAATGTGTTTATATCCTCTGTACTTACAAATAAACAGAAACATATGGTTACCTTATGGAATTGTTTCCAGTGGGAAACCAAGTCTTCCCAACACAAAGAAAGGCAGAAGCAAACAACTGATACCCAGCTTCTAAGTGCTCACCTTTCCTCTCTCCATCTCACTGAACCAATACCTTAATTCCACACTGCTGATTCTCATTGCCAAACTGTTAAAATTAGTCCTGGGCACCTTTATGCAGTTTATCCTGCTAATGAGATGAGATATGGACGAAATAATTGCTTTAACATTATAACGTTGTGATGTTCAATTGCTTCTGTGTTATTTAACCATATTAGAGATGGGTGACTGTCAAAATCTTGAACAAGGCAAAGCAGTAAAAACACTTTCCTTGCTTTGCAACAGCTTCAGGCTTGTTCATTAGAAACCAGAGTTACATTGCTTGCTGCATCAGCCAGCCTCCACACTGCATCAAGTGCTCCACTGAAGGTAAACCAGCACCCCAGTTTACAACCTCACAGCCTCCTTGTTCCTCTCCAGAAAACTCATCCCCACGTGAAAGCAACAAAGCAACACTTTTAGCTTTGCTGGGCTCAGCTGTTGGGTAACAAACACTCCACACTGCAAACAAACTGGTGACAGGGCTGATGAACCGGGGCTTTTCTAGCTCCTGTGCCACCTGCTTTTTGCAGGGGTGAAGACAGCCAGAGCAGAGGCTCTAGGGGATGTGGGAGCTGGTGTGTGAAGGCAGGGAACGAGACGGGCACAGGCGAAGGAAGCGCTTGGCACAAGCACACCTGGGCCAGCAAGGCTGAGTGGCCTCAGCCCCGCTTATGCCACAAGATATTTTGGCATTGGTTTTTCCTCTTCCTATCTCCTAAGTTTCTGGTGAAGAACCGTGTGTTTACCTATGATATTTCTCCAGATGTATTCTTTCACCAATAGTTAACTCCATAACATTTTTCATGAGTTCAGCTTGAGCAGAAGCAGTCTCATAACTGTAGAGCAGAGCTCTTACCTTCCCAGGCCAAAGTGCCTGGCTGCCAATCACTGAACAGCAAGTGCACACACAGGCTCTTTCTTTTCACTTCAAAAAAGGCGACAATTTCATCAGAAAAGACTCGGAACCAAATTTAGCATCTGTACAATTTATGGCATGCCACATGTGCCACAAAAGAAACTCCACATGAGAAATGGAGCTGTGGAAGTTCAAAGAACTGTTAAAGTACAATGCAGCATCCCAGGGAGCCCCAGGCAGCTCTTATTTTGCGCTAGAGACCACATCCTCCACATTAAATTAGTATGTTTAAGCTAACCAAGAGGCTAACCACTTACTGAGACAACAGCTTTCACTAAACTGAAGGAGAAAAACGCTGCCTCTTAATTCACTGCATGGTACAGTGACTAACTTGGAGTACAAAACAGAAATTAAGGGATAAATCTGCTTAGACAAAAGCAAAATGGGAGTTGCAGAATGTCCTTATGCAAGAGCACTACCTCTTAATTCCAGTCTTTGTATGTGACACAAATTCCAAGGCAGTTAAAAGGAAAAGAACATGCAGAATATGTACCCAATCAACAGAACCATTTTGATGCAAAAGCAGTTCCTTAGGCAATTCCCACTCAAGAAGCATCTGTATACTTAAATGCACTGATGCACACAACATACCTTTGCAATGTGGTCACTTTGCAGCTGCTGAGCACAGACCCTGCCAGATGGCAGGAATCCTTACAGCTTCTCTAACTGAAGTGAGAGATGGGAAAGCTGGAGGGCTGGCTGGTATCAGATTCACTCCCTCTCTTCTCCTCTCCCAAGTCCCAAACCAAGAGGAATTTACACTGGCACAGTATTTTACCTCTGATGGCAGAGATTACGACATTGACAAGATACAGACGCTGCTCTCCAACACTGACAAAAACATGGGAACAAACCCAAAAGCATAAGTATTGTCCAACGAGGAGTCTGCACGTGCGTGGCTGTTCCAGGCCATTAGTACATAAGGCTTGAGGGATCTTGAGCTCAGCACGAGCTCAGAATCCACAAAAAAGACCAGAAGGTAATTTCCTCATGCCTTTTCACTTGGATTCTTTAAGGGAGCCTCTTGGGATCTTTCCATGTGTTTCTATAGTTTACATGGATTGGTGAAAAATAAAATAAAGGAACTGCACTGCCAGCAACAGCGTTTAAAGGAACAGGAGAGAGAATAACCTGTAGTCAAAAGGAAGAGAGGAATTAAAAGTTGTGACCTTGGTTATTTACCTCATGGACAAGTCATCAAGAACATGAACCAAATTATGAAAGGGACACTGCTTCCAAAAAGGGAAACTCCCCGTTGAGATTATATCAGACTGATTCCATTAGCACAAGGCACTGGGCTGAAGCAAAAGAAATCCAAAAAATCACCTCCTGAATCTGCAACAGATACCCACAAAGAATCAGTTTTACAGAAAAGCAAAGTCAAGGTCTGTCAGAAGCAATCAGTATGTAAAAACAAACACAGCTTGTTCATAGCACGTGGGACAGGACAGTGTTAAGAGCAGATCAGCTTGACCAGGTGACTGCACATCACACCAGTCCAGGTGTATGAGGCTCTCTCCAAATACCATCTAGGAATAAACACTCAGAAGAAAACCATCCTTAATAAAATGGAGCTAGTAATAGTTTAAATTAAATGAAACCAATTTCTAAGCCAGCAAGACTAACAGGATTTATTAAATATTGATCACAGGCAGCTTTGGCTGCTCTCCTTTCAATGTGTAAGTAACCACATCAGTGCAGAAAAGAATCAACGTGCTACAAGCTCAGAGCAGCTGTTCCCGATGAATTCTGAAGAAATACCTCCAGAAGATGATGCAGGAGTAAGCTCTGGGAAGAGCTGCATGTCACCCTGTACCGAGATAATCAGTTAGGAATGGAAAGACCACATGTGTGTCTTCACATCATTTGTATGCCATCACCTTCCTCCGCACAACTTGCTTTAGCTAATCAATCTTAGTTCTGGAAGCAGAGAGTCATTTGAAGCTCAGATTCCATTTGCTGGTTTTTGCCAATAAACTCCAGCAGATGTGGACTGCACTGTGGTGAGGGCTAGCTCAGCAGCTTCCACCTGTGGCAGGGGAAGGAGGACGGTGGCTGGCAGTGAGCCCGGCAGTGGGCACGGCAGGGTAAGGGAGCCCACGAAGGGAAAAAGAGATCTCTTCCCTGACAGTGAGATTATCGGGTTTAAGCAAATAAAAGTCACCCTGCAACATGTATATGGATGAGAGATATTTCTAGTTGGTTATTATTGACTGCATTTAATTGCCTGGAAACCTCCTCTCTAAAGATGGTTTTCAATCCTTGCCCTTTGGTGCATGCGGCAATATACAATGAAGACAGCAAACTAGACAGAATCTGATACAAACAGCACTTTTGTGAAGTAACCTTTTGCAGGTTATATATCCAATGAATGGTTATTTAGAAGCAAAAGTTTACCCAGGCCTTTAAAAGTGACTATAAGGCAGCTAATTTAACTGCCAGCATTAAATTCTGCTTCTCTTTACCATCCCATAGCAGAGGCAAAGAGCAGCAACCAGTTGCAAAGCATCTGTATCTAGCTGGCATGGAAAAGGACAGGGGAAAATGTTCTCTCAACTGAGGCATTAGCAAGTGATGTATTTCCCAAGTAGGGATCCATCCCTTAGGCACTTACTCTGATTTGGCAATTGTCCTTTGAATGACAATCCCATTACATTGAATACGCTTGTTCTTGCACTTTAGTACTAAAGTTCAAGCAGTCCCTCATGTCAGAAGGAAAAGTAACTAGCACTGGATCTGGCACTGAAGAAGATACAAAAGGCTATGTGAGCTTAAACTGCAACCCAATAGCTGAGATGCTATTCATTGCCTTTGACTTATTGAGTATCCACAGCCAGTCGGGGTTTACCAGATGGAGGTCCTTGCAGTCCTGAGCTTGCCGCACTTTTTCTGTGCCTGTTACAAACCAAACCCAACATTACAGTGTTACCAGAAACACAGAGGCGAGTTTTAAGTGCACACTGGTTTAAGAGGAATGTTTTGTGATCAGTCTCACAGGAAAAAACCCCTTAATAGCCCTTCTCAATCCAACCAAGCAACCCCTACTGACAAAAGCGAGACTAAGCCAGACACCATCATCTCAGCCTCCAGCTGGATGAAGGTATTTGTAACTTCCTGAAGCACTGGCACTTTAGTGGAAGTAGTGCACTAAAACCTCTCTATCTCCATGTTATCTAAGCAAGCAATACAAATGCACTTTTGTATTTCATCTCCATCACTTCTATTTGTCAGAGTCTAAGCAGCAGCCACTCAAAATGCAGTTTTACCAATCATGGTACTTGCTTCAGCATTTATCAGAGATCTATGGATCTATAGATCTACACAGGGACCAGCACAAAACTGTATCCTCTGCCAATAATTCATTAAATATATGTGCAATGGAGAAAAAACCTTCAACGATTCTGATGTGATGCAGCTATGCTTGACACTTACAGGGGGTTATTTTTGTACCCCACAAGCACTGGGGTAGCTAGAACATTATAAAGAGATCCTGATCAATCTGACAGTCTGTCCCATAACCAAAAGGCATCACTTTTCCCTTTTATTATATCTCTATAATGTATAATGTTTCATTATATTTACACACTACCTAAAAACACCACAAACCCCATCATTTGTCCGTGTTCTGTCTCGGTGCAGACATTTAAATGCACTTCATACTGTACTACATCTTTTTGCTTAGAAATGCAAAAGAAAAGATGATCAGTAAGAACTGAAGGCAAGAGTTCAATGAACAACTGAGCCCTCTCTTCTAGGTTAAGAGCAGAGCTGCCAGAACTGACGGGGAGGAATACAGCACTTCAAACACTGCCCACTCCTGCTGAAGCCTGTCAGTTCTGCACAATGACCCTGGGGTTTCTTCCTGCACATGCTGATATAAAAACACAGTAACTCCAGTCTAGTTTGCCTTCAGTTAAAACAACTCTAAAGTAAAGTTTTATAATCCTTAGAAGTGTATTTAAAGTTTGGATTGATGAGCCCTTGTCTTTTTTCACACATGTGCCTTCAGGAATGAAGGCTCCAGAAAAAATAGATCAAATTTCAGAACAATTCTGACAAGGAAGCAAGAACAGTAAATTAATTTGATGGTTTCAACACAGTTCCCTGGGATGTGATCTGCATGGCTGTCACATAACACGGGTTCATTGTTTCAATGCCCACACTTCTCCATGTCACTTCAAAACGAGAGGAAACCGTTAACAACAAACACCTGAAGGCCTGTGTATAACCTGAACTGGAATTCCCTGAGGTAGACAGATCCACTAGGCTGCTCTTGAAGACTGACCTAAGGAGTTAGTTCAGTTTCTAGACCTTGTAAATTCAGAAGACTAAATAAACAGGAAGGTCAGGACATTGCTGAAAGCTGAAAGCTTCCATTTCCCTACTTTTCTCCCCCCCACCCAAGAGAATTCAGGAGAAGGGCTGCCTTTTCTCCTGTCTTTGCACAGAAACACATTTTTTTCCTGGATTTAGGTTATAGAAAAAACCCAAACGTTCTGTGCACAAACACATTTCTCCTCTTTCAGCAGTAAATGCAAGCTGTTCCACAGTCCAGATTTGAAAAGCTGGACAACAAACAAAGCTTTTTTCCACAACAGAATCCAAGATAAACACAACACAAGAATGAGTATTTAAGAACAAAGTCCTTTCCAAACCACCAATTACTTAGAAATGCTGTATTTTAAATTTTCCCATGAAAAAAACCCCAAACCAAACCTCTATCCAACAAAGATTCAATAAAAACCACTTTCGAACCCCAACCACGTTTGTCCCTGCACACCTCCACAGTTCAAGAGGTTTTAACTGGCTACAAAGCAAAAGTCTAAGAAGGGAGCTCAATGCACTTAGATTTCTTATACAAGAAATCTTTTCCAATTAATCATCAGTTACAAACGTAATCAGTGACCCAGAGCACTTTGATGCAGCAGTCACTGGAAGTGAGCCAGTCACAATGCCACACACAGGTTTTATTATCGTCATCATCGTTTGTATAACCTCAGTAGGGACTGTAGAAATACCTGCAGTTAGAAACAGGTATGTATAACACTAACTCACACACAGAGTATGTTTCAGAGGAAGGAAAGCACAGGTTCTGAAGGATAACCAGATCTGGGGGGGGGGGGGGGGGGGGAGGGTGGAAAAAGGATTGAAAAAAGGTAAAAGGCTTGGAAAAAGTTTTCTTTCGAGAATAAGGAAGAGCAACAGCAACATAATAAGAACAAAGAGGTCAGAAGACAGCTGGTCTAAAGATGATGCTGAAATTGGGTTCACAGGAGTTTCAGGGGAAAAAGCAACAAGAGACAGAAGTCCAGTGAAAAGATACTGTATTGTAATACAAGCTGATGAAACAAAGCTGCTTCTGAGGTACTGAAAGATTACACAAACAAGAAAAGATAATCCAGAGGTGTACTTCTTTGCTTACAACACTTAAATATCACAGAATCACTGAGGCTGGAAAAGCCCTTTAAGCTGGAGTCTAACTGTTGCCCCAGCTGTTCTAGGAAGAATCTTCCCTTTCATTTCAATTCTCATCTCAGTTACGTTTAAGCTTGGGGTTTTTTTAAGCTTAATCCAGATTTAATTTTCTTTTTCCTTAAACACACAGTTTAGACTTCACCATGTTTAGAAGTGCCCAAAGGCAAGAACAAAGAAAACTCTGCAGGAACAAACATTAGAACGTTTTGGTCATAACTTTCACAGTTTCTGTTGATGAATCGCCCAAAGCCAATTATCAGAGGTTCAATACATTATCTCTATGTAAACAGCACAAAGACATAAGACCAGTTTTTAAAGAGCAAGTTCTTATAAGTATTAGTACTTTTAGTTTCTTTTGCCTCAATTTAAGAATTTTATCATGCGGGAGGAGGTGGCAGCAAGAGAAGAAAAAAGTTTCTCATTTTCTATGGGCAGATGGGGAGGGGGCAATCATTTTTATCTAGCTTTATGAAGTGCTAAACATATCTGTCTTAACAAAAAAATATCTTGGCTTTATACTCTGAAAAAGATCAGAACCTGAATTTAGACTAGAACGTGGAACACCAGAGAAAAGCAGCTGCTATCTGTATATCTGAAACCCAGAATACTAAATACTCAAATACGAATTAACCTCAGACTTGGAATTTGGATTAAAAACCCCACAACATACAACAAGCCATTATAAAAGATCATGAGCCATAAAAATGGTTATGTTATGGAAATATGGTTAAGTTATCACAAGAACAAAAAGCGTAAGTGAAAATGTGATGCCACGGCTTCACATCACAGAACACATTACGCAGGTGAAGTGCTGCTGAAAGCCTCTGTTTTACTGAGGTGCTGTGATACATGAGGTAGATAAAGAAGGACTGTAAGAACAGAGGGAGTAATTTTTATTGTATTCAGCATATTCTGTCAGTGCTGTCCTCTTTTGTTCAACGCAGAAGACCCGTGCACATACCTAAGATTCCCAGTCTTAGAAAACGGATCGATACACTCGTCCCTTGACAATATCCGATGGGAAAAAAGCTTCTTCTCAGGGTCCAGAAATCCTTTGGAAAGAAGAAATTACAAAGTTAATGTTCCAGATGTTTACTCCCTGTTTGCACTCTATACAACTCAGCTACTGCCGTGTGTGCA
This sequence comes from Colius striatus, assembly GCF_028858725.1. Taxonomy (NCBI): domain Eukaryota; kingdom Metazoa; phylum Chordata; class Aves; order Coliiformes; family Coliidae; genus Colius; species Colius striatus. The sequence goes on from NC_084762.1 coordinate 1,399,371, forward strand.
ACAGTAACAGCTACGGTAAGAGATAGGACACGGGGAAAGGGTAACAGTGGATCAAGGATTTGTAACTAATGCACTGGGATTGATTTTTAAAATCCCACTTCAATTTCTTTCACCATGGCAACAAAATTCAAATGAAACCAAGTGAATTTGTGACAGCCGAATGAACGAGGCTGAAAGTGATACAGGACGTGATAGAGACACACGGCTTCGGCAGCTTACACTTCTCTCTCTACAGGTGGTTCCTTAAAGCTAAATGCTCTCCTTAGCTCATTATGCCTAGGGACTGCAGACAAGTCTCACAAGAGTCGGCCATGTGCTGCCAGACTTAAGCACAATGGGCACGTTAAGGGATGCTTTCAGCCGGAGCTCTTGCATTTGTAGGTTTTAAGTTGTACCTCTAACAGCTACTTTCACAGGTTAACCTATAATGAATATATCCTGGGACTCCTACGAATGTTTAGTCCCAGTTGCAGTAACTTTTCTGACTGCACTCTAAAAAAAGCCCCACAAACCAAAAACAAAGCAGGGGAAGCTGTGCTAGCTGATCTTCAAGCAAGATAAAATGCCATTCTTTAGGAAAACGGTGACGTGGGTGTACAGACACACATGCACATGCTTCTGACCCTAGCCTCCAACGCTAAAGGGCATCTTCATCAGCAGATCACAGCCACGTAGTTGCTTCACAAGAACCTGGCATTTACGTGCTCATCTGAATGTTTCATTTCCCTGGATTTTTGCTGAAGTTAGCATCAACTTCTCATTATCCTTAGGAAGGTGGTCGATCCTCCTCTGGGAACAACTGTTAAAGTTCTCCTTGATTTTAGTTTCAAGGCCGGCCACCTTACAGCCAGAACCAGAGTTCAAAATGACTGTGGACTCTAAGGGACCAGCTTCAGTTTGCTTTCAAGGAGCTCTGAGATTTGCACAGGACAAAGGTTTGACTTGTTTTCGCAGCCCAGCTCCCAGGAGCACATTATGGTGGGTCTTCAAAAACAGAGAGTATAAACTAAGAAAAAATAATTCAGCCATCACTTCTGAAAAGTTGATCCTCTATGCATTTAATATTACTGTGGAATTGGAATAACTTAAAACCCATAAAAGCAAGAAAATTCCGAGTTAAGGACAGAGGTCCAACCTTAACTCACCCGACTATGCTTAAGAATTGCTGCAAACTCGTAGAATCATCCCCTGTAGTGAGACCCTTGCAGTACCTAGGCATAACGAATTGAGAGAATTAGCTACAGAGATTTATTGCTGGACACACAGATACTTTGACAAACTGCATAAGCTATCACACAAGTTGCTGTTCTCCCCTACCAAGCTCTCTACTGCTAGTTATCACAGCATACAGAGACTCTCTACGCTAAGTGGGGCAGGAGTGCACTGATTGAATGGTACAACCACAACAGGGCACTCAGTTGCAGTTGTCCATCTGAAACTGTAAGAGAAGGGAAGCTGAACTAAGAAAGCCCAAGCACACAAACCCTGGCTGCCAGGGACTGAGGATGAGGTAATGGTCTGGAGCTTTTCAATAATGCTTTGAGGAAGACTATTCATCGTAATACCTTCTTCCCCTTGACAATTCACTAAAAACACACTGAAGATACAGCACTTGAAAGGACAAAAGCCCACCTTAAAAAAGTGAGGTTTTTCAAAGCAAAGCTACTTGAACAGATACACTAGAACTACACCAGCAGTCTTTAGATGTTTGAAACTGTTTCATTTCTTTTGGATGCTGCCTAGCCAGTTGAATGAACACCACAGACATAATTCTGATGTATTCACGTTTCAGGGACTAACTCCTCCTGGGGAGTTACCTTAGCAGCACCCTGACTGGTTTTTAAAGGCAAGCTGCTAAAGCTGTTCCCAACCTCTCCTCCCAGCCACCCTCCTTTGGGTGTCAGCACCCACAGTGTTCTCTGCACAGCCTAACTCTCCCTTTCTTTGAAGTCCCTAACTGCCAGAGCTCTGAGCTGACACGGTGTGTCTTCTGCTGCCTGATCCATCCCTGTCCTCAGCCGTTCCCAGCGCTCCATGTGCAGGTATAGGAGGAGGCAAGTGTCGCTGTGAAGAACTCACAAACAGCCCCACTGGCTCTTCAGAAGCCTCCTGAAGCCCCGAAGGGAACTGTGCCTTAGGTGGGTATCTGTTTTCCCCTCACTCTTAATTGCTATGTCGAGAGCAAAGGCACGCTTGCCGAAGCCCACGGTTGTCTTGAATCCAGGCTGCAAGCTGCTGGAACAGAACGGTAGGTCTTGTTTTCTTGTGAAAAGGTGCCCCTCGTACCAGCCACGTGACATAATCATTCACCTGAGTCTTGTCTTTTGTAAGGGGACTGGAGGCCAGAAGATGGTCCTCACAGCAGTGTGTGTAGCTGACAACTGCTGTGTACCACGCTCGCTTCTCGCTGAAGTCAAGAAGAGCAAGTCCCTTCCCAAACATCTGACACTGTTTCAAAAGCTCTACAATAACTTCAGCTGAAAGTGTTACCAATAATATAAAGTCTTTAAAAAGACCCAGCCATATTCATTAAGGCCCCCACTGGCCTCTTGCTTAGTGAGCCCTGCGAGGTGCTTGCTCTGGACGTACAGGAGTCTCAGCATTTCCATTGAACTTACAGTTGTGGTGGCAGTCTGGGGGAAGAAAAGCTTCAGGGCCAGCTCTCAATGCAGTCTCCATAATGTAGTTTTCCTAACAGAGTGCTGTGCGTGTTCTGAACAGAGACTCTCTTACTTGTGCATGGAGCCCCGGGCATCAAGATGAGGAGAGCTCTTCCGCTCCCTTTCTTCTAGCAGACAGAAGCGACCGACCTGTGTGCTGACCCAGGTAGTCCCGCAGCCCCTCTGGCCCAGCTCTGGCATCTCCCAAAGACACAGACTGCTGAAAAGCCTCCTGAGACACACAGACTGTGAGTGCTGGGGCTCGGCACCGCTGTGCTCCCGATGCAGCTGGCGGCATGGCGCGCCGCTTGCGCTCCCCTCCACCCTGTAGCCCGGTGTGCAGGGCAACGCTGGGCAGCACCGGGCTGCCTGTCTGCTCACAGCTGAGCCAGGGGACTGCAGAATGACTGCTCCCTCACCCTTCCTCTGCCCCACTCCTCCTGGTAGTTTACTCTTCCCTGAAAATGGCAGCTTCTCCTTCCACGAGGGTTTAAAAGCTACTCCCCAGCACACCGGGTTTGCTGTGCTCATAAGCTTGCAGCTGACGGGAATGCCAAGGAGTGAAATATGAACCTGAAGCAACTTTCAGAGTGGTTTTGTTAAACTGTTTTAAGTTTCTGCATATTGGCATCCAGAATGAAAGGGGATGTACCTCATTCCCAGAATGAGCTACAGTTGACCGTGGAAACCTGAGTTCTGAACAGGAGAGTCGATGTAGGAGCTGAGCTCAGCTCAGTTTAATGATCCATGTCAAAAAGCTGAAGCTAGTCAATCTGCATTCATTCTTTTCCTGAGCACCACAGTGTAGATAAAGCCCACAGATATCATCTGTGATGTTATTCTTCTCCCATTGTCCCTGGTTTCCAGCCAAATGGCTCGGGAGAGCCCTTCGGACCGCAGAGCCTGTCATGCAGCAAACACAATACTTTTAGGTTTGATGTTGAATGTACACAATCAATTGTATCAAAGAAGCATTAATCTCTGAGGCTGAGCTTTTGCCCAAAGCAGGACAGGATCAAGGTTAACACTGCTGCATTCTTTTCCATTTATTTGGCTGCCTGGTCGTGCTTTGTTCGGTAGCTAAGGCTTAATCTCAAAGCCTCAGGTGCTTGTGTTTGGTTTGAGAGACGAAGCCTAATTTCCAAATTGCTCACAGTTTGTGGTCTGTGTTTCTTCCCATTTATAGAATGTTTTCTGCCTTGGCAATTTGAGTGGGCAAATCCCAACACTAGCAAAATATCTGTTCAGCCTGAGCACGGCTGCTGGGATTTGTTACACCGACACGGGGGAGGACATTTGTTGACTTTGACATCCAAAGCCTTTGTAGACAAGCAATCTGTGCAGATGTGTGACCAGGACAGTACAGCTGCCCAGGGGGGAACAATGCTGCCAGGGTCCCATCTGCACACAGGGACAGTTTACAGGGTAAGTTTGGATCTGCTCTGGAAAAAAGTAGTTGAAATCTAGGTGTCCATACGTGTCGTTCTCATGCGGTTCCTGTTTGATAAATGCTGTTAATATGTATACCTGGGTCTCCTTTCCAAGTCAAAGAGCCAAGCAGCTAACAGTTTCATGCTTGGCAGAGTTCCTCTCCCCTGTACCACCCCCATGACTCTGGAGATAAGCTCAAGAAGAAGAAAATAAAAGCTTTTGTACATAACCAGCTTAATGAGGTTTCTGGTTCAGGATAGATTCGTGTGTGCTACCTTAAAATTGAGTTCAGCTTTAATTGCAAGGTGGCTTGGATGCTGTTTGTTAGGACTGTGCTTTCGCAACTGGATGCAACAGATTGTAGAGACCCGAATCCATTGCTGTGACTTTCAGCAAAGCTGCAGTAGCATAACCTGATAACAGGGGACATACCAGAGCTGTAACTCACAGCAGTATTGTTCCCACACAGAAAGGATCCGGAGTGTTTATAAGGCATCGCCAGAGCACCTCCATCGTGTCTTCTGTGACTGACTTAACTGCTTCTGTTTATTTAACTCTTGTGGTTTTCCAACCCAGGTAATTTTCCCTGAAATAATTTCAAAGGTTGGCTTTAATATAAAAAGTACATCCCGCTTGCAGCAGGTTATATCATTTCCATACATAGTTTGCAGAAAACTCTCAACTCTCCTTCTACTAGAGAAGATGAATACACAGCAAACGTTACGTTGATGTACTATGTACACACAGCCACTGTTGTAACAGGTCGATAATATTCTGCACACTCACAGGATCACTCCCAAATAACTTGAGGGGGAAACTGCTGCCCTCTGTCCACAGCTGTTGCTGACACAGGCACCTTGCATTGCTACTGCAGTGTCATTTCTTAGCCCTGAGAACTGTGTTTGCATCGGCTGCACTCACGCAGACACCAGTTCAGCCTAATTATGTTCCTGTTTGGAAGGAGCTGCTGGTACCTGCAGCAAGCCATGCTTCATTTCCCTTCTTTGTTTTCCCCCCTCCTTTCCCTCCCCACAGCTATAGAAATCATTATCTCCGTGACAGCTACCAAAATGTTGCTGCCTGCCTCTGTCTCTCCCTCAAAAGCACACTCAGCAATACTTTGTGACAGCCGATGAAAACCAGGACAACAGCATTTTTCAACCCAGTCTTCCCAGACATGCTCATGGCCCCATCTCTGAGGTTTCTGTCTGCCCCGAGGCTGGGTCCTTTCTGCCTACAGCCATGTCCTGTTTCTTTGGTGCCCAGTGAAGTAATTTAACGGTGGGGGCTCAGTTTCTAACAGCTCTAACACACATGTGCTAACACATACACAAACCCTGATCCCTCTTACCTCAAAGGAGTCCCAAGAAGCTGAATGTGTTTGAAGGATGCTTTTTGACACTCAGCTGAAACATTTTATTGGCTTGTAAACTCCTTTCTGGATTAGATGATACAGATCCTAAACCAAATCCATCACGGCAGTAACAGCAACGGAGATGATAAAGTAATGCAAGGAAATCAGCAGGAAGAGCGATGCCAAGAGTGAGTCTGAGGTGACAGTCCAGCTCTTTGCAGCTTTCAAGTTCAGCTGTCAAATTCCTGGTTGGGAGTTAGAGGGTAAAAAAAACAGAAGTAACATGAGTATAGGTCAGTGTACTTTAAGAGAGAAGGTTTTGAGGAAATGCAAACTGCACACAGGTGAAGCAGCGTGGGTAAACAAACCAGCCAGGCTCAGAAGAGCAAAGGCATGGAAACCTCATGCTGGTGGGAATGTGTCCCAGGCTTTGTGCGCTGTCAGGCAGCAAACAGCGATACAAAAAGATCTCACTGTATGAGAAAGGCAAGCGGCTTCAAATAGCTCTTTAGTATTGGTAAGAACAGGGTGAGCTGTCATGCTGCTTGTCTGGCTTCCACAGACTCCAGGGGGGTGATGCAAGGAGAGTGGTGGCAGCACGGAGCGGGCAAGGACACGAGCAAGGCTGGGTGGGTGCTCCCGCTTGTCTTTCCTACTGCAAGACATACAGATTATGAAATGAAATCACAAAGCAATGTATTTAATTTGACAATGGCTTCTTCAGTGCTACCTTGAAAATCAAATACTTCACTGAAGCGTTCCCTTGCAACTCGGCAGATGTTGTAGTGAATGTCAGCAGCGATCAGGAGAGGCCTGCGAGCACGAGGCGCAGCTCCCCAGGTCCTGCAGCCAGCACTGGTACAAACACTGGCTGCTCTCTCCCCACCAGCTTTTGTCACCTCTGACCTGACCTGAGGAAAGCCACTCATTAGCTCCTAACCTTTGCTTCACACTGGAGAGGCCGAAAGCATGACAGATGCCAGAACTAGACAGAAGTTTCCCCAAAGGGGTGGGATGGGAGACGGGACGGGGAGAGAAAATAATGGAATGAGCGCTGGAACACACAGTCAGCACACCGAAGGATGTAACGACGGACAGACCGCTGTGCTGCTGCGCTCAGCCCACGGCGCGATGCCGGACCGACGGACGAACCTGACACCCCTGCCGCCCGGGCCGCGCCTTCGCTGTGGGAGTTATGGCTTAGAAATGAGCTTTTTGGGCAGCTCGTGCTAGCTGCTTGCGGGAATGAGGACGGGAGGGGGAGCGGGGGAGGGGGAGGTAAGCGACCAGCCCCCGGGACGGGGTGGAGGGTGGAGCGGGGTGGAAAGGACACCAGCGCCGCTAACTGCCGCGGCGCGCAGCAGCGGCACGCGCCCGGATCGGGCCCCAAGCCTCGAGCCCCCCCTCAGCCTCGCTCTGACCCCCTCAGCCTCGCGCTGCCCCCCTCAGCCTCGCGCTGCCCCCCTCAGCCTCGCTCTGACCCCCTCAGCCTCGCTCTGACCCCCTCAGCCTCGCGCTGTCCCCCTTCAGTCTCGCGCTGCCCCCTCTCAGCCTCGCGCTGCCCCTCCTCAGCCTCGCGCTGCCCCCCTTCAGCCTCTCGCTGCCCCCCTCAGTCTCACGCCCCCCCCCAACCTCGCGCTGCCCCCCCCTCAGCCTCGCGCCCCTTCCCCATCCTCAGTCTCGCGCCCCATCCTCAGCCTCGCGCTGCCCCCTCTTCAGTCTCGCGCTGCACCCCGCTCAGCCTCGAGCTGCTCCCCCCAGTCTCGCGCCCCCTCCTCAGTCTCGCGCTGCCCCCCCTCAGTCTCGCGCCCCCTCCTCAGCCTCGCGCTGCCCCCCGCTTAGCTTCGCGCCCCCTCCTCATCCTAGCGCTGCCCCCCGCTCATCCTCGCTCCCGCCCCTCAGCCTCGCGCTGCCCCCCGCTCAGCCCCGCGCTGCCCCCTCATCCTCGAGCTGCCCTCTCATCCTCGCGCCCCCCTCCTCATCCTCGCGCTGCCCCCCGCTCATCCTCGCGCCCGCCCCTCAGCCCCGCGCTGCGCCCCGCTCAGCCCCGCGCTGCGCCCCGCTCAGCCCCGCGCTGCCTCCTCCCCATCCTCGCGCTGCCCCCTCAGCCCCGCGCTGCGCCCCGCTCAGCCCCGCGCCCGCCCCTGAGCCGCGTGCCCCGGCGGGAGGCGGCGCTGGGCGGCCGGCGCTGGGGGGCTGTGGCCGCGGCGGGGCTGCGCAGAGCCGGGGCGAGTCGGGAGCGCGGCGGCAGCGATGGAGAGGGGAGCAGCCGGCGACGATCCCGGCGGACGGGGAGGCAGCGCCTGAAGTGAGAGGGGGCTGCGGGACCGGACGGGGCGACGCGCTGTGCGAGAGGCTGCGGGCGGTGGGGGGGGTGACGGCAACTTTTCTCGTTCTCGCTCGCAGGCGGCACCTGCCGCCGAGTCGCCGGCTCCCTGCCCCGAGCCGTGCCGCGGAGCCCTCCCCGCAGCTCGCTTGCTGCCGCCGGTCCCGGCCGCGCTGCCGGCGGGCGGCCGTTGGGCTCGGGATGCGCCGTGGCCGCTGCCGAGCAGCCTCTCCCGGGTCCGGCGGGTCCGCCGTTGGAGCGGGGCTCTGGGGCTCTGGAGGAGCTGGCCGGCGGCTGCTGCCTGAACCGACCGAGGAGACTTTCGTGTTTGCTTGCTGGGGGGTTTTAGGGTGGCGTTTCGGGTTTGATGCAGAAAAGCGGTGCACCGAGCTGAACTGGTGGCGATGTTGCCCTGGCACGTAACCCACTGCACGGGAGCCCCAGACCCTGTAGTTTCTGCTTAGGCAGAGCTCCTGCCGCTTTCCCGAGTCTCTTAAGGCTGACACAAAATTAAGTCTTTAGTCCGGTTGCAACATCTGCTAAATGATGTGAGTGATCGTTAATTTCAGTTGGCATCCTGTGCAGAATTTGCTCTGAGCAGTCATGTCATAGTTAATGTTTGCTAAGCGCACGACTGGAAATTTCAGTGCGTGTTCTTGGTACGATCAGACCATGAGTTGTGAAGGAGAACCGAGGGTTTGCCTCTATTAAGAACCACACCGTACGGGTTTAATACACCAGCTTCAGAATCGGCTCTGAAAACAGGGGTTAAGGTTTGTCCTGCAGAGGAAGCCTCTTGTCCATCAGAGCCTTGAGAACTTTGATCCCCTTTCCTGGACTCTTTCTGAAGAGACGAGTTCTCCTTTCTGTGTAGCACTTGTGCTGGAGTTACTTTTGCAAGAAGTTGTGCTTTCCACACCTTTCTCCCTGAGGGAAGGTTGTCTGCAGCCATAAAAGTAGCAAACCTCCACCCGAGGGCATGTTTTTAGTTCAGCCTGCAGCACCCAAGTTATTTCAGAAGGAAGAGTGTCTTTCCAGACCACTTATCCGCCCTTTTGCCTATTTCCATGGTTCTGAAATGACTTGATGACCTTAAGAGAAGGAAGTCAACTTTGCTCACGGGATTTCAAACCTCTTTTGTTTTTTATTAAGGCTTCCCTAATTGAAGGAAACCTATGATTGAATATTTGGCCCTTGCTTTCCCTTGGGTAAAAAAAGCTGATAGATGTTCCCACTTGTTTTGGAAAGGTTTCTAGCCAAGCATGAGAGATCAGATTTGACACTGATAAAGTAAAACGTGAGGCGAGGCAAAGGAGGAGAGTCTTTTTATATATATATACATCACCCCTTCTGTGGGGAAACTGGGTTAAAAGCCAGCCTAACCATCCCGGGCTTTTTCCAGGACACTTTTATTTTGTTGGGTTAATTGGTGTGTCAGTTTCTGTAAACACTCAAGACCTTTTAAAAAATATGTGCAGTATCACCAGCTATTTTCCAGCAGCGTGTGTCTGAGGCACCGCTGTGCTCAGTCAGAAAGGAACAGCGCTTGGCCCTGCGCCCCTGGTCCTGTGCCTAATAATACATCCTGGGAGACTGCATTAACTATCAATAAACGTCTGTCATCTCTTTGGGCTCAATTACAGAGTGGTTTTAAAACAGCACACAGAGAAAAGTTTCATCTCAGCTTTTATGTATGATACAGCCCTGTGCGTGAGCAACTCTCGTGGCACTGTCCCCATTAATAAAGCCCTGCTTTGTTGATGTGGCTTTGGTTTTGGAGCCCTAAAATGGATGAGTTCATTATTTAATTTTCCTTTAGTGGCTTTGTGTTTCTGAAATGGACGAGAGATGTGTTTCTTTGCTGAACAGGATGCTTAGGCAGGAGCTTTCGTGCTTGTCTTTCCCTTTTCTTTGTTATTGTCGTTTTTCACTCTGGGAGAAACCCTTTTAAACGCCTGGCTGTAGTCTCAGGACAATCTAAGAAATTGCTCCCAGGTAATCAGATTGTGCCATGCACTGAACCCAGTCCTGCCTGCACTCAGACATGATCAGTAGTGAAGCTGCTGTTCTGTAGCATGAGACTTGTCTGATAGGAGAGGCTGGAGCCAGAAAAGCTGGTGGGAACTGTAGCTAACAGTTGGCTAACCCATGCTAACATTGCACATGGGTGATGTTGATACAGGTTTAGAGTACCCAGATGGTGAATTATTGCAGAGTATTGTCTGCTGGATGCCCAGGATAGTTTTTAGCTTGTGAGCTTGCATGCAGACTGCTGTTTGATTGCTTGTTTCCAGTCATTTGAGGGGGGGAAAGACTGAAAGACTGGCTGTGATCACTCGGGTTATTTGCAAGGCAGAAAGAGAAGCAGCATTTTAAGAATGAAGAGGTGATAAAAAGAGATGTTTGATTTGAATGGTGTGAAGGGAACAGAAAACCAGAGGTAGTGAAAACTCCCAAGCTTTTTCTAAAGGTCTGAGTGCCTGAGGAGCCTTTCTCCTGTTTCAAAACTAATATAGGCAGTCAAGGACCGGAGAGTTAAATTTGCAGTACAGATGGGTCTTGGAAAGAGGTTCCAAAACTTTCTCAGAGGTATAGAAGTGAGGAACACTGTTTCTTTTAAAAATTTTTGGAGCTCTACTAAAGAATTGAAGAAGTCATGTCAGCTCTGGCCAGCTGCTTCTTTAAAAGTTGAGTGTGCCTTCCATTGCCTCGAGTAGCATATTTGCCTGGTGAAGACATCAGTTCTGCATTATGCAACTTGCACGCTTCCCTGCTCAGATTAATGTCTTCATCAGGTTCATCATGACAGCTTCTATAATCAATGGAACTTAGTGCTTTGTTTGCATTGGGTGTTTTCAAGTACCTGTTCATCAAACATGACAACCTGAAGGTACTTTGCACTGGCTTTCCAGGTGTATTGTTACCCTGCATCTCGGCTGCGTCTACATCTCATGTCAGGAGGCAGCTTGGCCATACGCTCTGCTGCTTCTGTTCCTCTTGTCTCTAGCGTCTTACATGAGGAAGACCTTTCCCATGCTCTCTGAGAATGATTTGTTTTCAATGGGACTAAGATACCAAGGTTCTCTGCAGTGTGATTAAATGGTGAGCAGAGTTGAAAAGTCACATTTTGAAGGCTCTGGTGCTGGTCATATAGGCTGATGCGAGACGAGTGACTTTCCCCTGACTTCACAGCAGAGTGAGCAGATGCTTCCCGTGTTACCCAAGATGAGAGAGGAGCTAGAGTTCCTCCACGTTCTTCACAGTGTCCTTCTGCCCTTAGCAACTCAGAAACTGTGATGTCTTACTAAAAGCTGATGTGCTTTAGGATGAGTGCTTTACATTTTAAAGCTTCCAGTGCTTTCGCTCACCTTAGGTGCCCGAATTCCACTGAAGGGCAAATTCAGGAGCACTTGTTCTTATTAAATATTTAAGATCTCTTTATGTTTTTTTTTCACCCTGGAAAAAGGTGAGAAGTGTACCGTCTCCCAGCTTCCTAACATGAACTGTCATTTCTGATAGTCATTCAGGTGATACCAACAGATTTGCCGTTTCACAACCATCTGGTGATAAAATCCCAGACCTTAGAGCAAATCAGAGATTTGTGGCATCTTTTCCAAATGACAGACATCTAAAAGAAGAGTTTAAATTACCGTGATTGAATCAAATCACTTTAATGTGTTCCTATTCCTGAACTGTAAAGGTCCCAAACAAGCTCTTTCTTGCTGTTTTTCAAGATTCTAAATGATTATGTTGGAAATAAGACCGTGAGCTGTGATGACAGCTATTGGTAAAAATAAACGTAGTGCCACTGTGTTTACAGGATAGCCACACGAATTATGTTTCTCCACGCTCTGTGCTGCTTGGCTAACCATTGCCTTTCATTTTCTGAGCTCTCTCGGTAGCATTCATGATGTTTTTTGAAAACAAGGGATCCAACTGAAGTGTATTAAATTACCGGCACAACTGGCTGGAGGTAAATCAATGTTAGACAAATGGGAAAGAACACGAGCATTGGAAAGGAAAAATGTTGTACTCGAGATTCTAGGAATATTAAAGCAACTGAGATGAAGCAAAAATAAAGCATTAAAATGATATCCTTTCAATGTTGCTTCAAAAGGTGGAGTCTTGCACATGCTGGAGATCATGGAGATCATCTTCTTTTTCTGAGCCTTGTGCTTCTTGAGAAACCAAATCATGTTTAGACTGAGACGGTACCTACAAGAAGCACCTATTAGTATTGTGGGGTGTTTTTTGACAATCAAGTTAACCTTCTCTAAATAGCTCTGTTAGCAGAATAAGTAGGCTGCTGTCAGCTGGGCAGGGAATAGTGGGTAAGGTCGAGCACTGTCTGGGTGCAGGGCTGTCTTCTGCCAGGATGCCCACTGCTCACCCTTCAGTGAATGGGAGCCCTGTGGGAGGAGCCATGTCTGTGTTGGCAATACCTTTCTCCCTCAGAATTCCATCATTCCCCAAGTGGAAATGGCTGCTGACACATAATAGAATCGTAGAACCATTTAGGTAGGAAAAGACCCACAAGATTGTTGAGTCCAACTGTTAACCTGACACTGTCAAGTTCACCACTGTGTTGGCTTTGCTTGGTACACCTGGGATTTGAGCATGGTCCCCTGGGAACCTTGGAGAGGAGAGATAAACATGTTGATTTTCCAAGAAGAGCCATTCTGAGTGTCTGTGTCTCTTGCCATCCTGTGGTTTCTATTTTTTTGTTGACAGAAATGGTCTGAATGTCTGTGATTTTAAACTGTGTAAGGAGAGACTGGGCAGACAAAGGAAAAAGAAGTAAATTAGTGAAATTTAGGATAAACTGCCCTCTAGGGACTTGACACAGCTGTGAGAATAAATTTTTGTGCCAAGGCTTGTACCCCTGAAAAATATACCTGATTTCTTCAAGTCCAGCTCACTTCTGCTTTGGGAATGAGATAGAAACAATTGCTAGAGGAAGCACATTGTCAACACTGTAAATCACCAGGCAAAATAATGGGATAAAGCACAGACTGAGCCTGAGGGGAGATGAGGGGGTTTTAAACTTCTCAGAGAGGATCCAAGGTACTCTGTGCTGAACAGATTGTGATGGACAGCAGGAGAAACAGTTGTTTTTCTTCAGATTATAGCTGCAGTCTCTTTAACTGATAGAGCCAGGAAGACAGAGCCCCCATGGAGACTGTGTGATCACAAGATGAATTCTTTCAGTAAAACTCTGAGCAAAACCCAAGTATCTTTAGTTTAGAGCTTTTCAACTATTATTCCAAAGCTAAAGGCTGTATGGGTTAGGATTCTGCTTTATTCTGACGTGCCAGGATGGGATTTTGACTTGGTTCTTGAGAATGAATTCTCTTCCTCACAAGCTGCCTTTGATAAAGTTATTGAGTTAAGGAGGAAATACTTCAAAAAGCAAGTATTTCACAGGATGGGGAGCACTGCCTCAGAAATGTTAGTTTCTAATACTGACATCAGAAATGAGTGCTTTTGGAGATCACTGTGACACGCTTCTGTTTAATGACGATGATGGTAGACCACCAGAACTGATACTGTCTTTCCTTACTTTGTGCTTCCTTTCCCCCTTTGTTTTGTTTTCGTAGTGAATTTGCACTTAAATTTTGGTGGCAGGCACTTGCTGTGTCCCCAGAGACAGGGTAGTACCACTTTGTTACCATTACTGGACCTTTTGCCATCTCTTCAGGCTGCAGGACGTTGTTCAGCTGAGCTCTTAAATGTGTTTACTTTCACACACATTGACCTAGTTCTGAGCTTGCCCCCATGCTCAGAATGATGACTGGTCTTACCTGCCAGACCTAAGCAATCAGTGGAGCCACAAGAGGCTTTTTTGTGGTTGCCATCAATGTGTATGGGTATGCTCACTTTGAGTGATACTGTTTGTGTGATGTCTTTCCATATCCAAAAGCACACAGTAAAGCCTTGACCCTGTCAAGTTCAATTGTGGAGACAGTTCCTGTGACAGTACTTGTATTAATATGTTCAGCCTTAGTTCCCAGCTAAGCTTTTCCAGCTTGTCATTCAGTTGAACTTGTGTTTGTTGATGAAAGGAAAACTGTGGTACCACATGTCTTGGGGACATCTGCACTCCTCAGCCTACAAGAAGGCAGGAACAATTCCAGGCATGTCAGTTCTAGTTGAGATACAGTGGATTTGCTCTAATTCTATACCTGGAATAATTATCTTCTGTATCCTTGTCTATCATGTTTTTCCAGGTCATTTATTCAGGTTTGCCTTTGAGCTGTAGTTTTCAACATTATCAGGTGTCTTTAAAGTCATCAAAGGTGTTTCAGGAAGGACTTTTCTGAGTATAACTGGAAAAATCTGTGCAAACCTTTGAAAATACATATGGATTAGGGAAGCTGATCAGAGTCACGTATGAAAGAGACAAACAAGGGAAACTTTAAAAGTTGTTTCATGGACAAGTGGAATCACAGAATCACAGAATGATAGGGTTGGAAGAGACCTTTAGAGATCATCTAGTCCAACCCCCCCTGCAGAAGCAGGTCAACCTAGATCAGGGCTTAAAGCTGGCAGAACACTCTATTTTATACCTACTGATTTAGAAACAAAAGGTTGAGTCCTTTGAGGCTTGGAAATGCACGGTGTGCACAACCTTTTCTTTATCCACCGAGAGCAGGAGCAGCATACCCTCCCCGCTTGTGAGAGTCCGGCATTTGGTAATTGCAGACTGTGAATCTCCCCTTCTGTGTGTGTGTTCTTCAGTGTAAATGTCATTAAAACACTTCCTGGGTTAAGCATTAAATGTAGTGTTTCCCTAAAACCCTTATTCTGAAGTTCAGCCTCTCCTGGTGGTTTCACGAGGCTTTGTGCTGTGAAGGCTTCGGGCTGCAGAAGGATCTGAGTTTGTTCTGCAGGCTGCTGTTAGGGGCTCTGCAATGGGAGCAGTTCCTGGCTAGATGGCAAGGAAATGTTCTGGGCTGTGCTGAGGTAAATCAAAGGAGCCTGTTCAGATCTACCTTGGTATATAAATGAGAGCACAGTTCAGTCCTAGGTGTTCTTGTGTTTCTTTGTACTTGTACTGAGGTCTGGAGTTAGAACCCTCAGAGCGATGAATTAATAATGTGTTGCCCTTGGGCTAGGCAAGAGTACAACTTCTGATTTTATTTCTTTTCTAACTTTAAACATTTGTGAAAAGAGCTTACATTCAATGCCAAATCCTGCCAGACTTTACCCTTTATGAGTAATTCCTGTTCACACAGACAGACCTACTGAATCGACATCCTGAATCTGATGGACTGGCGTAAGGGAGAGTGAGGGCATTGAAAATTGTATTTATCAAATCTGATACATTTTGATTACTAATTCACAGTCAGGATGCGTTGTCATGTCAGTAAGTGTGGTGAATCATGTGGAATTGCAGTGGTGTTTCTCTATGAGCTCTGATAGCATCTGTGGTAGGCTGTGACAAATGCCACCAGTTCAAATGCTGTAGGTGTGTATGTGCATGCTTTGTGTTTCATATCAAACATAGCCCCTTATACAACAACCTACTACGATTCTAGATCCCAGAATGACACTTTTTGTAAGACTGTCTAGAATTAATTCACCTTTATCTTCAGTGTGAGAAGGACCAGTTTGTGACCTGAGACTCATATGAACTGGATTAAAACACTTATAACAAAGTGGAGGCACGTTGCGTGAAAAAACAAAGTCAGATGAGGATTTACTATGTCTAACAGCAGCATTCTGATTCTTTTCTGAAGCCTCTGAAGTCAGCATTCCCTTGCCTCCTTCTTGAGTAAGAAGATTTTTCAAGCATAATGTAAAGATCGAAGAGGGTTGGTGGCACGATTCTCTTCCCCTGTTTTTGCTGCTTTAGCATCCTCTGTTCTGACTATTCAGGCTTGAATATCTTTGCAAAAAGGATAGTGTTTATTTGTTCTTCTCTTACCCTTGGAAGTACAGGGAATCAAACAATTATGGCTATGAGCTCAAGGTACTGTTTGTTGTAGAAGGCTAACAAGCAAGTGAGATAAACAGTAGGCTCACTGGTGGCTTGTGCAGTCAGTGAGTGTTGTGGATTAATTCCCATTTAAACTCCAATTGCATCTCCCTGGAAGAAGGAAAGAAGGCTGTTACCACTGTCCTGGCCTTAATGGTGTTAGCAGTAGCTTAGACTGGATGGAATTCATCTTTCTCTCCAGCACCCTTTGTCACCATCACTCCAGAGATCTCTGCAGGGTCCTGGCACCATATGCTGCAGTCATTGCCTTGAACTTTGTCACAAGCACTATATGAGGCCCATAATGACCTACTTAACAGGATTTTGATAGTGCTTTGCTTCTCAATAACCTAGTTATTGCCTGTGTGCCTTCCTGGGTTCAACCAACCTCAATTGCAGGCGGAACTGTTGAGGAGACAGAGTACAGGTCTCAGAGGAATTCACAGAGATAATTTGCAATCCTGACACAAAAGAATATTTTCTTAATTATCCTTTTCCCTGAATCTGGAGAATCCACTGCAGTATGTCAGTTTGTACCACTCTTGGCATTCTTAAAAGTGGACCATTATTAAAAAGTAAGAGGAAGAAGCAATTGTACCACAGAAAGATCCCACGCTACAATTTTTAAGTTATTCTGTGCATCACTGGAGATTTCAGTGCAAAATAATGAAGCACTAGCCACAGCTGCAGTTATGTTAACTAGCATACAAAGGTATAAATGAAATCAGAGCATTTCTTAGCAGAACTTAAATGAAAATGCAGAGTTTGGGTTGGGGAGCCAACTGCTGCTAAGAGCAGGATGTGTCATCACTGTGCACTGGGAGGCTGAACCTTCCAGTGAAGGGTGTTGTGTTACTACTGATGTTTTCAGCCCTGTTTCCATTTGGGAGTGGTAGTAGAGGCTTGGCTTTGGGCCACTGGAATTTCAGCTGGCTGTTAGATGTATTCAGATAGGCATAATAGATGTGCAACGATCCACTTTCACTTATAAGAAGTTAGTGTAACGTTGCACAGACTGGTATTTTGACTTGACATGGTACCAAGTCAAAGCAGAACAGTGTTCAGGCTGGTTATCTGCACATCTGGCATTATTTTCTGTTGTTCTCTGTCACGAGCATGTGTTTTGTCCCCGTTTGTTTTGTGCACTCACTCACAATTCACTGGGAGAGCAGGTGTCCCAAAGAGCCACCTAAAGTGATTTCATAGTCAGCAAGGGCAGGTTGGATGGGACTTTGAGCACCCTGGTCTAGAAGAAGGTGTTGCTGCCCATGGCAGGGGGATTGGAACAAGATGATCTTTCAGGTCCCTTCCAGCCCAAACTGGTCTGTGATTCTGTGATTCATAGGGCTGTCTCTGAATAAAAGCATTGGTCCCTACAAGCTAGGCTCAGCAATGCCTGACTTCAGGTTCCTGAACAAACTCTCACATCCCAGGTTTGGTTTCTGTGCTGCTCATGCTACAGGCAAGTCCCTGAACAGATCTGGTCTGTAACACCCTCCCATCCTGCTCCCCAGTTCCTTAAGGGCTGTGTGACGTGAGCCAAAGCTTTTCTGCAGCTTGTGCAGCTGAGCTTCCATTCTCTGGTAACCAGAGTACTAGCAAGTGTGGGAACAGGCAGGAAAGTAGGCATCTATATATCTTTAGCATAGATTCAGGGTACAGCCAGGTTTTGTACCTGTTTTCAGAAGGCAGAGAGCGTTCCAGACTAGACATCATCATTACAATTTGGGGTTTTCTCTCTGCTGCAGTGTTTCCAAACTGCCACCACGTAGCCAGCGCTGAGCCAAAGCAGTGGGCAGGGACCTCCCTCGGTCCCAATGAGATAGTCTGCAGGGGTAGTTGCCTTCAGTCCTTTGAAAGGACAGAGCTGAGGCTGCTGTTTTCTCTGGAAGGGCAATGAGGCAGGAAAACAGTGTCCTTGAGGTGGAGCCACACGACTGGGCACTAAGTTGCCCTCTGGGGTGAAAACCTTTGATTGTGAGTGCGTGGGGCTGTGCTCTGACTTGCTGCCTGGACATTCCCTTCAACTGCCACGCTCAGGCTGTGCCACACGTGCCCTGGGCTGAGAAGGTACATGATACTGTACCCTGTGTTGGTGGTGGTCTGTAGCTTGTCTCTCAGACAGCGAGAGCCAGGCTGAAGGATAAGGCGTGAATGTGACAATGGAACGGGTATCCCTCTGCCACTTCCCAGCCAGCTGGTGAGTGTTGGGAGTGCCAGGAAACAACCTGTGAGTTTCCAGGGGTTTAAAAACATCATTCTGTCGCTTATTCATCCACGTCACATCTCTGCTAGAGCTGTGAGCTCTCAACAGCACAGCACTAAGCACAGGTGTGGTGTTGGTGACGGTGTAAAAGCCGTTCCATTTATCAGCTTTTATTTCCTACCTGTGTTTTTTACTGTGTGTTCTGAGGTACCGCAACCTGCCTCTGAAACAAACAACATGGTTGCAGTAGAGGTTGTTAAATCCATAGCCCTAAAGGAAAGTAAACATTTTTAACAGGAAACGAGACAGAGCTCGTTAATGAAATGCGTGCTTGTGTCAGACTGAGTCAGCCTTGCAGTTGTGCTCACTGACTGTGGCGTGGCTCTGGCTGCTGCCAGTGCCTGCCTTTCCCTGGAGGGATAGCTCCTCTGCTTCTTGGGGGAAGAGAGGGAGGAAGTGGGAGACCCAACTCCTGACTTCCATCCTTTTATCATTCTTTTCCTGAGTGGAGTGCCAGCCATGGGTGTGAGAGTGAGATTCAAGGCCCTTGGAGCTTTGTGGAGGCAAGATGTGTGCCAAGTGATGCCCTTTGGAAGGGAGGACGAGGCAAGCAGTGGGAGGTGATGTTAGGAGTGCCTTCTATGACCTGGCCTGAGGATGTGGCATGAGGGAAGGCTTAGGTGAGGTTGCAAGAGGAAGGTCTTGGCTGGAGCTTCCATTTCAGAGCTTTTTGAGGGCAATAGGTTTACTGCTCCTGGGAAGGGCTGGAAAGCCAGCAGCTGGGTGCATACATGGCTAGAGAAGGTAGGGACCAGGCTGTAAGGGCTTTGAGTGTATTACACTAGAGAGTTTTACTCCTTATGAGCTTTGGTCTTGTGGAGCATTTTGAAGAGTCTGTCTTTACACACAAGGTACAGCTTGGCCTTAATCACATACAGTGACCCTGTTTTGTTATAACATATTATAGGGATGGATTTAGGCTGGTCTAGCAGAGCTTTAGCTCTTCTCCCACTGCCTCTCTCCCTTGATCCCTTGATGCAGTGGGAGGGAGTCAGAATAGTAGTGTGGCTTCCCCCCACCTGCTAAACCCCATGTGCTACTACTCAGAAGGAATTGGAGGCAAAAGGACAGTGTCGCACATAGAGTGAGAGACCGTCACTTTTGCCTGTTGACCACGTAGTGTCTGTGACTCAGCCTGCCGTGGACCCTTGAAGGAGCTCGTGTCCCTGTTGCATCACCTGGTGCAACACGTGTGGAAAAGATGTGTCTGCTCCTTTCAAGGGTGCCTAGAATGCTGAAAACATATTTCAGCACCTGGGGGTGGGGTGAGAAGACATTAGCCTGCAACCAGATAGCAGCTGTAAAGTATATCCAAATTGAAGGAAGACTGAGCTGATGGACTGAGGTACACAGAGCTGATTTCCTCCAGAGAGGATGCAAGTGAAGGAGGGGTAGACAGCAGCATATGGCAGTTCAGCTCTGAAAAGGCACTGTGGAAAATGGCACCTCCTTATTTAGCAAATCAGCTTCCTCTGTGGCTGCCCTAACCTGATTCTGTAGAAGACCTAATTCTTTCCTTGATAACTGAATGGATTAGGTCTGGAAATAGAGAATCTCATGGTTCCTCTGACTGAAGTTTTTCCCAAAGTGAAAAGACACTATCAGCTTCAAGGCAAATAACATATGTTGGAGGAGAATTTTAGGATGCAGCATACCAAGATTTTAGGCCAAACCCTGAGAAAACATTTGGAAAGCATTTCAGAAGTAACTGAATGCAGAAGAAAGAATCACGAAAAAAGTAATCTACTGACTCTCATGTGCTCCTGGACTGGGTAAAACCAAAGGAAAACCTTTGCTTAACCGTGCAGCTGCCTTGGAAACATCTGCAGGCTGATGCTTCAAATAACCTCCTTGCTCATGCTCTGCAAGATGCGCAGGCTGGGAGTGCAGGCACAGGTAGGAGGAGGCTGGGGATCGATAGGAGGGGAAGACAAGTCGTGTTTGGTCTGGCAAGTTACATATTTTATTGTGAAGGTCGATCTTGTGCTCTGTGAATCACCTTGAAGCCGTGAGGCGTTCAGAGTGTTTGTTTACATCTTGACTTTCCAGAATGTTGTTAGTCTGGTGTAAAACTTCTGGCCTCGCCTTTCTGAATAAAAAAAAGAAGATGTTAAAATAATCTGTCTCCATCTGCCTTAGGGAAAGCAGTCAGATGGTGTGCTTGCACTCAAAGGACTTGAGGTATTGTAAAAAGTGATGAGGAGCAGGAAAACTTGGAAAGGTTTGTTTATTCATTGATCAGCAAAGGGAAGGAATGCACTTCTGGTTTTATGGTTTGTGTAGTATGCCCCAGTTATACTTCTAGGCATTGAATGGCAGGTGAAATAACTACTAGTTATAGACTAGTCAGGGCCAACTACAGAGATGTGCTTGAATTTTATCTCTTGTCAACATTCTAGCCTCTTCTTATGTCATCTTGAACTTCAGCAGATCACGTTGTGAAAGGTTCTAGAGCTGCCAAGGTTAATTGAGATAAATCTGTGGAGGGAGAAGAAGGAAGAGGAAAAGTACTGACGGTTAGTTAGTTTAGTCAACCGCAAGCCTAAGGGTTACACGTGCCATGTAGCAGTAAGGAAGAAGCCTAACAAAAAGTAACTAAAACAGTCTGTCCTAGAAGGTAGACAATTATAGGAGGAAGAGGGGCTTAGGGCAGAGTAGATGCAAGTGTGGCAGATCCTTACTGCAAGTTTCAAGCAACAGAGTTTGCAGAATTAAACAAAAAGAAACTGGAGCATTTAAAATAACATTATTAGAGCATAAAATAATTAACAGGAGAAAGTTTTAAGAGCAAAGTCAATAAAACAGAACGAGACACATTGAGGATGCACCCGTTATACAGATAGGCTTGTTCTGTTTGTGGCAGCTTCTGCACATTCTGCATTTCATAATCGTCTCTGACCAGATTTATTTTCAACTGTAAATGTATGAAAGGATGCCAAAACAATAATTTACAGTATTAAAACTTAGACTACGTTACTTAATATGCATATCCTCTAGATTAAATAGCCAAATCTTTGTTGGGCCTCTGGTTTGTGTGTTTGCAGCCATTCAGATGTGAAAGATGTACATTTGAGCATACACAGCTGCACTTGAAAAGGCACTGGAACAGCTGCAGAGTCGGTTAGCTGACACAATTATGTGGGCATATTTTATACATACAAATAAGGAGGCAGTGAAAATGGAACCTTAAATAACGTTTGGTTTTGTCACTGTTTTGTGATTTTAAAAGCTATTAGTCATTGCTTATTGAAAGTGTCAGGAAAATGTCAGCTGTTGCCCACGTGTTCCCTGTGTGGGAACAGCAGCTCCCCAGCCCTGTTGTGTTCCAGCACACAGTGGTGAGCGAGGACAGGGAGCAGATGACATCAGTGCTCAGGCACAGGGGATGTCAGCTTCTGAACCAAGTACCAAAGAAAAGTTTGCCAGATGAGAAGGTGATTTGAGCATTGTTTCAAAAATCCATTTTCAGGGACTATGGACATGAGATCACAATAGCTTTTAAAGTAGGACTTGGGTAAATAGGTGAGAAATTGCTGTTTCCAAAACCCAGCTTCAGTAATCCGTGTGCAGCCAGCATTTGCATTTGTGTCCTGGAGTTGGTGGCTAGAAGTAATTGGGATGAAGTTCTGTGGTGAGTAACAGTGCAGGTCAATTTTTTAGAGTATCTGACCACATGACAGGTGATTTATATGTGCGGTTTAAATGTAATTATGCATGTCTCTGGGGAAGAGAAGAGGGAACTGGTAATGAGAAGCTGGGACTGAGGCATGGCGAGCTGACACTGTGAGACATTTATCTGGGGGGAAAGCGTCCATATAAAGAGGAAAAGTATTGTCTACTAGAGCAACATAACTTGGAGAGAGAGTAAAGAAACTACTTAAAAGAAGAGGCTTGCTAGATTAAGAAAAGATGCCATAAGTGACTCCTTTGCCTTTTCATTGTGAGGAAAGTAGCAGAAAGCAGGCTGATAGATGCAGGTGTATTATTCATGCTCAAGAGGGACAGAGAACTTCTGGAGAGAGTCCAGTGCAGGGCCACCAAGATGATCAGGGGACTGGAACATCTTTGGCAACAGGACAAGGGGTGATGGGCTGAAGCTGAAACACAAAAAGTTCCACTTAAACATAAGAAGAAGCTCTTTCCCTGTTCAGGTGAGGGAGCCCTGGCACAGGCTGCCCAGAGGGGTTGTGGAGGCTCCTTCCTTGGAGGGCTTCAAGACCCATCTGGACATGTTCCTATGTGACCTGATCTAGGTGAACCTGCTTCTGCAGGGGGGTTGATCTCTAAAGGTCACTTCCAACACCTACCATTCTGTGATTCTGTGATCAGTAAAAGTGGAGCTCAACATTTGGTTGTGAGGAGCGAGCGTTGAGCTCTGGCAGGGGTATAAGAGCGGATATCCGTAAAGGAGATTCTCAGCAACAACTATGACACATGCAGGAAAAGCTGGAATGAGAATGACTGTAACATGTAGAAAGTCCTCCTGGGACAGCTTGGCTGGGGGGAGTGGAACTCTTGCTGCTTCTGTATTTCTCAGGTGGAAATAAATGTGTTTAGGAGTGCAAGGTGGGGTGGAAATGAGGATACATGTTTGTTCTCTCACCCTGTCCCTATCTTGTCCCTACGGTGTTGGACTCAGTGCTCAGGGAGGCTCCTTTGCAGTGGTTTCTAGTTTTCTGCTTTCTCTTCTTCCTCTCATTTGATGGGACCACACAGGATCGAGGAGGTGTGCTGGTGCTGAAAAAGTGCTGATTCTCTGCGTGCAAAATAACCATCAGTCTGAAAATCTTAACAGGTTCACATGCAGAAAGAGTGAGGATGTTCTACGCTGTTCTGTATCCAGAATTAAAATGAGCTTTCTTAATTTAGATGGCAGTAGGCTGTCCATATTGCAAGACTGCATCTACAGTTTGAGCATCTTTATTAGCTGTGTATTTATAACATTTTATGACAGGGTGACAAACACAATATCCAGGCTTTCTAAAATAGCTCCCAATTAATGCTCATATGATGCCTGCCCATACGTTATGAAAAGCAGCTTTCTTCACTGTCACGGGCTGGTGAATTCAATGACCCTGCTTTTCCTTTCACTGCAAAAAAATTTCCAGTTGTCTTCAGTCAGTGGGAATGCAGGGCACACAAAAAACAGGGGCAAGAGGCCAGAAGCACGAGATCCTAGCATATGTGTTACAAAAAGGGGTATCTAGGTGATTTGCATTGCTTTTTTATTCCTTATAGCTGGGCTTTGGCTTTGTGCAAACACAGGGAACAACAGGATTTCTAGTTTGTGTTGGGACTCCTGGAGAATGCAGTTTTGTTTAAAATCCTTCTGTCTCATTTTACCAGTCCAGGATCAGGAAGGCTGTTTACTGGCTTTAGCCAATAATATTTATCCAGCAGCAGCAGGAGTAACACGGGCTGACATTGTTTGACCCTTTCACTGGCTTCTCTTTTGCCCTTTGGCTTTCCTGCATGTGTGTGTGCCTCAGAAGGGACTTGCCAGTACTCTGAAAGGAAAAAACAGCACCCTTCTGTTTCAGGTTTGGCTTAGTGCCAATGTGTGACCAAGGTATCTCCTCTCCAAACATACAGGGTAATGTGCTCTGCTCTTCAGCCTAGATGCACATTCATAGGTGTAAATATGCACGTACATATTTCCAGCTGGTTCCCATCCTGAGTACCTTTGTGCAAGCAGACACCTGATCAAGCTATGGGTGTGAGACATTTCCATGCAGAGGCTGCGTATGTGCCAAACCAGTATCTGCCGTGGTAACAACCTGAGAACTAAGGAGCTGTGCTCCATAATACAAATTGTTGAATGTGTTCAGCCTGGATCAAACAGGAAACACTTAGTAATAAATATAGCTGCCTAATGTGAGTCTTTTGGAAAGCACCTTCCAGAATAGCTCATCCCTTTGGCTATGGAACATTTGAGGTCTAAGTTCAGCACATCACTTCACTGATTTTTCTTTATGACAGCACTTCTGCTGTTTCAGTGGGTATCTTATCTCCAAGGAGAGATCAGTTGATGCACAATGCTGACTTTTGATGTAATCATACCATACTTCAAAAAGTTATGAATATGGAGGATCTTTTATGGCTGCCAAGGCACTAAAAATAAATCCCCAAGGCTCTGTGTGCAGAGGTTTTCAAAGGACCTGAAGGACCCTGTTTACCTAGGGCAGGTTTGGATGCCCAAAGATGGGCATCTAGGAGTCTTTCAGATGTCCTAGCACATCTTGTTTGGTATCTGGGTGTTGCTGTGTCACATCTACCACTCTCAGACACCTCAGGGTGTCTCAGATTGTGCAGACACCAGATGGGAGCGCCTGGTTCCCACTGGCAGCTGGGGAGAGCTGATGGGCAGTTTGACCCTTGGTGCTTCTTGGACCTGCACTGCTGAGGGCTGCTCTTGGACACCCAGGAGCATGGCATGTTTCAGACATGAGGTCTGTCCTTTCCCTGACTGTCCATGGAAATATATGTATGTATGTATACAGACACACACATATATGTATGGAATATTTACAGAGGGAAGACACAGAATTGTGTAGGGAAGTGTTTACACATAAGTGTATGTTTAAGCAGGAGATTAGTGCCAGTTATGCATATTCTTGGGAATGATTTTCTTAGGTGATATAGCTGATGAGGGTCCTGATTCTGAGAGAGACAGAGACTTCTTACAATCTGCTTGGCAGTTGCTAACTTAGATGAAAAGTGGAGGGATTCAGCATATGCTTGGATTAGGCTCTAAAATAATGAAGTATCTATTTGATACAGTATCTGTCTCTATTCAAAGCTTTTTATCCCTCACTCCTCTTCCTTCACAGTGTTTCAGGAAATCACATATTTCTTTAGTGATTTATTAGTTGTTGTAAGCATAAAACCACCAAGTGGTCTTGGTTCATTATCATATTTTATCGGGAAACAGTACAATTTACATTTCTGAGCTGACCACAAGAGGTTTAGCTGAGTGCTTTGTCTCTCTCATTCCCTTTCTCTAAACCCATCTGGTTTTGCTCGCATCTCGTATTTCTTCCACCCTTTTTCCCTTCTGGATCAGGAAGCTATCCTTTAGAGCCACAAAAACATCCCCATGGCGACTACAGAGGTACAGAAATTGAGATTATGAACTAGACTCACTGTATAACATTGGTAGGATCTTTCCTGCTGACCAGTCCTGTCCAGCAAGCCTTCCCAGGGGACCTTCTGCTCCATCCCCTCCAAAGCCTGAGGACTGACCTCTCAAGGAGCTGGATTCCATAGCTCCCTCAATTCCTGTTGACTCAGTTGAAGCCAGGGTTTGTGGAGTACGATGTTATACCTCAGCTCAGGGTATCTGACACCAAATGGGACCGCAGGCTCCTGTTAGGGTACAGAAATCTTCAGCAGCCAAATACATGTTTCATTTAGTTGTATGGAATTGAGTCTGGAGAAGAACAATTCTCATTGGGAAGGGGACTGAGTGGACTGGAGGGCAGCTGCTTGGTCAGAGCCTGAGCTAAAGGGTTCTGTGTCAGAGCGAGCTACTGAGAATGAATTCCATAAAAAGAGGTCATCTGAAGTGTAAAATAAATAATACAAAAAGAGTTATGCAGTACAAATCAGATTACATGCTTTGCTTTCAAGCAGCCTCATTAAGTAGCTGTTAGCCACTTATTTACAATCTTTATTCAGATTTTTTGATGCTGATGTCCATGTTTAGTTTTTACTTGACGAACAAGCAAATGGAGTATGAATTTGTATTTTATGAGATGTTAGTTATTGAAAATCTCCAGGAGAGAGAATGGAAGTTATTTTGTGCATATTTCTTCAATGGCTCTTCTGTGTTAACAGTAGAGGTTGGTTGTTAGCAAGAAAGCAGGAATGAGCTAATGGGGGTTTTTATGGAAGCCATGCCCTAGGATAAGTAAAACGGAGGCAGCTGAACCTGAGGTGTTCTGTTGTATTGCTGATACAAACATCACAGGGCTGTGGAGCACATAAGCCTTGTGCCTTAGAAACAGTGCTGGGGAGAGGAAAGAGACCAGGCTGCAGATCGTTTAGTGGACAACATGTACCAACTATATACTGGAAACTGAGCTGAAGCCTAGCTCTTTGTTAGCACCCAGGAAACTAACTTTCTCACTTAGTCAGACATCAAGGCTTTCTTCCCCGCCTGTGCCAGTAATGCAGTGTTCCAGCAACAGTGACCTGATGAGTTACATCAGCTTATTCCACCGCAGAGCACCTTCCAGGGAGCCTCCTTTGGCAGTCAGGAAGCGTGGTCTGAAAGAAAAAGAGGTGCAAAGTCATTCCTACACTTGGCAGTCTCCAGCTTCTTTGAGAGCCTGTTGGAGCTTCTGGCAGCAGCAGAAAATGAGAGCAGTTTTCTCTTGCTGCAAGTCAAACAGCCACACATGCATATCCTCTTAGCTGCAGAATGACCTGGCTAACTGCTGTGCTGGCCTGTCAGGTAAAGGTGGAATGAAGCAGCAGCATGCATCCTGGACTTGCAGAGTGGAGACAGGAACTTAGAGGCAACTTCTTCAACTCTGCTGGCTCAGACCACTGTCTTGGTCACCTTCCTCTTTTCCACTGACAAGGGGGTTGCCACAGGCCTGTGGCCCTTTGTAGATCTAGTTGTGAGCAAAGTCATCAGGGCAGGCTCTCGGAGTGACAGCGCTGCACAGACACCTGGCTCACCCAGGTGCAGGGTAAATGGGCTGTGTGCTTACACTGCTTTGCTCACCTCTTTGCCTCTTTGTGTGTCTGTGTAGCGCCAGATAATCAGCCTACCTGAAGAGTTGTGTGAACAGTGCGGTGGGAAGTTAGAACCAAGTGGAAAAGCTGCTCTAGTGGCAGCCCTATATAAACCCTAGATGCTGTAGTGCAGCATCAGGATGCACACATCCTGAACAAAGCATTTGGGTTAATTACCTCTTCATTTTCTGGTTTCGACTCACGAGCACCAGACAGTGCAGCTCGTGGAGCCTTCCTCACAGAAGGGGAAGCCTGAGTGTCAGTGGGCTGAAGTAGCTTGACATTCCTGATCATCTTCCTGATTGTGGTAAAATGTAAAGCATGACAACACAGGGGGGGGAAACAATATCAGTCTCAGAGTGTGCCACAGGTACTGGGATCTGGCAGAGTGATTTATCATTTGTAGCACTTGCACAATAATGTATTCTTTACAAGTAACACATCCCTTTGCAGCATGAACATAACTGCTCGGAAACAAAACAGTGTCTGGGGTAGTAGTGCTGTGAAGTGAACTCCATAGCTGTGTTTCATCTCTGTGTATTTGCTAGTTTTGCAAGTAGAATGATGGAGAGCAATGTGGCAGAGCTGAAGGAGCTCTGAACACAGGAGTTTTCTCATGGGAGAGCGTGAATTGTTCACTTGCTAGCCCAATTACAAAAACAATTAGTGAATAAATAACCACTCTGAGTATCAGTCAAAGGCCTGGATCGTTTTCATAGTGTTGATGTTGTTCACTTACTGCTTTTATTGCCCAAGAGAGGCTGTTGTGAGAATTGAGCTTCTCACATTTCTGTTGCTGGAGCAGGTCTCTGGAAATGTTCTGTCAGTGTGTTCGTGACTTCTGGTCTGCCAGTATTCTCCAGCAAGATGTCAGGGACATGTTTTCATCTGTTGCACACGTGATTAATTAGCCTGTTCTTATGTTTTTGAAAGGGGAGGTGGTTTTGGGGTTATTGAAGATAGTGCACATAACTGGATCAGTTGTATTTTACATGATTTTAAAGCCATCATCTTCACAGTGGAATCCATTTGTTCTCACTGCATTGTGTAGATAAGTCCATCGGAAGTACCAGTTTATAGAGAGCAAGGTCTTAATGCTGCTAACACTCTTGCCCTGTGAGCTGAAACAATTGCATTAGAGAAAGTGCAAAGTTTTCTAATCCCTTCCTTTCATTATTAAACATTAAAACTGGATTCCGATAACGTTATCAGATGATCCTTTAAGTGAGCAAATGTGTTTATTGAATGTAAGTGTTTCTCTACTGAATACAGTACTGGCAGTTCAGAGCATTAAGCATCTGGAGGGAAGCTGCTAAGTATGGAATTGCAAAAATCAGTAGGGTAGATCAGAAATAACACCGGTGCCAGCGTTAGTGAGGGAACAGAGCTCATGGCAAAAGCTGTTCTTCCCCTCTGCAGTGATATGCAGATCCACTGGGGCACCTGACTCGTAATTCTGTGGTTTGCAAAGACACCAGAACTCCTTTGGCTTTTCACACTTCCAGAGTTTTGGCAACAGAAATGAGACAATCTGTTTCATTTCCTGGGTGAGAGGAGTAAACAATGCTGTTTGAACATACCACACAGTCTGTCACTTTTGCATTTGGTAGTGCCATTCACACTGTACCTTAGGCCAGCTGTGGGGACATAATTGGGTCTGGAGCAGGTGTTTTTAAAACTGGATTTTGATCGTTGGCTCTTCTGAAATACAGCAATCCTAAGGAGAGAGAAAGAACTGTTTCAGATTGGCAGCTAACATTGTCACAAGTAGCAAAGTACCTCGAGTCTCTTAGAATGGTTGATTAAACAGGATACTAAATGGATTCATTATTAAGGCTCCTGAAATGAATGTGTGCAGAAACTTCACCATGTTGTGGCTGCCAGTCAGAGCCAAAGGTACCCAGTTACCAGGGTTCAATCACTGACCAAGCAAGTGCACACAGAACACGTTTTAATTTCAGGCTCTCAAGACTGTACACTTAATGAATGGTTGCAGTTAGCAGGAACTGCATCAAACAAATCTCCACATGTGTTTTAATCTCCCCAGACACTGGTTAAAGTATAGCTCCTGCTCTGAAGTCTCTCACTTTAGCCCATCACTCGCTTTGTGCACAGCCTCTGTGCAGATATCAACCCAGAATGAAACCACAGCTTAGAAACATTTGTTTTTCCTGTCAGCGAATCAGGATCAATACACCTAAGCAAGTGAAGCAGGTTTTATTGGGTGTGGTAATTCTGTAGGGGGAAACTTTCCTGCCCAATTCTTGTGGGATGTCCCTGCACCTTGCAGGCTCTGCTAGCTTTTTATTGCCCTGGACAGTTCCATTCAGTGAAACACACCACGGCAGCACTCTGTGTTTTAGGATGTTTGTGAAACCTGGAAGCTCTCTAGCCTGAACAGAATTCTGTAATTCTGGGGAGAGTGCAAAGGCAAGCAGGGCTTCCTCTGTGTGTCCTTGATTCAGCATAGCTGCTTTTGTTTGCTGCACCACTGAGGCGTGCAGATAGTGTCACAGAAACAACAGTTACATCCTGGTGAGGGCACAAAGATAAGTGGGCACTGAAAACTTGTGGAAGTGAAGGATAGATGTTGTTCCGTGTGATGAAGATACAGGTACGGACCCTATTCCCTCAGGTATAGGTGGACCAAGGCTCTGATGTTCACTATACAGCTCTGGCAAGTGCAGTAACATTAGATAACTCATAGTCTGTCTAATGGAGACAAATAGCTATGGACACGTCAGGATAATTAGTGTTGAGTCAAGTTAATTTGTTCGTTTAACAAATTGAGTTGTTTCAGCTAATTACGTAGCGTGGCATAAATGCAGTGAGGGACGCTCAGAGGAGAAAACTATTCCTTTTTCCCTCCACTAAATTAATGAGACTGTGAAGGGAAATGTACACTCAAAGTGTGCAAACACTGTCCAGCTTCACACGCTGGACATTTTCAGCTCCATTATGGCATGACTCTGCCTGGGCTTCTGGTTGGACTGACAGACACAGTGTCCTCCTCATAGCCCCAGACAGCTCTCTGGAGAAGCCCACCTTAGCTATTCTGCTCCCTTGACACATGGGGAGCCTGCCTTTCTCTTAACAGAGAGGGACATCTCAGCTACGTGTGCAAGGTTGTGTCCATGCCTCCTGCAACTCTGATGAAGAAATGGACAAAATGAAGGACTGTTCCACGTCCTAGTCACTGTTAAACTTCTTGGACTATTGCCTTTTCTAAGCAGGAATGATGGTGGCTTTGGAGGTTAGAGATATTCCAGTGTACTGGTAATAAATACAGAAACATGTACAATTCGGGTCTTGGGGCTACACAGAAAATACTTTGTGTAAAATCAACCTGCCTTCTCTTTATCCTTTGCAGTGCATCCTTTTATAGATTATAGCACTGTTACTCTCTTCTGTTTTTCTCTTTTTTACTTCTTGAATAGTTTGAGAATGAAGCTGGCACTGTGTATAGCAGACAAGTTGGGTTTGCTCATCTTCATGTGGGGGCCAGCCTCTGCTCCCAAGTAACAAGTGGCAGGACAGGAGGAAATGGATCAAGTTGCCCCAGGGGAGGTTTAGATTGGAGATGAGGAACAATTGCTTCCCCAAAGGACTGTGCAGCCCTGGAGCTGTGGGGCTGAGGGACGTGGGTTAGTGATAGCTGTGGCACTGCTGGGAAACAGGTGGACTCCATCAGCTTAAAGGGCTTTCCAGGCTCAATGACTGTATAATCCTGTGCTGATGAGTATGTAGGGAGCCGTATGGGTGTCCAGTGTGGACAAACCCAGAAGCTAATTCCCCCCAGCCAGGTGAAGAGTCTGCCTTCTTGCCAAGCTGTGTTTCCATATCCTCCCTGTCTCATGTTCTTTCTTTTCTGTTGTTTTTTTAAATCTGTGTAGTGATTGCCCCTCCTCTGTTCCATATCTTGTAAGCCTCGGTGCCTTCCTCTCTTCATGTTTCCACAGTGCCTGTGGGAGTCCAGGTTCTACTGAAATGTCCTAAGAGTGACCTGGATCTCCTGAACCTCTTTTTCAGCAGTGTTAGCTGCAGTACTGCCAAATATATGGTCAATTGCATGTGGAAGCTTTACAATGACAATAATTGTGTACATTGTAAATTATAAATCGTGTCGCAGTAAGATGTGGGAGTTGCTTTGGTCCCAGGCAGCAGTGCCAGGTTCCAGCACATCTCTGGCTGGAAATGGCTGAGCTTTGCAGCATGGATTCACTGACTCAACTCCCGTTGGACTTGAGAGAAAACATCTTGTGGTCACCCTAATCTATGTTTCATGTCTGTGGCTTTAATTATGACACAGTAACGTGTTCTCTGTCAAAGTGTCTTTCATTTCACAAGGAAAATCTTAAAACATTAATTGCTAAAAAGCCTGATGGCTTCCTCTTGCTACCACGGTACAAGTGTAAACCCTCAGTGCTTTGTAACTTACAGCAGCAGTTAAAAAGAGACTGTTCACAAAACCAGAGTAGTTAAGGTAGGAAGGGACTTTCCAAGTTCACCTAGTTTAACCTCCACTGCTCAAAGCAGCATCAGCTAGAGCAAGCTACTGAGGACTGTGTCCAAATGGAGGTTGAATATCCTCAAGGCTGGAGACTCCGTGACCTCTCCTGGCATCCTGTTCCAGTGCCTGACCACCTTTATAGCACCCGTTTGTTGTGTGCGACCGCACACAGACCTCTGAATTCTCTGTCTGCTTCCCTGGCTGCAGGCAGCAGTATGCAGGCACTTCACAGGCACCTGGCCATCAGGATTTCCCAGGAAAGCTGTGAGGGCTCTGCCCATGATGCTTCCCTGTAGGTGTACCCTCATTTCTGTGCGTACTCTTGCTGTGGTCACCCTTCAGCCCTGCACTGATCTCAAGTTCTCTTCCGGCCGTGTCACCACACACTTTCTTCCACTTCCTCCTCATTGTCACTGTTTTAAAGCTCTCGTCACCAGGCTGGCCAGCCTAACGCCAGGGATGCTTCCACTCCATGTTTCATTCTTATTCAAAGTAACTTGAGATGAGTGGAGCCACACACCAAACCATATATGACTTAAGTCTAACGGCACCGAGCAAATGGGACAACAAAGAATGTTTGTGTGAAGAACGGCAAGGGGAGCAGGCAAGGTGAAAAGGCAGCAAGGAGGGAAATAGGCTCCAGAAAGGGGGATATGAAGCCATTTATTTAGTCTTTAAAATCTCTGACAAAGTAACTGTGTTTTAAAGATCTTAACTGGCTGCTGTGTGTAGGATTCAGCTGAGGTTGTGTGTGTACAGACACACACATGTGCGTGTGTCGGGGGCCAAATTCCTTCTTAGTGAGCAAAAATCATTGGACTTGACTTAAAAAAAGAAAAGAACCCACAATATGTGTGACCTGCCCTGTGTATGATCACCAAACTGAAACATTGCTGCAGCGTTTCCTTTACAGTGATGAACAACAAATATAGAGTCAAATTCTGTCCTGGCAGCTTATTACAGACTGTGTTTTAATAGGCTTTCACCCATGTGTCAGAGTAAATGGTAGAAATGCCAACTGGATGATAATGTAGTATCATTTCTGGAAGTATTGGCTTTTAAAGTTAATCTTCAGTGGGATGCCTTTCTGTAGGCATGTGCATACATTAGATAACCTCGGCATGCAGAGAGTATTTTAAGACCCACATAATTTTGAAACACCTTTTAATATTCAGTGAAGGCCATGATACATTCCATGCACATAAGATCAGAAACAGACCTTCCAGGCTTATTTTACTTCTCTGGGTAGATGCCAAATTGGGAGCCCATGGTGATGTATTCTGGTTTTCTGTAGGACAGCTAGAGCTTTCCCATGCAGTTCTATTGACATTTGAGCCCTGCTGTAGGGCAACCACCTCACAGAGGTGCCAAGGAGAATAATAGGTACAACTCTTGTCACATGTTTATGTTTTTAGCTGAGATTTCAAAAACTAATGCTATCTGCTCATAATGTGTACTATTATGTATTCTGGGGTCTTGAAACATGAGGTCAGAAAATTCACTTCAGTAACTAAACTGCAGCATCTGATGCTGTTGAGAATCAACCTGTTAAACCTCAGGCAGTACTGTCTGCAACCACTTCTGTTATCATTTGCTAATTGTCCATTGATCATACAAAAACCAGAACAGCTGCTTCCTTAAGTTTTGCATTTAATCCACATGGTTTTATATCCCCAAAATAAAAGGCTAACCCTCTGTCATTCAGAGGTCTTGCAATAAACAGCGTGCTTCCAGATTTTCACTGTGAGTTAGCTGCTTCTTGGAAGAAGGAAGAAGAACACGTGAGATTAGATTCAAAATAATTCTGTGAAATGTGTGTGGCCCCTGTGTGCAGCAACCTGCTACGTGGGGGCGAGGAGAGAGGCAAATCCTGGCCCTGATGTCAACACAATGTAAACTGCTTTTTGTATGTTGGCTTGTGTAACAAGTGAGGCATAAAAACAGAAGTGTAGTGCCCTGGGTAGCAGCAGTGAATACTTTATCTTGCCAACGAAAAGCAACAAGAGACAGAATCCTCGGAGCGTGTGCGGTGCTGACAGCGCGCTCTCGTTGCGGCAGCAATGGTCTTTGCAGTCCCAGCCGCACGCAAGCCTGTGCTGGAACAGCCCCCGCCTCTCAGCACGCGTGCTGCTGCCCTCAGCCAGGGGAAGGAGCTTTTCTCTCGCTATGCCTCACATAAAAGGACATTTAAACTGTCTTTTGCTCAAAGTAAAACTGGAGAGATTTTGTCGGAGTTAGTTCTGAAGTTTTCCCAGTGCCGAATAGCATCCTGAGGTGACTTCAGGGGGTTCTGTAGGCAAACCAGCCTGTCTCTGACTTCTTACAAATATCCAATGTGAACGCCTTTCGATCCGCACAGAAATGCTGGAGCAGGAGCGCCGCTGCTATTGATGTTCAGTGGCTTGAGCGTGGTTGGTGGCAATAGTCAGAGGGTGACTCAGGGCTGTGAGTTGTAAGCATTTGCCACTTTCTGTTGGAGGTTGTTTTAACCAAGTCTAATGAACTAGGAGTTAGTGAGTGAAAAGGAAAGTGCTGCTTTGGGAATGTCTTTGAAGGCGTGTGCTGGCATTGTCATCCCCAGCAGTGACTTTTTCAGTGTTCTTTTCAGGCTGAGGCACTGAGGAATGTTGTTTATAAATCATGGAGTTACTGCCTCATCTTTACCATACCATCCTGCCATCAATAACATCAAGCTGTCCTTCACAACTCACCTTCTTCTCCTGTCCTTTGGCAACTTGTAGGATTTCTACAGCCCTTGCTTTTGTTGCCCATCACTACATCAGCTCTGAGTCCACTCTTTTCTGTGGAGTCCCAACAGTCCTGCCCCAATTTCTTGTTTCCTACTCCATATTTAAGCAACTCAGGCAGTTCTGGGTGACTCACTAATGTGGTTATGTAGTAGCATTTCAAAACATCCTGGTACTGCTTTGGACAGATAACTTTGGAGAACCTGAGCTCTAGGGAAAGTGAGGAAGCAAGTGGCAGGTGGAAAAACGTGTTCAGGAGATCTGTGGACTGTGGTGTGGTAAAGGAGGGATCAGCACAAATTAATGTGCACAATTCCTGCTAAATGTGACGGGCTGGGTTCTGTGTTATCCAGAAGTAACAGCTGCAAGCAGGTTGGTTCCAGGTCTCCTTTGTTGTTAGGTTTGCTCTCCCGTTTCAGAGCTGATGCTGGGCTCCCTGTCTAAACAGTGCAGCACAGCCTCCAGCAGCTTCAGGGTCCCATGCGAGCTCTGGTCGCTGCTCTGAGCCAGGATGCACATCCATCTCCCTGCAGAGATGGCACTAGCTCGGACAGCAGGCACCCCAGCACGAGAACAAAAGCTTCTGTGCCTCTTAGAAGTGGCTGGGTATATATGCCCAATATAGCTTTACTCCAGTTAGGTGGGCTGTCAGTGGACTTTATGCACCTACACCTGCATGGTGCTGGCTGCCCACCGGATTCACAGCTCCCACAAATTCACTGGTGAATCTAAACTGGGAGTTACCTGCAGGTATCCATGTTATCCTCGCACTACAGGCATTTTGTCACAGAAACATTACATAGATGGGTCACAACAATCTTTAAAAACTCACACCAAACCATTTGCACTTCAGTTTATTCCATTGCTAACGTGAAGTGCCGTTTATTCAAAAGAACTGTTTTCCCTTCCAGTACCCAGTGGTGTGCAGGATATAGCTCAAGCCTCTAGAAAAGACATTTCTGGAAATGATAACACAGTCATTTTGTTTCCATTCATTCAATAACTAAACCTTCTAAAAGTATCACAGTGGCTTCTGACCTGGTTGCAGCTTCAGTTCTTTTCTCGAGTGACTATCAAGCAAAGAGAGTCCCAAAGTAACAGAGGAAAAAATAATATCCTGGAGAAAAGCTCCTTGGGTTTGAGAGGATAGGATTGCTTTTCACCCAGCAGTGCCCTGGCTTTACTGTAACTTTACCATTCTGTTTTACAGATCGCCCCTCCAGTCAGGCTCCAGGTGAGTTTGTTGGAGTAGCCTCGACCTCCCTAGGGACTGAGCAAATGTATCACGAGATGGCATTGCTCTCTGGGAATGCAGATCCCGAGTTCAGCTCCTACTCCTTCAATAAACTGGAAAACTTGTGTGAAGTACAAACCAAGAAAGGATTCTTCTACAAAAAGGCCAAACTCCTGCACCCCGGGGAAGACCTGTGCTGCTTAGCCCGCCTGGACGACCGGACCAGGTTTGTGATCATCAACGTAGGTGGTATTAAATACAAAGTCCCATGGACCACCTTGGAGAACTGCCCCTTGACCAGGCTGGGCAAGCTCAAGTCGTGCAGCAATTACGACGAGATCATGAATGTCTGCGATGATTACGATGTCAGCTGCAACGAGTATTTTTTTGACCGTAACCCTAGTGCCTTCAGGACCATCATGACCTTCCTGACAGCCGGGAAGCTGCGGCTGCTCAGGGAGATGTGCGCGCTCTCCTTTCAGGAGGAGCTCGTGTACTGGGGCATAGAAGAGGATCACCTGGAGTGGTGCTGCAAAAAGAGACTGCACCAGAAAGAGGAGGAGGCGGCCGAGGCCAGGCTGTACGAAGCGGAGATGGTATTTAGCGAAACTACGCAATGTGCCTTCCAGGACAATAGCCGACTGAATTTGTGCATGAGGAAGCTCAGGGACATGGTGGAGAACCCTCACTCAGGGATCCCAGGAAAGATCTTTGCTTGCATCTCCATCTCTTTTGTTGCCATCACTGCGGTCAGCCTCTGCATCAGCACCATGCCGGACGTCAGAGAGGAGGAAGATCGGGTGAGTGCAGCTTTTCTCACAGTCAAGCGTGTTTTGCATTGTTTTGTCCTTAGGGAAGCCGACGGGCAAAGTCACTCCAGCACCCATCCACATATTGCATTCAGTGTTTGTGATGTGGAGGCAGGGCTGGCTGGGGAGGAGTGTTATGTCACTTAACACTGAGGGAAGATTGGGCCAAGCCCTGCCTTGCCAGTACAGCTTTGCCAGTTCTCACCAGCAGACAGCTTTACAAAACAGATTTGTTTTCTGGCATCGCTGAACAGATGACAAAGTAGCTGTTGTGGGTGTAAAAATCAGTATTGCTTGAGGCTTAATGTTTTGAAGTTTGATTAAGGGCTAACAGATCAATTTTCCTTAAAGATACTTTATCAAGCCATTTTGAATGAACTCTCAGTACCTCACTGTAAAAACCACACCTGAATTATTCTGGTGCTTTAGGTGAGGTAAAGGGCAGAGAAGCTGAAGCAGCAATTTAACAGCAGAAACCAAGTACATGTCCCAGTTCTCAGACATGCTTATATTCTCAAGTGTAAGCCACGAACGCCTCCTGCCCTTGAAAACCAAGTCTTATGGATATTTTGTTTATTCTGTAGTTCAACAAATTTCCTAAGGGTTTAGTCCCTAATTGGTGCAAACAGTTCAGTTTCCTAGGATTAGCTATATGTAGGCCACTGAGAGCTCATCTGTAAGATCAACAGAAGAGGACATTTACATTTTCATTAAATATGTGTTGGAATGGACTGGGGGTGTTCAGCCTGGAGAACAGGAGACTGAGAGGAGACCTTTTTGCTCTCTGACAGGAGGTTGTGGCCAGGTGAGTGTTTGTGTCTGCTCCCGAGCTACCAGGGACAGGACAATAGGAAGTGGCCTCAAGTTGTCCCAGGGGAGGTTTAGATTGGAGGGTTTTGTGGCTTTTAATGATGTGAAGTTTGAGGACAGCAGTTCTGAGCACCAGTTAAAACTATATTGTCCTAATGATTTTTTTTAAAGATAATTTCCAAAGCATGTGCCTTTTACTGAAATTAACCAACTGTGCTCCAACATGCTGGAATTACTGTTGCAATCTGGGATGTATTTAGTGTGTAAGTGTTCCTGGGTTTGAGTGAGGGCTGAACAATTGCTCTCAGAATTACCAGAGTTTAGGCATCTTTTTCCTAATGATGTGAACATAAATAGCGACTCATAATAACAGGCTAATAATATTTGTTGGGTGAAGCAGGATAATCATGAGGACAGAGCAAGCACATGAGACATGCCTGGATTTCTTGCTGAGCTGAGGCCATTAAAAGGAGCACGTTTTCCTAGTCCAATGCAAAATTGTGCAATACAGATGAATGCAGACTGGCTTGTGCAAAAGCAGAGGGTTTGATTCCCAGAACGAGACTGTAAATAGGACTGAAGGAACAAGAGACTGAATGTATGTTCCTATTGCAGCATAAAGGCAGAATGGTTGATGTGATCCTTGTCTATCTGTGCTGGGGAGGGGTGACTAGAAGCTGGAGGATGATTTTGTGCCTGTATGCAGCATTGGTGAGACTGGCACTGGGAAATACTGCAGTCGAGTCTCAGGGTCATGTTTTACATAAGTCTGTTGAAAAATTGGAGAGGGTGGAAAAAACTGATAAATATGAGACTCCTGGAGAAATGCCATTCAATAAGAAACACAAACATTTCCATTTATTTAGGTTATCAAAATGAAAGGTGAGTGGATTAAGCAAATGTTTTTTAGGCAGGAGAATGGTGTCATCTGAAAGACCTTTAAATTAAGCAGAGAGAGCATGCAGAGCGAAAAGCTGCATCCTGAGGAATTAATATGGGAAAGCTGGTGACACTATTTGATACCACAGTGATTAATTACTGGAGCAGACAAGGAAAAGAATGAGTGGAGTTTGTATTTTGTGATGGTTCTAGTCCAAAGTCCGGTGCTCTTCTGGAAGGCAGCCTTCAGCTAAACATACTCTTCCCCAGTCTAAAGGAACTACTGATTCCAGTTCAAGTTGCAAAGGTGAAATGCTTGCAAAAGAGAGATCAGGGTAAATGATGTGATGTTTTTCTGTGCCCTTATGTTGTAAAAGCATAGAGCTCCTGCAGGTGGGCTTTGTTCAGCCCTTTGCACAGGGAAGGCGTGTGGACAAAGTGGAAATGGTTGATTTGTTTGGGATAAAGGTGGTTCTCTAGCACAGGCACCCAGTGCAGGATGGCTTCTCATGGAGCTTAGGTCATCCCCGGTGTTCCTCACTTGCTCCTGAACCCGTGCAGGTCAACACTGGGTTTGAGTTGCAATTAGTCATGCCAGGAGTCACACACAGTAACTGATTCTGGTCCGGCACGAGGCTGTAAGTACCCATGGAGATCTTTCCAGCCTCAGTAAGGCTGGGCAAGGAGTCCAGCATTTGCCCATTAACATCAACCACGTTGTCTTGATTCACCAGAGAGGTGATAGGCTTAAGTCCCATGGAGCTCAAGCATTTGCAGTACCAGCGTCAAAGAGGAGAGAGAGATCAGAGAGGAGCATTTCCATCTTCACGGTGCTTTCTGATGGGTTGGGAAAAGCTGGTCTAATTAAAGATGCTGTGATAGGAAGTTACACTTCAGTAACCTTCAGCAGCAAAGAGAGAGAAGCTTATAAAGCTGAAGTTAATAATAGCTCATAAAGAAGCCTGAAACTATTTAACCTTCTCAGCCTAGTTTACACACTGTGCTTCAGCTTTTGTATTGGTGGGGAGGGGGAGGAGAGAAATGGTGAATGTGCATTTTAAACAGTCTTGTAACTAAAGATATCATTTCACAAAGGTACTCACGAAAGCAAGTTCAGACAAGGTGAAGAGGGTGATTGGTTTAGGTCTGTTATCTAAATAGGTATCTGAATGGGAAGGAATATGCATATGCAGGGCCTCAGTGTGACAGAAACAGCAAGCATTTGGTTTAATGAATGATATCACCTTGTCTCAAAACTCTTGCAGTTTGGGGTACTTCTGCAGGGAGAAAACTGTCATTTTTGCTTTAGATCATTTGCTTATTTCACTGGAAAGTACAACCAGCTGCTATTGTTGGTGCTTACTATCCTAAGATGGCACTCTGCTTGAGACTCTGGAGTGAAGCTTTTCATTACTGGAGGGAGAGCTCGTTTTTAGCACTTTCTCCCTTTTGTGACTGTTCAGTTGGTTTTCTGCATGTGGTACTGAGGCCTCCTTGACTTTACCTTAGAGCCTAGATTTTACCTTGTTTCTGTGATGCAGAGATGGTTTGGTTTCATGAATGAAAGTCTTAGTAAAATTGCAGTTTGTGTTTTTCCTTTCTTCTAGAAATGACAACAGAGACGACATGAAAGGTGTACTTAAGCAACCCCCTCCCTGCTGGTATTACAGAGACCTATTTATAGTATACAGGCACCAAGAGGGGCTTGTTATAAAAAGAATCTGGGGGAATTGGACTAACTAATTTCCCTGGGGAACATCAGAGAGACTTCGTTATACTGTTCTGTCAGCTCTGCTGTTTAAATGCGAAACCCATGAGCTGTAACAGTATCACCAGTTATGGCATCTAATCTGCTCTGCTTGGGACTCCTCCCCTGCCTTGTTAGTTTTGTGTTTGCTCTGGCTAGGTCAGGCTACAGCTGGCTGGAGGCCAGGGAAGGATGGATGCCTGGATAAAGATTGTCACCTTCCTTTTCTACAGCACTGTACACAAGGAAGTTCCTGCAGACACGAGATCCGTGTTGGCTTTCACACTCACATGCCCTCACAGCACTGCAGAGCTGTACTTCAACTGAAAGTAAGGTGTGTCTGACTTTTTCCTTTCAGAAGCTAAAAGTGGGTTTTCTGCTCCAACGGTTCTTAAATCAAAATGGTAACGGACAGTCCAAAGTGCAAGCTGTGAGAGCATCTTTCACCCACAGCTTTAGTCAGCAGCAATAAGGAAAACTTTACCTCGGTAATGTGCTCAGTCTGCCTCATGTAGTTCATCCTCTCTTCTGCACTTAGATTGTGAATGCTTTGGGACAGAACATCTTCAACACAACAGCTGTGACCATCATCAGAGCAGAAATAACAGTTAAACCCACACTGCTCTACAGCTTCCTGGGCACATCCTTTGTACCTCAGGCAAGCTGGCTTTCTAAGCAAGGAAATCTTTTTCCTTTCATAAGTGAGTCCCACTTCATTTGTGCAAGATGCAATTACTTAGAGTCCAGCAGTGAGGAGAAACTGCAAAGTTCTGCAGTGCCAGTCTGAGTCATCAGTGTGGTTTCCCGGCTCCTGTCTGACGGTCAGAGAAATTTGCTGTGCGTATTGCCTTTCAGGCAGCTCAGGTTTATCAGGAAGCAAAGTAAGAAAAGCCTTCTCCATTGCATCAGGAGGGCTGGGAGGGATGTTGTGGGGTTTTTTCACTGAGTTGGTGTTGGATTAAGGGGTTGGGATGCGGCACCGGGGAACAGAGAGTCCCACAATGAGCCTGCAGACTCTTACCTCTAAATTCACTGTCTCAGCAGAGTTGCACCTGAGCTGTCCATGCCTGGCTCTCACCAGCTTTGGGTCTCACTCCAGCTTTTTTTCCTCAGAGTTGCATTTCCCAGGAAAGAGAGAAATCCTTGTGCTGCCCTGGAAGATTTTGAAGACAGTAGGTTTTAATAAAGACTTACTTTGGGAACCACCTGAGACTCTGCAGAGCTTAAGATTTGGAAGTTAAAAACTGGAGCGTA
The DNA here is from genome assembly GCF_028858725.1 of Colius striatus. Classification (NCBI taxonomy): domain Eukaryota; kingdom Metazoa; phylum Chordata; class Aves; order Coliiformes; family Coliidae; genus Colius; species Colius striatus. The sequence continues at coordinate 1,440,118 of NC_084762.1, forward strand.
TTTCTCGGCACTGTCAGCTTGGGGACGAGGCCAGAGTCAGAGAAGATAAAAGGCCTGTTGACTTGTTCATAACTTTATGCAGTGCTAATGACCTCTTCCAGTCTACAGGATGTCTTCTCATGAATAAATAGCAGGCTCAGGTCTGCTTTTAAATATTGTATAGAGATGTTGCAATATAACATTAGTGACAAAGCATTAAACAGCTAAGCCATAAAAGCATTGGTAACTCCCTCACATTGTTAACTGGTTTATGTTTGGTGCATTGTGCTGCACCCAGCAAAATGTGCTCCATATTTAGTTTCTCTTATTATTTCTCTGAACTATCTATACCTACCAGTGGGTTGTTCTCCTGACTTCCAGGTAAGTCATCCAGGGAGTCTCTGAAGCAATCTCACAATCATAGTTGCTTGGCTTCCAGTCACGTGGTGAAATGATCCCAGCTACTCAGTATAGCCTGCTCTGGAACATCCTGAGGGTGCAGTGTAGCTTCTTTACTCCATAGATTGCTCCGCTGCCTTCTGCACGAGAGCTTGTGCTCGGTGGGCTTCAGTACCATCCCAGTGTTCTGAAAGACAGAAACCTTTCATGTGTTTATAGTAAAAGTATCATCTGGAAATTTCACCTCAGAGCTCCAGGATATGTTGCTCTCAATTCTGGAGGTTTGGAGTGACAGAAAGCAACAAGATTTATGCTTGGCTAGACCTCATATAGCTGGGCTGAGGTAATGAACTGATTCATGTGTACAGCACTTAGAAAAATTGCACTAAATCATTTAACATAATAAATGGCTGCATCTTCATTGCTTAAAATCTAGTCATTGAGATGAAATATAGACATTTTTGAAGACTGGGACATTTTGCAGTGTCCATGGAGACATTTTCATTCAAGACAAATGAAGTCAGAAGAGTGCTATACAACTTAAAAACAACAACAACAACACAGCTTAAACCATTTCTTGCAATAGGCTTTTAGCAAAGGCTCAGGAAAGCACCAGGAGAGAACTACAAGGTGGTTGGATTTTCTGACAGTGAGCATGATATTACTTCCAAGTAAAACCATGGAAAAGAAGGTACCGAGTACAATCAGCAACATTTAGGATGACAGCATCATTAATTGTGGTCTGTGTAGAACACTGCTCCTTAGCCAAACAGTTTCATTTCTATGAGGCTAGAAAGCTTTCTGAAAACAGCCCCAAACTTTTGCTGTAGGAACTGATACTTGTGTCAGATGGATGAATTAGTGCCACACAACATCCCCCTCAATAAAAATGCACTTGTCAAACATTTACCTCCCTTATTAAGTGTCAAAAAACCTTCTCTTAGAGGTTGAAGTAGCAGAGAACTCCCATTGCCAAACCATCCCCCAGTGCCAGTGCACACACAGAGGCGTGTGAGTGACTCTGGGCTTGGCCAAGGGCTACCCTGCTGTTCTGCTGGCCACGTGGGAGAAAATCTAAACCAATTGCAAATGATACTTACAGGCAGCGCAGAAATGACGTGCTAGGCAGGGCCTGGAGGTACCTGGCACAGTTAGCTGAGCTGCTTTGAACAGGAGGAGATAACTGTGTGTTCATCAGGAGAGAGCATGACCTGTAAGTGTAGAGAGCAGCAAGGGCCCAGGGCACAAGACTCTTGGAAGGAGTTGACTCAGGATGGAGAGACCCTGGTGAGCTCCTGGCTTGACACAATTCCCCCCTGCCAGGGAGCTGTAGAAAGCATCTCATACAGTTTTTGAATACATTCTGTCAGTCCCTCCGAACACGATGTCTCGGCTCAGCTGAAACCATGCACGTGGTGCAGGAGCCCCGTGGTGGGTGAGACCCTCTGCTCTGCAGGGGATTAGCTCAGGAGCCCTCTGGCCTTACCTGTGGGCGAGCACTCGCCAGCCTGTCGCCGATACGCTTGGGCAGGAGCCCCAGCCCCTAGGCAGGACGTGCCAGCTGTACGTCTGGGGCTTCCTTGGCCCTTCCTCGCGTCTAGTCATGAGTCAGATGAAATGAGCGGTGGCAGTCCATAACTGTGATTAAAGGCAAGGGCAGCCAGGAAGCCCTGGAAGCCTGGAAGCTGTCTGGAGAGGAACACCATGGCGTGAGTGTGGCCCGTGAAGGCAGCGTCCTGACCGAGCTGTCGTCCAGCACCGACTGCGTTTGCAGGGGCTGCTCCAGGGGCTGGGACGTGTTCCTGGCAGGGCTCAGTCCCAGCATGAGCTGCTCCTCAGTCACTCATGAGCAGGCTGCCTCGGCTGGAAAGGGCTGTTCCCCGGCATAGGTGCCAGCCAGCCCTCTGGTCAGTCGCTCCCTCTCTGCTCCAGCTTGTTTTCTGAGCCTGGATACAAATAGGAAATGCAGAGAATAGTGTGAAGGTCCCAGCCATCCAGTACATCCTGAGCCATGCTGGAAACTTGGCACACACTGTCCTGGGCAGAGACCATGACAGAACAGAAATTGCAGCACCCTCCCGAAAGGTCCACACACCAACTGTCTGTGGGCACAAGCTGTGGATATCTCCTCCCAGGCCACAGCTAGCCACCTTCATCCACAGTGGAAATACTGGTTCATTTAAGGGAAGTCCTGCGGTTCTATTCTGCACTGCTGTCATGGAGAACACCACTGCTGTTGCCTTGAGCAGAAAGGCAGAACATGAGAGCCTGCATGACTCCACCTTGCAGAAACTCACTCACTTTGCCAGTGCAGGAGAACAGCGTGCAGCATTCCAGGGCAAGGGCATGGTGCAGCAGCCTGCCAGCTGCCCCTCAGCCTCTGCCAGCTGGAGAGAAAACCTGCCCCAGGCAACACAGGCAAATCCTTCACTTGCTTCCACATAAAAGGAGAAAGAGAAGGGGGGCAAAAAATAGGTTTGGAAAGAAGTGTAAGAGGAATACAGTAAGCTTGACTCAGTCCTCCCTTCCTTCACGAGGAAAAACAGCCAGTCTCAACTTTTATAGCAGGTTACAGGGCTGCAGGAACCAGTAAAACTATGTCAGTGACACAGAACCAGCAAGGAGTGGGAGGCAGGAGGAGGAGAAGAGCTTCTAAAACAGGGCTGGAAAGAAGGGAATTAAGAGGGAAAATATACTTTAAAATGCTGCTAAGAATCAGTTGGGTTTTTTAATATGATTAATGAGAGAGGGGGAACAAAACTGAGATTCTTCTTTACCATGAGACAAGCTTGAGGAGGAAAAGAAGGAAAAAGGACACTGGGTTTAGGGAGACCCCAGTTCTACACCCCAGCTATCTGCATGTACACGGGCACTGCTGCCACAGCGGCAGCGTTTCCCAGGGCCTGGGTAGATGTGGAGGTTTCTTTCATGCAAGAACTGAGTCTGTCTTGTTTTCAGAGCACTAAAACAGAAATACAAGCCAGGAAAGCAGTTCTCCAGAAAGCAGATTTACTAATTTGTAAGGTAACTGGGCTTCTTCAGGTAGAAGCTCAGGATTAAGCATTTGCTTGGGTTTACAGGGAATGGGCCTTTAAATAAAGCATTGTAGTTTCCATGACTGAGGAGATGTGATGCCTCTATCAGAGCTGGAAAAGAGAGTGGGCTGAGGAGGAAGATTTCTAGTTCCTGTGAAATCAGGGGAGGAGCGGGGACACCTGTCAGCAAGGAAGCTTCTGGTGCTTCATTACTCTCGGGGTTTTTTCCCTTTCAATGTCAGTGAAAGTGGGCCAAACCCAAGAGAAACGTTCTGGAAATAGAAAATTCCAAGGTAATTTCTGCTAAGAAGCACCAGAACATCAGTGTTTCTAAAGTGAAGCTGTTCTTTGAAGGACACCATTGCTCGGGGAAATCATGATGCTCCTCCCTCTGTAACTGCCTGTAGCCCCGGCCATGACCCGGGTGAAAACTCCCGTGGGCTGAGCAGCCCCCTGTGGTCAGCTCAGCATGGGAGCTGAGGACTCTCACATGTAATACCTTATTCTCATCTCGTGTAGATGGGTGTCTTCATATCATTCCCAAATGGCACTGAGAAGCTGTAAACTTGCCAGAGCAGACCCCAGACACAAACCCAGTGTTCTGACTCAGAATAAACCTGTTCTGGTACACATGGGTGGTAAAACATTATTAGCCTACTTACCTTAGACACACGCACAGACCAAAGCTGTGGGCCAGCAGGTAGGGATGTCAGGCACAGCGCCAGCAGCATCAAGCACATCCATCTCCGTGTGAGCTGAACGCCATCCTCTGACACGAGACCAGTCCCCTGTTGTCATGGGTACCACAACACACCACCGTTTCCAGAAACTGAGAAGCTGCTTCTTAACAGGTGTCTGGCCTTCTCTGCTCTTTTGGAACCTCACGTGTCTGTTCTGGAGTCCAGACTGCAAAAGCTGGTGTAGCCATCTCTCCTCCCGCCAGCAGGAGCTCCTTTCCATTAGCAGGGGGTTCTCTTTGCAAGCTGAGCACAGTGACTGCCTTTCCTCAGTGGTGCTGCTGTGCTTCCCAGCATTCCCAACCCCTGAGTTATCCTGTTGGACTTTGCGCTGAGAGGATTAAGGAATGATCTTGTGTCCTGTTCCATGGGCTGAGCTGCAGATTGTAAACAGACAGGTAGTAGTCAGAGACAGCAGTGCTTTCAGTGAGTCTAGATAGACCTGAAGGAGAACATTTGGCCATACCATTAAACAGAGCTGCTCTTCATCCCCTTGGTGTATTTATAGACAGCAAACATGTCTCATCTGTGCCTGCCTTTGGTGATGGTAAGCAAGTCACATGCATTTAATTGTCTGTTTTTAAGACAGGTTTTCCATTCCTCGGGTTACCCTCCCAACTCATTCCAGTTCAAATCATCCCCACTGAACAGGGGTGACTCTTGAACAAATCAAATCCTCCACTTACATACTGGGACCTACTGATGAGCTCTGAATACAAGTGCTGGTCGTTCTGTGTGTGTGTGTACTTGGTAAGCAAGAAGGAACTGGTGTCAAAGCTTGTTTCAAGGGTGAGGAGTGCAGGTTGTGAGAAGCTGCGTGTACCTTCTGTTGTGAGGCACATTATAAACACAGGGAAACCAAAGAAATGCGGTGTGAAGGGAATAGCAGCCCATGAGGGGGTTGCTAGGCAGTGAGAGTGCAGCAGGCTCTTAAAAAGTATCCCCAAAGCAAATGTTTCCCAGGGCGCAGCGCTCCTCTGCGAGTGCTAGTCTAGCCTCTCTCTCCCGGTGTGTGGTATGACCAGGCAGGCAGATAGCAGCAGCTGCCTGCTGGAGCACGGGCTGTTCCCTCAAGCTGCTCCCTGCTGCACTGCCGGAGTTGGAGGAGTTTGTTAGATACTTTACATCCCCGCCAGCCTCTCCGGGTGACGCACTGTGCTGTTCCTGATAGGCATCTGAAAGCCAGACAACTTGATGGTGTTCTGTTTCATTGGTATTCATGCTCTGGCTTATTCTTTGTATGTGTCTTGCTTCTTGCAGATTATTTAGCTTTTGGTTGCATAGTCAGACAGCATGCCTTTGCCTCTAACAAGTACTGCTGCTCTTGGAGAAATGTGTACTAAAAGTGGATGCAGGTGTGAGAAAAGGTGGCCGAGAAGAAGATATTAATGACAGGGCAGTTTGTGCATCTGTGGTACTGCTTACCTGCTTTCCCTTCCTCCCAGCAACTCCACTGGGGCCAAAAGCACAGGCCGGCGGACTGAAGAACACGTCTGCATGTGGCAGGGACAGTAACTGAAGGACAGCCTTGGAATCACAGCAGCAGCCTGGTGTGGATCGGATCCCCTGTGTCTGTGTCTGTCTCACAGTTCAGATGTGGATGTCAAATCCATGCAGGCGCAGCACAGCTGGTCAGGCATCTACAGCATCTGAAGGGAAGGAGGTGACAGCGAGATAGGTCTCGAGGCTCACTGTCATGGCTTAGAAACCCAAGCCCTACCTACAGGACCTAATTTTGGCCGTGCAGTTTGGGGCTGAGCAGCAGGCAGCTGGTGGATTGGCAAACTCCAGGAGACAGGGCTGTTTCCCTCCGCAGCCTCCTGGGCCACAGGCACCGTCTGTGCAGTCTGCAGGGCTGGCCACAGGCTGTCATGGGCAGACTCCTCAGACTCTTCCCCCCCACGGACTCCCAGACCCTTTTCTGAGTTTTCCATAAACACAGCTATTTGGCTTCATAGTTGCATATCAGAAGAGCCCTTTGAGACAGGAAGGTACATGCAGGTAGGTATAGCTCAGTAAGCTCTTGGCTACATGACTGCCACTGAATAGCACCACATGTAATTTTACAGGCCAATTAGACTCTGGCTGTGGATTTCAGCACACTCTGAAGGCTCCTTCTAGCAGTTGCCACGGTCTTTTGGCATCTCCCTTGTTCCTGTCAGTGTTCCATGTTTATTCGCAGCTTCACTGGCAGAACAAAGATGACAGGCTGAGAGGGTTTGAAAAGGGGTGATCTGGGGCTGTGCTGTCCTAGGATCAAAGGAAATCCAGAGAGAGAAGTCTAAAGTAGGTATAGCTCCTGCCCACCTGCTTGCCCTTTCTCTTCAACAAAGACAAGGGGTACAGGAACAATTGCACAAGAGCTGTCTTGTGTCTATGATACGACTGCGAACCACTAGCGACAGTCCTTCCCGCTGAAGGCAGGGCTCTGGTTACCTTTTCTAGTAGCTGGGCTCAAGATGAAGCACAAACTAAGCTCTAGTTACAGATCAAAGTGTGTACAGCTAGAAGCAGAAGGCTCTTTCATGGCCCCTTGGTGACTTTAAAAACAGGAGCCATTGCTTTGAATTCACAGCCAGCCAGCTTTGGGGACAGACTGTGCAGCAGCTGAATCATCTCTGCTCGGGGGCACAAAAGTGCTCAGGGCAGGCTGGCTGGGAGCTCAGCCTGACCTGGCCTTTAATGGCAGAGGCACTGAATTCCAGCCCCCAAGGCTGCAGGTGGTGAGTGGCAAGGGCAACAGGGCACAATGCTGCCCTTCCGATGGCAGGTCACACGCAAGCATCATCCTCACTGGGAGAGCCTGGTGTGTGCTTCCATCAGGAAATCACTGCTCATCAGGAAATTGCTGTCCAGCACAAAGTGCCAGTGTGAGCAAAATCTCTGGGCTTTGTTGGGGAGGCACATCTGGGGCATCTTGCCACTTTGCTGGAGGTTTTCTCAGGGAGGGACTGAAGGGGGCAGGGACTCAGCACCCACCCTGCCTGCTCAGGGGGCAGAGCTGGGCCTCTCCTCAGCAGGCAAGTGCTCCAAGAAGAGAGGGGACCCATCCTCTGAATCTGCCTGCAGACACTCACTGAAACGGGCAGCCCCTCCTCACACCCAGATGCAAGGGGAGCACCCAGAGCTGCTGGGCTGGGAACAGCCTGGCTCTCGGCAGCAGCCTGACCAGGCTGAGGGCAGCCCCTGGGCAGCAGCCTCGGGGACTCTGTTTGCAGGTCCCTCAATGCTGAGACCTCAGCCACATCAGAATTTCTAAGCTCCACACTGCAGTTCAAAAAGAGTTTGATCTCATGTGCACAGAGAAACACAAGACCCAAAAGGCTCAAGTGGAAGAGAACAAAGCCATCATTTTAGAAATGTCACGGTTTTAAAGTTTATGTAAGTGGTTTCGTACACAAACGAATATGTTTGACAGGGAGGGAAGGCTTCACTGGGAAGGGCAAGTGGGCAGCATTGAAACTTCTTCCTTTTAAGTACTCTGGAGCTGCTGACCATACAAAAATGTCTGTGCAAAGCCACACAAGAACTGGGGTGGTCAGAGGTGACCTGGCTTTTGACATCTTCTAATGCCAGAGGGTGAAGATGGCGTCAAAGCCTGCAGGAACCCAGAGGAGAGGCAGAATTTCTTCTCAGGAGACCAGAGAAGAAAGGCAGGGTCAGAAGTCACACAACTCACAGGGGGGAAGTTTTCTGAGGTTCATTTCTGGAAGTAGCAGTGAAAGGGAACCCTGCAAGCCAAGCCACAACCTTTCTGAAAAATGCCTGCACTCTTTAGCCAGACCAGTCAGGGCAGCGACTGCTCCTGGAGCCGAACTCCAGTGACACCAGCTTTTCTTTCTGTCGTTCTCCTTTTGCCAAAGGTTCCTTTGGCAAACAAAACGTTTCTCCCAAAGACAGATACTGCAGTTGGCTTTTTGACAGCAAGTTTCGATAAATCCCAGCAAAGGAGACTCACTTTAATTTGACTGCATGGAATTACTCACCGAGACCTTTCTCCTCTTCTCTTGAGCCATGAGTTGCAGTTGGTACGTGGCCCCAGAATCCTGTGCAGCTGCAGGTATTTCCCCATTCTCAAGTGATTTCTGCCCAGAAAAAAGAAAGACTGTAGTTACTATTTGAAAGAAACACACGTGCACAGATAAGCATCTTGTATAGAGCAGCTTTTCCCATGGATATATATTATAGCCTGAGGTAACATTTCCATAGTGGCATGGTTATATGCACTCCAAAGAAAAAGCTTACTCTCTTAGCATTGCAATGGGGGTGTCCTTTGCTATCACCACTCCTGCTGGGTTTTGTTCAGACCCCTAAAAGACATAAAAGAAATCAAATTAGGATGAAAACTTCAATAAAAGAGTCTTCCTGTGGCCCAGTTTCATAAAGCTAGATATGAAAATGCAATCATTAAAACGTGTCTAGTAGCTGACAAGATGAAGAAACCTGGTTAGCTGGCCTGAGAGCTATTTTACTTACACAAAGCCAAAAGCAGTAGGTGGTAGATAACGTACAGGTTTGTGGCCATGGGATGGTATAGCTTGGTCTGGCAGATTTGATAGAGATCTGTTTTGGGCAGGACGCTACCCCATCCTGTTAGGACTCGCCTTTGTCTTATTCCAACGGCTGATTCACTCTTGATTGCTTGTTTCCATCTGTGTATATCTTTCTGCATGGTTTTGTTTTGTTTTCTTGAATGGAAAGAACCTCAAAACCCTAAGCAGAGTTACAGCATCTGTTTGGACCTGAAAATATAGTTAAAAGGTTGAGAAAAAGAGCTCTTTTTTTCCTTTACAATGCTGTAATCAAGGGGAAAAAGCTGCAAGGAAAAGCAGCTGCAGCTGAAAGAAGCAAAGCACAAAGAGCATGAAATGCGTTTTTGCTGCTCCTGTTTTTGATTTCATTTGAGGATAATAATAGGTCATACCTAGATGATACCAAAAATGTGGTCCAGGGGTCAGGAAGACATCTAATTAGTGAAAAAAATGCCTGTGGCCAGTTAATTGACACAGAGGTCTGTTTTCTGAAAGCACGCTCGGACCCTCTCATTCTCCGGACAGCCTTCAGAAAGAGCCTGGCTTGTTCAGACTGCTGGAGGTTAATAACAGGACTCTCTTTGCTGAAGATAATTGTGCATTAGCTGAAAGGGAGGATTGTTTCATCCCACGGAAATGAAGGCTGTGTGTCAGAGCGTCCTGCGTGCAGAGCACTCGGCTCTGGCAGCCACAGACAGAGGAGTTGCTGCGCTGAGTCCAGGCACAGGGAGCACAGCTGGGGATGGGGACCTCCAAAAGACATCTCACCTCCCAGCCCCTTAACGAGGAACAAGTTCCTACAGCAAAACTCACACACAGAAGGCCCTGGGAGAGCTTCGTTCCTCATGCTGGGGGAATTAGGTGCCAAATTAGCTATTACATACCTTAATGTCTTTGTAGGTCCGTTCCCAGGCTGAATTCTCCATAGGCATCACTCTCAGCGTTTTGGGGTGGGTTTTTTTGCTGTAATTTAGCAGAGTTGAGCAAAAAGAGGTTTTACACTGGTACCTGATCCCTGTTGCACCCAGTGGGACGCACACACGCCACTCAGGATGGGCTCCCACGTACTTACAGGAGTTTTCATGAACTGTTCAAGCTGGCTCACCAAATAAACATACACTCGCCTTAAATCAATACACACTTGCCTTCTGCTCAGAGCCCTATAATTGTCCACATCCAAATCTATTTAGAGAAGCCGGTTGTTATCGAGCTGGGGTTAGTCCCAGGGATGGAGCAGAGCCTTGCCAGCCTTCCTGCTGTTGCATTAACGAGCAGCCCTTGCCGTTGTTTGCTGCTGCCCTGTGTGCCAAGCTGGCTGCTTCACGGGCAGCCTCACTACAGGAGCAGTGGAGCAGTGGCCCCTCTGTGCCCCGCTCAGAGCCCCAGGAGACCTCTCCCAGTGCCCACAGACTGCTCCTGGGCATCAGTTGGTAGAGGTGAGGTAGCTGAAAACACCTCTCTCCAGAACCTCCTTCTGTTCTTGCAGTACTTGTGCTTTTAGGATTACCTACTTTACCAGTACTCTCCATAAGCTTTTGACCAGAGGGCTGTTCTGTTAACAGTCTGCATTCTGTGGATATTGCTGACACGCAGCGCATCAGGTGAGAGGCTGTAGGTGTTTATGAGCCATTTCCAAGCACTGTATTATTGATCAGGACTTAGGAAGGGATCACTCCTTTATGACAGTCTGTGAATGCTGCACTAATCCGCTCTAAAGGGTGTTAATGACTTGGTTAGAAACAAGGTGTGAGCCGCTGGCCTTTTGGCAGTGGGCTGTGTGGCCGACAGCTGACACCATCACCCCCGATTCCTAGCACACTCCTGAGCGTCCGAGGCCTGTCCTGCAGCCAAACACGTGGCCAGCAGCCCTGTGTTCTGTGATCTGCTCCAGCTGCTCCGAGTAGCGACGACTCTCCTTCAGTGTCTCACAGTTCCCGGCAGGGCGGCACGCCGCTTTCCTGTAAGAACTTGCCCCTCCGCTCCTTTGGGTCGCCCCCTGGCTAAATCTTTCTCTTCCCCCTTCCCCTGTGTTTCCCACCCCTCCTCTCCCCAGGGCGAGTGCTCACAGAAGTGCTACGACATCTTTGTGCTGGAGACGGTGTGCGTGGCGTGGTTTTCCTTTGAGTTCCTGCTGCGCTCCATCCAGGCAGAGAACAAGTGCGCCTTCCTGAAAACCCCGCTCAACATCATCGACATCCTGGCCATCCTGCCTTTCTACGTCTCGCTCCTCGTGGACACGGTCTCCACGACGAACAGCAGCAAGCCCGGCGGGGGAGCAGGGAACAAGTACCTGGAGCGCGTGGGGCTGGTGCTGCGCTTCCTGCGCGCCCTGCGCATCCTGTACGTGATGAGGCTGGCGCGGCACTCGCTGGGGCTGCAGACGCTGGGGCTCACCGTGCGCCGCTGCACGCGGGAGTTCGGGCTCCTCCTGCTCTTCCTCTGCGTGGCCATGGCCCTCTTCTCGCCGCTCGTGTACTTGGCCGAGAGCGAACTGGGAGCCAAGCAGGAGTTCACCAGCGTCCCCAGCAGTTACTGGTGGGCCGTGATCTCCATGACGACCGTTGGCTACGGGGACATGGTGCCCCGCAGCATCCCCGGACAGGTGGTGGCCCTGAGCAGCATCCTGAGCGGCATCCTGCTGATGGCTTTCCCGGTCACGTCCATCTTTCACACCTTCTCCCGTTCCTACAGCGAGCTGAAGGAGCAGCAGCAGCGGGCAGCGAGCAGGCAGATGCGCCAGCTGGAAGAGAGCAGCAGGCTGCAGAGGGAGGACGGGCTCTGGGGGCCCGGGGCCACGGCCCCACCGCCAGCTGCGGGGCAGGAGGCAGCACAGAGCACTTGACTCCGAACGGCTGACGGCAGCACGAGAAGCAGCGGACGAGGGGGGAGTCAGTCCTGCAAGAAGAACCTCCTGAACTGCCTCAGAGGGGCAGGGACACCCAAGGTTGTCTCTAAAGACCAACTTTGATCTTAATGAGCCTCTGAAAAGTGCCCCTAGAAACCTTACCCAGTACAGCTCTGCTCCATCACTTTCCCAGGGCTTCTCTTTCCCCCTGAACAAGTGTTGTGGGCAGCCCCCAAGGAGCAGCTGCTGCAGGTACACGAGGCTGGAGGCAGGGTGATGTGACACCAGCAGCGACTCCCAGCTCAGCGTACTCATCCTCAGCTGTGGCACCGGCCAGACCCTGGCAAGGCAGTGGGCTGCAGTGTGGCAGCCGTGCTCCACATTAGGAGTAGTAGTCTTTTGTTTTCCCTACTGAGAGAGAGGCAGTCCTGTCATCTAAAACTTAGAATTCATGTTCTGGCTCTTCTTCCTAATCCTCAAAACACTGAAGTCAATTAACAGGGCAAATGAATCCCATGGGGGCACCTGCATGCCTTTTGTTGACTGACACCAACCCCATGAGCTCTCCAGCCCCTTCCCTGGAGGAGCTGGTCCCAGTCAGAGGCTGGGGGGACCTTGAGTGCTCCGACAGACGGGATATGATCACAGACAGAGGCAAAAAGAGAACTGCCTCCTATACCTACATCCCCATCTGTATGAAAGCCATGCAGTGTCGCCCGCCACGCTCTGCTCCTGCCGGGAAGGGAACCAAAGCTGATGTACTAAAGACGGCATTTCTCTGGTTTGAGGTTCTTTTTTGCCTCGGTGTATCTTGTAACACCAGCCCTCCATTAGCAAAGTCCTGTATTAAACCATTCCTCATAGGAATGGGGCGAGGGGAAATAAAGGTGACGCTTTATTTTGATAAGCCGTAGCAGCTCTGTTGCTGAATGCTCGCCCCAAGCAACCCTCTGCAACTGCTCCTCTGCCAAGCCAGCAGGGCCAAGGGCTGGTGGATGTGCCTGGGCTGACTCAGGCTTCCTGGCAAAGCAGTGCCAGCACGGGGCTGCCATGACTCAGGACAGGTTTTAACGTTATTATTTCGTTAATCCCAGTGCGGGCGCTGGTTGCATTAAGGCTCATCAAGGTTTGGCAGCGGGGATGCGGCTTTGCAGCCGGCTAAATGGCAAGTGCCCAAGCAACCAGTGCTCGGGCTCAGGTGCTCTAGGGGGCGGTTTGGCTGCTCTGTCTTCAGGGGGGACCTGACACCTTCCCCAGGGGTGAACAAGTTCACCCGAACCAGTACTTCCCTTCGGCCCATGCTGAGCCCCCTGGCTGTGTGCACAGAGGTGCAGAACACACCTCCCCACAGCACTGAGCCCCATGGCTGTGTGCACAGAGGTGCAGAACACACCTCCCCACAGCACTGAGCCCCCTGGCTGTGTGCACAGAGGTGCAGAACACACCTCCCCACAGCACTGAGCCCCCTGGCTGTGTGCACAGAGGTGCAGAACACACCTCCCCACAGCGCTGAGCCCCATGGCTGTGTGCACAGAGGTGCAGAACACACCTCCCCACAGCGCTGAGCCCCACGGCTGTGTGCACAGAGGTGCAGAACACACCTCCCCACAGCGCTGAGCCCCATGGCTGTGTGCACAGAGGTGCAGAACACACCTCCCCACAGCGCTGAGCCCCATGGCTGTGTGCACAGAGGTGCAGAACACACCTCCCCACAGTGCTGAGCCCCACTGCTGTGTGCACAGAGGTGCAGAACACACCTCCCCACAGCGCTGAGCCCCATGGCTGTGTGCACAGAGGTGCAGAACACACCTCCCCACAGCGCTGAGCCCCATGGCTGTGTGCACAGAGGTGCAGAACACACCTCCCCACAGCGCTGAGCCCCATGGCTGTGTGCACAGAGGTGCAGAACACACCTCCCCACAGCGCTGAGCCCCATGGCTGTGTGCACAGAGGTGCAGAACACACCTCCCCACAGTGCTGAGCCCCATGGCTGTGTGCACAGAGGTGCAGAACACACCTCCCCACAGCGCTGAGCCCCATGGCTGTGTGCACAGAGGTGCAGAACACACCTCCCCACAGTGCTGAGCCCCACTGCTGTGTGCACAGAGGTGCAGAACACACCTCCCCACAGCGCTGAGCCCCATGGCTGTGTGCACAGAGGTGCAGAACACACCTCCCCACAGTGCTGAGCCCCACTGCTGTGTGCACAGAGGTGCAGAACACACCTCCCCACAGCGCTGAGCCCCATGGCTGTGTGCACAGAGGTGCAGAACACACCTCCCCACAGTGCTGAGCCCCATGGCTGTGTGCAGACAGCAGCTCACCTCCCAGAAGAGCCATGTTGGAGCACACATCCTTGCAGAACAGAGAGTTCCACCCTGGAGTGACCAGCGGTGAGTGAATGCCACTTCCATCCCAGCAGCAGGACTGGCGCTGCAGCGGTGTGGCGTGTGAGTGCTGGTGCTGCTGTGCTGCAGCAAGCATTGTCTGCCATTGTCCCTCCTGCTTTTCAAAAGGCACAGAATTAATTCCAGCACACGCAGAGTTCTCATAAAGTGACAAAACCCACTCATAAATAACTGTTGGCCAAGGCTGGCTTCTAATAAAGTTTCATCTATACAGATGACAGGTGAGGAAACAAATATAACCCAGGAACCATTTAAGCAAGCTGGTTTTGGAAGCTGTGTGAAGCTGTGATGTGCACACTGCCAGACGTGAAAGACACCCAGAGGAGGGCCAGAGTCTCACCCGGTGTGGCTGGAGCTGTGAGCGATGCCTACTGCTTCCCACTGGCCACACGTTGGTTTTGCTGGGGGTGGTGGTGGCCAGTTTTCCTTTGCCACAGCACACAGATAATTTCAGGCCGTTCACCCCTCCCTGTGGTGGCACAGCCAGGCCTGCTGGCCTAAGCCACGGACCACAGACATGTTTCACAACCAGCACCTGCAGGACAAACCTCTGCTTTACCCCCCAGTGCTGAAGCTGAGCTTTGCCTTTCGGCTTAGGATGGTTTAATTGCATCTGATGCCACACGTGGATCAGGGCGCCTCAGTCTCCCAGCCCAGCGTGTAGGGGCTGTCCCCGTTAGCATCCCACAGCAGGGCCAGGGCAGGCAGTGCCGCTGCTGGGAAGGATGGGGAGGCTGGGCTGTAACAGGGGCTGCCTGGGCCAGTGCCCTCTGTGCTCCCAGCCACTCCCAGACTGCAAGCAAGAGCAGCAGTTATACTCCCTACTGTCATTTTCCTCCTCCTTTACCCCTGCTTCATGGAATGACCAACCTTTGTCCTTCCAGGTCTTGCTTTTCCTCCATTCCTCCCATTCAGAGTCCCTCCTTTTGGCACCTCACTGGAGCAATCTCTCTCTCTCCCACTTCTCTCCCCTGCCCTTCTCAACCTCTCTGCCACAGCACACCCTCTCCCCACACCAGAGCAGCTGAACTGTCTGTGGCAGCAGCCCCCTCTGGATGGTTTCCTTGCCCTGAATCAACAGGGAGGGAGGCCAAGACTCCTTCCAGTCCAGCAGCTGGCTGTGAAAAGACATGCTTGGGTTCCTCACCATCCGTGCAGAGGCTGGGAAGAGCGTGTGTCTCAGCTGTGTCCCGGCTTTGACGTCATCAGGCAGTTTGCAGGACCCAGAGTGGGCTTGAAAGCAAGATAATAATCTGCTTTTAAGGATTGGTAATTGGTTTGTACTGTGAGCACTGTGAGAGTTCAGTGGTCAGGAGGGTATGTTTAGCCCAGGGTGTGTGCAGGGGCCCAGAGCCACTGTCATCCTTCATGGGCTCCGGACAGCCTCTGCCTCGTGCTCACCCAGCTGCCGGGAGGAAAGAGCCCAGGAGCTGCTCCTGCAGACAGACAAGGTGAGGTACAGTGCATGAGCACAGGGCCCCAGCCTGAACAGACCAGAGCAATGCTGCCACTCATAGATAATCAGTAACTTTTATTTAAAAAACCATTGCAACTGATAGAGAAAATAAACTCCATGAGACGTCTCATACATTCAGTGAGATGCACTTCAAGGGACTGATTCCGTGTTCTCTGAGGTGCTCATCCATACACACACTCCCCCACCAAGAACAAAACCCGAGTTCTGTAACGTTCTGTCCCGAGTACCTTGCAGGGTGGAGTTCAAGAGCTCCTGGCTGAGTCCTACCTTGCGTAGTGCCACCTACAGAAGCTGGCTTCAGTCCACAAGCCAACGGCAACACTTGCCTTCTCCTCACTCACACCTGTAGTTCCAGGCCCAAGAGGTGGACAGAAGCATGCAAGCATGCACTCCTGGGTGAAGCTAGAGCGCAGAGAAGCGTGTTTCCTAAGAGCCGTTTGTGTCCTATAGCCCCATCTCAGAGACTGTTAGAGAAAAACACCACATACAAAAATCTGATCCTTGCAAGTCACTAAAAAACCCTGCAGGCCATTAAAACACACAGCAGTAGAAATACAGTCCTCATTAAAGCAGCATACTGGAGGAGCCAGTGGTTCACTAAGTTCCCAACTGAAGAAGGACAAAAGCCCAGATGTTCCCGTAACACAACCAGAGAAAGGAGGAACGGGACAGTCACTGTCAGCCTTGTAAGGTCACTTCAGGCCTGAGAGAGGCCGGTGGGGAGGGCAGCGTGGGGCTGGGGCACAGCCTCCCGTGCCCAGCCCCAGCACTCACTCTGACACCCCTGGAGACGCTCCAGACTCCAAGCAGCCGGTTCCCAGATGAGACGGCGCAGGGGAAGTATCTGATTCACGCACTGAAGTTCTCAAACCTCAGCCTCGCTGCCACGGGCAAGGAAACACAAAGGTCTGGGGCTGATCACGGAGAAGAAGGGCTGGGCAGGGCTCAGTGCCAGCTCCAACGGCTGGTGGCTGCTGGGGGATGCAGCAGCAGCAACAGCATGGGCCCGGCTGCTCCTGGGACACCGCAGCTCCCTCCAGCCACAGGCCCAGAGCCCTGGCCACAGCCCCGTGGCGCCGCAGCCCTGCAGCTGCTGGCCACGTGCAGAAAGGGCACGGTGACCTACGCTGGCAAACAGCCATCAGAGACACATCAACATGTATAAATACACTCTGCGCTCTTCCTGTCCCTCTAAGTACAGGCTGACAGTGCTTCTGAGAGCCCAAGAGATCTTCAGCAACAGAAAAAGGAACACGTGGGCTCCTTCCTGTTGGGTCAATGCAAGAAATACTCCAAAACATGAACTGGTTCTTGTTTGGCATTAAACAAGATGAACACGAATCTCAGCCCCAACCAATCCAGCTGTGGGGTGCCAGTCCTACCCCACGGGATACAGCTTTGTCTCCACCTCAAACCCTTCCACTTCCCCTTCTAGGCCACAGACACAGAGTTGCTTCTGCCTCTGCGGCTCAGTCGCCATCTAGAACCACTCAGCTGACAGCCGTGGCCAGAGGCATCTGCTGCCCTTTGGTCTGAAAGGCTGCACAGAACAGAGCAGGGCAGCGCTGCCCAGAGGAGCCACACAGCTACTGCCAGCACCCGCTGCCTCCCTGGGCTCCTGTGCCCAGCCCGCAGCTGCCTGTGCCCGCTGGCTGGGCTGGGGGCCCCTCACCTCCTCCCAGTCCTGCCTGGCTCCTCAACACCTCAAAGCTTTGCACCCCTGGCCCTGCTTTGCCCCTGGCTGCTCCCCTCACTGCAGAGCCTCGTCTCCGCTCACAGACACCCTTCTGAAAGAACAGAGCGAGCTCCTGCTGCCATACTTGTTCCTATCCCGTGGAGACACCAACTGCCAGCATACAACACAAACTCCCTGCCAATATACAGACTTCGTGGGATATAAATAGGTAAAAGCTTCAGACAAAATACCCTATTGTTTCTGTGCTGTAACACTTGTAAATAGCATTTAAAACACAACCCGTCCAGCCCTTGTGATTAAACATACAAACGTCTGTGAAGCCCTAAGGCTCGTAGGCACAGATGCCAAGCCAAGCGTCCTGCCCCCGCCCAGGAAGGGTCTGGGACAGGGCGAGCACGGGACGTCGGAGCAAACCGCCCCCTGCTCCCGTCTGCCCACACCTGGGGGCCACGTCCGAGGGCCCTGCCGCGGGCGTCACAGGGCCTTGGCGCTGCCGGGGTGCGCGGCGTGCGGCGCGGCCCTCTGCGGGTACTGGCTGTACAGGTGCACCTGCAGCAGGATGGCCACGTCCACAAACACCTGCAGCAGCCCGCAGATGGAGAACTGGAAAGGGGCCTGGTTCAGGATGAAGTAAACAGTCTTGAAGGTGTCCCCGCTGGTCCACATCAGCACCATCTTGACACTGCGGGACAGAAACGGAGGGAAGGGCGGTTAGTGGGAAGGAGCGGTGCCCAGAGCCAGAGCACGCCAGGGCCTTCAGCGAGGGCTCACTGGGGCTGCCCTCCAGGAGGGGGCGGCGTGCCCGGCCCCTGCAAGGAGCACCAGGCTCTCAGCCCCACAAAGGGAGGATTCTTCCCCCAGCCACGGCGCCAGGAAGGGCCCCAACACCGTAAACACCCATCTGGGATGTGAGCTGCACAAACCAGAGCAACGTGGGACATGGGCAACGAAGGCAGCTCAGCCCCACGGCCCCTTCCCGCGTCGCCAGGGCTGCGTTCACACGGGTGCCGTCCCACACACACGCTTGGGCTCAGACACACACTGCTGGCAGGTACACGGAACCACTCTGACTGCGGGAAATGCCAACCCCAGAAAGACGAGATTGTCCAGCAGCCGAGATGGGGAAATGGCGAGCCTGGGGCTGCTACTGCAACGCTCAACATCACGGGGATTGTGTGAAGGACACAGATCAAGAGCAAGGCTCAGTTCTCTCTCAGCAGCCAGAGCAAGGCTCAGTTCCCTTTCACACTCCTTGCTTTCATCCCACAGTGCTGCTGAGCCATCCCCTGTCCTGCGGGCCAGCTGCTGCTCCCCCACATCAGGAGAGACTCTGGGGAACAGGATCAAGTTCTTCAAATAGACCTAAATTTTTGCAGTGCCCTCAACAAAATGAGAACAACCAGATCCTGCAGGCTGTTCTGAGCTTCAGGCACTGTACTAGGAGAGCTTTGTAAGCAGCTGGGAAAGCAGAAGGGACAAAAGCTCTGCAGCTCCCAGAGCACCGTGTGATTTGCCATCCTTGGGAGCAATAACAGCACTGCCCCTACTCCATCCAGCACAGCAGCAGCGCAGGGCTTTGCTCACTGGACAGGACAGGGAGAGGCAGGACTGGCCCATCCCTTGTGCTAACAGCCCCATCTTCATATGCTAAGCAAAGCAGCAGCATTCACACTGCTCAGGGAACAACTGGCTTCCTTCAGGTTCCTGGTACATCCTGTGGGACTTCTGAGTTGACAGCAACAGAGGCCAAACACAGATGAGCTGTGAGGCCTCCCTCCTCCTTGCTAAGCCAGTCTGCCTTAAGGCTGATGCAGGCAGTGGTCCGCAGCACCCAGCCTCCACACACACAGGGACACCCAGCACTCGCCTCCTCTTTGCACTGGGGAGTCTCTCACAGCCGTGTTATGACTCTGCATGTTTGTAGCTTAACACACAGACCTCAAAATACCCTGTGAGCTGGAAGCCACAGGGGGGAACCAGGCATGAGACAGACACTTCGCCCAGAAATCCTGCAGTGGTGTGACCAGAGCCTGCAGCACAAATAGCAACAGGAGCTGCGTGTTGCCCCGTGTAATTACACCCCACTACAGACACCAGCTCAGTGCTGGTTGTGCTCAGACAAGTAACAAACTCCAAAGTCACAACTTGCTTCCAACAACAGAAAAATGAGTGTCACTTATTGGCCTTTATCTGCTTTGAAGGTTGCTTCTCCTTTTGGTTCCCTTTCTACCCCAGGAAACTGGAACTAAAAAGAGGAGCATTAGCCTGGACATTGACCACAACTTGCCCCACGTCACGGCCAAGTGCTGGACCAAGGCACAGGTGATGCCAGGTTCAAACATCTGGCTTTTTAGGATTGCCAGAGTTTCAGAGATTTCTTCATATATCAACGCGTGGCTGCCAGAGGGTTAAAAACCAGGGACAGTCCTCTCAGGGACTGGGGATATAAAAGCACTGAAGAGGTGACAAGGTAGTATTTCCTCCAGGAACAAGGCCCACATCAAAACAGCCTGTCAGTGTGTATTTTGAACGTTGCTTTGGGTTTGGGAAGCGAGGCAGAGGGTACAGAAGGTACCTCTCCTGCAACCTTTGAAGCTGTTACCTCCCACAAGCCATTTGCACGGGAGTGTCTGGAAGAGAAAGCAGATTCGGCTCTAACATCCTGACTTTGGAAAACTTTCCATTTGAACAGGCTACTTAGAGAAGGCAGGAAGCACCCCTGAGGCTGCCACGGGAGGCTGGCCGGCCCTCAGGAGGGAAGCATAGCAGGAAACACAAAGCTGAACGCTACAGTTCTCACTGCACAAAACACACACAGCAAGGAGCACAGCACTCGCTACAGTTCTCACTGCACAAAACACACACACAGCAAGGAGCACAGCACTTGCTCCTCACCAAAGCCAACTGGCTTCAGGAGGAAGGAGCTCTCCTGGTGCTAACCACATCCCTCAGCCTGCCAAAAGCCATTGCAAGGGAAAAAAAAGAGAGGAGAAGGAAACATTGGGATGAGATATCCAAAGTGCCTTGCTGAAATAGCTTTTGCTGACACCAAGTTTTGTTTCTTTCTACATGCCACTCACAAAGGCTACGAAGCACTTCCCCCATCTCAGCTGTCGGGCAGATCAGCCAACACCTCAGTCACTGCACTTCCCACTCGTGCTTGGCAGCTCCTCCGGGCCTGGGGGCACTGCAGGTACATTTGGCACGGAAAACCTCCCGTCTTTCTGACCACTGTCGAGTCCCTTCCCACCCCACCTTCCACCAACCTCTTTTTCCTGCTGTTCTAGCTCATCTCTTAACCACTTCAATTGCTCGCCACCATGCTCCCTACACAGATCACCGCAGCCAGCATTACCCTGATGGACACTTGCATCTTTGCACCTCAACCTACGTTTCTCCAAACCCCATTTTCCTTCCAGCCTGTATTTCTAATCCCCCTCGGTCCCACTGGCCTGAGGGACACAGCTCAGCAGCCACAAAGCAGGTACCTTATCCCCCTCACACAACTGGCTGCAGTGAACTGGCAAAGCCATTACAGGGGCTGCAAGTTCAAGAACTGAGGCACTTTTGTTCCCAGCTTTGTTCGGTAACAGAAGGAAAAAGACAGGTTTAGAAAACTTTTGTCTCTCAGGTGCCTTGGTTACAAGTTCTGTTCTGACCTTTTGTGACGTGGCAACACCTGACCTTAATCACACCAAATACCTGGTGTGACACCTCCTTGCCAGCAGAAAACAGAGTGTCCCAAACTTAATGGAACGGTTTTGTGGCAGAAGTACAATGAGTTTTCTTTGGTATTTCAAATTTTCAGGGCACAGAGAAAAGCAGCGAGTGAAGAGAGCCCTGATTAGACACACCAGCAGGGCTTTACTCCTGCTACTGTAGAGAAGCCTTGAACTGTCTGAAAAAGATGAATGCTTTTGGTTTGAAGTCATTGGCTTTGAATTTGCTTCTTGAACTGATGGGGGTTTTTTCTCCTTTTGCTAAATAGTATATATAGGCAATTGGAAAGCTGAAACTCAGGTCCCCAGAGAGGAGTCAAGGAAAAGCAAAACACTATGTGGCAGCAGCTATTGGAATATGGCAGCAGGGCATTATGATTCACAGATCCAAACCTATGGGAACAGCCAACCCAGAGCAGAAGGAAGGTTTAGTAGGTAAGGTGCCTTCTGGATATCACAGGTACAGAATTCCCCAAGGCAACGTGTGCACAAAAACCACCCCGATATTTTGGAGGTAAATCCTGACTCACTCTGTGCCAAAGGGGCTCCCAACCAGAAAATGTCTCCAGCATCAAGGGAAAGTCCTGAATGTTCCCTCAATGACATTTTAAGCTAAGAAAGGCCTCAGAGTATCTAGTACAAGCACCTCCAAGCCAGACAAGTAAAGGGAACAATGTCAAGGACAGAATTGCTTTGGATTGGGGGTGATTTGGGATGGTTTTGACCCTCCCAGGCACATACCTCATTCCTTCTGTCGACCTGTTGCGGTGGTTGCGGTAGAGCTGGGGGATGCCCAGCATGGCCTCAGTGAACACTGCCAGGAAGCCCAGTGTCTCCACAAAGAGAGAGGAGTCAAGCCAGAGGTAAGTGATGTAACCCGTCACGCCGGTGAAGGTCAGCACACACTGCACGTAGTCTGTAAACTTGCTCCAGTGCCAAAAGTAGTTCAAGTCAAAATCTGCAACAGAAGAGGAAAGGAGGAAGCATGAAATACCCGTTCCCAACGGGAGGCAAACTTCATCAGGGTGGAATGGAGAACCAGGAAGCATGAGGGTTGGTCTTTGGAGGCAGGCAGAAGGTAGGAAACAAGGGAAAAGCTCTGGCAGGGGGGTTGCTCTGGTTAATCTCAGGTCCCTTCCAACCCTTAAGCGTCTGTGAAAAGAGTACAAAAATGAAACCAAGCCAATAAAACCCCATCAAGCTCCAAGCCAGCAGGGAAAAGAAAACCCAGCAGTCTTATTTCAAAACCATTTCTGGGGGTGTTCAATACAGAAACAATAAAACAGAGACTTGCAAACTACCAAGATATTTACAAAGATGACTTTTAAGGAGGAAGCATTGCCCTTGAGGTACCAGACGTGAGGAACTCTGGGTATGACTCCAGCAGAGCTGACAAAAAATGTTTCAGCAAAAAAAGAAATCCCCTGCCCATCACGTCGAGGTCTGGAAGTCAACTGAGACTCATTTTGCCAAGTGGCTTCTTCTCGAGGGGGTCCAAACACATTAGCTCTGTAACAGGAGCTGTATACTTCCAAAGGAAGAAGCCTTGGTTGTGTACTGTGACAGGTATGTGCAAAAAAGGCTTTCAGATGCTTGAAAACAAAAGGGAGCTGTCCCTTAGGAAAAGACGGCAAAAAAGAGAGTAGTTTTAAAAGCAAAAACAAAGTGAGAGCTGGCCTGGCCCCTGCATCCAGCAGCAGCTGCAGGGGGAGGAGGTGCCCTGGGCTGCCTCAGCCTGGTGCAGAGTGGAACAGGTACAAATGTCATTGCAAACATCACGTAAAGTCAAAGGAAATTCCAAAGAATAAAGGTGATGAGATGTTTGCACACTCCCTCCTCCAGCAAACATCATCCCTTTTAAAAAGACAAACCAAGAAATCCCACTGCACCACCATTTTTATTACCAAACCTCTTCCAGCCTGTCCCAGCTAAAGGTGGGTGCACATCTCTAGCCCCTGCAAGGGGAAGGCAGTGCTGGCACAGCTCAGTGCACTCACCAGCTCCCCATCCTGCCCAGGCACAAACTGAAGGCACAACTCTGTTACCATGCCCAGTGGGTGCAGTTTAAAGAGTAACTCCCAGCCCTGGGCCAACGTGAGCTGGCCTGACTGCAGTCAAAGGTGCTGCCTCTCATTGCCCAGGCCCAAGCACCTTCATCCACCCAGAGAGCTGCATTTTAAACATGTTAATCCACTGACAGATGAGAGATTTCTGCTGGAAAACCTTACTGATGCTGGGGGAAGGAGCAGCTCAGTAGGTTCTTTGTGCACGGACTAGAGAGTAGTCTACGCAGCTTGAGGGTGAAGACAGATGAGATTAAAAGAGCTCCTCTGGGAGGCAAACAGTGTGTCAGGCACGAGAAATGTGAAGCAGGCAGAGCCAGCATTGCAAATAACCGTGGTTAGCACCAGTCAGGCCAAAATGCAGGCAGTAAATTCAAGATTGCGGTGTGGGCCGGATGCCACTGACACAAAGAAGAGTGCACAGGATCAGCTTTCACTTGAGGATGACACAGAAGACCAAACAGTTACAGTATTTTTAGTCAAGAAGCACTTTATACCTAGTCAGCTACCACACTACTTGCTTTTGGGAAAGTGAAGCAAGGACTTTGACATCCTAAAAATTATTTACTGTAGCTCTCCATGTCTCTTGCTAGTTGCATCTTATTTTGTGCCTTGACCTTTCTAATTCTGTACCTGCAATCCTTGCACTACATTCACTCAATCTTGTCTTTAGTCACTGGACACAGTTTCCCCTTCTCTTTGGTTCTTTCCTGCATTTGAGATCCGTGAAGAGCTGGCACTTTACAGTCTTTGTGACGTGTGAGAGTTTGCCTGTGAGCCTTTTGCATGGTTTCACCAAGGAAATAAGCTCTTTCTTCTTATGAAGGCTGATGATTTGGTTTGACTGTGCTCCCTCCCAATGCCTTCAGTTGACAGCCACTCACCCAAGCTGCCTCCCATCACCAAACTCTTGACCTCCTGTAAGAAAACCTCTGCTCACTAACTCATTCTAAGAGCACACTGGGCAGTCTCCACATCCTAAACACTGGGCAGTTAATCCTCCTCTCCCCCAGGCTACAGCTAAGGCTTGTGCTTTGGGAGACTGCAGTGCCTCCCAAAGAACCTGCCATTTCCATCATCCAGCTCTGGACCACAGTGCTGCCACCTGACCTGACCGCTCCTGTCCCAACCCACCACCAAAGGGTCCAGCCTGGACAGCCAGCTGTCCAACACCTCCCTCAGCAACACTGGAATCCAAAGCCTGGGGGCTTAGATGCTGGGAAGGAGGCTGGTAGTGGTGATTCAGCCAAGCTGGAATGGTTACAGAACCCAGTCATGGCTGGGAATTACATCAGGTTAGCACAGAATCTCAGAAGGGCAGGGGCAGGAAGGGCCCTGCAGAGCTCATCCAGTCCAACCCCCTGCTAAAGCAGGTTCCCCTCCATCAGGTTGCAAAGGAAATTATTATCCATGGGTGTGTTTACTGCAAAATACACCCACAGTGGAGGATGCAGGAGCTGGAATCTACAGCTGGCTGCCCTGCCGGAGGGTTTCACGCCGGCTGCAGCACAGCAGCCTCTCCCTCGTGTGCTCTCTAGCTTGTCTCAAGAAGCTTGTGGTCTCTGCTGGAACAGGGCTCCAGCTCTGAGCAGCAGGCAAGCACGATGCCCCCTTCATGCCACTCTTTGGGCAGCTGGAACACACAGACTTGCATCCCCAGGCCAACAAGAGGACATCCAGCAGAGCTCTCAGCCCCGAGGGAGCGCTCAGTGCTACACACAGGCACCCAGCTCAGCAGCACCTCCAAATGAAGAGACGGTGCCACATCCCGTGAGGAGGGGCTGAGGGCCCTGCCACAGCAGGCAGGCCCAGGCAGGGCATTCTGAAGAGGAGACTTTCACACTCGCACTCCTCCCACTGCGGCACTTACACAGGCGTTATCTGTCTGCCTGGCAATCCTGGTCTCAGATCCCCCATCTCCCAACAGCAGCAGGGTCAGAGAGGAGCACACTGGCTGGAACTCCCCCCTGCCTCCTGCTGGGCAGCCCCCAGTGGGTTGCTCTGACACTCCTGCGTACCCCGCGGAGGCCCCAGGAGATAAGTGAGGTGACAAGAGCAGGAAGGCTCTGCATGGCTGTCACCAGGCGACCCATAACTTCTCTCACCAACCCCCTATCCAGCTAGACACGTTTTGCTTTCCTTGCAGGAAAAAGGAAGCAGCATGAGAGGCAGACAGTGAGAACTGATACACTGAGATTTTTAAGGAAGTGCTAGAAAGCCCCAAAACGCTGTCTGAAGCCAGCATCTCTTTTACACTCCCTGGGATTGAAAAGGGACTTGTTATGTTGCACTTGTGCTACAAAAGAGAAGACATGAGAGCTCAGCACCAAAAACTTGTGGCTCTGATCCAAACAGCTCTCCTTTTGAAATAAACCCCACTCCTATGGGATGTGGAATCCACCATCTTGCATAGAATGATGATATTAGCAGCTTTATAGAAACTATCTCCATTCCTTCAGGCTGTCACCCAGCAATTTCTGCATCTCTCCTTCAAGCACCTGCACAGCCCTGGCACCACAGGACCTGAGCATCTCTCCAGGGGCCTTTACCTTACAACATCCTTGTCTACAGCCTGTTGCTATCTGGCCTTGACACCAGGTAGTACCCAAACACTGCCACTTCTTCCTCTCCAGCTTGTCTAAGATAGGAGCAAAATATTTCAAAGGGTCTTGAACCTTCTGAAAATGTCACCCCAGCCTCTACTAAACAAATCACTGTCATTTAGTGATACCCCTTTCTGACATCCTGGCCCATAAGCTGCCTTTCCTTGGCCACACCTACACTGACAGCAGAGTCTCACTGTTTGACTCTCCTTATAGCCCCAGCACAAAGTCCTTCAGTTAACAAAAAGTAACCAGTAGCATTTCACATGAGAGGGGAAGAAATGTCAAATCTCAGTTGCAGAGGTAACGGCTGAGAGCCTGAACCACATAAACCCTGAAGAGTCAGACAAAGAAGGTTTGTTTTTAAAAGCTCATGGGAGGCTTTGATACTTGCTGGAGGACTGCAGAACACCTGAGGTTAGAAGCTCGAGTCTGATGAAACCTCCTCTACACCAACATTACCTCTGTCTCCCTCAGACATCTCATCTAGTTTGAAGGGGAGCATTTGCCTTGTTTTTCCCTGTCATCAGGGTCATCACCCACTCTTCTTCCTCCTTCTCAAACACTTACATATTAACAGGATGAAATCTTCCCAGCAGTCTTGTCTCCTCAGGGTTTCCTCACTCCTTTTCCATGCTGTCCCCCAAACACAATAATACCTCCAAGCAGCAGCAGCTGCTCTGCTCTCCCACTTTAGGTGCTATGAGGTCCCCTGTACCTCCTCACCAAAGGGGATTAGTACTTGCAAGGTTCAGAAACGTGTTACTTACAACTACTCTAAAAAACGAATACATGAAAAGACACACAAATGCCCTGGTACAAATTGGAAACCTCAGACAACCCACACTCTATTTCATAACACCCTGCCTGCCCCATTCATTTGCTGCTTTCTTAACTTTACAGCCTTAGCTTTAAGGGAAAACGTGGAGCACCACTTAGCACAGCCATCTTGACCAGAGATAACGAGCAATAACAGCTTTACTGACTATTCCGTGACCCTTAAAGAACGGCCATTAATAACTTAGGCTTTGGCTGAAAGTTCTGCCCCTGCTGCTACAACTGTGTGTTGCAAGTAACAACTGTGTGGACAAGTGAAAATGAAACCCTGTACAGAATCATTCCATCGCTGGGCATGTCCAGTGCAGCTGACAGCCCTGGCCGTGTGTCTGCCCTGTCATTTGCTCTGCACACAGCTCCCGCTGATGGGAGCCTCACAGTAAAGGGGAAAAACCCCCACTCTAGAGAAAATTGCTGCTGCTATATAAACCCACCAGTTGAGGCTGACTTTTATACTCATCCTTGACATTTCCTGTTGCCTTACAGAAGGATGCTGAGCTGTTCACATCATTTGCACCGCACCCTTACCAGGCCTATCCAAACCTCCCTTGGTGCCTGTGTTTATAGGCACACCTAAGTAAGCCTGTGCACACATACTTGCCTCCCCTCACAGTACATCTGCTCATGTTACAAGTATTACAAAGCCAAATTATAAAAGCAGGCAGGGAACAACAATGGCTTTTTGTTCTAAAAGAGAGGAAGCTTTAGCCAGTGTGGTACCTGCTGGGCACAGACTGCTGGTGAGTGCCAGCTGAGCTGGGCAGCACAGCCCTGCACAACCAGGGCAACCAAACTCCTAGAGCAGGCTGGCATGGTTAGGACAAGAAAAAAACAAGACAGACAGACAGATACCTCCCCATACTGCTACTAGGGCAAGGCCCAGATCTATCCCAATCAATGTCATTACATGACTGCATTTCCTCTGCAAAAACATCCTTGGTACCATCCCTATAAAACCATCTCCTATATCACTGCTACTTTTGCCTGCTTAGTACACAGCAAGTGTCTCCTCTTTCTTTTCCAATGTACTGACCATTCTTGGTCACTGTCTCCAAGAGATTGTCAAAAGAACTATTAGCTGACTTACATAATGAACAGCCCCATAACTAGGCAGAGCAGGGGCTAGGAAAGCACTGGAATGAAGTAGCTGTGGCCCAAAGGAATGAGTATTTGAAAGGTGGAGCAAAAGCAGCACAAAGAGTTTTAGAAGCCACATGAGACAGAGAGCACAGGCTGCAGGAGGAAGCCCTCCTCTCATGGAGGGGCACAGGAGGGAAATGGGAAGCCCAGGCAGGGCCATGGCAGAGGTTCAGTGACACTGGGCGGCCAGGCTTTCCCTACAAACACTCCCGATGCTGCTCACATCAGATATCCAAAAGCCCAAAGCAAGTCAAACTGAAGAGATAAATGCCCTGAGCCTTCACCTGCAGGCACAGCTCTGGAACAAGGCCTTGGCTCCCACCTGCGCCGGTGATGGAGGCGGGAGACTGGAGCCAAGCTCCCTCTTCTTTCGGCTACATACACCTGCCTGGGCTAACTGCAGAGGGAGGCTTCTCCTGACAGCAAGCTAAGCAGGGATGATGAGACTGTCACAGCAAGGAGAATGTGTAGGACCCAGTTACTATTTTTACAATCATTTCAACAATGTTTTACGCTCCCCTCAGCATGGTTTACCTGAGCTATCACCCACAGCCCTACCAGGCAGCACACAAAGGCCTCTAGACACCAGACTTCAGTGCTTAACTGACTCCCTTTTAGAGCAGGCAGTCTTGGCTCCAAATCCTTGTAGCTGGGAGTTATAAACTCTCTACAAAAACAGTTTAATTTATTTTGAATAGCACTGAAACTTATCCTTTGAAGTTTAAGTCTCAGAAGGTAGCAAGACTACCATAATATTAGAAACAATAAGCACTTATCATACTGCTTCTCATTCAAAGACTGCAATTAAAGAGATGAATAAAAGCTCTTCTAAACGCTACAAACTCGAGGTGTGCAGCCCCAATGCAAGCTGCCTCAGACACCACCTGCCAGGGATTACAGTCCTGGTTTACATGTGTAACACAGCAAGCTACTCCCAGAAGTAATTGTCCCGTCCCTTCACTCCCCTTCTGAACTGCAGCTCTCTGGGGAAAATGCTGAATAGCCAGTGACTTGCCTAAAGACAAACAATGTCTCCCTTTTTCAGCCTTCCCTGAGCTTGAGGTACCTGAGACACTGTCTCCTCTGGTGTGAAGGCAGCACAAAAAGAAAGGAGGATCTGAAAAGAGATCACGTTGAGTCAAGTCAAGTGCACGTAGATGTGTGTGTAAGAATGGGTACGACACAAAGCTAACCACTCCTGCAAATATCAACTCCTCTGCTCATTTTGGATGTAAGGGGCGGGGGGAATTTGATCATTGTTTCCTAGGTAATCCATCATCAGCCAGGACAAATTCTAGCCCCCAACCTGGCCCTACTAATTTAGCATCCAAACAGTGCCTACGTGCCTGCAGTGCTCTCACAACTTCTAAACCCAAACTCAGCCTATTTACAACAACTCTGCCTGGATCTAGAGTATGGTACACGGTGACCAAATGGGAGGGACTTCCACACAAATGACCTCATTGCATTGCAGGAAGAATTTATAGAGGGAGAGCCGTTCAGGGTTTCACTTGAGTGCTTGCAGAGCTCTCTGCTGGTTGCAGCAGGTGTAAGCAGAGGAGCTACTCGAGACAAAGCTACCCTGAAAGAGAAATTTCCCCCTTCAGCTGCCCAGCTGTTTCATTTGAGCCCAGACAAATCCCTGCCCTGACATGAGCACTGGCTGTTATGCAAGATGCACTTCTGAATCCCATAGTTTCCAAACACCCCCTGTCTGCAGTTTAATGCTGCAGAGTCAATGTCTTCAAGAGCTGGAAAGAAAGGTAATGGCAGCAGACTTAAGTAAGTTGCTCTGTCATGAGGAGTTTGGTGGTGACACAAGTGTGCACTCACAAGTTGTTCTCATTTCCTAGCAGATGTTTAAGTCCCTCTCATCTTCCTCAAGCTACAGCAGAATGACCGTTTAGCTCCCTGACGTTTCTCACTGAAGCCACAAAATGTGGGCTTCTCTTTTTTTACGATTTTACACATAAAAAAAAAGAACAAGCCTGCACTTTGAGACAGATCTGTTCACTTACTCCCTTCAAAACAATCCCACAAAAAACATTCTGTCAGTACAACTGAGGGGGCAAGGAAGAGTGGGGGGAATAAAGGGATCCGAAACATCTTAGGCTGGCATTGCTGCCAAACCTCCTGGCACCCAGCCACTGCTGGAGGCAAAAGACTCGGGCTCTTGTGTCCCATCATAAACCTAATTAGTTTTTAAAAGCCCAACAAAAATCTCCCCACCAAAAGAGGCAGAAGGCAGTGCCCTGGCACCGTTCACCACAGGCTACAGTCCTGCTCTTTTCCTGGCTGAGTGGTAGAGAGATCTGCCCTCCATTGCCACATCTCCTACACAGCCTGTACTCGGGAGCAGGTGAACCAGAAGCCACGAGCTGCTCAACAATAGTCCTGTCCACAAATTCCTCAGTACATTCCTGTGTTGTTCTGGGAAGAAACGGCACATTTCTTTAGAGACTGTGTGGCTCTGATGTCTGCTGTACGCTGGAATTTATCCGGGAACTCGTGGGCAAGACTCTCCCTAGAAGTTTTGGTATTACGTTTGTTCTGTTCCCCCAGTGCACAGTTACTTGTTCTAATACAACCTACTCCCAACACAGGTGAGGAAGAGCCTGAGGGAGTCAATAGTGTCTCTGAAGACACAGGGAAAAGTTTAAGGCAAAAGCCATTTCCTGGAATAACTACTCAAGACTTTCACATGCTGAAAGGTGAAAGGACAAGAAAGGGCACCAGTGCAAACCCTCGGTGTAAGCAAGGAGTCATTCCAAGTGGACAAAAAAATGGGGGTGAGAGGAAACAGAATGTCAAGACCAGGACCTACTTCTTTTCAAAAGCTACACAAACTGGAGATAAGTAAGGAGGGGGAAATTACCTAGCAACAACTGTACAGTTTGTGATGTTTACAAAGCCATCTACTAAAAAGTCACTGTAGGCAAGGAGGGGATGGCAGCATTTTTATTATCATGAATATAAAGACAGTGTTCAAACTGTAAAGATGAACTACAGACACATGCACATGCAAAAACCACAGCGAGCTTGCAACAGCTACCCAGGGATTAAAGCCCAAAGCAGCCTACGCAGTTTGGAGACGGCAGGATCGGGCCTGATCCTGATAGGGAAAAAGTCTCGAAGCTCATATGCCTTCAGCAAAGAAACAGGGACATTCCAAACACTTAAAATATTGCATATCCTGAGTTCTCATCAGGCTTCTGAGCTGCAATGAGCAACAGTAAAAAAGAGACAGCCTTAAGCAGCTATTAAAAATAAGAACTGTTTCCCAGAATCTGCCTTCCCTTCACTAGTTTCTCTGTCTCCTTGGAACCATCCAGGATGAACAAGACTCATTTAATGTACAATGCAAGTAAAAATAAATGTGCCAGAACTGAACTCTGGGGTTTGGCTTTTTTCCCCTACCCACGGGAGGGCACACAGGCTCCTGATGCAGTAAATGTAATGCATGCTGATGACAGTGCAGAGCAAAGACAAAGTAGGGCAGATGATAAAAGCAGATGAGAGGGGACATTCCTAACTTGGGGAGCAGTGGTGGTATAGCTCCCTGCCCAAGGAAGGGAATGTGCTGGTTACCAGCAGTCTGAGTCTGGAGAGAGACTGCAGACACCCTGCCCGTCCCTGTGAAGTCACGAATCACTGAGAAACTGCCCCTTCTCTGCTCTGGATTCAAGAGGACACGGGAAGCACCTCCTGATGCCCCATAGTTCCATCCTTTCCTGCCCAGCCTCGCTCAGCAGTGCACCATCTCCTCATCTGGACAGAGGCTGCACAGAATTCTTTTGCTAGCAAGATAAAATAACACTTTGAAGTTAAAAGATTCACTAAAGGAGTAAAGCAATTTCCAATTTTCAAAGGTGACTGCACACCCTGCCACTGAGACTTACGTGTGCTCATCTATTAATACCATTTCCATCACTGAGCAGCTACGGCATAGCTTCCACAAGACAAAAACTGACTCTAAAGAATCACTGGTAGATGCCCTGGAAACAGAACTTAGAAAGCTTTGTCTGCAACCTTATCAAATCAGGCCCTTTTCAAGCAGAGAACTGGACCAAATAACCTCAGAGGTCCCTTCCAAGCCAAATGATTCTTTGCCCTTGTTTAAAGAACAAATCTCACCATTCAGATCTAGATGTGACCAAGTACACATCAGCACGTGATGGGCTCAAGAAGTAGACAAGTGCAACAGCTTCTCACCTACCCAGCTGAAGCAGCAGCTTTGCTGCACACACGTTCCCTGACCTGCAGGATGAGCAGACAATCAGCTGTATTTGACTGTTTAGATGTTTCATCACCGATGCTATGGAAGCATCTAATTATTCTGGCTCCCACCACAAAGATCTTCTTTCAAAATCTGTTTATTCGGCGTTTCTACAGATGCCACCGCAGCCCCGACAGCAAGATCTGCCCCTCTCCCAGGCTCCAACCCTGTCGCTCGGCAGCAAGGTTTGGAAGCCCACGAGCACCCTCACGTGGCTACAGGTTCTGGGAGCTTCCCTTCCTCCGGTTCAACTACACCCAGCACAAGCAAACCCCTCATCTATTGACAGGGCTATTTCCCCCTCCACGCCGCCAAGCTGAAGCAGTTGAATTCCCACCGACGGCGGGAGCTAAACGTTAACATATGTGATGCAAAAGATTACAAAGCCAATACGGTGGCAAAACCAAGAACATGGTGTATTTCTGATTATTGTAGAAGCATCCTTCACTAGCTGAGATGGAGAAGTGAGCAGAAGGAACAAAAGGGCTGTATTTTCAAATTGCACGTGGTGCTCTCACAGTAAACCCCCAGCAGAACATTTTATTGACAGTCCCACAGCAGTTGGCTTGGAAGAGCCTTAGTGACCTGTTCACAGCTAAGCTATTAACGTTTAAAAGCAAGGGACATTTCATTTCATCAAGCAGTACTTTGGACCTTCCAGATCAGGAATGGGTAGAATTTTAAACCATGATGATGAGCCAGTTTGACTACAACTTACTGTGTGCACTACAGTAACATACAAGTACAATGTTATTGCCCACATTGTGCACAAGATAAGAACAATCCCTTCAGGCTCTGGAGGTTTCAGTTTAAGAACAAAAGGAGTTGCAGAGCTCCAGCTTCTCAAGCCTTTTGAAAAAACTATTTTTACAATGACCCTTCCAACACAGTCCTCAAAGCCCAGGATGCTACTTGCACATCACTGAATGGCAAACATTTCCTTCAGTGTATCAAATGGCCTGCTGGAAAACGTGTGGCTGACGTGAAACAACCACTACACACCAACTCCTACGCGCAAACTCTAAGGAGAGAACATTACCAGTAACAGAACATTTCCACGGTCAAAGACACCATCTCTGATCTCTGAGTGCAAGCCTCAAGGAAGAGATTTTTTCCTGTCAAGTGACAAGCCTAGCAACTGAAATTCACCAATGGTTATAAAAAATTATAGACATTCTAGAACTGCTGGCTTCACTGCACGCTAAAAACATTTCCTGATATGCAACGCACCCACCCAGCATTCCATGGTTGGTGTTTATTGTCCCACAGGGGACAATGACCTGACAGGTGGCAACTCTGACTCTCACTTAGCCATCCAACTCATAAACAAGTTAAACTTGGAGAGAAGTAGCTTCCAAGCCGAAGGGATTCCTGCGTGCACACAAGCTTAGAGCTGAAAACGGATCTTCCCTCCAGTAGTTTGAAGACATTACTTCTCTGACTACCAGTCTTAGTCTCATGTTAAGGTAAAATAGGACAAAAGAAGAGATGGAAGTGTGAGGTATCTACCTGGCTGTCACAATGACAGTGGAAAACAAGCAGCAGATGACAGCACCTGTGGAATTCACATTACTACTTTTTCTTTGCTATTATGCAGATGCTGTCTCTGTGAAGTTAACCACACACACACGATACTTTTGTCTCCTTGAAAAAGAAAAAAGGTAGTTTAAACCATTTTTGCAATATTTTTGTGTTATTTGATTTGGTGAATTTAAAGTGTTGTCCTTTTTTACTACATTTTAAAACAACGTTGCTTGGATAACCTTGTTTGGGATAAAAACAAAGTTCAGAGTTCGGTAACACTGCGAGTTTTAAAACCAGCTTCAGAGAAGCAAAGGAAACCCTTGTGATCTACCTGAAGTGTCCTTCAAAAATGCCTGGAAAAAGAAAATAAATCCATCCATTCACTGTGAGACTTGTCTGCCACACCAATGAGACCACTCCAAATGACTTCAAAAGATACAGCAGTGCCTTGTGTAGTGTTTTGTCACTTCCACCCCAACCATCTTCAACACCCACTGGGCTCAAAATACATACATAGAGAACTTGTGTTTTAGTGGAACAGATTAAGACATTTCTCTGCATTTATTCCAAAAACATGTCAACATGAAAAACAACCCAAAACCCCTCCAAAAACCAAACATCCCTGCAGCTTTGCTCAGCCTCAGCAATAGCCAGCAGGTGTTAGCAGGCACTAGGGAGAACTATTTACTTAGAGCAGGAGACAAAGGGAATCAAGCATTATTCCTTCAGAACTGGAGCTACTTAAACTTTTTTATTCCTTCTCTTCTCTAGAAAAAGAAGGGAACAGTGTTCTTTCTGTATGAAATCAGGAAACCCTGTACTCTGAGGCCCACCATGCTGTAAATTGTATCTATTTGACTTAAGTCAGTGAAACTGCATGAGCCTTCCCCCAAACCCTCATCTCCCCTAAGCACTGACTGTTGGAAAGTCAGTTATCAGCCATGTGCCAGATAAAGGCTTTTTCAGATAATGTTGAAAAACAGCGTCATTAAGTGTGTTGCTGGATTACTGACAATAAAACATCCATAAAAGCAATCTCAGGGAGCACAGCACAAGTTCGGTTCCTGTTCAAAGAGAGGCATCAAACAAATGCATCAGTGTTTTATCCAGCAAATTCACCTTGAGAGATCAGGACACGTTCAGATGAATGGCACACCACTTTTACAACAGAACAGCCTCAATTGATGGATACCCCATGTTCAGTTACACAGTGTTCACCATGTCACCAGAAAAAGGAAGCAGCGTTGTGCTCTCTAAAAACATACTGAAGAACATGTTTTTACACCACTGAAACAAACAGGGAGACGAAAAGGCCATTTTTTTTTTGTTCTTGAACAAAAGTTTAATCAAAACTCATTAAAAGACATTGTGAGAATGCCCAAAGCATGAAAGCACAGCAGGTAATCCCCTAACCTCCAAGGAGAGTTTCCCCTGAGCTGCAGCAGCACACAGCACTGTAGGACACAGCTTAGGGACGCCTTCTGTACACTGGAGCAATGGTGTGATGTAAAGCACCCTGCACCCCACTCTTTAAACTATCAGGATGTACTTCTGGACGTACACGACACACAGACACCTCGAAACATCTGTGATTTGTCAGCACCAGTAAGAATCAGCACAGCACAACAGACTCGCCCACTCCCGTCCTCAAGCCCGTGAGCAGTGGCATGGGACTGTCCTGTCCTCACTGGTAACTCCATTCATCCCATTTTGATAAGAAACTCCAAAATAAACTTCAAGTAGCACTTTTTAACCAAATGTTTCAGACCTAGATTGGATTCAGAGGTATGGTGCTGTTTTCCACACACCTCCAACTTTAAACTACCAAACTACAAAGCAAATGACTTTTTAACCAGAAAAAAACACAAGGACAAGGAGAGAAAAACCTGAAACAAAGGTCACATTAAGTTACTTATTTCTGTTACATTTTAACCACTTGATGCACTTTTAAATAGTCCACTTAATTGCAAGTGGGAGCACAGACAGCTGTCTCTAAGCTCTGACACTGTCAACAAAGCATCACTGAACAGCAAAAGGCAACAGGAAAATAGGCACAAGGAAGCCAGGACCACTTAAAGTTGATGTTCCGTGGGTTAGTGCTGCAAGCCAGTGAGGATGGCTACAAACCAGAATGGAAGGCAAGCAGGCAACCAAAACTGCTTGATAACAAGTCCAGAAAAAGAAATGTTTTGAGAGCATAAAAGGAAAAGGTGCTTTGCAAAATACAGCTATCAGACCAAAAAAAGGTCAATTTCCCAAAGTGCTCCTGAATCTGAAAGGGGAGATCCAGCAGATGAATCGCTACAAGAGCCTATTTAACCCTGACAGGAACAGTCTTATGGCTTCAAGAAAGCACTCACATTAATCTTGCTCTTTAATAGTGTGCAATATTCTTCTTAACCTTGTACTTTTTCAGCTGTCCCCTTATCAAAAGGAGAATTGCAACAACAGCATTAACTAGTATCAATGTGAGACTCTGAATAGGTTCAATTGAAATCCATCTAAAGGCTGACTCAGGGGAACTTCTGTGTCTCTAGCTGGCATAACTTCCTTAATGCCATATGTTAACTAGCTGAAAACAAAACCACCATGGCTTGGCTAACAAGGTCTACTGGGAGCTGCAAATACTACAAAGCTGGTTTGCACCAAATATTTCCTCTTCCTTTGGCAAAATTAAAGCCCATAGATCCCAATTCTGAACCTGCAGTTTGGAAACTCGCACCTTTGGTGTTACTAATTCCCCAAGTTACAACTTTGCAGCTGCTCTAATGAAAGAGGAACGAGCCAGAACATTTCACAAGGATGGAAGCATTTTGCTTGAACATGGGGTGTTGTGGGAAATTTCTCACCTAGCACTCTCAACTATGCTGACAGGTATGCTCTGTTTTTCAGTCTCCTCCAGAGTCAGAGATGCAAGAGGAGGAACGTGAGTCTGAAGAGATGGATCTCTCTATCATGTAATATTTTTCCCATCTAGCTTGGGGAAGGAAAAAGGCAGATATCACCGGGACACACAATTTGGTGAACTCAACTGTCTTCAAAGACCCAGTCTCTGAAACAGAGCTGAAAGCATCTTTTCCTCTATGAAAGTTAGAAGTGTGGAGGGGAAAACCATGCACTGGGTTTTAGTATGTCAAGAGAAGGGAACGCAAACATCCTCTGTGGAAGCGACCATGCAATCGTTTCCAAGAATGGTTACAGAAAGGAGCCCAGCACGAAACACGGGAGCTGAGAGGACAGCTTCATGCAGAATGGGTTTGTGCAGTACATACCCAGATAGGATCTCTTGGGAGGTGCTTTGATTTCTTCATCCTTACTATCTGCAGCTACATAAAAAACAGTTGAGGGAAATAAAAGAGAGAAGGAAAGACAAAGAGACTTGTATGATTAAATGCAACAGTGGGTCTTTTAGTTACAGTTTAGTCAGTTAGTATATCTTGCTCACAAAAAAAACCAACAGTCAAAACAAAACATGCCAGAAATTTTAGTCTCCATGCTTTCTATAAGCTCCCACCCGTGGTGCTGTAAGACAGAGGAGAGCAGGAGGAAGCCCCAAGACAGTCTCAATGCACAATCCAAAGGCAAAGTACCTAGGGGGAGAAAGTGAGGACTGAAAACCAGTGAAAGAGATAGCTTAACCCTTACTTTATACATGAACAGAGAAACCAAGTTGTTGGCAACACAGGGTGTGTAGATATGTATGATCAGATAATACAGTTGCCTTGTTTCCTGTGGAAAATGTTGTTCTAAATTAGTTTCAGAAAGCCTGATCTTAAGCCAATTGGATCAAGGACAGAGTAGACTCCACCTGCAACCACTTTGCATGCTACATTTTTTCCACTCTAGTCTTGTTCTGCCAGTTAAAAACCACCTATTCTACAAGAGTGCTTTCCACTGCCAAAACTAGAGCTCTTCAAGGGATACAAGAACAAGTTAGAAAGCAGGTTAAGACAATCAGCAGCTGGAAGGATGATAAATCTGGATGAATGACCAGAAGAAATCATTTTCATGTAAAAACACAAGAGCCCACATTCTGCTCAAGGAGCCTGGGCTGTACTGTACAAAGAACAGACAGCTACATGCCCACTTCTAACAAACCCTGGCCACTGGGTTTCAGGATAGCTCATACACTCAGGGTGCTCAAAAGAGAGCTATTGTTACCACAACAGTAGTACCAGGAGATCTGCATTAAAGTAGTCCAGATGCAATTAAAGATGTTAAATTACTGTGCAGGCCTGCTGATTTCATCTCAATACTCCTTCACATAGCTTTCTAAGTATTCATACCCAGGAGACAGAACTGCCCTATCCTTGGGAGGGTTTAAACTAAAGTTGGGGTTTTTTGTTGTTTTGCTTGGTTTGTTTTGGGGGTTTTTTCTTCCCCAATTCAGAACAGTTCAAAATGGGCTATACAGTTTAAAAAAATAACAAGACAGATGGATATATAAACAGGACTCACTCTGTCTTCAATCAGTGCATGTAATTGAAGGATAAAGTTTATGTACGCAGCACAAAAAGTGAGAGAAGGTGGCAGCAGCAGCACAAGATGAGCTTCATCACACTCAACTCACTACAACTAAAAGGGAGGGGGGAAATTCCATAACTGAGAGGCAAAAATAAGACTTTCCACATTATACTATTAAGTTCTCTACACAGACCCTACAGGAAATAATCAAACAGTACTGCAAAGAGTCCGGGGACACTGTATTTTTCATGCTAAGATAGTTGCCCTACACATGAAAGTACAAGCATTCTGACTGAATGGCCTTATGCCTCTGCTCTGAATTGCTATTGATACATATTTTACCCAGTAACACCACAAAACAGGCTGGAGAACACAGAATGAGCTTGGGAGGATTAGGAGAGATTGCTCCTTAATGCTTCGAGAAATTTTAAGTAGATTCTGTCTAAACTAGTTATTAGCTAAAGAGACATAGCTGTGAGAATAACAAAAGCAAAAGAAAAAACAAACAAGGCAACTCCCATGTAATTCAAAGCACACTGGTAAACACATACTGATGTGAGTGACGGGAAACACCACATTTAATAGTAATACCAGAGAGAGCAACCTCCTTTCCACTGAAACATTCTACACTGTTCTACTCACTTCCTAAATGTTTGGACTACTTTGCAGAAACATCCAGAGGAAGGATAGAAATGAAAGAATGAAAATGTTTAAACTGAAGGCCAGCCAGAAATTCATCAACTCCTGTCTGCACCTTCCCCTCAGCATTCTGCAAGGTTAGATCAAACACACTGGCTTCAGACCTCGCTCCTCACTGCCCCAGTGAGCTATGAGGAAAGAAAGTAGGCACACAGATTTATCAGCTTGCCTAGATCACCATAAAACTTAACAGATAAGATTAGATGTAGGATTAGAAAAATGGATCACAGTCCTACTCACGCTGTGCTTGAAATACAAGCCCATCCTTCTGCCTCGCTCAAAAGGAGCTTTGTGTGCACTGATGTGTTCACTCGGGGCCACTGTGTTACAGCTGGCCTTAATGAAAACCAAGCACGGGTAACAAAAAGGTTTCAGCTGTTCTCAGAGTTTGTAGGTGGATGCAAGCCTTTTGATTAAAACAACTGAGGTCCTCAGGTAGGTAAAAATCAATCCCTCGTGTTAATTAAACATCTGACAGCTGAGCATCAGGAAAAAGAAACAAATGGCACAATGAAAGCTTGGGAAGTTTCCATTACCTGGTAGGGGAAAGACCCATCATCCCTTAGGAGCCTCCATGCCCTTCAGGGAGAGTTGTTTACAGAGGGCTATATACTGAACAGAACAGCCTCCCTTTTTGTCCAAAGGTTACTAGAGGAGCCTGCAGGAGTGTGTGTGCAAACGTGCACGAGGGTCACTTCCCCTCAGAAAGGGCAAACAAAGAGAGCTTTCTGCCACTTCACAAAATGCCAGCACAGGGAGCCGAGGCTGGGGGGAAGGCATACATGCCCCTCCCAAATGCTTCATGGGTTTAAACTGCTGCTAGATCTGGCTGAAAGTAGTTTTCAAGTAATTTCTCCTGCCAGACCAACAATCCTCGTGTTAGGTTTGGGAGCTGGAAAGCAGCTCCTCTTCCAGATGAATTCACTTACCTGAATAGTTTCAGGCTGCACTCTGCAGGGAGCAGGAATGGAAGCAGCTCCCTGAGCTATCAGATAACTGACCCTATCACACAGCCAGTAGCTGCGGCATTCTAATGACGGCTGTGAGTATCTGGAACATCACCAGACCCTCAATTATTAGGGAGTGAGAGAAGAGAACAGATGGAGAGAATAAATTATACATCCATATTGGCAAAACAAGTAGCAAAAAGCTGACTGCATTAATCCTGTTCTTGTTGGTAACAAGCTGTAACATAGAATGTCGTAAGTCGAAGTCAACAAGAGGAAACACCAAAACTAACCCTCTCACATTCTTTAGCTTGGGGAAAAGAGAGCAGCAGGCACATTCCACAAAGCTTGAACATTTAATTAAATAAAGAATAATACTGTGTTCCCAACTGAAATTATCAATGTCTAGAAGTTAATAAATAACCAAAACAAAAATTCCCACGAATCCCAACTAACCCCACACTAAAGCCTGTGGAAATGGTATACAAAAAGACACAGGATTGCAACTATGACATGACAGCACCTCCTATTTCCACAGCCAATACCTCAGTAAGTAGAAAATAAGTAATGTACAAAAGCAAGTGTTTGTTTTCTGCAATTGCAATCTCAGATAACAGCATCTGACATACCCAAGATCTCAACAGAAAGTACAGCTCAAGAAAGCAACTCCTTATTCTGGCCAAGACCTTCAAAAAACCACAATCCAGGCTAGCACAATGGCCTGACAGCCAGCTCTATATTCAGTGTGGTGTAAAATACAAAGAAGTCATTTCTAAACTGAAGCAAGACCCATCTGAAATAAAATCACTGCTTTACACTTCTATAGCTGGACAAAAAAAACAAGTTCAGAAAGTACAACACTGAATTACCAAGAAAGGAGACTGGACTGCAGGTCA
Organism: Colius striatus; assembly: GCF_028858725.1. Taxonomy (NCBI): domain Eukaryota; kingdom Metazoa; phylum Chordata; class Aves; order Coliiformes; family Coliidae; genus Colius; species Colius striatus. Next base: position 1,480,394 of record NC_084762.1, read on the forward strand.
GACAGAACTTTGGTCCCAAACACAGCCCACCACGCTTTTGAAGAGATTTATCTAGCAAAAGGCAGTTCCCGTCACCAACCTGCAAAGGAGCGGCGCTTGACGTTCAGCTCGTTGGACACACGTACTTCAGTGCACAGCTTCAGCATCAGTAACATGGTGATGATCATGATAATGCTTTGCCACAAGAGAGGGGATTCAAAACGCCTTCCAAACCTAGAAGAAACAAAACCAGAACCCATGTGAAAGCTGACAAGTGTACTCTGTTAGTGTCACGCTTCGGCCCCAGCCAAGCACCTGGAAATCTGAACAGTGACAGGTACGAAGGCTGAGGAAGAGAAGGGCTCCAGTCAAATCTAGGTGCACATGCAGTAGCTCAGAGTCACAACCCTCTTGCAGGACTACCCAAAAACCTTGTTACAACATCCCTGTGGACTGATTCTAGAAATTCTGAGGCCAGAAACTTTGCAGCAAACCTGTTATCTTTGAAAGGAGCAGCAGATTCATTGCACGGTTAAGGCAGAAGAGGGAGACCAGAGTAATGCTGTATCAATACCAGTTGTGCATCCTCTCCACATACACAGCCTGAGGACTTCTGAGCAAAACTTACCTTTCCCGGTTTCTCACTTTTGAGGCTGAGTCATAAAAACAACAGCACTTGGCCCTGTCACATCTGCAGAAACCAAACAGCTGCCCTGGAGACCAACGGGCAGAGCAAACAGGAGATAGCCTACATCAGGCTACCTGGGCAAAACAACTGGAGGCATTACCAGAGTCAAGGACCACTGCTGCGCTCACAAAGCCTTAAAAGTCAAGCCAGAACACTTGAGTTTTCTCAGGATTCTGGAAACAACCAGCACTCCAAGCTGCTTACCCTACTTCACGCTGGTATGTGGGCCTTCCAAAGCAACGCTAATCCAGTCTAAGACTCCTGGAGCCACTCTGAGCTAAGAGCAAGATGCAAGCCCCGCAGGGAGAGCTGCTGTCCCATGCTCAGTTCCTTCTCTGCCTCACAGGCATTATTCCTGCCTTTGCCTAAGCCGGAGCTGGCAGAGGAGGAACATTAAAGCAGATCAGGACAGAAAGATGAAGAGCCTTAAGATGCTCAAAAGAGCTGGTGGAAAAGAACAGCTTTGAAGTGCCAGGGAGGGGGCAGTCATTGTTACTCTGCATTTTCACCCCACAACGATGATGTTATGTGACATTTGCAGTATTGAGGGGACTCAGACTTTGTATGTAACACTACAAAGAGAGAGTTTTTCCCTGTTTACTTAATACCATAAAAACAAAGAAACTCCTCCTTCCAGTACTGGTCAAATATGCACATATTTACATTTTATTAGCATTTCAACAGTCTTAAAAAAGCAATTAATTCATGTTCAGAGTGAGGAAGACAAGAGATGTGAATGTTCAAGCAGTCATTGAGAAAACGACTTCATCCCATCAGTACAACTCACTCCTGTTGCAATAATCCTGCTGTTCCAGTCCAGCCTCCTCCAAACAGCCTGTTGTGCAAAAGAAGCCCCAACTAGGCTGAACACCAAAGGCTTGCCGTCTCTTTTCCCAAGACATCTCTCAAAAGAAACTGCCTGCTGTTGGTGCCAGCAGACGATCACCACCCCAATCACGCTCCTTCCTCCTGCACCCCTGGGTGCTGTTTCAGCTCCCACCTGCAGCTGCTGCCCCAGGCCCCACCGCTCTGGGTCAGATTTTGCAGCTCTTTGGGGAGTTACAGATGTAGACGACATGGGAAGCAGGGGTGATCCTGCCCAGGCTGCCAGGGCAGGTGGTCCCAGGGAGCAGCAGGGCAGCCATCTCCATAACATCACGGGATTTAATCAGCGGAAAGAACGAGAAACAAATCCATTTGATGACAGAATCTCCTGATAGGAGTTCCTCCTTGACACGCAAACTTCCAGGCCTTTATGGAGCACCCAAAACAAGCCTTTCACTCGGGCACACTAAGCCCTCTTTACTTTTTGTGCAAAAGAGCAGTGTGCTCTCTGGCACTCTGTGAAAGGAGGAGGAGTTGCATAACATTGCTGCTCTCAATATCTGAGCAAGATCCCACCAGCAGGCCATATGTAACGCAATCTTCCCAAGCTGTACTCACTCTGTCAGATTGGTTTATGGCATCATCCCACCTTCCCCACATGGTAAAAGCTGCCATGATTCATTTTAGTAACAGAAGTCTTAAAAGCCAAAGTTTCTCCTTCCCACAGCAAGTCCTACAGACAGACACCGCTGGTGCACAATCCAAAGCCAAAGCAACACCGGACAGCAGGGTCCTGGTCCCCAGGCAGCACTGTAGGTGTTACAGCAAAATAAATCCATCTGGAGGAATCTGCTCCAGACAACAGCAAGTCCAACATTTTCCTGCAAACCATCTCCAGCCACATACTTGTCTCAGTCAACCTTTGCTCAAAAGTAACACGCTCCATAGTTTTCCTCTGAATCTTGGGCAACAGTTTGGCGAGAACAGCTCCAGCATGGGACAGGCTTACTTTCTGCTGCTTGGATTTCTGTGGTGTTGCTGCAGGAGGTCTAGTCCACTAAACTGAGTTGTGCCTCAAAAACCTTTGGAAAGAATATTGTCTTCCTGGAAAATACACAAAGCGTATCACACTACTACATAACACATGTTGTCCACTGCAAAACTGAACAAAAAAAGTCCAAAGACCTCTGGGAATGGCAGAGAGCATCAGTACTTTTGGCTGAACTTACTCAGGATACACATAAAAATGCCTACTGCTGACTCCTGAGAAAGCTGCAGTTCCCTTTCCTCTAGCTATTTATTCTGATTTTAGCGTTACAAGAAACCATATTTTATCTCATCAGAAGATCAGAAGCTTCATCATAAGAAAAAGGAGGAAGAGAGGCAGGGGGGAGAGAGGGAGAGCTCACAAGTAAGTTTTTCTGCATCCTCCACCCCCAAGTGATTACACAACTCTCGCCCACCTCCTTGTTCCTGTTCTTGAAGATGACAATGCAGAGCCAGTCAGCCGGCAGGCTGCAGGCCACAGGAACCACAGGGACAGTCCCCTTTGGTCACAGCTGAGTTCAAACGCCACAGTGAGCTCTGCAGCTGGCCCACAATTCAGGACAGCCTGGGACAGCTTAACCAGATGATTAACCACCTCAAAGCTCAAGCATCAGACAGGTATTTTAACAACAAAAAATGGCAATGAAGCATTTCATTAAAGATGCAGAGGGGAAAAATGGTTATTAGACTTTTTGGAACATCCTACACGTCTTCATAGGTACCAGAATCACCAAGGCATTGACTTTTGCATGTGTCTCTACCCACAGCACTGACCTTCTCCAGGCTGAAAGCAAGAAACAATGACCTGGAGGAGGCAGCCAGGAGCAGCAGTGCTGTCAGTGGCAGCAGGGCTAGATCACAGGAGCAGCCAATATCCCCCATAAACTGCGGTCAGCAGCTAGGCTGGCACCCCAAGATAAATGCTGCTTTGAAGCCTTACATGAAACTGTAACAATAGATTATTACTACATATAAAGCTGACTTGCTACCAAGACAAGGCACAGCACAAAACTTCCTTTCCACGCTGGTAAACAGAGACCCCACTGTGTGCTGCTATGAGCACAGACTGCCTGCTTTACAAAATATGGGGCTTTTTGCCCCAGAATCCTCTCTAGGAGGGCCAGACACCTCACATACAGTCAACACATTGAACCACAAGTCTGCACAGTCAAACCTCTACTTTCTTTTCCCTAAACAAAAGCCACGTGTGCATAAACAGAGCACAGTGGAACCATGATCACAGCTTCCCATACGCCCTTCCCATGGCCAGAGCTTTCCTCTCCCACTGCTTTTCCACAAGGTCCTGGCATTGAGCTCGCTGTTAGACAGAGCAAGACCAAACACACAGCACTGAAAGCAGAGATGGCTCTTTAAAGATGGCATTCTGAGACACTGCGAAACAGAAGAGCGTGAAAAATGACTTCATGGATAATGGGTTACTGTCATCACTAGCAAACAGAAGTGCTTTGAGCACACCCTGAAACTAAGGGATTGGGTGGGAGGAAGAGAAGGGGGAGAGGCATTGTACAGAAACCTCTTGACTTTAAAAGATGGCTCATCATCAGAGATAATCTAATTGGAGGAAGGGAAATTGTGAAAACAGCCCACTGGCAACAAGACTGTTATCCCTGGTCTCAGCAGTACTTTGTTCATTGTCTACTGTCACGGTGCAATACGTCAGCTGCAACTCTATTGACATACAAAACATGCCAAGAAGATTAGGAAGTAAATTATTTGGAGGAGAGATGAAAGGTCAAACTTCACCCACCGCAAAACCAGGCATTTAAAAACAAACAAACAAAAAATTGCTCTGTGACAACTAAGTACAGTTCTAGAAACATGTGGAACCTGCCAGTTCACAAACTGGACATGAGGGAACTGCCACCCACAGCTGAGGTAAGCAAAGCGTAGCTAGAGCCACGTGGGAAAGGTGGGACTGGGTCTGTTCTGAGTGACAGAGGTGCAGAAAGACCAGCGCTACTCAGAGTGACGACACAGAGGAAACAACATAAAAGGCAGGAACTGTCTGTTCCTGTGGCCTGTGCCTCTGATATGTGTAATATTCCACTCGTGAGCCTCACTTTCAAGAATATACGAAATCCAGGGAAAACCTGTGAGCAACAACAGAAATCTCTTTGAAGTGTACAAGAACAACCAACACAAACCATGAGCCACCCTGAGGAATAATTCAGGCCTGAAAAGCAGCACTTACAGAACCTGAAAGTTCGTAAGGTCTACCACTTTAAGTACCTATTTTTGAATCAGAGTGGAGGGGATGTCAGGACTTACACACTCAGCAACCAAGGGTAATGAAGAGAAACTAAAACCAATGGGAAGCAGCAGCTACACATCAGCATCTTTTTCGCGGTTCAAATGAAAGATCTTTCGGTCCTTCTGTAGCCCAAGTGTTATTTAAGAGATGCACTCGCCTGGGCTACCCAGGCTCTGCCAGCATCTCCGTGTGCAGGCACAAATCATTCCTGTATTTCAACTGTCTGCAACGAAACAAAAAACCACACCATTTCTATTTCTCAAACTGTCAACAAAGGCTTTGATTTCTCCCCGCCGCCAGTTCCCCTGCTTCCCTTCTGCTCTCTCCTACAGCTGCTCCACACGCATCTCCCCAGGAAAACATGCAACAAGTGTCTTTGATTTAGTGATGACTCCCCAGTTTGGCCTTCAGCTGTGGTCTCAGGAGAGGGTCCCCTGTTTTCTCCATGCCAGCACAGCATTTACATGTTGTGTTTTGCTCCAGAAGAATCCAGGAAGATCCTCATCAGAGGAGCTTTAAAAAGAAACCAGAAACTAACAGAAGGATGTAACCTGCTTCCTATCAGTTCTTCATGGACAAGTATTCTGTAGCCTTAGAATAACTGTTCTTAGTTGCAGCAGTTTCCCAGACAGTTTCAGCTTTGGGTTTTCAGTATTGTAGCATGTCAATTAGAAGAAGTAATGAGAAATAGAAGTTAATGAAATCCATTTATGGAAATCATGCCCTAACAACACTTTATTTGTGTAGCGACAAAAGACCTAAATATGGCAGAAAACTTGCTTTTAAATACTTAAAGTGACATTGAAAATGAACAGAATTTGCTTTGAGAGCTAGCCCACCTTTTGCTTGCTTAACAAATATTTTTACCTGCAGTTGTACATGGAGCTCTGGAAACAAACCCTCTCTGAAGCCACTTGGCTTCTCAGGAAAATACAGGAACATATGGCAAGTGTCCCCGTGACGTTAACACCGACTAGAAGCGAGAATAAGCGTGCAGGGCTGAGAGAGGAGCTAGAGCGAGGGAAACGTCAAATACAATCAGCAAGAAAAGCAATCTGACTTTGGATAAACCTCTTCTCTTTACCAGCAAGTTAAAAAGTTGCATCTTGTACCAGCAGAGCACTGATGATCAGAGCTGGGAAGAGCAACAGACAGCACGGTTCATCTCATCAGTGCAGATTCACTCACTCACAGACCTTTAGGAGGGTTAAAGCATGTAAAACACACTCCCTGCTCAAACATTCCCAACCAAAGCATTACATCTACCAAGCGAGCAAGAACCTTTACAGCCGGGTAGAGCCACACGCACACGCAAAACCAACTTACCAAAAAAGTATCCTCAGGATGTTGGCGACCAGCAGCACCAGACAGACGTAGGAGGAGAAGCCCTCCGCGTTCTGCGTCCGCCGGATGTCTCGGTACTGGGGGATGTAGGGCACCACGCCGCCGAACACCATGGCCCCCGCCGCCCCCCACGACACCAGCTGCTGCATCGGCACCAGCAGCCACTCCAAGCCGGCCTCCTCCATGCCGGGGGGCGGCGGGGAGGCTGCCCGGCGGGCCGGCACGCCGAGGGGACCGCCCGCAGCCGGCTTCAGCCACGGCCGGGCTCCTGGACGGGATGCGGCACAGTGACTGCGCTGCCTGTCGCACGGCCAGCACCTGGCGGAAGGGACGGGACGTCAGAGCCGCCCTGCCCCAGGTGAGCCGCCCCCGCTCCGCCGCCCCACACCCGGCGCGGCGCTCCCGCCCTCAGCGCGGGCTTCCCGCACAGGGCTGCGGCGGCAGCCGCCCCCGGAGACCTCCCGCCAGCGGCCGCTCCCGGGAGGACGCGGGCACAGCGACTTCTCCGAGAGCACCTGTCCCTCCTTCGCACCTGCTGTCCGCGCTGCGGCCGCCGCCATCCCCCTCCGGCGCCTCCGGGGTGTGTGACTGACACTGACTGACTGACGGCCGACAGGCAGCGGCGGGCCCGGCCCGGCCCGTGACGCCGCGGCGACCGGCGGCGCCTCGGCCAATCAGAGACGGGAACCGCCCCGTCGAGCCAGCGCGCGGGACGCGCCGCCGGGTCCTAGCGCCCGGCGTCCGGCAGAGCCCCGCAACGCCCCGAACGGGGCGTTGCGGGGCTCTGCCGGTCGCTGGGCGCTGCCCGAGGGTCGTTTGTTTTCAGGGATTCTGAAACCTTTTTTACTTTCTTTTAGGTAAGGTTAGGACTCACCTTTCCTACAGGGAAGCAGTAGCTCAGCTGCTCGAATGAAGCTCTGCTTCATTCCACAGATCGGAAAGCTTATCAAAGTTAAAAACACACAGTGGAAGTCTTTACTTCTGATACTTGGATGAGAAGCCTGAAGGTCTTGATTTCAGAGCATCCGAGGCATTCAGAGGGAGTGTACCGATCAAGTTATGTATCAAATGCATCATTGACAGCATCATTTATTCTTTGAATGCCTCGTGTTGCACACATCACTCGTGTGTTGTTGTAGCCATGCAGTTACACCAACTTCCTTCCAAACTCATCTCGGCAGCCCTTGCCACATCACTGCTCCTGAAGCACGGAGGTCTAAACAAGCCTCAGGCTGCAAACAGGAGTAACCCAGATTTCTTCATGTCAATACAAGTGTTTTGAGAAAAGGTTGAGAAATTACACCGAGAAAACAGGTGTTTTGAAGTAATAATACATAGGAGAAACTACCCAGTACTCAACTGGGAATGAGGCGACTGCCTTGCCTTAGGTGGTTTACCCTTGCTTGAAATGGTAAAGTGCTGAATCACAGCATGTTGCTGTGGGAATTTACTCCAGTTTTGGTCACTGAGCAACGTCCTATTTGTTTAGGAGTTAATCCAGTGCTGCAAACTAAACCTACTAGTGATGCAGGACACTGGGCATGGAGAGGAATGATGTGTTGGCTGGAACTCCTCGGGATGAGCAGCTGTACAAAAGTTTGTGTCAGCCCCAGGAAAGAACTCTTCAGAGCATCCTAAGCAGGGGATAACTGTCCCTGTGCCCCAGGGGATCACTGCAGGAGAGTTGAACCAGCCTCAGAGCCAGTGCCAGCCATGCCAGGGGTGGGCCACCGGGCCAGAAAAACAGACCCTGCTTCCTTTTCCACTCTGACAAACACCTCCAGCTCCCTCCTGCAGCCTTTCCAGAGAACTGTTCCATGAGTGCTCCTCTACCCTCAGTCTAAAGACAGAATGAATGAGGCTGGAGCAGAAAGCAGCACAGGAAAATAACACCTCTTAACAGGTGCCTGGAAAACATAGCTCAAGGCTTCTGGGTGGCCACAGAATAACTCAGGCCACAGCAGCAAGACGGGTGATTTCACACAGCCACTAATTACAATTCTTCACAGAGCCAAAGGTTGCCACCACACCAGCCTCTGTGGTTGAAATTTTCTGCTGCTCCTGCATTTATCCCCAATGTAGAACACTTACAGGGAAAACTGTACTCTCTTTTCTGGTACAGCTCTTTCACATGTGATACACGATGCCCACGGCACACACAAGGACCATCTGATAAAGAATACCCTTTACCCTGTCCGTTTTCCTTCTGAGTAAACTTGCAGAAAGGAGCTGACTGGACAAGTTTCACAGGAAGGGGATTTGCGAGCAGCAGTCCTCAAAAGCAACACTTTGACTGAAGGCAGAGCAGCAACATCAGGGATCCGGTTTCCTGACCGCTGGAGTTACCCTTGTCAAAGATACAGAGCTTGAAACTCGAGCCATGCACAAACACCCAAGCTTTTAATATTCACCCCAGGTGACTTGCATTCCAGAGAAGCACCACGGTTGTCCCAAATGCCTTTTCCCCATGCCTGAAGCGTTTGCATTTCATTCACCACCTCTTTTCCACACTTTGAAATAACAGCAACTTGTGACTTGTACCGCTGTTACCAGATGAAAGAGAAGCGATGCCTTCACCAGCAAGTTCTGCAGGGGAGCCAGCTTGCAGGGAGCTGCACTGTGCTGAGTCAAGAGAAACAGGCAGATGTTCACAGTTTGTTTGCAAGAAGCCTCGGCACCCTCCCGGCTGTCGGCATATAAAGGCTGATGACCTAGCAAAGCCAGAGGCTTCTTCTGCACGCTGTGTCCCTTGAACAAGGAACGCCAAGTGACACAAGAGAAGCTTCCTGAGAGAAGTGGGAACACAAGCACAGCGTGACTCAAAGACCTGACCCTACAATTTGGCAGCAGAAATACCATGACTGTGCTGCAAGAACTAGCTTGTACCTTTTCTCTTCAGAGAAAGCTTTCACAATTCACCGTGCCTCTGCCAGGAAGAGGAGATGGGAAAAGCAAACCCTTCCAAATGTGCAGGGGTTTTTGCATCCTGACCTCCTGTCAGACAAGCTGCCTTGGTGTCCCAGAAACATTTGCTTTCTTGTTTCCTTCCAAGACTGAATGTCCAGCTTTATCTTACCACATATGTAACGTTGAGGACTTTTTTGAGATGCCCCTCTCTCTGTCCCGATCTCCCTTCCAAAGCATCCCTGAGCCAGACATGCTTGGAATACATGACCAGATATATAAAATCTCAATTGCCAGCAAAGAGGAGAGGAACAGGGCTTTATGTAACACCCCAGCAACAAGAGTAATGCATTTCTGCACACCAGCTCCTTTATCCCTCTACACCACAGGCTTTTACAGCATGGCATCCTATGGAAGTTGTATTGTACCTGGAGATTGGGACTATACATGTTTAAACAGACTTTTCTTTCCTATCCTGCTACGCTGATTTCTTCCAGCGTTGGAGAGACTGGAATTTCCCTAGGAAAGAGCAGAAGGAACACACTTTGGATTCCATGTCAGCACCAAAGCACAAAGTGAAGTTCACAGCCCAGGCCTGCCAGCCTGAAATAGGATGGAAGCAGATGGCTCCCCAGCCTCCAGGTCACCCTGTATTTTATTTTTACTTCATGTGCTTCATACCAAGAGGACATACTTCAACACAAAGTGACTAGAGTCAACGCTTTTTAATGAAAGAAAGTAGCGTTGAGCAGATTTTGGCATGGAAAATCCATTTATATTGTTATTTTTTCTCTTTTGTTCCCCTCTCTAACCCCCTCAAGACCTCTTCTTTACTCATTGCCAATATGAACTTCTTGTTAGCCTCCTAGTAAACAAAGAATTCTTTACTCATTGCAGTAAATACTCTTATGAGCACCACTAGCACTGCATGTTTACTGCTTCTCAGCTAAACCTCTGCTTTTGAAATCAATGACAACAAAAAAAAGCTTTTTGCTCAGCACCCCATGGATGCCCATGAATGCACATCTAACGTGGATGACTGCTTTTAAAACGTGGTTCATCCTACATGCCCACATTTCAGCCCCTGGAAGTGTATGTAACAACTCAACTCAGAAAAACTGAGCCCTCTGAGGAGAGACAGAACAGAGGACATCAGAACAAAGCCAAGGGAACCTGTTCTATTTTGAACTAATTTGTTGTTAGGCAAAGGATTTTTTGTCTTGCTGTTTGTCTTGTCTGTTCTTAGGTTTGCTGAGATTTGGAACTTTTCCACAACCGTTTTTGGCTTTACAGACACTTCTATTTTTAGTCCATAAACCCAGCTGTGGTCTACTGGACAGTTCAAGATTTGAACTAGGGTGGCCATTCAAATCAGCTGTGGAGGCCACAAAGTAGAAGAACCAGACCTTTGGAGAAGGAAACGCATGATGAAATATTTCCTTCAGTCTCTCACTCTTTTCTTTCCTCCACTGTGGTGGTGGCTGGATACCATGGGGGTTTTGCTCTGGCTCCACTTGCAGGATTTTTATTTCTATTAGAAAGGTAAAGAGGAGAATCTGCAAGAGTGGGGAGATAAGGGTGTACAGAGGAGAAACAATGATTATATGAAGCAGGCAGCAAAGTGAAGGTTCACTTTGATGCCAGAATCTCACCACAGTCACATGCCTTCCCAGACGAGGGGAAGGAAGGTCAAGAAGGAAAACAATTAAGTTTATTAAGAAAGATTCTAAGTTATAGAAGATAATCTTTCCAGCATTTGAGGTCACAACTCAGGAGACAAACTTTTTGTGGTTGAAGGCAGTGGTATATGTTTGGCATACCTATAAAAGTAAGAGATTAAGGGAAGCTATTGCCCAACAGTGGCATTCTCCTAACCACAGCGGCACAGTACACTGGAAACATCACCATTTACATGCCGGTGTGCACAAGCAAACACCTCTGCAAGAGCTCTGGATGCACGGGGCAGGCCCACATGGGAGCATGGCTGCCAGAGGCACCCCCACACCTTGCTATGGGCTTTGGGTTCAGCTCTGTGGGCTTCCAAGTGCGAGGCACTCCAACAAGCACCGTACTTCTACTACTCCGTATTACAAAATTAATTACGTGGGGGAAAGGAAACAAACTTTATATACAAAAAAGAAACAAACCCCAAACTTGGGCGTTGGCGGCAGATGAGTATTTTCTCCTTCACTTAATTTGTCACTCCTGCCCGATGAAATCGTAAGGCCTCTGAAGCTCAAACCTCAGCATGCTCACTGCCCTGCAGAAGTACAACCTCTTCGGGAAAAAGAAAGGCACACTCCTCGCAGATGGCATTTCTTGATTGACCCGCTCCCTCCCCGGCGCCGCGGAGCCTCCCCCGCCCGCCCCAGCGCCTCGCCTACCTGCCGGCCCGGGCCTGCGGGCAGCTCCGGGCGGGCGGAGCGCTCCCCTGCCCGCCCCGCCGCGGCCGGGGAAGGCGGGCCGTGGGCCGCGCCTCGGAGCCGGGCACCATGGCGGCCGCCGAAGACCTCTGGCAGCTGGTGAGCGCGGGGCTGGCTCCGGCGGCGGGAGCGGGGGCCGGGCTGAGGGGCTCCGGTGGCGGGAACGGTGCTGAGGGGCTCCGGCCGCGCGGGCGGGACCGATGCTGAGGGGGCTGAGGGGCTCCCATGTCGGGAACGGCGCTGAGGGGCTCCGGCCGCGCGGGCGGGACCGATGCTGAGGGGGCTGAGGGGCTCCGCCTCGGCAGGACCGCGCTGAGGGGCTCCCATGTCGGGAATGGCGCTGAGGAGGCTGAGGGGCTCCGCCGCGGCGGGCGGCACTGCAACTGAGGGCTTCGGTGCGGGGACCGCGGCTGAGGGGCCTGAGGGGCTCCAGTGGCGGGAACGGCACCGAGGGGCTCCGGCGGGGCGGGCAGGACCGACGCTGAGGGGCTCCCGTGTCGGAAACGTCGCTGAGGGGGCTGAGGGGCTCCAATGGGGCGGGCGGCACCGCGCTAGTGGCGGGACCGATGCTGAGTGGCTCCGCCGCGGCGGGCGGGGCCTAATGCTGAGGGGGCTGAGGGGCTCCGCCGGGGCGGCCGGGCCCGAGGCTGAGGGGGCTGTGTGGCTCCGCCGGGGCGGCCGGGACCGCGCCAATGGCGGAGACGGAGCTGAGGGGCCCCGCCGGGGCGGGCGCTCGGCGGCGGAGAAGCGCGGGAAGACGCGGGCCCGAGGGCCAGCCCCGAGGCTCCAGCTTTCTGCTCTGTCTGGTTTTACCCCCCAGGCGGACAATCTGCTGCATGAGCTGCAGGAGAATTTTCAGGCTCTGACCGAAAAGATAACGCTGAGAAATATCCTCTGGGCGAGCCGGGGGACTCGCTGCGCGGGGGCGGTTTCGTGTTCCTTCGGCCGCGGTTTCGGTGCTCTAGGGAGGGGCTTGGCTTTCTTCCCTAAACATCACATTAAGACATAATGATTGACATGGCTAAACGCTGATGGAAAGACTGCAGAGCTGCCCTCTCCACGCCCGTTTATTTTTCCAGGAAATCCTCAAAGCTTTACAAAAAGTAGTGCCAAGGAGCAGGCTCTGTGCAGCACGTCTTGCTTCCAAGTAAAATAAGCAGCAAATTAGGCGTAGAGATGCTGAAGGTACATTAAAAAAAAAAGCAATCATCTCCAAAAACGCCACTTAAATCAGCATATCCCCACGTGGCATTGGTTTAAAAACAACTTCCCTCCAAAACAGAAGACCTGAAGGGGCTCTGACCTTTCTCATTAGCTGTACTTAGAGAAACTACCTCTGAAAGTGTGCATTTATTAAGTTTTCCATTTTTTTCCTCTGTAACTCAACCGTTCAGGAGGCGGCTGCTTTAGCGTAAGACAGTGTTTCAGCAGCACTCCTATCCTGATTGCATGCATTGACTGGTATCACCTGAAACACAAATTGTTTCTTTACAAAGAAAATCCTCCACTCACAGGCACAAGGGCAAGTCACTTCGGATTATTTACAACCTGAATGCTTGTCTGTTGCAAAAGAAATTGGGATTGTCTCATAATAATACAACACTGTGCATGCTTTGTTTTGCTTTTCTCATAGAAAAAAATCCCAAGCCTGTAATATTCCAGCATTCATATTTATCAGTAAGTTATCTTTAACTTCTTACTGGAAGAAATGGGTGAGCGCATCGATGACCTTGAGAAGCATGTCGCTGACTTGATGACAGAGGCTGGGATAGACAACACTGATGAAGAGCTCAGAGTAAAGGAACTTCAGTTTTACTGTACTTTATATCTTTCCACTTAGTTCAGAACACAGGCAGAACCTGGCATGAAAAGATTACTTACAAATTTATCATACCTGCATTGACTTAGACTTTTAAGTATACTGAGATGGATTTAGAGTTACCTGGGGTTTCCCTTTGCCAAGAGCCAGAGAACACTCCCGCTTTTTCCAACCAAAACCATCTGTTCCAGCTGAGTATCACATACAAGTGGGAGCACAAACCAACCCCAAGGACCTCAACTGAGGCTGTACATTTCTGATCAAACGTGGATTAAGGCAGTGCTGCACACCATTCCCGTCCCAGTATGCTGAGCTGGGGGAGGATTCACATTGGTATCAATCACAGAATCACTGAGGTTGGAAAAGCCCTTTAAACTCACAGAGTCCAACCATTTCCCCAGCACCTGGGCAGCCTGGGCCAGCTTTTTTGGGGAAAAAATTGTTTCCAATCTCCAATCTAAACCTCCTCTAGTGCAACCTGAGGCAGTTCTCCCCCTCCCCAAGCTGCACTGCCCAGCTCTGGCCACGCTCCAGACCCTCGGTGTCCCTCTGGCAGTGAGGAGCCTGACACTGAACACAGCACTTGAGCTGCAGCCTCACCAGGGCGCTGCTCCTGCTGCCACAGCAGTGCTGATCCAAGCCAGGATGCTGTTGGCCTCCAAGGCTGCAGTGTTCAGCATTCAGGAGACAGCATTGCTTCTGTGTTTTGGGGAGGAGCAAGCAGTGTCTTTCTCCTGCCGTTTCATGCTTTCCCCATTCAAACGCACACATCAATGACTCTTGTCCTTTAGAGACTGCTTGCCCAGGCAAGACAGGCATGTCTGTAAATAGACTGATGTCATTTAGGCATCTGTTCTGCTGCCTTTTCCATAAACTATGAAATAATCTCCAGAAATACAGAGGCAATCCATGAGGAGGCACTTAAGTGTACAGAGGCCTTCCTGTTTTTATGCTGAGTCACAGTGATGAATAATTAAACTCCTAACCTACTTACCAACTGTTTGTTTGCAGCACTGAACTGAGGATGTGGGCAAGACAGACAAAAGGAGAAGAGCACCACATGGAAGCTGGGAGTGCACAGTGTCACTAGTCATGGAAAGTGTCAGTGAAACAAATGTGCTGGCATCACATCACTTTAGAATCTGTTTCTTTTTCAAGCTATTGCTAGAAAGCTGGGTTTTTTCATCCAAGTGCAACACTGTTTCCTTTTAGTTTCAGGGAAGGCAAAACCTCTCTTTCGCCTAGAAAATGCCCTCAGGAACTTACCCAGTCAGAAACTTTTCCCAATATATGAAAATGTATTTAATTTCTTTAAATAACATTAACATTTTCACTGTGTTTCTGTTTCCTTCTTCACTTAAACGTTCTCAGCATAGCCAGATCCTCTTGTGACAAAACTTTCCTATTTGCACAAAACCAAACCAGCTGAAATGTTTTTTTCCTGCCAACAGGCTTTTTGTGTACAAAACCACAAAATAACAAAGGACCAAGTCTTTAAAAAAATAAACATTTATAAAAGAACCCAAAATGCAGCTCCAGTATTACTGCAGCCAGACAGCTCCAGGCTTCGTGTCTTCTACTTTTCCAATCCTTTTAAAGAATTCAAAATGTGCTCAAAGTTGAAGGATTTGTAGGTGTGTTTTTTTTGTTTAATATATATGTGTACAGGCATACACACGAATAAACTGAAGTGGATGCAGGGTTAAAAAACAGGCAGCCCCAAAGCAGCGTCAGTATCTGTATTTAGTGGAATAATCCTTCGGCGATACCACCAAACCTCGGCCTTTGCGGGCGCCTCTGTAAACAGTTTCTATAATGTCAATCATCTCTTGCTTATCTTCCATTGCCCAGTTGATCTTGTTGTTATTACCCGTACCTAAATCAATCATGATGTGTTTGTTCCTTTAATGGGAGAGAAAAGAAAACCCCAACACCAGATGAGTTAATACGGCATTATAATTCAGAAAGGAACTTTCCATCCCTCGTGAGAATGCTTTGTAGGACTGAAAAGCAGCCCCTATCACATCAGAGGCTTGCAAAACAAGCCTCAAAGAAAAGACTATCCCCTCCTGTCACTCAAGGTGATGTTTCCCCTCCTATTTCTAAAGGTAGGATAGACTGCAAACATGCCCCCAGTGCTGCTACTTGGTGCACTTATGCTTCACGTATTCCTCATGGGTCGTATTTCTCTCTCACTACTGCCTGACACCAGAGGCAATTGCCATTTTCTCCCATGGACATTGATGCCTGAGCTCTAGCAGCCTCACTGCTCTGGGTGCATCTCTAAAGTGAGTCTGCCACACTCCTGCAGCGTTCTGCATGGGGAGTTTCAGATGTAAAACTAAAGCCAATGGATAATAAATCCAGTTCCCTATCACCGATTTGTACCCTGTTACCCAAACACTGTTCCTAGGCTAACTGGAGAACAAGCCATTTTCCTGTTTTCTCTATAGCAAAGAGATTTCTTTGTTTCCATCATGTACCTGAAGAAAAACATGACAGTACAGGGATCGTACAACTCATACATCTTGTTGAAGTCTGGTACTTCAGTGATATCCACAAGATAAATGACAGCAAAGTTTTTTACCTAAACAGAAGAAAAGAGGAAATGTAAAAGCAATCTGTGCAACCCAGCCTTTGGTTATTTGGATCATTGATTAGAAGCCCTAAGCTTTCATTACTGCAACAACTCTCTTCCACAACAGGGAGTCTCACCCTCACAGGAAACAATCTTGCCATTATTTTTAACCATAGTGACCAAAGAACATGGAAAATGTTCTTCAGTACAGCTGAGATGTTTATTTCACATCCAGTATCAGCTGCAAACACACCATGCTACATCAACACTCCGAGGAACAAACACCCTTCCTGTGCAGCTGAGACCTCACAGCCACGTGCCCAGCCCTGAACAAGCAGAGGCACAGCTTTGTGCCACCAAGCCCACACATTTGGTCTCTGTCATCAGCTGCTTATAGGCTTGAGAAAATTCACCATCCAACATGCCCTGATGCCATCCTCCAAGCATTTTTCCCCTCTCATTTGATAAGAGGGCTCATTAAATGAAGATCAAATTGGTAATTTAGTAATAAAAACTGATAGCTTATTCCTACTTCTTTGCCCAAGTTGAGGGGTTTTTTTTTGGAGTAGCTTAAAAATTTAATTGATAATGAAAAAAAAACCCTTGGCCAAAGAAGCTACTCTCTGGGCAGTTGTGGGAACAGGCTTTCCTTCTGCAGCATTAGAGTTCAATGCACAAGAATCCCTCCCTTTAATGTCACAGTGACTGTCTTCACTCCTGAAAGAAAACCGTGTTGTGCCTTTGTTTCCTTGGGGTGCCATGTTTGATCTGCAGTGGAACTGGGGAAAGTTCTATTTTCTAAACCTCATTTCTACTATCCATGAATGAGCTAACACACAGGCATTACAACACAAGTCAGGAGGCATCTAAACTATGCAAACCTGTAGCCAGGAGGTGTACTACCCAGTGCCTGTGCATTATGCAAGACCTTGCCCCCCATCCCTTCTGACATCCAAATACAGTTTTGGTCTTTCCCATCTGACTACACAAGGTGACCGGTCTGGCGTTACAGGTGTGGTTTGAGACGTATGACAAACTTGTTAATCCTGCTACCAAGTGTTGGAAATGCTATGAGGAACATCATTTCTGCTTGGGGTAAAAAGGTTTTATTTTAGTCTGTAAAACAGGATTAGACAGTGCCAGGAAAAAACATTCAATCTGGTGTACCCTGTGCTGAAACATCCTAGGAGGCACTTCAGCTGAGAAAGCTTGGAGAGGTTGGGCTACAAAAAACCCACAGATGTTCTCAGTAAACAAACCGTGATGGACTTCTGCTTCAACACAGTCTCTAAATCGTAAAGAATCATCACACTTCAGAGATGCAAATAAGTTTAGCTCCACGCTTTAGCAGGAGGTTGGGCTGGAGGAACTCTGCAGGGCCCTTCCAACCCCCACGCTTCTAGGATTCTACGAAACCCCTTTCCCGCTGCCTCCTAAAGCTGGAGTACATCCCCAGACACCCAGTCAGAACCTGCCTCAGGCTTTGTGGAAGCCACGTGAAGCGCCGGGCGCAGTGACCGCCTCTCGCCACAGCCTCAGCTTACCTTCTCAGCAATGCTGTACAACACCTCGTCCATCTTCATGCAGGTCGGGTCCCAGTCGTGCCCGAAACGGATCACCACGACTCGGTCCTCTTCCGAGAGGATGGCCTGGTCCACCTGCCAGCCATTGTGCAGGTGCGGGAGCATGTACGACATCCTGGCGGGGCAGCTGGGCGGCGGGCCTGCGGGACACAGCAGCGGCGGCAGCTGACGGGCCGGCCCCGGCGCGAGCCCCCGCCGCCCCCACGGCCCAGGGCCCGGCCCTCAGCGGCCGCGGCGAGGCGCGACGGCGGCCCCCGGAGCCCAGCCCCGTCCCACCCGGTCCCCGCCGTACCCCGCGGGGCCTCCTTCGCTCGGAGAAACGGGGCACCTCAGCCAGCCCCCGGCCTGACCGGAAACGGAAGTGACGGGCTTTCCCGCGCGAATGGAAGGCGCGGGCCGCTGGGACCGTACCAAGTGTAAAGGCGCGGGGGGCAGGGGGTGGAAGCCCTTAGTGCCGTCCGAAGCTGAGGCGGGGAAGGTGTGTGCCCCGCCAGCCGCAGGTATGTCCCAGCCGCCCTCAGGCCCGCAGTCACTACCCCCTCAGGCCCGCAGCTGCCCCCTCAGGCCCGCAGTCACTACCCCCTCAGGCCCGCAGCTGCCCCCTCAGGCCCGCAACCGCCACCCCCTCAGGCCCACAGCTGCCCCCTCAGGCCCACAGCTGCCCCCTCAGGCCCGCAGCTGCCCCCTCAGGCCCGCAACCGCCACCCCCTCAGGCCCGCAGCTGCCCCCTCAGGCCCGCAGTCACTACCCCCTCAGGCCCACAGCTGCCCCCTCAGGCCCGCAGTCACTACCCCCTCAGGCCCGCAGCTGCCCCCTCAGGCCCACAGCTGCCCCCTCAGGCCCACAGCTGCCACCTCAGGCCCTCAGCCTCGCATGGGCTTTCTCGGAATCTGGGACAGTAGGAGCTGTAAGGGCCCGGCAGAACTGCTCCAGCCCCAGCCCCTGCTAAAGCAGGTTCCCCTCGCTCAGGGAATGTGTCCAAGTGGGTTTTGAAATCTCCCGAGAAGGAGCCTCCACATCCTCCCTGGGCAGCCTGGGCCAGGGCTCCCTCACCTTCAGCACCAAAGGGGTTTCTCCTTCTGTGCCAGGGGCACTTGCAGTGTTCCAGCCCGTTAGCCTCAGTCCTGCCACTAGCACCACAGGAAAAAGTAACACCCCGGCCTCCTGACACCCACCGTTTAGTTACTGATAAGTGTTGCTGAGGTTCCTCCTCAGGCTTCTCTTCTCCAGGCTGAACAGCCCCAGGGCCTGCAGCCTTTCCTCCTCACACACAGGTTCCATCCCCTGGTCGTGTTGGTAGCCCTGCCCTGGACTCTCTCCAGCAGTTCCCTGTCCCTCTTGAGCTGGGGAGCCCAGAACTGGACACAGGACTCCAAATGAGGCCTCAGCAGGGCAGAGCAAGAGGGGAGCCTCACCAAGCCTCCACGGTACTGAGCTGCAGGGGTTAAGCCTGGTGACTGTGGAGCTGGCCTGGGGCCAGGAGCAGGAGGGGCACTGGGACACACTGGGCTGTGAAGGACAGCCAAAAGACGGAGAGAAACCAACGCAGCTTAATTCCTTGGTTGTGGCTGTGGTCATTTGTTTTCTTCTATAGGGAAGTCGCAGCGAGGAATTTATTCCAGGTAACACACTCTATTAACTTTAACTTAAAACACAGGTAGGGAAAAATACATAGATTTATTTTGGCGAAGTTCAAAGCGATACAGCAGCACCAGTCAGCAAATCTGATGGAGACAAGTGGGCAAATAAAGAGGACTACACTGAAGTATTAGTTCAGTGCTCACTGAAGCTGGTTTTACTTCTTTTATGGAGCTCAGCTCACTTGCAGATTTGCTGTCTGGGGCTGTTCAGCCTGGAGAAGAGAAGGCTGTGAGGGGACGTTATCAATACTGACAAATACCTAAAGGGTGGATGTGGAGAGGATGGGGCCAGACGTTTTCTGTGGTGGCCAGTGACAGGACAAGGGGTAATGGGGACAAACTGGAACACACAAAGTTCCACTGGCACAGGAGGAGAAACTTTTGGTGCTGAGATGAGGGAGCCCTGGCCCAGGCTGCCCAGGAGGGGTGTGGAGGCTCCTTCTCAGGAGGTTTCCAAACTCCCCTGGACACATTCCTGTGCCCCGTGAGCGCAGGCAACCTGCCTTAGCAGGGGTTGGGGCTGGAGCAGCTCTGGAGAGCCTTTCCCACCCCCATGACTCCGGGATCCTTTGGCACTTTTAAAGCTTTCTCTGCAATGCAAGGACCAGAACTTAGTGCACATATATTATATAGTGTGTTAGATGTGATTATACATGCGTGCTTACAGGGAAGCAGAAAATCTTATGTACATAGAACACGTGGGGAGAGACAGCTCTGAAAAAAAGAGTGAATGATACTGCAGATAGTACTAGTCCCACCCCAAATTGTCATCTCCTTAACAGGTGTTATGTTGGCTGGACAAGACACCTGATAACTGAATAATTATGTTCAGGAGCAAGGCATTCAGTCTGTTCAAATCCATTTCCTTGATGTCTGGCCAGTCGAATTTGGCTTCTAAATGTATTCATCCAGCTCTTGCTTCTCATGGACATCGCTGTCACAGGAGAAGTGTGGATTACAGACAGAGGTACATGGCATGTCCAGGACAAGCAATGAGTGCTCCTCAGACCAAGGTTGGTATCTGAAGAGCCCACTTCCCTCTTCAAGGTTCCTTGGCATAATTTTAGGTTAGTGCTATCAATGTAGTGTGTTAAGGTTGTACCTGGTACTACCCCAGCCTCAGCTCTTGATCCAAAGCTGCTCACGTGTACATCAGACATGGCAGAAGTTGTGGTGGACTTCGCCTGTCCACACTGATGAGAAGATTAAGGGCCTGTGAGCAGCCTGTCTGTTTTGCACCAGTGGGTTGGGTTCAAGCTAAACCACCTCTCCCTGCGCTGCGCTGCACTGCAGCTTCCTCATAGATCAGCTTTCTGCTGGTGGGGTTTTGGAAGTGCCTCCTAAGGTGAATGCTGCCCTTGTGAGTGATATACTGCAGTGGAAGAGGAAGTGGTGATGGAAGCAAGTGGTGTAACACAGTGCTGCTGCCTTACTGGCATCTGCCAGTCCCTTGGTGTATCTGGCACTCAGTTTTCCCTCACCTAGCAGCATTAGGTTGAGGTGCCACCCAGTCTAAGTTGCTGCAGGTTGTGATCAATCAGAAGCTGGACAACACCATCACAATGTGACATCAAATCTTGTCTTTTATTCTGCGCCTCGTTCCTTCTGGAGTCCAGTTAATGCTCCGAAGGTCATGTTGTGTGATCCTCTGGGAAGTGTACAGCTGGGGAAATCTGCACAACTTTCACAACCACAGGGGGCTGGCAGGGTTTACAGTCCTTCAGCTGGGAAGCAATAGATGAGAGAGATTTCAGACCTTTATGGTGTGACTGTGTTGTTCGTGTCATTGCTTTGTTTGCTGCTCCTCAGAACCAGTTGGTGTTATCAGAAATGCTGTTTGTGGTGAACTGTAGGCCATGGAGACTCCACACACAGCAGCCAGGCTGGAACCAAAGCAGAAGTGCAGGTCAAGACCCGCAGGGCTATATCTTCTGTTCCCCTGTTGCAGGTCATGGCAGAAGGAGAGCTGCCGGGCGTGTTGGTGGTGGATGTGGGAGGAGCTCACGGTTTGCTGGAAGACGTTGCAGTGCTTTTGAAGGAACACTTTCACCTTATCACCATGAAGGAATTTCTTCAAAACAAAAGAGAAATGAGCAAAAAAATCCAGTCTGTTTTCGTGTTTGAGCGCAAGCCAACTATTGACAGGGAGCTCCTAGAAAGCCTGCCTCATCTAAAGGTGGTTGCAAACTCTGGAGTTGGAGTCGACCACTTAGACTTGAACATGATCTCTGGCTTCGGTGTAAAAGTGACCAACACCCCCCACGCCGTGGCAGACTCAACAGCAGACATGGGAATGGCCCTGATGCTGGCCTCTGCCAGAAGATTAGTGGAAGGTATGTCTTAAAGTTTCCTGCATCTTTGGCTTATCTCACTTTTACTATGATACAGATGATCTGTCTGAGTCATTATTTGGGATGCTTTTAGAGGGAAAATGTTTTCTGAGGACCTTGTTTTGAGAGGCCTCTGCTTTTCCTGTATCCTGCTGCTTTTTGAGGCAATGCAGCAGAATACGGACACTTTGAAGTCACTTGTGGTATTCTGTTTGGAATAGAGGGCAGTGTACCCAGGGGGCCAAGAAAGCCAAGGGCAGCCTGGCTTGTATCGGCACTGGGGTGGCAGCAGGAGCAGGGCAAGGATTGTCCCCCTGTGCTTGGCCCTGCTGAGGCCGCAACTTGAGGGCTGTGTTCAGTGTTGGGCCCCTCACTCACTGCCAGAGGGACACTGAGGGGCTGCAGCATGGCCAGAGCTGGGCAGCGGAGCTGGGGAAGGGGCTGGAGCACGAGGGTGCTTGGGAGGGGCTGAGGGAATGGGGCTGTTCAGCCTGGAGAAGATGGAGGTGAAGAGAGACAAGCACTCTGCAACTCCCTGACAGGAGGTTTCGGCTGGGAGTGGGTCTGTCTCTGCTCCTGAGCTACAAGTGATGGGACAAGAGGAAATGGCCTCAAGTTGCCCCAGAGGGGTTTTAGGTTGGAGATGGGGAACAATTTCTTTCCCAAAGGCCTGTCCAGCCCTGTCCCAGGCTGCCCAGGGCCGTGGTGGAGTGCCCATCCCCGGAGGAATCCCAAACCTATGGAACTGAGGGATGTGGGTTAGTGGTGGCTGTGGCAGTGCTGGGGGAACAATTTGATTCAAAGAGCTTAAAGGGCTGTTCCAACCTCAACAACTCTGTGATTCTGTGAATAATGTCTGTGGCTTAACTGTCCTCTGGCTGTTCACTGAGTGGGTTGTTTATAGCTGTGGAAACTGAAAACAAAAAGCATCCCAATCAAATGTTATTCACCATTTCTCCTTGGAAGAAGTGTTAGGAGCTACAGGAAGGCAAAAGCATTGATGACCATCTACCCAATCTCTAGAGCAGTAATTAGTACAACTCTGGTTTTTTCCTGCTTCTGTGAAGAGCTTGTCTAAACCAATGGGTTTAGCATCATGTTGTGGTCAGTGTGTGCCCACTAAGCACATGTTCACGCACCCAGGCTGCCAGATTGCAGTTTCCCCAGACACGAGGCAGTTTGCCACAGACTGGCTGGGCGTGGAGGTAACCAGAGCGACGCTCGGGATCATCGGCATGGGCAGCATCGGCTACAAAGTGGCCCAGAGAGCTGCAGCCTTCCACATGAGGATCCTGTACCACAACAGGAACCGGAGGTAAAAGTGGCTGCTTTGGGCATGTCAGTGAGCAGGGGCTAGAGAGGGAAGCACAGCTCTGCCCCGTGTCCCTGCCCTGCCCAGGCACTGCTGGTGGAAGCGGCATGAGGAGCACCCACTGCTGCCGTGTCCTCGCCTTGGCTCCCTGCTGCTCCTCTCACCTCTGTGCTCTGCCCTGCTTAGCTACCAGCAGCTTACAACAGTGACGTGGCACCTTCCCGAAGATGCAGTCCAGGCAAACCAGGCCTCGTGCCCTTGTCCTGCCCCCTGTCCTGCCAGACTCTTCTTCAAGCTTCTGGCAGCCTCCCTGGCCCACCCAGCCTGTCACCCCTCCTCTCAGCCCAACCAGGTCACCTACCTCACCAGCACCAATGCTAAGGCTCTTAACTTCACTTGTCTTTATAGCCCCCTTTCTTCCAGGCTTCTCTCCCCCTTCATTCCTTTTGCATCCTTAGTGCTAGCTCACATGGCAGGCAGGGAAAGACTGGAGGGGTTGGCATAGACACAGGAGAGAAGGGTGTGCTCTGACTACCTGATATCACCTGCATGCTTTGCACTCTCACATCAGTCACTCCTTCATCTGACCTCTTGCTCCTTCTAGCCCACATCCTTCCCACCTCCCTTTGCCATCTGTGCCTATTGATGTCTTTACCTTGGCCTCTAGCCTGTTCCTCTGTGTGCTGTCCCAGCCCTCCTCTTTGGCTGACTGATTGTTAAAGCCACTTAGAAATAGTTGTATCACTTAGAGGACATGTGCATTTTTCCTTCAGAAGAAAGGAGGAGGAAGAGGCAGTTGGTGCCCAGTACTGTGGGAAGATGGAAGACTTGCTGCAGCAATCTGACTTTGTGATGCTGTCTGTGAACCTGACTCCTGAGACTCGCAAACTGATTGGGAAGAGGGAGCTGGGGCTGATGAAACCCACGGCTACTCTTGTAAACATCAGCCGAGGTAGGCCCATCTGAAAGCACTGCAGGGGACTGTGTTTGGCTGATGGTGGTGGTGTTCCCCCCTCCAACCTCAGTCTGCAGTACCTCTGTGTTATTTGAGTCATGAAGTAGCTGGCAGTCTACAAATGAGTGACTTACCAGAGATCAGATGCTATGTGCCCACGGGTGCTATGGAATTTAGGGATGCTCAGCAGATGTTCTGTTCTCTTGAGCCTTATCCTAAAGACAGTGGAAATAACTCTCAGTTTTATCCCCACCGATGATGAATGGAGGATAAGGAAAAACGTAAGTCCCATTTGGAAAGGATATGTAGGAAAGAAACCCCACGTGGGACTGCAAATCTATTGGCACTGAACAAGTACATGAGGGAGGCTGTAGTTTCAGTAAACAAAGCAGAGACTGAAGAGTGGAAAGCTTGAAGAGGTGAAATGATTTGGCCAAAATTACACAGGAAGGCATTGTCAAAATGAGGGAAAGCCTGAAAGCAGTCACATCCCAGGAGAAGCCTTCTGCAGTGGGCTGTAGTCATTAAAGATTAAATAAAATCTTGGCTCTGTTTGGTTAATGGTTATTAGAAAGACAGCCTGCTTTCCAGCAAGGTGAAGATCCTGTCATTTTTCTCACTGGACCCTCGAGCCCTTTCGCCAGTGGGAGGTAAAGCGGCGTTGGTTAACTCCTGACAAGAGCAACGTTTCATTCCAACACAGGCGCAGTTGTCGATCAAGATGCATTGGTGGAAGCTCTGCAGAACAAGGCTATCAGGGCTGCTGCTCTGGATGTCACAGACCCTGAGCCTCTGCCAAGGTAGAGAAGCCTGTTTTCCATTCCATTCCATTCGTGGGATGCATTTTAAACAGTGTGCACAAGTGTGCTTGTAATCTCCTGGGAAGCCTCTCTCACTGGTTGAAGGCAGAACCTCAACCCATCTCCCAGTCATAAACAACTGACAAACCATACACCTTTCCCACATCTCTCAGTTTGGAGCCAGCCTGACTGTAGGCAAGGCACTGAGGCCAAGGGAGAGGAAGGAGAAGTGGGTAAGCAAGCTCCCCACAGCTTGCTGCTGCTTCTGGGCACATGGCCCTTTCATCTCGACGAGCCCTCGCCATCTCCTGAGGTTCAGTTCTGAACAGCTGGCATGGGATAGCTGCAGCATAAATTCCACGTGTAACACATTCTGTTCTTCCTGTTTCTTACAGAGACCATCCCTTGTTAAATGTCAGTAACGTCATCATAACCCCTCACATCGGAACTGCCACAGCCCAAGCGATCTGTCTGATGGCGGAAGAAGCCATAGCAAACATTCTGGCTGTTCTCCATGGCCAACCCATTCCCAGCGAAGTCTTTCCCAAATGACTTGTGCCAGATGCTGGCCTCAAACCTCACATCTCTGGGAAGACACTGTTTCTCACAGCACCACTTGTAGACTGAGGAAAGGTAACCTGCCCCTGCGCTTCTCTCGCTGTGATGCTGCACAGCAGTCGTCTCAGATCTGTGCTGTTCTTACAGTCCTGACAAATAAAGTGGAACTAACAAAACAAATTTGTTTTGAAGATTTTAAACTGAGCAGTTGTGCACTTTGATATCTCCTGTCCCTTATTTCAATGAATACCTGTCTTCTGTTCCCAGTACTTGCTGCTTCATCATGGTAAGTAGACCAAGCGGTTTGGGTAACACTCTCAAACACACTAAAGGTGAATTGAGTGCTGATTCGCTGCAGAAATTTGACTGTATCCTGAAACACTTTTCAGCCAATATTGCAGTGTTGTTTTTGTATCAGAACACTGAAGCCCTTTGAAGTGATTGTAGGCCCAAGGTTTTCTAATGTAAGAACTCTGCTTCATCTACATGTTAAATCAAAGTAAAGTCCATCATTGGAAAAGTAGTTTTGATTTTCCTAGGACATCCTTCAAAACCCAAAGTAAACCCCAAGAGGTTTAGTTCCTCTGTGCAGACAGAGGATGCTTTTGTCTTGGCTGGCCATGAAACAATGGTAGATCCACCACTGAAATCTGAGGGCTGAGGGCACAGCCTGGCACAAAACCAGTGCTTGGTGCCAAGGAGGCCCAGGGCCAAGCTGCTTCTTCCCTTCTCTTTCCTAAGAGCAAGCAACAGAGTCAGAGAATTCTGTAAAATATTTCTCACCTCCACAAAATTGGGAAGCCTGTCCACTACTCTGCAGTATGGTCAGGCTCCTGAAAGGGATGGTAAGGTGAAGTTTTGCACAGGGATTGTAGACAGGCCAAGGGTTAGACATCCTGGTGCACAGAGTGAGATACTACTAAGGAGATCACAGTAAGGATTACAATAGCAAGATGACAGCAAGTATCCACTTTTGGGAGTTTAAGGTCAGCCCTTAAACAGCTCCCCACACAGCTCTTCCCAAGATTCCTGTGGAAAATCAGGGAGCTGTAAATAGTCTGTGCAAAAAGCAGACTATTCACAGGCCCTCTGAGAACCAGAAACTCAGTGATTCCTGCAGAAAAAAACCCCAAAGCTCATGTTTTTATTGGAGAGCACAAGTCCTGCTTGGAGAAGCAGGAGAAACTTGGAGAATGCTTGCCTAAGCATCTATGCTTGTGTTACCTTATGACAGCCTCTGGAGAAGGCACTGCTGTTGCAGAGCCACTGGTGTCACCTCAGGACAGGAGGCTGCACAGATCTCTGCCATCCAGCATTTACAAATTAACCTGGTAGCTCAAAGTTCCTGATGCAGCTATGCAATTTATTTTCACACACTAGACTGGGTGCAACACTTTCCTGAACTTCCTCAGACGTGTCCATTTGTGATTTCAGGGTAGGGATCTGAAATGAAGTGAGTA
This sequence comes from Colius striatus, assembly GCF_028858725.1. Classification (NCBI taxonomy): domain Eukaryota; kingdom Metazoa; phylum Chordata; class Aves; order Coliiformes; family Coliidae; genus Colius; species Colius striatus. The sequence goes on from NC_084762.1 coordinate 1,506,911, forward strand.
ATGAGAAATCATTGTGTGTTACGAGCCTGGTGGCAGTGGTGTGAAACCTTCCAGGCCATGAGGGACAGAGCTTGTTCAGACTTAATTCTGTGCATTCCTGTGTGTATAACTGGTGGTGTATTTAAAGGAGCTGCTTCCTTGTCTGGTTTATTTCCCTTCCTATCTAGAAATGTGGTTTATAAGGTGCCTTAGATGTGGTGAAGCAGGACGTGAAAGTGGTTATTCTTTGAAACGTCTGGAAATAATAATATGTCTTTCTTCTGACACTTTATGTCTTTATTCTCTCTGCAGATGATGGGAGGAGGAGAGCTACCTGGGCTTCTGGTGCATGAAATTGGTGGTGTCTGTGGGATACTGCACAGCCACGTGGCGTTCCTGAAGAAACACTTCTGCCTCATCACCATGAAGGAGTTTCTTGAAAACCGAAAGCAAATGAGTAAGAAGGTCCAAGCGATCTATTTGTGGTGGCACAGGCCAGCCATTGACCGAGAGCTCCTCCAGAGCCTGCCAAACCTGAAAGTGATTGCCAACTCAGGAGCAGGCATGGATCATCTGGACCTGGAACTCATCGCTAGCTTTGGAGTGAAGATGGCTAATGCTCCACGTGCCGTTTCCAGCAGCACAGCAGATACTGGGATGGCTTTGCTGCTGGCATCTGCTAGAAGACTAGTGGAAGGTAAGATCTCTTTTCATAGAATCCTTCTGGTTGCAAAAGATCTCTGAGATATCATCAAGTCTAACCACTCACCTCACACTGCCACTTTTGTGTCCCGAAGGTCATATGAGATTTACCTACCATTGACTTGACTTTTCCTAGAGTAATCTGTAGTGCACACAGCTCCACATAAGCTGTGAAAATCTAAAGATGTTGGGTTGGCAAATTGCATAACTGGGATCTTCACCTATTTTGTCGCTCATAAATAAAATGATTACATTATTATGTATAACATACATAACCTGTATTCCAAGCAGGTATAAATAAAACAAGGTGAGTTTAGTATTCAGAGGTGTCCAGCCTGGGTTGAAGACACTCCAGCAGAATCTAATCACAATGGATTAAAATGTGACTTTTTGCTCTATGGACTTAGAAGCTGGAATTTACCCTTTTATAATAAATATGGCTGTAGAGTTAGTTTAACAGCCTCAGGTGAGTGACACAGCACAGTATGCTTCCTACACATGAAAACTACCAGTGTCACACCTCCTTCAGCAGGGCATTCTCAGTGACTGTGCCTTTTGGCTGAGGTCAGACACTTGTTGATGTGATGGCCTTGCAGTGCTACTGACCAAAGATGGGGGATGCTATGGTGAGAATAATAATATGGTGAGGGAGGTCACATGCATGTGGCAGGGAAAGATGGAATATTAGGAAGTCACTGGGGACATTACAAAATCCATTGCTGTTCAAACTGGGTGTTTGTAACCGTGCAAAGTGTGCTATAGCAGCACAACAAGCCCAGACCCTTCTGCCTTGTTCCTCTGTTTGGTCCCACTCATTTCCTACACAGGAGTGTTCTTCTTGCAGGCTACCAAATTGCAGTTTCTTCCACTGTGGAGTACTCTAAAGCTGATCTTCTGGGAGTTGAAGTTACTGGAGCCACTCTGGGGATCATTGGCATGGGCAGCATTGGGTATAAGATTGCTCTGAGAGCCAAAGCGTTCAAAATGAACATTTTATACCACAACAGGACACGGAGGTAAGGACGAGTCTTGACTCTAGTTATAGCAGAAACTCCTTTTTAGTCAGTGTGTCCTTGTCAAGGAATTATGTCAGGAATAAATACAGCAAGAAATGAGGGAATGGGGCCAAGATTAGAACAAAAGAAGAATAAAGAAGGGTTGCCTTCAGAGCTGGCACTGATGAGTTCTGGGGAGTGCCACTGCTCTGGTTTGGGCCATTACTGCATCCAGTGAGGTGCATTTTCCCCACGGGGATCCTGCAGCAGGGACTGTGTGCTCCCCCTGCTCAGTGCTTCGCCTTACCCACTTGCAGACTTTAAAAGAAAGCCCTGGGCCATGCCCTGCGTGGCTGTGGGTCAGGCATGCAACCCATCCCCTGTGCAGCCTCAACAGCAGGCTGAGGCCATATTCGCCTTTGTTTGCCAGCTCTTTGCTAGGTGACTGTGATAATCAGACCCTTCAGCTGGTATACCAACGAGCAGCACTGAGGGAAGCCTTTCCACGGCTGCTGCCCTGCCGCCCCGTGTTTCCCCCGCCAGGAAGGCTGAGGAGGAGCACGCTGTGGGTGCCGCTTACTGCCAGGAGATGGAGGACTTGCTGCAGCGGGCAGACTTTGTGCTGGTGGCGGTGAGCCCGACGCCTCAGACACGCAGGCTGCTCGGGGAAAGAGAGCTGGGGCTGATGAAACCCACAGCTACCCTCATCAACATCAGCCGAGGTAGGGCCCAGAGCGCTGAGAGGAGAGGGGTGGCTGGCGGTGTGCCCAGGCAGCCCCGCGCTGCTCTGCGCCCACCCTCTGCCCCTGTGCACTCACAGGCACCCTCACCCCAACCCAGGCGCGGTGCTGGACCAGGAGGCGCTGCTGAGGGCCCTGCAGACCGGGGCCATCCGGGCCGCAGCGCTGGATGTCACCATCCCCGAGCCCCTGCCCAGGTGCCCACCACCCCTGTTCCTGCCATCAATGCCAGCGGGATGCAGCCCAGATGCCGTGTCTGGGAACAGGCCAAAGGGAAGCCTGGGCGCCAGGAAAGGCAGGAGGGGGCTTGTGTGCCCATCACACCCCCTGCACAGAATCACCATATGAAGCCACAGCATTCAAGTGCTTCCCAGCGGCTTTATCTGAAGGCACAACTGGCTGTGAATGGGGGGAAGCTGCTTGAGCCATCTCTTCAGAGATCTGCTGCATTGCCCCGAGGGTTCCCTTCCCCCAGCCTTGTTTCCCACTACAGATCTCTTGGGCCCAAGGGCTTCTGTAAAAGCCACCTCTACCAGAAGGGTGCCCCAAAGAGCTAACTGCTGCATTTGGGTTGGGGGAAGAATTTGGTCTTGTGTCTGTGTGCCAGGAAATTGCTGTCCCTCACACCATTGTGTAGGGTTAATGTGTCAGCAGGGCTTAATCCTTCCTCTGACATAGTTCAAATTGCTGCCTAATGGCAAAAGTCTGATGCTGGATAAGAGAGCAGGGTATAAACTCTGGACATCCCCGTTAATGTCTGAAATTACCTGAAGACAGATGATCAGATCCTGTGGATGTTAAATGGGACTTCTAGTAGATTAACTTTATATTTAAATACAGCACAAAAGCCAAAGTAGGGCTCCTCTTCACTGGTGCAAACAAGGATAGGTTACCTAACAATCTGTTTTCTCCCTTTCTTCCAGGGATCACGGCTTGTTGAAGTTAAAGAACGTCATTGTAACACCTCACCTCGGCTGTAAAACGGAACAGGCTGCCTACATGATAACAGAGGAAGCAGTTGAAAACATCCTGGCAGCACTGAATGGTCTCCCCATGCCCAGTGAAGTGCTCCCTAGCTGATGTGCAAAAAGGTATTGCAGCTCTCTTTTTATTCTTCTCTTTCTCCCCATCAGCTCTAAAGGTTTTTATTATGTTTTCTGCATTAAGAGAAACTTGTTCCAAGTGGGCACCCAAAGCTCTGTCTTGGCCTCACCTGTCATTAAAAGCCAGCTTTTACATTTCAATGCCCTTGCAAATGGAAGGAATACATTACTTTGCACTTCCAACCGCAGGTAGCTGCATGCAGGCCTCAAGTGGCACTAGCAAAACCAAATTCTCATTGCCAGTGCCCATCCCATTAGGCTCCCTAGTCCCATTCACTTTGTTCCCATTCTATTAGCTATTGAAACCAACAAACTAAGTCTCCTGGCTAGAATGTTGCTGCCTTTCCATTTGAAAGTCTCCATTTAAACTGCCTGCTGAGAGACAAAAGTGCCAGTGTTCAGAAGCCTACTTGGGGCCACTTCTTTAAAGCAGGCTGGATTTTAGAAGACAAAGTACTAGCTGAAAGGAAAATTCATCTTGGAGATGAGCATGCTACTGTGTAACACCAAATGGATGTGCAGTCTGCCTCCAGGCTTCCAGCTTTGTGCAAACATTTGGAAGAACACTTGGAGCCCTCTAAGCCTCCAGCACCCTTCTGTGAACTAGTGGGGATGCAAAAGTCTCTGAAAACACACACAGCAATAAAATCCAAATCCACGCCTTTGCCTTGGATCGCTGCTTCTGGACATTCACAGGAATATCTGTATTGGAAGGAAGATAACACAGGGAGCTTCACTGCTGTAAACAGGAAAAAAAGGCTTTGACAAAATGGTTTTGCTAATGAAATTATTGTTATAGAACAAACCAAAAAGTCCCGTGGCTTTCCTCCACAAGAAATAGCACCTGTGTTACAATTAATCATTCCAATCTCACTGGAAAAAGATCTCTGTAGATAGAAGAATGCTCATCCACCTGACCCAAGCTTTGTTTGCTGTCTTCTCAGTTGTTTTTGTGTCCTCTCTGCTACCTTAATACAGGTCCCAAAGACAAATAAACCAATTCACAACTCAAAGTGGCAGTGCTATGCCTTTAACTATGTTGTGTGACTTTCTGAATGGTGTGATTATTTCATCTGTCAGTCAAATTCATAGCAAAGCTGCCATTAAGTGCCACTGGGATTTTGACTGTGGCAAATGCTCCTGCATCTTTACAGAGCCATTTCCACTTCTTTTTTCTTGCAGAAGGTGGGTGTTGGGGCTTGCCAAAAGACACTACCTTTCACCTGTTTAACAGGCTGTGATGACCCTTGTAGCTCAGGGAAACGAGATGTTGCAGTTTTCCAGGAGCAGCATGTAGGCTGCCAAGAGCTGTGAGACTGTTCCAGGCAGCTCCTAGTTGTGTGATGTGCAGGCACACTCAATATGCCTCTCATTGTCACCTCTGTGACCTTGGCAAAAAGAAGTTATGTTGGTTCTTTCAAAATAAAGGCCTAAGCAACAAATGACAGAGCTGAAAACAAAGCTGCAAGAAGGTAAAATAGCAGAGACGAAAAAAAAAACCCTTTTATTAGGTCGATATCCCGCAAAGCTAACTGGCAAAGGCCACACGAGGTTTTGCACCTGCACACTTTTCTCCAGACACAGCTCAGCAGGCACCAAACCAGAACCAGCGCTTCATTTCGCTTCTGCCTGCAACCACAGAACATGCTTGGCACTTGCTTGCAGTTTTTTACTTCTCTTTTTGCAGATATTTCAGGAATCTGAGCTGACCAGTCCCTGCTGTAGCGGTTAAGTGCTCCCTGGCAGTGGGGTGCTTTAGGCAGGAAGACGCAGTGCTAGCCAAGAGGATCCCTGTCAGTCACTGGAGTGATGTGTTGACTGGCACACAACACCTAAGGACTTGGTATTCCATAGACCGGAAGTCCTTAATGCAAGGACAGCTTCCCAAAATACCTGCAGGAAGCAACTGCTTCTCAAATTACACTGCAAAAAACCAGCCCTTTGATTCCTGCCTTTCATTAACCTGTAAGTATTGATTGAATAGTGTGAAGTTAACTGACCTGCAGTTAAGGAAACCTTCCTGTGCTCACTTGATGCTGTTTTCCCACCTCTGCTTTCCTGCTGTGCTTGCAAAAAAATACACCCAGTCTCAGGACCACTGAAAATGGATCACAAAATGCCATGGCCACGGAAGCAAAGAGATGATCCATCACAGTTCACTCCATCGGCTCAGGTTTGTTTGAAACATTTACACAGGCAAACAGCAGAGGCTGTGGAATCAAGTGCTGCTACTGGGAAAGCTGGCCCTGCCTACGGCAAGCAGACAGGGCAGTGATAGCACCTCGTGGTTTAGAGTCAGTGAAACAAGCTGCAGGATCAGAGTGTTGTTTGGGTTGGAAAAGATCTTTAGGATCAGTGAGTCAACAACTATTACAACAACATCAATGTTGTAATAACGATACAAACTCATCAGTTGTTACCCTGCTGGTGGTTGTTGGGTGTCATTTGCTTGTGTGTGTTTCAAGTTCAGGCAGTTAAACTTTAAAGTACAAATTCATTAAGTATCAAGATGGAGTTAGAGATTCTTAGTTAAGTCTGCTTGAACAAACCCTAAAGCAACAAATCCTAAAATGCTTACACATTCCGTTTCATGGAGGCTGCTTCCAAGTTTGATGAGAAGACATAATGGGTGATCTTTTAACTGACTGCTCACCTAAGGACCCCTGGGATCAAAGTACCATCATAAAACCTTTCTCAAAGACACAAATCCTTCTCAGTACAAGGAAGGAGCTCTACCATGTTTTAGCAAGGGTAAAAAACCCACCAAGCTTTGGAAGAACAACACAGTCCATGAAGTCAACAACTGTGAGTGAGCCAAATGATGGAGCAGTTTGCCAGGGGAGCCAAAAAAACCAAAGGAGCATTACCCTTTTTAAGCAAAAATCCAAGGCATGAAGGAAATGGGTGTGTTGTGTGGTTAGATGTGCAGAGAATCTGATGGCTTCAGAGTTTTTATGTGCAACTTGAACGTCTTATTCTGCAGTTAGTGGCCCAGAGCTGGTAGGTCTCTACAGGAGCGTTATCCGTGTGGCGACATACATGCAGCAGGGGTCAGGAAGCCATTTCTGTTTTGAGTGACTGAAGGACTGTTTGAATTGCCTGGATATAGAAAGTCACAGGGTGTGGACAGCAACCAACCAACAGTTGCTGCAAGCTGATGAAGCACATGATCATGCCCCAAGTAGATTTAGTTTGCAGAGTGCCTCAGAGACCTCCATGCAGTGTGTTAAACTGAACTGCATTGTTTTGTGGTGTGCTGTTAGCTTTCTGTTCCAGAAAGGGATCTATGATACAAACATTGTGACAAAATTCCCTGAAACTAATGAAGTCTGTGGGTATGGTTGGACTCATTGACCTCAAAGGTCTTTTGCCAACCAGATTCTGCAAGTATTGAATGGTCTATGAGCATCACTCCCATTGTTAAACCAAGGTGTCCAAGTCATGCTGCAGGGCAAGCTGCTGCCTGCAGTGGTAATAAGGTGCTTGCAGAGTATTCGCTCCTTGGGGTTAGACTTTTGAGGTTGCTGCATTAGCCTAAAAGGCTTTTGTGCAGTGATGTGTGATACATTCCCCAGGTGTGATGTACAGACTATCTTAGGCAGGAAAACAGGTAAGGACATACATTTCCCATGTCTATGTTATGTGCTTTGAAGCAATAGTATATGTGACCAGGATTCGGGGGCAGGGCATCTGGTCTGACAAAGCTGTTGTTTCAGGCAAGGTCACCCCAAGTGATGCCTCCCTGGAGGGGTTCCAAAGCTGCGGGGCTGAGAGCTGTGGGTTAGTGGTGGCCGTGGCAGCGCTGGGGGAACAGGAGGAGCCTAAAGGGCTTTTCCAACATCAACGACTCTGTTACTGTGTGATTTCGGTTGGAAAAGCCCTTCCTGCGTGCCGTGAGATCCGCCTCTGGTGTCTGCCGGTCAGAGACCACAGTAACTCCCGTGCAAACGTGCACCGAGCAGCAGAGCCCCGGTGCTACCGGGGGGCCCCTGCGGCTGTCCCGCGGGGCTGCGGGGCTCACCGCCGCTCCCCGGCACCCCCTCCCGCGGCCCGGCGGGCGGCCAGCGCGGTCTGCGCCGGCTCCACGGGCCGGGGCCGGCTCCGCTCCGCCCCCGCTCCCGCTCCCGGGCCGGGGCAGCGGCGGCAGCGGGGCGGGCGCGGGTAGGTGCCGGGCGGCAGCGGGGCGGGCGCGGGTAGGTGCCGGGCGGCAGCGGGGCGGGCGCGGGTAGGTGCCGGGCGGCGGCAGCGGGGCGGGCGCGGGTAGGTGCCGGGCGGCGGCAGCGGGGCGGGCGCGGGTAGGTGCCGGGCGGCGGCAGCGGGGCGGGCGCGGGTAGGTGCCGGGCGGCGGCAGCGGGGCGGGCGCGGGTAGGTGCCGGGCGGCGGCAGCGGGGCGGGCGCGGGTAGGTGCCGGGCGGCGGCAGCGGGGCGGGCGCGGGTAGGTGCCGGGCGGCGGCAGCGGGGCGGGCGCGGGTAGGTGCCGGGCGGCGGCAGCGGGGCGGGCGCGGGTAGGTGCCGGGCGGCGGCAGCGGGGCGGGCGCGGGTAGGTGCCGGGCGGCGGCAGCGGGGCGGGCGCGGGTAGGTGCCGGGCGGCGGCAGCGGGGCGGGCGCGGGTAGGTGCCGGGCGGCGGCAGCGCTCCGCAGCCCGCCGGCCCCGGCCCGGCGCTCGCTCCCGCCGCGGCTGTCCGGGCTGTCCGTGCCCCCCGCGGGCTCTCAGCCGCTCCTTCGGGGCCGGCGCTCCGCGCCCCCTGTGCGGCACTCAGGCACGGATGAGCCGCGGATGCTGCCCGTGACGAGGGCGCTGGGGGCAGCCTGCGGGACTTTGGCTTTCCCCTGAGCTAACGACGGACTTTGATTCCTTCCAGAGTCGAGGGAGTGAAGAGTCGTCAGGAGACTGAAGGAGACCGAGGGGAAAGAAGACGAGGTAAACTTATGTCTCTCGAGTGCGTAGTTGAGGAATTACAGCTCAGTTATATTAAGCAAGGTTCTCCATGACCTCATTAATAACTTCAATAATGTTGGTTAATTGATTGATATGGTTACAGTTGGTGGCCATCAGAGGCACAGCTGTGTTTAGGGTCGGGCCTCTCGCTGCCAGAGGGACACTGAAGGGCTGGAGCGTGGACAGAGCCGGGCACAGAGCTGGGGAAGGGGCTGGAGCACAAGGGCGCTGGGGAGGGGCTGAGGGAGCTGAAACAATGTTTGCTTGACTTACTAAGAAGACTCTATAAAAACTGAACATCATGGAGAGAGCACCAGAAAAGTTCTGCATGGGAGATTGGGTGTCTTTAGCCATCTCTGTCACAAGTGGGATGGCAGCACGTAGCGGAGACAATCCTGTGGGGTTTTTTAAGAGCAAAAGCTATAGTGGGTCACTGAAGGACACGTCCTTCTGGTTTGTCTTTGCCTGTGTAGGGCGTGGAGGGTCAGGACCTGCCCTACGTGCTCATTGACTGTGTAGGAGGGAAGCACGGAGTGTATGAAGACCAAGAAACATTCCATCTCATCACCATGAAAGAATATCTCCAAAACAAGGGATTCCTCGGTGAAAAGATCACAGATCACATGTGGTATCACAAACCAGTTGTTAACGAAGAGCTGCTCCAGAGCTTGCCTAACTTGAAGACAGTTGCCAGCTCTGGGGTGGGAATAGATCACCTGGACCTGAAGCTCCTGGCCAGCCATGGTGTGAAGGTGTCCAACACTCCCTTTGCCGTCTCCACAGACACGGGCATGGCTTTGATGCTGGCGTCTTCCAGGAGACTGGTGGAAGGTAATCACTGAGCTGGCTTTAGTCTTGTCACAGAACAAGGTACCTGTGTGCTCATGCAAAGGTAAACTCAGGAGTAGGAATGCAGGAAAATACAGGAATGGGGAAAAAGTCAAGACATCTGTCCCATTGACATGAAGTTGCAGGCAGTGCATGCCACTTCCAACAGGCACGTCAGCAAGGCACGTACTTGCCTCCTTTACACAGCCCGACATTCAGCCCTCTTCTCCCTCAGCCCACAGCCACTTGTTCACCCTAGTTGTTCACCAAGGTCTTGCTTTTCAGGGTTTCATAGCAAGAGATGAGGAGCAGGTGTTTTCAAGGGGGCTTGGAAGCAGGCTTTGGCAAGCTGACATGTATGGCAGACAAGTTGTCCAGCAGGTCCTGCAGCGTGGGGTTTCAGTGAGGCAGCACCTTTGCACAGAGCAAGCAGGCCTTCTGAAGGTGTCACCCCTGCCTCCTCTTGGGGAGTTTCCCCAGCTATTTTCAGACAAATTACTTTTCACAGGGAAGGGAATTCATGTCAAACACCAGCCTTGCTTTGAGGTTAGGGAAGAGACTCTTGATACAACCAGAAGCTGTGACACAGATGCATTCATTTAGTTAGCTGTTCAGTGCACTTAGGTGACACTCACTTGTTACTGTACCTCCCCGCAGGTACAGCACTGCAGCTTTGTGTACAGCACACTTGTGTTGTGGGAAACAGCCCCACAGTTTTCTTTAGCAAGTTTCAGTCAGATAACTGGCTGACTGCTTTGCACCACAGGGCAAAGGAAGCAAGGCCCCTTTTCTCTCGTGGTGATTTGAACTTCCTCTTGGTGCTTGCTATTGAAGTTTAATTTTGGCTTTTTCCCTCTCAGAAACAAGGAAGAAGAAAGTGCTGTTGGAGCTGTTTACTGTAAGAAGCTAGATGACTTGCTCCAGCCAGCAGATTTTGTGTTGCTGTCTGTGACCCTAACTCCACAGACCCACAAACTGATTGGGAAGAGGCAGCTGGAGCTGATGAAACCCACGGCTACTCTCATTAATATCAGCAGAGGTAGAGTGCAGAATAAACAAGACTGCTTTGTGGTTTGCTGGGGTAAAATGTCCTGGGAAAACCCAACTCTAATACGGAGTTTGTCATGCTGAAATTGTCAGTAAATTCTCTGATTAGTAGATTAGATGTCTGTGATCATATCTCACCTAAACATTTCGTCACTGCTGTAATTGTGAGCAAGTAGGGCTCTCAAATGTTAGTGAGCTTGGCATGTTGGAGCCTCACCTGTATTTGTATCACCTCCTACCCAAGCTTTGCCCCTGTTCAGAGCAGCGTTGTTGCTGAGGCACATGTGGGCAGCCTGCTCTGAAGCCTGGCCCTGTGCTTTGTTTTATGGGGGGAGGTGCTGCTTTCCCAAGTCCCTGACTGTCCCACTCCCATGTGCCAACCCAGGCTTCCTCCTGCCCCTTCCCCATGCTCTCTGCTGGCCCTGCTGCCTTGTGACCCCTGTGCCCCAAGGGATGGTGAACAGCAAGGGATATGAAAATCAGAGTAACTTTCCTCTCAGGTCTGGTTGTGGATCAGGATGCTCTGGTGGAAGCCCTTCAAAACAAAGTTATTAAGGCAGCTGCTCTGGATGTGACGTATCCCGAGCCTGTGCCAAGGTAGGACATTGTGTTTAAGCAAAATATAAATGAGTGTGTGTCTGTGTTTCAAACCAAGTACAAGTTAGTGAGCGTGTGAGAAGTGCCACAAGGTGTAGAAAGCATCCCCTGGACAAAAGAGCAGGGGCAGCAGCTTTCTAGGTTGAAAAAGAAAATACCCAAGAATGCTCCTGATGATGACATGACACCACAGAAGTACTGACTGGAGCGATACGAGGCTGAGTGCTGGGATGAGAACACCCAGCCAGCCTTGTGCTATGAGCTGGAGGATCAACTGCAGGAAGAGGTCAACCATTTGGATGAGGATGATGGCAGTAAGTCAGCTGATACTGATAAACCTAAATGAGGTGAAAAAGCTGCTCCCTTTAAAATGGAAGCTGCCAGGAGCAAATAAAAGACTGCCATAGATGAGTTTTGGGCAGTCTGTGTACTGCTGCTCCTTTCAAACTAACAGCTTTGCTGTATGTGGGAAGGTTTGCTAGCAGGAGGGGTGAGAGAAACTTCCAAGTGCTCTTTGTGACATTCTGTTCAGCGGCTTTCAAGCTGCTGCAGTTGTAGAGCTTTCAACCAGAGGGCAGTTTTGTCAGAACAGAATGTACCTAGTGCAGCACTGAATTCAAACTCGTTGCAGTTCTGCTGCTGCTTTCCAGTCAGATGACAGTTTCTGTGTTGGAACTACATGTCTTTTATTTTTTTGAGTGATCTGGATAGAAATCATCACATAGTGCTGGTGTCTGTTATTCTAAGGTCAGTGAATATAAATAATAAAGACATTGAATGGCATTCAAAGAGCAGCCTTCAGCACACAAAGCCCAGGACAGGGTATTCTTCAGAGGACCCGGTCTATGGAGGGAACTCTTTCCACAGGAAGGTAAAAGACATTGACACAACAGCCAATCAATACAAGAAGGCATTTTTATTTCAATCTTCAGAAGGGTGCAGTTGTGCAAGGGGCTCTGCAGCCAGAAGGGGATGGAGAGCTGCTCATCCATGGGGTGAAACTGGGCAAAGCCTTGACTGTGGCTAAAAAAAAGTCTTCAAGCCTCAAAGGGAGAGAAAAAGCAGCAGGGCAGAGTGCCCCAGGAACTGCTTAAGGGTTGGAAATGGATGGAGGGTCACATCAAATGTGAGAAGAAAGCTTTCTGTCTGAAAGCAAGGCAAAAATAAGAGCCTGAGTCTATGAAATCAGAAGGGTAGTAGAAAGGAATTCTTCCCGAAGGAAGGAATCGTCATTCCATTTGTTTCAATGGAGTTTTCATTCCTTTCCTTACTGGGGAAGAAAAGCCAGACAGTGTAGGGGAGGTTGCACTGCGGGGTGCTGCTACTTGCACACAGAGCTGAAGGGCAGCGAGTACAAGCTCCAGAATAGATATGTGCAAAGACTCTTGGCTGAAGGCTATTTCCTCGTTCCCTCCAAGTGTGCTCTGGAGACTGATCCCCTGTAAGAGCACGGAGGGGACAAGGGCCGTGGCCATCCGAAGGGATGTCCATCGAAATCAACTTGAAGGTGGTGAAGAATGCCCCAGATTTCAGCGTGCCTTGTGCAGGCTTTCTGGGAGTTCTTCTGGAACCCCACCAGACAGGCACACTTTGAAATAGATGCTGTAGTTTGTTCCCAGTGACTGAAGGTATTGATCCATATTTATGTGGAAGGTATTCCATATGGTTAAAGTAAGATGACAGTGATCAAGGAATATTCCAAAGCAAGAGAGAAAGCAGGGATACACTCAGATCTCATCTCCTGGTTAAGAGGTACATTTCTCCCAGCTGCTGACTGATGCCATGTGGTCTCTGCCAGATGAGTCTGCAGTATGTGAAACATCAACTGGTTCATGTTTTAGTTTATCTTACCTCCCACCAAACATGCAGCATACCAGGCTGAGCCATAGCAGGTCCTGCAATGTTGCCTTTCTTTAAAGAGCAGCCCACCTGCTGTGGCTGTGTAAATAAACACATCCTCCAATGACTTTTATGGTTAGAATTTGCTAAACATTATTTCTCAACCAAAAACTTCCTAGGTAAGATGCACAACATCTAGAAAGAAGCTCTAAGGTACTGGCTTACAGCTTTCTCATCATGCTGGCTTGATGGAAACACTGTCTTTAGTGGAACACAGCAGAAAGGCTGAGCAGGTTAAGAAGAATCTGCATGTATCAGTATTTACCACACAAATGACACGTGACAGCAAGCACTGACAGGATTTGCTGATGAAACTTAAACAAGGAGAAAATAGAGGTGAGAAAAAACATAGTTCGTTCTTTAAATACATCTCCACTTTAATACAGTTGAAAATGTTGAAGTTCTAGCAGATTCCACCAGCCTTATCCTTTGTGAACCAAACCTGGAGTCCCACAGTTGCTCATCTCCCTTTGATGCTGGTAGACACACACCCATGCCCTTCCAACAACCCAGGGAAAACTGGACCTAACTCAAATGACTGGCAACACCTCATGTGTTGCAAAGAGTTGGCAAAAGCAGCGCTGACTGGCTTTTTCCTAACAGTTTCTTCTTTGCATTTCCAGACTGGAGCAATTGGGTTTCCCAAAGGAGCTCTCAAAGCAGCAACCTCTGCACCTCCTGAGGAGCTGGTTTCCTGCATCACTGGAGGCAGGTTGATGGACCAGGTACATTTCCTCTTTCTAGACATCCATTTCTCAAATGTGCCTGAAGTGCCTGTCATGTCAATTAAAATGAAAGCTCACTGATCACATGTGAAATATCAGATGAATTCTAAAACCAATTTGATTCACTGTGAGTGTGAATCAGTGCCTGAGACACTCATTAGTGGATGGACTCGGAGAGATGCCTCGTTCTTTTCTGGTTACCTTTACTTCTCATTTTGCCTGAACTATTCATTCTTCTCTACAACACGACCTGGATTTCTAAGAACCATCTTTCTTTTAGCCAAATAAGTCACACAGTTTAACAGTAATTTTAAGTCCATTTTTGTAGCTAAAAATGTCTTGACACACATTGTTTTGTTTAGTAAAGAAAGTGACCTTACTTCAGCTGCATTGAACAAGTAAATGGTGATCATTTTTCCTCTGGAAACCTTTGCTTTCTGCTCATATGAAAAAATATTCATCTAGAATATGAGAAGTGATTTCATTAAGTACCCAAAGGAACACAACTGTTTTAGGGATAAATACCAAGCAAAGTTAATTTGGCCTATAGGTTGTATTCTGGCATGTGACAGGATCTGTTGGTTTTGTTGATGTTACATGATGGAGACTGAGGCTGGAGGTTGGCACGTGCTTCTGTTGCCCTTATGAACATGTCTAATGTTAGCTCAGAAATTAAGAGTCACTGTGCACTTTCCCAACGAGACCTTGGGCTTTAAAGACTTCTCAGGAAGCCTCCTGCTGCCAGTGTCTCACAGCAGAGTGTGAAAACAGCAAGTCGTGATGAAACACTTTTCTGATAGTAAAGTGTGGTAAAAGTTTTGTGATGGTAAATCCCTGGAAAGAGCAGCTCCATCAGTTTGTTACTTTACAATAGCACTTTTGCTGCTCTCATCCACTCAGTTTTCAAGCCCTGACTCAGCAATGTGCCTTAGGCTGCACAACCAACCAGGCTTTTTGAATGGGGTTCATTTTTGCATAACTTCTGCTTGCCTGGCATTGCACTTTGCCTTTGTGCTTTGTTTCTCGGCTGCTTCTTCATCTAGAAGAGAAGTAAAGGAGGATGGAGCCAGGCTGTTCTCAGTGACAGACAATGATAGGACAAGGGGCAATGGGTACAAGCTGGAACAGAAGAGGTTCCAAAGAAACACAAGGAAAGACTTGTTCCCTGCTGAGGTGAGGGAGCACTGGCAGGGGCTGCCCAGATGGGCTGTGGAGTCTCCTTCTCTAGGGACATTCCAACCCAGCTGGACGAGTTCCTGTGTGCCCTACTCTAGGTGGTGCTGCTCTGGCAGGGGGGTTGCACTGGAGGAGCTCTGCAGGTCCCTTCCAGCCCTTGAGATTCTGTGCTATTGTGGTTCTGTGAATGTCCTCTCGATAACAACTTGCTTGAAAACCTGTTGCATTCATCAAGATGCTTTGTAGCCTTCAGTGGCATTTGGGACTGATCTAGGGGAAGGGGCTGTGCCAGGCTGCATCACCAAGCCCTCAGCACAGTAGATCTCCTGCTATTGTCATTGGACTAAAGTGAAGAGTTCTTTAGCTCTTAATAGCCCAGGTGCTCACGAGTCGCCCTGGGCAGCCAAAGCCCTCTCGTGCTGTTGTCACTCCCTGCAGACCTAAGCTGTCTCACAGTGTAAGAAAAAACTATCACTGAATATGTTATTGTCCAGTGTTACTTAAAGGGTGTAACAAGCTCATCCAACATTTCCCTCCCACGTGGCAGCAGAGCTGCGTGTCATTCCCACACGTCACCAAGTGTCTCTGTGTCTCTTGGCTGGAGAAGTACTTGTCCTGAAATACATTTCCAATGCAAACGATGGATCCCATTGGATTTAGCTGACCAGAGCTGTTCCTTTTATCTCAGAAACTGATGGGTTTCTGTTCCTTGTTATCACTTGTTTTGTATTTTGAAATGATTGTTGACTTCAGGGAATCATTAATCCATGCAATGCCTCTCCCTTTTACCTGTCTACATCTTCATGCCTCCAAGCCCTCTTCAATTGACGTTCCATGTTCCCATCCCGTTTGTCTTTCCCAAAGGGATGAAGTCTAGCCGTGGGTTACCCTCTGGAGAGGCCTAAGTGTCTGCAGGCAGGCAAAGGACCAACTTCCAGTGTGTGCAGATGAACACTGGTCCTGCAACGTGGCAGTGTCACCTCCCTTCCCAAGTGACCAAGGGCTGACTCCCCGTCGTTCAAACAAGACCTGAGTTAGCTGAGCCCCCTGCACGGTTTGACAGCTGGAGATCAACCGACCACACGTGTACAACTACAGTTATTCTGCAGGTACGTGTCATTCACAGGCTTTATGAAGCAGCTGCCGTGACAGAAAACTCTGGCTGGTTTCAAAAGCTGCTGGGCAGCTGGGTGCAGGTGGCCCTGTTTGAGCAGGGCTGTTGGACCAGAGGCCCCTCCCCACCTCAACCATCTGTGGAAGTCAGGAGATAGGTATTCCATGGTTTTGCTGTCACGTTCAGCCACAAAAGACCCTTTCACAAGTGCTTTAATCTTAGTCTTTGACCTCATCTTTCTAACACATCCCTGGTTTGAAACACTCCACAGTTCTTTGGTGGTGTGTGTTGCAGCAGTTTGACGTTGGTTACGCAGAAGCCATTGAATATTTCCATTTGGGCAGATCCATATTGAATTGTTTTCCTTTATGAATGATGAGATGGCAGCTAAGAACTGTGAATGCTCCCTGTTAACGAGGTGGGACACAGCCCTCCTTGCACTGCATTGTAGTGACCGTGTTTTGTATCATGGCCGTGTCCTCACTATGAATCACTTCCCTTCCATAGATGGCTGCCCCTTTTTCTGCCAACGTTTGTGGGTCTTGACTTACCCACACCCTTGCTGTATGGACAGTGGTGCAGTAAGGACGTGGCTAAGGAATTCAGAGCTCAGACATCTTTGGTAACAGAAAGTTATCACCCCAAAAACCTCACAACTGGTTATGTCATAGTGTGCTGCTCTGAGTGTCCGCTGCAAAGGGAAATCGTTTTTGTGGCCACTGCTGTACAAATAAAGCAGAACCGTTTTATACCCATGTGAGCTGCACAAACTTCTGACAAGATGCCAGTGAGCCCACTGCTGTGGCCTACACAGGCTTTGATGGGAGTTGGCCAACAAGTTGACCCGCACATGAGCTCATAGAATCATTGCAGCTGGAGGAGACCTTTAAGAGCGTCGAATCCGGCTTTAAGGTCGCAGAGACCAGCCACGTGTAGACAAGCAGTGAAGTGGCCTGGCTACCAAGGCCAATGCAGCATTGCCCTTGGCTGCTCCGGGATGAGCGCTGCACAGCTTCTCACGTGCTGTCTCACAGCTGCTGCTCTGCAGAGGAGGAAGCTGATGGGAAACACGGTCACTCTCTGCAGCTCCCTGACAGGAGGTTGTTGCGAGGCTGGGGGCAGCCTCTGCTCCCAGGTAATGGATGATGGGACAGGAGGAAACGGGCTCACGTGCCCAGCCCTGGAGGGATCGCGCAGCTGTGGCGGTGAGGTGCTGAGGGTCGCGGGGCAGGGGTGGGTTGGGCAGGCAGAGAGCAGGGCTGGGAGCCCATGGGCTTACCAGACAGCTCAGGGGTTCGCAGGGGGTGACCTGGCGCCCAGGGCTGCGTGGCAGGCCCGTGGCTGATGTGCGGGGCAGGGCTGGGACAGCTCCCCGGGAGCCCGGCCGCAGCGACCTCGCCGCCCGCCATGGAGGTGTGAGCCACGATGTGCTGACACGTGCGGCGCCTCCTCCAATGGGAGGCCCGGCCGCCAGGCCTCGCCTCGCCCCATTGGCTGGCCCCGGTGGGCGGAGCCTCAGCGCCTCAGGAGATTGGCTGCTGGGTACCACGTGGTGATACCCGGCACGTGTCACGGGCTCACCCCACCCCTCGGTGACGTCACCCCCCGGTTCTCGCGAGACCCCCGGTGCTGCCCCTCGGGGGGCCCCTGGCGGGAGGGGCAGCGGAGGCGGGCGCATCTGAGGCCCCGCCCCCAGCTCCTCCGGGTAGCCAATGAGAGCGTGGACCCTAACCTCTTCCCATTGGCTGTCCGCATGGCATGCAAATGAGCCGCGACGTCACTTCCTGGGATAAATCGAGCGCCATTTTCTCTTTCTGGTGTTGGCTGAGGAGCGGGCGGCTCGGCTCGGCTCGGCTCGGCTCGGCTCGGCTCGGCTCGGCTCGGCTCGGCTCGGCTCGGCTCGGCTCGGCTCGGCTCGGCTCGGCTCGGCACGGCACAGCCCGGCACGGCACAGCGCGGCCCGGCACACGGCGCTGCCGCCGCCCTCGCGGCGCCCGGCGGCGGCGGCAGCAGCGGAGGAGGAGCCGCGCGCGGGGCGGGGCCGCGCTTCGCGGGGCCGGAGGGGCGCGGCGGCGGCCGCGGCGGCGGCCCAGGGCCCGGCGCTGTGAGCGGAGGGAGGCGGAGGCTGCGGCGCGGGGCCGCGGCCCGGCAGGCGGCGGCAGCGGCGGGCGCCCCCTGCAGCCCGGCCCGGTAGGTACAGCGGCGGGAGCCGGCGGCGGGGCCGCCCGCGGGGCACGGGGAGGCCGGGGCGGCGGGGCTCGGCGGGCTGGGTTCGGCTTCCACGCTGGGAGGGTGAGGGAGCCTGGCCCAGGCTGCAGAGGGAGGGTGTGGAGGCTCCTTCTCGGGAGGGTTCCAGCCCCGCCCGGACACGTTCCTGTGCCCCCTGAGCCAGGGGAAACTGCTTTAGCAGCGGCTGGGGCCGCAGCAGCTCTGCGGGGCCCTTCCAGCCCCACCGCTCTGTGAACATCGGCCGGCCTCGGCGGGATGCTGCGAGCGCCGGCCCCGCCTCGGCCGGGGGCTTCGCACGGGGACGGGCGGGTGCCGTTGTTTAACCCCCCTGCCCGGGAGCGCCTGCAGACGGGTATGCTGAAGCCCTCGCGGTAGCTGCGCCGCCCCGGGGGGTCTCGGCTCCCCTGCGGGGTGTCGCTGCCCGGGGGGTTGCGGCTGCCGCCCCTGCATCCGCTCAGCCCCGGCGCGGACACCGCGGTGCCTTGCGGGCAGCCCCCGGGGCCGGCGAGGGAGCAGCTCCCCAGGCCCCTGCACGCCAGCGACGGAGCGGCTTCCAGAGTCTGCCCGTGAACGGAAGCAGTAATTAGCAGTAATTAAACACTTGAACGGTCGAGGACTCGCTTCTTTACTACTGTTTACTAAACAGCTGTTTAGGGGGACTTTGTTTTCCAATTTCTCTGAATGCTTCAGCGCTAGAGTAGCTGAGGAGCCGGCTTAAGGGGTCATCTCAGCGTCTGGAGATGGAAAGTCTTAATTGCTTCTAGACAATGCGAGTGTTTGAGGCAGTTCGTGGAAAACTGCAGTGGGCAGGGGTTGTGGTTTATGCCTAGCCAGCAGCCAAGCAGCTGCTCACTCAGTCCCCCCACAATGGGAGGGGAAAGATGGAGCATTTGTGGGTTAAGGCAAAACTAGTTTAATAATAAAAAGTGAACTAACAAAAAGAGAAATCGAGTGCAAGAGAAGGTGAGTGATGCCCAATGCAATGGCTTCCCACAGGCTGATCCATGCCTGAGCAGCTCCCCCCAGTTGCCATACTGGGCATGCCAATCTATGGTATGCAGTAGCCCTGTGGCTAGTTGGGGTCTGCTCTCCTGGCCATGTTCCCTCCCAGCTCCTTGTGCACCTCCTGGCTGGCAGAGCACAGGAAGTGGGGGCTGTGGTACCAAATTGCTCTCACACTAAATCCAGAACACAGCCCTGCACCAGCTACTGGGGGGAAAATGAACTGTGTTCCTGCTGAATCCAGGACAGCAACAGGATGCCTGCAAAATCAGAGCTGCAGTGTGAGTGGAGTGCAGAGTTACCTGACATACTCCTGTGGTGCTTCAGCAAAGCATTTGGGAACAAAAAAATAAAGCTTATGAATAATGTAAACAAACAGACCCCCACCATGTAAATCGTCAGAGCCACTGGAATGGGCCTGCCAGAAAGGGGTGGGAAGTTCTCTCTGTCCTGATTTGTAAATGGAACACAAGGTAGCTCTTTTGCTGCAAAGGTTTGTAGTCCTGTGCCTTCCAAACCATGAGTGACTCCCTTTCAGCTGATAAATACTGAAGCTCTGACAGGTAAACGTTTTGGGGAGGATTTCATTGTTTTCCTCAACAGGTTGCTGTCATCAATACACATGTTCAAAGCCCTAAAAGCTGTAAAGACTTGTGATAAAACACTGGCACGGACTCACCCTTGGGAACCCCAATCCAAGCTGTATCCTGGACATCTCAGTGCCCTTTGTAGTAAACTTTCAGGTGAATTTGGAACAAAAGATGAGGTGTCTTCAGAGCAGTACCCGGACAAACTGCCTGTAAGAAATATGCTGTATGATAAGCTGTAACAAAACCTGCAGTCCTGATAGAAGATCCTCGTGAAATGAGTGAAACAAAAGCAAGGAGTGCTCTCAAGGCTTCAGACACAAGGAAGAGCACGCACACACACACACAGAGTTTCATCATGCCCCATGTGTTACTGGTGGGAAGGCCTTGATTTGGGTTGTTGGTAGTGCTGGAGATCCAGTGATGACCACAAAGGGTCACATCTCAGCCTTTCTCACAGTGGATGTTCTCCTGGGGTTTCTCTCTAGCTGCCTGTTTTCGTGAACACCCCCTGCTCCAGCTGAGTGTTGGATTTTGCTGTGTGCATCTGCATGCATGTGGAAGGCACGTTTCCTTGTGTCTTCCTTGCTCCAGCTCCCTACCAGCTTGCTCTTTAATTCGAGGGCCTGTGCCCTGGTTCCTTAGGAACAAAGGCAAAGTGAACTGGTGCTGATTTGGTGTAAGGAAAAGCCCTTGTGCTGGGAGTACTGTCCATCACTGGAAGAGGCTGCCAGCCCCCAGCTGCAGGAGATTTTCTAGACCCAGCTGTGCACAGCACACAGGGCCCTGGTTGTAGCTCCCTGTTGAGCCTGCTCTGACCAAGAGGCTTCTCAGGTCCCTTCTGAGGTGAATGACATTGTTCTAAGAAGCAGATGAAAAGGAAGGCAGATAAGGACTTTCCATTTTGTGGGGACTTCTCAGTTCCAAGAGGTGACAGTGTTAGTCTTTGGTGAGCAAGGTGCTATGGAGACTTGGGCTGTTGTTTAGGCTAGTGCTAAAATACTACAGCACTGCTGCAAGGGAAGAGTGACCTTTGTGACCTTTGTTGACAAGCTGAATGTAACTGGATGTTAAGATATGAATGTGGAAATGAAACTTTAGGGTTGCATCAAACCCCAGTTTGCTGTATTGTTACGGAGGTGTTGCCTAAACTAACAGTAAATGCAGGAACAGTTTGGTGCATCAAATGCCTGAGCAAGGGCTGAATGGCCTGAGGGACTTTAGTGTTGCTGTTGCCTTGGTTCTGTTTGTGCAGAGCTGCTCACTGCCTGTGAAAACTCCATGCATTATCAGTTCTTTGGGAACTGCAGCTCACAGTGGCTGGAGAGAAATTTGCCTTTTAGGGAGTCACCGTGGTAAAAGGATCAAGACTCTCAGTCTAAAGCAGCTCAGGTTTAATGTCGCTGTGGTGCCTGGGTGTTGAATTTGCTGCTTGAGGAGGGGATACGTCCCAGCAGGAGGTTGCCTGAAGTACCGCAAGCTGAGGCTTGGAGAATGTCCCAAATGCAAGAGAAATAGTGCAGTAGTGACAGAGTGTGGGTAATACACTGTAGCAATTGGGGAATGAAACTGAGAGCATGAAGGGAACAAGCTTAGCAGGTTGAAATTTTGTGTCCTTTGTGCTGGGGCATTGCTGGTGTGACCAGAACAGGGACTTGGGGGAGTAACTTGGTGCCTTGCTCACAGACACCCTGTGTACATTTGTTTAAGTGCTGGCTGGATCACCTTGCACCTGCTACAGAAATGCCCATCTTTTTGGACTGAAGACCAGCTAAGGAATTGGTACTGGTTAGGTTTTGTTTGTCTTTCTCCTTTGTGAACCACTTCTGTTTCAGAAAGGTCGCTGGGCGTGGATCTTACACACTGTACCACCTCTGTAAATGAATGGCTCTGTTTGGTGAGGTAGACATGCCCGAAGAAGTGTCTGCTTCACCTCCTGCAGTAGCATCAGTGTGTCAGTGAAAGGACTGAGACGAAGTGCGTTGGAGCCCACCCTGTTGAACCCCCTCAGCTGCCTGACCCGAGCGCGGTGCCCTCCCGTCTTAGGGGGACTGATCAGAGAGCTCTAACCAGACACTGCACAAACTGCTGGTTGTGACTTCACTTTAAAAGAGGATTTTGCATCTTAATTTGTACTCCTTGGATTTTGATGGAATGCCAGTCACTTTGATTTGTTCCATTCTGTGTAGGTTCCTGTTCCTCACCCACTCCCATGGTACCAGAATGTCTTCCAGACTCCTTACCGGTAAAAAACAGTAGACAAGAAGACTAGCATCTGTCAAATGGGGCTCCCTCTCCACTTCTCTCTACACACCTTTCCTTTGGGGAGAGAAGAAGAGGAGAATAGCATGTGAGTTGTTTGCGTTCCAGTTCAAAACCCCTTCAGTTGTATGCTGTGTCCATGAATTGTGCTTTGGGCTTTTTGTCTCCTTGAGTGGTGATTTGGGGAGTAGAAAAAGTGTTTTGGGGGTGGCTTTTTTGCTTTTGATGAGGCTCTGCCTGGAGCTTCTGTCTTAAGGGGGGGGGGGGGTCCTGAATTTACAGGACAGCCTTACCTTTCAAGGCAAGGATTGCATGGTGACAGCGGTGTTGCTCTGTTTTTGAGAAGTGCAGCTTTGAAGACATTGAGGGCTGATGAGGCTCAACTACTGTTCTGAGGATGTTGTTATTTTTCTTGTTAGAACTTGCCCTGGGTGGATGAATTGTGAGGCAGTAAGGACTGAGATATTTTAAACTCTTGTTGGTCCTCTGGCACCTATTTAGGAACACAGAAATAACCAGTGAAGCTCCCGGTGACCTCTTCTAGTGCAGGGTAGTTCTGTTGCATTTTGTGCCTACTGAAGTCTCTTAAATCTCAGCCTAAAGTGCATTTTGCTGTAATCTAGAGAGGGAGTGATAAAGACAAATACTTCTAAAGCTAAGCCCCTGGGGATTCCTTGTGATGTCCTGGGAGCTGAAGATAAGCAACTGACAGTCCATAGCCCAGCTGCATGGGGAGTGGTAAAAGCCTACTGCTGGGGAAGTCCTAGACCCTTCCTGGCCCCATGTTCTAGGCAGAGAGGCAAGCAAGCTGCACAGCAACGCTTCAAATAATGGCCCACAGCAGAAAAATCTGTCCTGTAAACCTGCCTGCTCTGTGTGTTGGACTCCAGCTATCACAGCTTGCTGGAGGGAGCAGGGCAGGGTATACATCCAGATTCTGGAGCAGGGGAAGGTGATAGAGTTATGGACACCTCTTCTTCAGAGGAGACCTTCGGAGGCATATGGATATTAAAGGCCCCTGTCCCACTGCAGCATGTCTAGCAATCGGGGCCATGCATTAATTACGTTTCCTTCCTGTTGCATTAATGTTGTAGTAGCCTGTTTTATGCTGAGGTCTGTGTCAGCTTCCAGCAGCAGAAGCTTCTGCAGGAGATTTTACTAGCAGTTGACAACAAACCAGGTTATCAAAGGGGCTTCTCATCTTGACTGTTCAAGGTGAGAGGAGGTGAGTTCCTCCTTCCTAAATGAGACGGTGGTAGTTTTTGGGATAGAACGTGGTGAGATTCTGGTGCTCTTGTTCAGTTACAAAAACACCTCCAGAACCCAGTGTAGTGCAGAATAGGCAGAGAGACCTGAACAAAAAACTTGGAACTTTCCTTAGAAAGGAGAGAAAAAATGTGAAGGGTTTTTTTCCACGCCACAAAAGTGTGATTCAGTTTCCTTTAAGAGGAAGCAAGTGAGCTTCTGGGAAATATTAACGAGAGCAGTTCTTTGGCTCGGGGCTTCGGGGTTTTTCTTGTTTATGGATCCATTTTTCAGGCTTCTGTTTCCAAGCTGTTAAATGCAAGTGCCTGTGTTCGGGTGTTCCATCATTCTTTTGTGTTTCTTTTGCAGGAAAAGTGCAAAATGTTTCAAATTCCTGTTCAGAATCTTGATAATATCAGGAAGGCTCGAAAAAAGGTGAAGGGCATTCTGGTGGATCTTGGGCTTGACAGCTGCAGGGAGTTGCTGAAGGTAAAACTTTTGACATGCTGTGAACCAGTATGACATGTAAACACTTGGAAACACGTCTCACTTTTTAGTGCCTCTGACACTCCTCTGTCATAGATCTTCACGGTGGGGCCTTTGCTTGAAGGATTGCTCATGACTGGCTACTGCTGTGCCAGGAGTGGAGTTTAATGTTTTGGTACATAATGGTATTTCTCAACAAGATGGGCTGTAGATTCAGTTGCATGTTCTCTGCTGGTGCTGCTTCAGCCAAAGGAAGCAGTGGAGCTTTAATAAAGAAATAGGAATAAAGAAAAGTGAAAGGGGTTTGTTTGTTTTTGCCATAATCTCTTCAGGATTCTCTCTGGGGAGACATGAAGGTTGGAAGAGCTAGAAGCTTATTGCAAGCTTGGCTGCACTTTTCTGTATTCTTGAATAATGTGAATCAGATGAACCCTGGCTTGATCTTCTGGCTCACTGTAACCTGTTGTACGTACGGGGATGCTCACGTTTGCAGGGTCGGGACAGGAGCCTAGTGCAGGCAGAGCCTGCATGAAGTGGGATTGTGCATTTGCCTGAGTGCCAGGGGCTTTGTTTCTCTTTGTCACTTGCTGCATCCTGTGTATATCCATGTGGTTGGTGGTGGGTTTTGACTACAAATTGGTGAATTTCACTTTTCTTGAAGATTAGATACTTAAATGGTCTTTATTACCGGCTTCTTGCAGTGCAGAGGTGTAAACGCCTCACCCTCTAAGCATTTGCAGAGTTTTGAGTGCAGAGGGGTTTGTGAGAGGGAGGGAACAGTGTTGGGTTTGTGTGGGTTAAGCCTGGATTTGTAGCCTGTTTCATCCCAGACACTAGTGTGCTGTTGAAACTAGCCTAGGGCCTTCAGAAATAACTGGCAAACAGGAATCCCGGTGCTTTTGTTCGTGAAGTTTGTGTTTGGATACGTGTGGGGCTCGGAAAACTGCAGAGGAGCTCCAACAAGAGGAACTTTTTTTGGAGTAGTAGCTGGCTTTGGCCTGAGGAACAGCAACTGCTCTGCTGGGATTGATTAGAAGAACACTGTGAGGACTGTTGCTGCCCTGACACGGTTGTTCCATACGTGATAATCTTGTGGCTTTTATAGCTTGAGGAACAAAACTGCTGCTCTTTG
Source organism: Colius striatus (assembly GCF_028858725.1). Classification (NCBI taxonomy): domain Eukaryota; kingdom Metazoa; phylum Chordata; class Aves; order Coliiformes; family Coliidae; genus Colius; species Colius striatus. Next base: position 1,531,698 of record NC_084762.1, read on the forward strand.
AAATAAGCTTCTGGAATGGCTTCGCTTTTCCAGGTTAAAATCGTAGAGGTGCTGTGAAGATTTCATACTAAACCCCAGTGTGCAAAGCAAACCACAGCTGTAAGTTAAGAAATGGAGGGAAAGAGTGAAATAGGGCAGCTATAGGAGGAGGAAGGGAGAGGGGGAAAAGATCTTTTGATGTGCAATGTGAACTTGGCTACAAGCAATGGAATGACAGGACAAATATTTTCATTCCTATATTTTCAGTAACTGTGAAGGGTTCAGAGTTTCAGCTGCACTGAAAGGCAGCCATATGAGCAAGTATTTGAGGCAAAATAAATCAAGTAGTAATTTCTTTGAACTGAGTTTTGAGACTCGTGTCCAAACACTGTATGGACTTCCCACTCATCCCCTTCGTCCGTTTTTCCCCCCTTCCTTTCTTTTGCCTTGCTCTGTGCTGGGACTATTTCTGTAATCAGAACAGGCTGCAAAAAGCAGTTTATTTCTCGTTTTCTTCTTTTCTTTTAGAATCTTAAAAGTTTTGACCCAGGTGAAAACCTCTTTTGTAACACTTCATGGAGTGATGTCTCTCCTTGGGAGTCTGTGGGCAAAAGGAAGGTATGTATATGTGTGCTAGAAACTCTGGGTGTGCATGCATGTGGAGTCACTGAGTTGTTTGAAAGTCCTGGAAAACTTAAAATAGGCCCTTTTTCATGGTTTAAAAGAATGGCTTTACCATCTGGTTTTTTTAAGTACTATAAGTCAGGAATAATCCTCCATTCCCTCTGTGTTGGTCCCTGTACTGCAGCTGGCTATAAGGACTATACATGTTGTTTGCTGTCTTTAAGGATGCAACCTTGAAGATGAGCGTTCAAGGAGACACTGTAGTGTTCTACCTTTTTAGCCTTGCCTGTTGTGTACTCTGAGCATGGTCCTGCATACCATGCTTCTTGTTCCATAGGAAGGGTGACGGTGTCATCACAGAGATGCGAGCGGACGAAGCTGAAGTTACCGTTAGCTTGGGATGAGGTTGCTGTGGAAAACGTAGTGCAGTTAGATTGGTGTATGTGGCTCAGCTTTTGGTTCTGTATAGCTGGGATCTTGTGTGAGGCTAGAATCTGCAGGAAAGGCAGGACTGGGATGAGCAAGCCAAAGGGTTTCTATAGCTTTATATTCTAGCAAGTTTCTAAGGTCCTGTGCAGAGCACAGAGTGTGTCCAGAAGAACAAATAGTCTTGTCTCAGGGCTCCAGATTGCTTCCATGGAGAAGGCCTGGTAACAGCGTGTTCAGCAGCAGTGAGTCTGCTCTTTTTATCCTGAATCAAGTGCTAGTGCTTTAGAAGAGTGTGATGGTGGTTTGCCAGGATGTTTTTATTTGCCTTTACCATCTTCGAAACAAACTGAGGCTGCCAAGTGGAATAGTTGGGTGTTTTTTAACAAAGCCCTCAATGTACAAGCTGACCAAACAAAGCCACTCAGTCTTTGCCAAATTGCCAGGTAGTAGAGAGCAGCCCCTCCTGCCCTTCAGGACTTTTTACTTCTGCTTTCCTGAACTTGGGCTCATGCATTTCAGCCTGGAGGCTCATCTGTGTCTGTTTGCCCAAGTCCTTAGAGAGAGGATGAATCAGCCCCTTCAGCCCTCCCTCAGGGTAGGCTGACATTTACCTTTGGGCAAGACACGGGTGGAATGGACATGAAGGAATGGAATGGTGAAAGGAATAAATGCCATTAGTGGATAGGATGGACTCTGCTGCTCTGCCTCACTCTGTCCCGTCTTCTGGTTTTGTTATTTCTCCTTTATGCACATGAGAAGCTGCTCCTTTTCTCAGGCCTCCTGACTCCAGTCAGCATGTCAGCTCAGCTCCAGCCTTGCTTATTTTGTCGGGGTTTTTTTTGGCTCTTCTTCCACATTCTGACTAAAAGAAACTCAGTGTTGGGAGATAATCTGTGTTAGGTGAGCGAGAGGGTGTCTCCTCCCCAGACATGAAAGAGGGAAGGGGGAGATGAAGGCAGAGCAAGTGAAGCTTTCTGTCTAAAACTTTGGATGGAGGGCTGGGGTTCTTTTTCTTCACAGTCCTTTAGGACAAGTGATTAGCTGTTACACTGAAAATGGAAAAGACACTAGAGAGGGAATCTTCCTTCATCCCTCTTGTGTGGGGAGAGACCTGATCCCTTGCCAGAAGGGAGGAGCAGGGGTCCTGACTGCACGAGTCAGCATGATCAGTAGTACTTGTCTGTCCAAAACCCAAGGCTGATGAACTCGAGCCTGGAGTTTGTAATGTGTTGCAGTGGCACAGGTTTGCCAAGCTACATCTTTTGGATACTGAACTTGTCCCTGTCTGTTTTCTGTAAACAGCCACAGTTCCTTGATGTTCATCATTGGCATCCTCGGGCTGGGAGAAGTCAGTCTTGCAGGATGCTCTGTTCCAAAGCTGTTGCCATAAGGGGGAACAAAATAAGTTGTTTAAACTCCATTGGAAACTCAGTAGGCTGGAGTTAGATGTCTGCTTAGAGAGGAGCTGGTGGTTTCATTGGCTGTTGGAGGCTATTGTGTCTTTCTGCTTGTCTCTAGGTTGTGAGGAGTGTGAGACTACACAACGGGAAGTGTTACAGCCTTCTGGGGTATGTTGTTTGGAGTGGGACTAACCCAGTTTCCCTACATGCCTCTAATAAGCCTCTTTGGTTTCTGTTTGTGCAGCTTTAGGGTTGTGCTGCTCAGTCTCCAAAGAAGCTTCAGTTTTTTCCCCAGGTGGCTCAGAATTCTTGTTTTGTCAAAGTTCCTGTAGAACCAAGGTGCTGTTGTTAGACTGCAGCAGCCCTGGGAAGCGTAAAGAGCAGCTTGGATGGGTGTGCAAGGAGACCACGTTCACAGAAGGATTTTCTGAGGTATCTGTGTGGAAGATCTGTATTTCGTACAGACAACAGGCTTCCACATACTGCTGTCCTGCTGAAACAGGGTGTTGTGTGATCTCGTGGTGGTGGTGGTAGAACTTGAGGTACAGATGGATTCTTTTTTCCCTTTTGCTGGAGTCTGTTTTTACCTCCATCAAAAAATACGTGATCCAAGGAGGCACGGAGCGTGGTTTCCCCTGGGCTCACCTGTATGCAGGTGCTGGGGCAGTGTCTGAGTGGTACACTGCAGTGCTTGTTTGTGTGAGGAGCCAAAACACTGCTGCTATGGAACAGTGAGTAAATTCAGCACTTGGGCCACTTGTAAGTGTAAGTAGGGGATAATTTGCTGATGCCTCCACGATGAGCTCTTCAGCAGCCTTTAGCTAGCCAGTGGCTTTATCTGACCCGGTCCTTGGAATCTGGGGGTTAGATGTTGGCTGTCGCCAGGAGGTTGTTCTAGTGCTGCTAACAGATGACACCTTTGTGGCCGTGGGAGAAGACAGACAAAAGCACAGTGGCAGATGTTGCTCCAGGTCCTCGTAACTGACAGGTCTGTGGCGCACAGGGTCTGGCTCTGCTGGGCACCCCAGTGTAGAAATGCCCCGTTCCCACGGGGTGACGTTCCCTGAGGGGCAGAAGCCAGCACATCTGAGCGAGCAGCCAGGTTCCACTAGATGTGTGAGTGCAGATTTGTCCCCTGGATGCTGTTGTGACCAGTTGTGTGGTTTTTGGCAGGAGCCCAGGTTCACTTCCTGGGAAGCTGATGGAGTAGTTGTCAGGGCTGCCAGCTTTTCGGGAAGAGCAAATAATGGCTATGGAAAGCAGGGCTGTGGAGTAGCATGGAGTTGAGGGAGGAAACCACTGCTTGAGGAAGGGTAGCTAGCTGGCTTGGCTTACTACAGTTCAGGTGTTTGCTTTTTGAGAAGGATCTGTGCTCTGTAAATGAGTGTGCTGGAGGAGATTTCTTAAAGTCACTCTGTTGGGATGCTGAGGTGATACAGAGAGGTCACTGCTGCTTTATCGTAAGAGGGAATTGTATTCCTTTCTCTTACTAATCTGCCTCTGAAAGCACGTGGAGCTTTTAGGGCAAAAAAAAGTCTTTTGTGGCTTTTCTGGGAGAGGAACTTGAGTAGAGCTGTCAGGGAAGGGTGGGGTGTTGAAGTACAGACGCCACACACACCCTTCTCCCTTGTCTCCCTTTCTCCAGCAGGCAGGAGTTGTCCCTAAATAAAATGACCTAAATAACGTTTGAAAGAACTAAGTGAAGCATTAGAAGTGCTGTACGAAAGGGGCCACTGTTCCTAACGGCCGAGGCTTCACCTCCTGGGCACTGCGGCAGACACACTCTCCTGAGCTTGTTCTGTGGGTCCCATCTTTAGGAACGGGCTTCGGAATTGCTTCTTGTGAACTTCTCCCGTTGAAGTATATCACCTTTCAAGCCTGCTTGTCAGAGCCAGCAGGAGCGGAGCAGATAGGTGCTGTCCACGCAGTGTAGGCGTTCCTCAGAGGTGACAGAGCAGGGCGCTGGCAGCCGGCAGCTTCTGAGCGCGTGTTTGTGTTTTGTTTGCAGAGGTACAGGACAAAGCCGTACTGCTGCAGCTTATGCAAGTTCTCCTCCAAGTTCCTTACTTCCTTCAAGAATCACCTGCACCGTTACCACGAGGATGAAATGGACCAAGAGCTGGTGGTTCCTTGCCCGAAATGTGCGTTCGCTTCCGACCCCAAAATAGTGGCAAAGCACATCCGGATGTTTCATTCGCCTAACAAGAAAATACAGAACTATACCGTCAGCATTTTGGATGGCATGAAAGAGTTCAGGAGCAAGGTCATAAACTTCACCTGTCTAAAATGCCACTTTACAGACACGCTCTATTACAATATGAAGAAGCACGTGCTCATGAACCATTTCCAAAGCTTAATAAGTACCTACTTTGGCCAGAAACCCGACGAAGATGATGAGAATTCAGTTGAGCACTACTGTAAGAAATGCAACGCTTCTGCCAACAGCCAGGATTGTTTAATGTATCACGTCCTGACATCTGAAATCCACCGAGACCTGGAGAACAAGCTGCGCTCCGTGATTTCAAAACACGTGAAGAAGCCGGCGCTGGCGAAGCAGCTGAACATTGCTCCAAAGCTTCCCCAGGACGACGCGGGGGCTGCCGCGGCCGCGGTGCCCGTCACGGCTCCGCCTTGCCTCCAGCTCGCGTTTCCCCACAACGGCCCGAACCAGAGCGTGGTGCAGCCGAGCGCCGTTCAGAACACGGTCAGGTCGCTGGCCGTCCCAAGTGCCTCCGGTAGCCTTCCACACCCAGCCCCTGCTCCGGTCGTCACCCTGCCGCACGTCGCTCTCGTCTCCGGGAACCTTCCCGTGGCGCCGAGCACCGTCGGCGTGCAGCCCTCGCCTCCCCAGCCTGTCCTTGTTTCCCACGGGCTCCCCCTCGCCCAGCCCGTGGGTGCCGTCAGCGGGCCCGCGGCGCCCGCCGTTCTTCCCCTCAGTCAGCCGGCCAGGCCCGGGGTCTTTCCCCTGACCCAGCCCCTGCCCGTCCCTCAGCCCGCCAGCCCCGGCAAACCCCCGGGAGCCCTCCCCGCCGGCCGGCCTGTGGCACCCGCCGTCCTCAGCGTCAGCAGGCCGCTCGGGCCCAAGGTCGTCCCCGTGGCCCAGAGCCCCGCGCCGGGCGTCCTCCAGCTCAACCAGCCGCTGGCCTCGGGGGTGGTTCCCGTCAGGCAGCCCGTCAGACCCGGCTTTCTGCAGCTGAACCAGCCCGTCGCGCCGGCCGTTATCCCGGTGAACCAGCCGCTGCAGCCCGCCGTGTCTCAGAACACCACCTTCCTGATGGCGGGCTCGGTGCTCCGGCAGCTCATCCCCACGGGCAAGCAGGTGAACGGCTTACCCGCCTACACGCTGGCCCCGGTGTCGGTCACTCTGCCGGTCTCTGCCGGCGGCGGCGTGGCCACCGTCACCCCTCCGCAGGTGCCCATCCAGCTGGTGCAGTCGGGGCCCGTGGCGCAGCTGTCCCAGGCGCCCGCCGGCGCGCCCTCTCCTCCCGTGGTGCTGGCCTCGCAGAGCCTGTCCTTGCAGGCCTCCCCGCAGGGTCCCGAGAAGAGCCAGGCCATCAGGCAGGCCAAGCAGTGGAAGACCTGCCCTGTCTGCAACGAGCTCTTCCCGTCAAATGTCTACGAAGTGCACATGGAGGTGGCCGCCCACAAGCGCGGCGAGGTCGGTACGGAGGAGAGCCCCGACAAACTGGCGGCCTGCGCGCCCTTCCTGAGGTGGATGACGGAGAAGACGGTGCGCTGCTTCTCCTGCAAGTGTTTTCTGTCCGAGGAAGAGCTCATGAAGCACGTCCTGATGCACGGCCTGGCTTGCTTGTTTTGCACAGTTACTTTCCATGACTTGAAAAGCCTGGTGGAGCACAACAAAACCACACACAACGGGAAGAAGCAGCTGCACGCAGATTACTGCAACCGAGGGTTTCAGCTGGGAAACGACGCCCAGGGCGACCTCGTGTTCCCACACTTCGATTTCAGCACGGTGTTGCCGAGCAAGGACATTGGGCAGAGAGAAGTGCATCTGGCGGTGCTGGCCGGGCTGAACTCCAGAACGCTCGTCCCCGTTTACATCAAGGTGAAGCCTCAGCCGGCGGAAGCGGAGGGCAGGTGCAAGAGGAACATGCTCACCTGTCCCTTTTGCTTCGGCACCTTCGCCAGCAAAGACACGTACGAGGTGCATTTGAAGGAGCGGCATCACATCATGCCGACCGTCCACACCATCCTCAAGTCGCCCGCCTTCAAGTGCATCCACTGCTGCGGCGTGTACACGGGGAACATGACGCTGACGGCCATCGCCGTGCACCTGCTGCGCTGCCGCAGCGCTCCCAAGAGCTCCAACTCCAGCCTGAAGATGCAGCTGGAGCGCGGCGACAAGAGGGAGCTGCTGCTGCTGAACGGCGAGAAGCACGACGCGCTGGCGCTCAAGAGGAAGCAGCCCGAGCCGTGCGCGGCGGCGGAGGAACAAAGGGGTAAGGAGCAGCAGCCCGTGGGCTCGGGCGCCGGCGTGGCCGTGGCCGAGGCTCACGCCGGGGCAGCGCCTTTCAAACGGCAGAAGGTGGGCGCCAGGACTGAGGCCAGGAAGTTCCCCTCCGGCGAGGACCTGCGCCTGCTGGCCCTGGATCCCAAGCTGTACGACCACAGCTCTTCCCAGGGCCAGAACCGGTTCTTGACGGACTACTTCCACAAGAGGCCGTATCCGTCTAAGAAAGAGGTGGAGCTGCTCTCCTCGCTGCTGTACGTGCTGAAGGTGGACGTGGCGGCCTTCTTCGGGAGGAGGAGGAGTAGCTGTTTGAAGGCCATAAACAACCACAAGCCCTCCGTGCTGCTGGGTTTCAGCATGTCCGAACTGAAGAAAGTTAAGCACAGTCTGAGTGTCAGAGGCGAGCCGTTAGAGATGTAACGGAGCCCTTCCTCCCGCCTCCAAGCGGCCCCTCGGCGCTGCTCGCCCGTGGAGCGGCTCCCGGCGCCGGGGCGCACGGCAGCACGCCGAGGCTCCGCTCAGCGCCGCTCCTCCCACGGGAGAGAGCGCCCCGGATTTGCGGGATGTGTTTTGGGCTTTCCACAGTTCCTGGAGTAGTGGGGGTTGGGGTTTGTTTGGGTTGGCTTTGTAACTCTCGCTCTGTTTCCCACTCTTCCCCCGGCTCCCGGGACACTTTTTCTACGGCCGTGTAAAACGTTGGTCCCGTTCCAAACAAAGCCCCGTTTATTTTTCTGCGGTGGTGTCATCTTTTCTAAACAATAAAATGTTTAATGTTGGTTACAACGCTGAGGTACTAAAGCACCACACAAACAGCCACTTGCTGACTCCTGTTTCGAAGCTCTCCTCCTTTTTTTAACCTGTCTCTGTTCTCCTGACTGAAGAAGCCACTGTAGCCTCCCCATCCGTTGCCCCTTGGATTTCCCGGTGCACTGGGAGCAATAAAAGGTCTGTCGGTCTCTTTATTACTTTCTTCCTCAGTCACAGCACCCGTGCCAGTCAGAGTCTGGTGCCTTGTGCTGCTAACAAGGTGGGCACTGAGGGGCCCGGGGGTGCCTGTTGAAGTGTTTCCATTAAGTGACTTGAAGTGGTTGTGTTGTTATGTGCTGAGGGGGTGTTGCTAACCAGAGGGGTTTGCTCTCTCTCTTTGTGTTGAAGCCTGGTTATTCAGATACCTGCTGGCAGCTGCATTTGGTTTCTTTTCTCCAAAAGAGGAACCTCATGGCGTTCAACAAGGACAAGGGCAGAGTCCTGCAGCTGGGAAGGAACAAGTCCATGCACCAGCACAGGCTGGGGGTGACCTGCTGGGGAGCAGCTCTGCAGAGACACACCTGGGAGTGCTGATTGATAATAAACTAGCCGTGAGCCAGCAACGTGTCCTCGTGGCCAAGGCCAGTGGTATCCTGGGGACATCAAGAAGAGTGTGGCCAGCAGGTCAAGGGAGGTTCTGCTCTGCCCTGCTGAGGCCTCATCTGGAGTCCTGTGCCCAGTTCTGGGCTCCTCAGTTCAAGAGGGACAGGGAACTTCTGGAGAGAGGCCAGTGCAGGGCCACCAAGATGATCAGGGGATGGAACATCTTCAATACGAGGAAATGCTGCAGGAACTGGGGCTGTTTAGTCTGGAGGAGACTGAGGGAGGATCTTATTAACATTTACAAAGATTTGAATGGTGAATGTCAGGAGGTTGGGGCAAACCCAGCTGGACATGTTCCTGTGTAACCTTACCTAGGTGGGACCTGCTTCAGCAGGAGGATTGGACTAGATGATCTCTGAAGGTCCTTTCCAACCCCCACCATTCTGTGAGTCTGTGTAAGGCACACCCCACCTGCTTTGCAGAGTTCTGGATGCTTCCTGAGCAGATTGCTTCGGTAGATGGAGCGTGTGACTCGTGTAACGTGTGGAAGCCCTGTCCAGATGTCACCAAAGTCTGGTGGAAAAGATGGTTTTTGTTTGAAGTTGTGGCTGCAGGAGGTGGTAAGGGAGCAAGGCCTCCTCCCCAGGAACTCGGGTGTGTGGCTCCTGTGTGCCCTACTCTGGGTGGTCCTGCTCTGGCAGGGGATTGGACTGGATGAGCTTTCGAGGTCCCTTCCAGCCCTTGAGATTCAGTGAAGTCCTTTGGGTTAGAAGGTGCACAGACTGGAGCTGGGTGAGTAACTAGAGCTGAACCTGCAGAGCACCTGAAGGAGTGATACTCAGGTAGTGTTGGGTTTTTTGTTGCTCTGTAGAGAGCAGAACAGTACAAAACCCAAGTAGACCCATTGTGTTCATAGCATCTCCATTACTGGTGGCATAAATGCTGTGGGGAAGGTTCATTTGAAGAGCAAACTCGAGTAGAGGTGGCCTTGCTTGCTGCTGTCCTTCCTTTGTGGATACACCTGGTTTCATCAGGCTGTGGTATTCACTGACAGCCACTCCTGTAAGTCACCTGCAACGTGCATTCTCTTTCCCTCCTCTGTCCCCCTCTCCCTGACCGTCTTTCCCAGAAGAATGAAGAGCAGGTTCTTCAGTCTGTGGCTGGTGCCAGTGTTACAAGGTGAGGGTGATGTGCCCCAGTGAGTTCTGGGGTTATTTTTGGCTCTGAGCATCCTTCTGCCCTGGGCACTGGTTTTTAAAGCCGATGCAGAACTGTTTCTGAGCCACTGCTGAGAGGGGATGGCTTTTCCAGCAGAACCTGCTCGCTGTCCACCTGAGGCTCTGGGAGCTGTCACAAACTCGTTTGGATACAGCCTGGACATTTTCCTGCTGATGTCCTCACAGAATGTTAGTGTGTATGTACCATATAGTTGCTTCAGCACAAGAGTTCTGGGTTCAGAGGTCAGCATTTGGAAGGCATAAACACAAACTTCAAATAGCCCCCCAAATCCAAAGCTTGAACACAGATGGTCAGGGTGAAGCCCCTAAACCCCACACAAGGGTGTGAAATGTTCCAAATAGAGATGTCAGTTACAGCTGAGAGTCCTTCACTGACCTGTCAGTTTGGGGCACGACCTTTTTGTTTCACAACGCAGGAAAAGCCACCATCTGAGGGAAAAGATGGGCCTTTGAGAACAAGGGTGTGTGTGTATGATACACCTTCAACTCACGTGGCTTTCTTCAACCCCAGAGCTACTGTCATGTGTGAATTCCCCAAACCAGACACAGAGCTCTTGTCCAAGTCAGGAGACCTGCTGCGTGGCTGGACGCTTTTAATCACTGGACAAATTCAGCCTCCTTGCTGAGTCCAGTGCCCTTTCCCCCAGGGTGTCACACACATAGACGTGCCACCGAGCTGCGGAGTGGCTGCAGGCAAACGGGGTGTGCAAGGGAAAACATTTCAAAGCCATTTGCTGTTTCTTACGTGCTGTGACTTGCACTGGGATTGCTGAGCTGGAGTTCACTTGCCAAGATAAAATATGGCAGGGCTTGGAGCTTCAAGTACTGGCAATAGACACATTGTAAAGCATAGGGAGAGAGAGCAGAGAAAGGGGGGAAGACAGGGGAATTGGGAAGTAGCCAGCTCCCTGCTGCCGCAGCACGCTGGGTGCAGCCCTGGGTTGGGGAGGGGGTTCTGCGGGAGCCCGGGCCGCAGCACCATGGAGGGAAACCCCCGGGATACTGGGACCAGCTGGGACACGAGTGTGTACTGGGACCGGCGCGGGGGTGTTTCCCGCTCCCACCGCCCCCAGGGGCCCGGTTCTGAAGCCGCTGCTGCCACCTCCCGCGTTGCGGGGGGGTTCACTCGGGTCCCACCCGCACTCGGCGCCCCGCAGCCCCAGTCCGCCGCGGCGGTGTCTCCGCAGCCTCCCGTCCCGCAGGGAGAGCCGCAGCGCGGCGGCGGACCCGGCTGAGAGCAGGTGCGGGTGATTGAGCGCGAGCCGCACGTGAGCGGCGGGAGGGCGGACCCGATTGAAGCCCGCGGGGCGGGACCGGGCGGGGGTCGGAGCCGCTTAGAGCCCGCGGCGCGTCCCGCAGCCCGTGCGTGTGCAACGCTCGTCTCTCCCGCAGCTCGCCGGGGCTCAGGTAGGAGCAGGCGGTTCGGGCTGTGCGTGTGCGGCCGCGGGGCGCTCGCTGCGGGGCCGTCGGTGCGTTTTGCGGCGCGGGGAGCGCGGCGGTGCTGTCTGCGGTCGCTGGAAACCAACGAGCTCGGGCTTGGCGACGTTTCGGTCGGCTTTTCTTTGCTGTTAAGCTGTGTTTCTGAGCTGTGGAAGTGGCTCTGTGGAGGCTGGTGGCTCAGAAAGGAGCGGGGGCAGGCGCAGGAGCGGTGTGGAAGGCAGAAGGGCAGTTTTCTCGCTTTTCATTAGTTGATTGCTAAGCTCGGGTTGTCTTCGAGTTACGGAATGGGCTCTGTGAAAGCTTGTGGGAGTGCTGCACAGGTGTTGTCGCGGAAGGGAGAGGCTGAGCTGCCCTGGCTGTCGTAGCCCTCGCAGGGCAGGTGGAGCTAATGAGCTCGTCAGGCAAAAGCCTCTGATTGTAGAACGTGTGTCAAGTTGCTCTGGGGTGGAACAAAACATGATGGATGCGTCTCTTGTTCAAAATGCTGCTTGCTTCGGGGGGTTTGTTTGATGAGAGCGTTGCCTTACAGTCTACACCTTGAATATGAAATGTCCAGGCTGCTGTAAACATATCCCTGATTGCTTGCATAAGTGTCCTTACAGCTTCCTAGAGGTAGTGATGGCATTGGAAAGCTTTGAGATATACTTTGTATAGGAATACCTGTGTGAGTGTCAGAAAAACTCAGTAAGGATGTATAAACAACACTGTGTCATTCAGTCAGGATACACACTTGCACACCTCAGTTACAGCACCTAGTTATGGGCACAGCAGTGTAAAGCTAGAGCATGGAAAAAGAGCAGGGCTACACAGTGACACCGAGCTTCCAAGGGCTGATTTTGCTCCCTCTCACAAGATGGACCCTTTCTTTCTCTGAAACTCAGACATCCCAGCCCTTGCTGGACTCGAAACTCAGCAGAGAGCACAAGCCAGAAATCTCTTGCTCTTCTTATTTGCTGTGGTGTTTGCCCCTGTAGCTGATGTGCTTTGTCAAGGAGCCAAACTAAACACACTGAAACAGAAGTGCAGCATCTCTCTCGAGCCAATTATTGGCATTATTTTCTTGTCTGCTGAAATCCAGAGTCAGTGGTTTGTAAATGTTTCAGCTGGTCCTGCTCTAAAAGCAGTAACCTGCCCTTGTGCTATCTCCCTTCCTGCTTAAGGCAACCCAGATTTCCACACAGATGGTGACAGAACATCATTAGCACTCATATGGAAACCTCAGCTGAAACCTGTGTCAGACTTGGTCTCTCTTAGGCTCCTGTTTTATAACTTGCAAGTAAATGTGGGCTCAGTTTCTTCTGCACTTCCTTCTCATTCACTTGATTCAAACCCTGTCAGCAGGCTCTTTGTTCCTCTGAGGCAGTCCAGGGCCTTGGGAAACATGATAAAATACTGAAGTACTTTTATCTAGCCACCAAAAAGAAGCCCAGGCTTGTACACTTGCACAGAATCACAGAGTCTGAAGGGCTGGAAGGGACCTGCAGAGCTCATCCAGTGCAACCCCCTGCCAGAGCAGCAGCACCTAGAGCAGGGCACACAGGGACTCATCCAGCTGGGTTGGGATGTCTCCAGAGCAGGAGCCTCCACAGCCCATCTGGGCAGCCCCTGCCAGGGCTCCCTCACCTCAGCAGGGAAGAGATTCCTACTTATGTTTCTTTGGAACCTCTTGTGTCCCAGCTTGTGCCCGTTGCCCCTTGTCCTGTCATTGGCCATCCCTGAGCACAGCCTGGCTCCAGGCTCCTCACAGCCACCCTTGATGCATCTGTAACCATGAGTGAGGTCACCCCTCAGGCTCTTCTCCAAGCTGCAGAGCCCCAGCTCCCTCAGCCTTCCAGCACAGGGGAGATGCTGCACTCCCTCACTGTGGTGTCCCTGTGCTGAACCCTCTGCAGCAGCTCCCTGTCCTCCTGCAGCTGAGGGGCCCGGAGCTGCACACAGGGTTCCTGATGTGGTGTCAGGAGGGCTGAGGAGAGGGACCCTTCTCATGCAGCCCAGGCTGCCGTTGGCCGCCTTGGCCACAAGGGGGCGCCGCCGGCCGCGGCTGCTCCTGTGCCCCCAGCAGCCCCAGGTCGCTTTCCCCGGAGTGCTGGGTTGGAAGGGACTTCAGAGCTCATCCCGTCCATCCCCTGCAGAAGCAGGGTCACCTAGAGCAGGTCCCACAGGAACGTGTCCAGGTGGGGCTTGAAGCCCTCCAGGGAAGGAGCCTCCACAGCCTCTGGGCAGCCTGTGCCAGGGCTCCCTCACTCAAACAGGGAGAGAGCTGCTGCTTGTGTTTAAGTGGAACTGTTTGTGTTCCAGCTTCATCCCATCACCCCTTGTCCAGTTGCTGGCTACAACAGAGAAGAGGGATGTCCCAACTTCCTGACATCCACCCTTTAGACATTGATAAATGTTAACAGGATCCCCCCTCAGTCTCCTCTTCTCCAGACTAAACAGCCCCAGTTCCTGCAGCCTTTCCTCTTATGACAGATGTTCCATCCCCTGATCATCTTGGTGGCCCTGTACTGGCCTCTCTCCAGAAGTTCTCTGTCCCTCTGGAGCTGAGGAGCCCAGAACTGGACACAAGACTCCAGATGAGGCTTCATCAGGGCAGAGCAGAGGGGGAGCAGAACCTCCCTTGACCTGCTGCCCACACTCTTCTTGATGCATCCCAGGTTGCCATTGGCTTCTTGCCCATGAGGGCACATTGCTGGCTCATGGTTAGTTTATTATCAATCAGCACTCCCAGGTCTCTCTCTGCACAGCTGCTCTCCAGCAGGTCACCCCCAGCCTGTGCTGGTGCATCATGGGGTTGTTCCTCCCCAGCTGCAGGACTCTGCACTTGTCCTGTTGAACCTCAGGAGGTTCCTCTGTGCCCAACTCTGTGCTGAACTCTGTGTCTCAGCAGGGCAGAGCAGAAGGAGAGAAGAACCTCCCTTGACCTGCTGCCCACACTCTTCTTGATGCATCCCAGAATGCCATTGGCTTCTTGCCCACGAGGGCACATTGGTTAGTTTATTATGAATCAGGACTCCCAGGTCTCTCTCCTGGAGCTGCTCTCCAGCAGGTCACCCCCAGCCTGTGCTGGTGCAGGGGGTTGTTCCTTCCCAGCTGCAGGACTCTGCCCTTGTCCTGTTGAACCTCAGGAGGTTCCTCTGTGCCCAGCTCTCCAGCTGGTCGAGATCCCGCTGACTGGCAAGGTCATTAATGAACAGATTGCACAGTCCTGGTCCCTTCAGCGGCCCCTGGGGGACTGCCAGACACAGGCCTCAGCTAAACCCTGCCCCACTGATCACAACTCTCTGCCTTCTGCCCTTTAACCAGTTGCCAATCCACCTCACTGCCTGATCATTCACTTGGGATGCTGGATGCTCAGGGCTTGTAACAGGACCCACAAGATCTCTTACAAATAGAATGCAACCCCTTCAACCCTCCTCTCTTTTCTAGCAAGTGCTGCACACTCACCAGTGAATTAAAGACTCTCTGGGCTTAAAGTCTGCCTTTTGTAGGTGAAAGCTGAGGCAACTTCTTGTGGTACTATCTGTCATTGAAGAAAACCTTTGCAGATGTAAAACCCCCCTACCTACACATTCTGTTCCTCAGAAGGGATACTTTTAAGCTCTTAACTAGTTTTTGTAGTGTGGTGCACAAATATGTGTGTGTATAGACACACATCTTCTCTCAAAGATGCTTATAAATGCTTTCATCTTAGTAGGCAGCAGAGTGCTTCAGCTAAATGCTGAGCAAGCCACCAGGCTCCCTGGCAGGGAGAAGAGCTGCCTCTGATTGGGAAAGAACATGGAATTCATCGAGTCACCTGCCTTGCAGTTTCTGGAGAGATAGATGATCTAAAGCCATTCCAATTCACAAAGCTTCCCCAGTGCTTTGCTTATACTCCTGAGTCCAAGTTCCTAAAGATGCCACAGAAGGAACTTCAGAAACAGAGAATCAAGGTATTCAGTAAGTGGTTTTGTGTGTGGGCTGGCATCATGTGCATGAGGCTTAAGGGCTGGAAGGGACCTGCAGAGCTCATCCAGAGGAACCCCCCTGCCAGAGCAGCAGCACCTAGAGCAGGGCACACAGGGACTCATCCAGCTGGGTTGGGATGTCTCCAGAGCAGGAGCCTCCTCAGCCCATCTGAGCAGCATCTTCCAGTTCTCCCTCACCTCAACAGGGAACAAGTCTTTCCTTGTGTTTCTTTGGAACCTCTTGTGTCCCAGCTTGTGCCCGTTGCCCCCTGTCCTGTCACTGGCCATCCCTGAGCACAGCCTGGCTCCAGGCTCCTCACAGCCACCCTTGATGCATCTGTAACCATGAGTGAGGTCACCCCTCAGGCTCTTCTCCAAGCTGCAGAGCCCCAGCTCCCTCAGCCTTCCAGCACAGGGGAGATGCTGCACTCCCTCACTGTGGTGTCCCTGTGCTGAACCCTCTGCAGCAGCTCCCTGTCCTCCTGCAGCTGAGGGGCCCGGAGCTGCACACAGGGTTCCTGATGTGGTGTCAGGAGGGCTGAGGAGAGGGACCCTTCTCATGCAGCCCAGGCTGCCGTTGGCCGCCTTGGCCACAAGGGGGCGCCGCCGGCCGCGGCTGCTCCTGCTGCAGCACTTCCCTGTCCCTCTGTAGCTGAGGAGCCCAGAACTGGACACAACATTCCAGATGTGTTCTTGCAAGGGCAAAGAAGGCACTCAGTAACTCTGCCTTCTCTGTATCCTCTGTCACCAGGGCACCCACCTCATTCAGCACCCAGCCTGCATTGCCTCTAGCATTAGTTTTATCTGCAGTGTATTAGAAGCCCTTCTTGTTGTCCTTTGCCTCCCTTGCAAGGCACAACTGCAATGAGGCTTTAGCTGTCCTAGTTGCCTCCCTGTACCCTCTGGCAACAGCCTTACATTCATCTCAAGTGGCCATCTCTCCCTTCCATCATCTATAGACTCTTCTTCCACTGGTGTTTGCCCAGCAGCTCCCTGTTTAACCCTGTGGGTCTCCTGGCTCCCTCGCTGGATTTCTTACCTGCTGGATGCTCTGAGCCTGAGCCTGGAAAAAGGGATCTTTGAGCAGAGACCAACTGTCTTGGGCCCCTTTATCCTCCAATACCCTGTCCCACCAGATGTCCCCTAGTAATTGCTTGACCAGGCCAAAGTTGGCCCTGCTGAAGTGCAGGGCTGTGGTCCTGCTTGACATTCTGCTCCTACCACACACGAATGAACTCCACCATGCCATGGTTGCTGCAGCCAAGGCTGCCCTCGACCTCCATCCTGCTTGTTCAGTGAGTACAGGATCCAGTGGTGCTCCTCTCCTAGTTGGCACACCCACTGTTGGCATCAAGAAGTTCTCAGTGCACTGAAGGAACCTCCTGGACTGTCAGTGACTGGCTGTGTGGGTCTGTGAGCAGATGTCTGGGTAGCTCAAATGCCTCATGAGAGTTAGGGCCTGTGATTTTGTGAGGCTGCTCCCAGCTGCCTGTAGAAAGCCCCATCAGCTTCCCCATCCTGATCAGATGGTGTGTGATAGACACCCACAGCAGTGTCACACATGCCAGCCTGCCCCTTGATCTGACCCACAAGCTCTCAACTTGCCCCTCATCCTCTCCTGGACACAATTCAGCACACTCCAGCTGCTCTTTCACACACAGATGGTGAGAGAACATCATTAGCACTCATATGGAAACCTCAGCTGAAACCTGTGTCAGACTTGGTCTCTCTTAGGTTCCTGTTTTGTAACTTGCAAGGAAATGTGGGCTCAGTTTCTTCTGCACTTCCTCCTCATTCACTTGATTCAAACCCTGTCAGCAGTCTCTTTGTTCCTCTGAGGCAGGCCAGGGCCTTGGGAAACATGATAAAATACCGAAGTACTTTTATCTAGCCACCAAAAAGAAGCCCAGGCTTGTACACTTGCACAGAATCACAGAGTCTGAAGGGCTGGAAGGGACCTGCAGAGCTCATCCAGTGCAACCCCCTGCCAGAGCAGCAGCACCTAGAGCAGGGCACACAGGGACTCATCCAGCTGGGTTGGGATGTCTCCAGAGCAGGAGCCTCCACAGCCCACCTGGGCAGCCCCTGCCAGGGCTCCCTCACCTCAGCAGGGAACAAGTCTTTCCTTGTGTTTCTTTGGAACCTGTTGTGTCCCAGCTTGTGCCCGTTGCCCCCTGTCCTGTCACTGGCCATCCCTGAGCACAGCCTGGCTCCAGGCTCCTCACAGCCACCCTTGATGCATCTGTAACCATGAGTGAGGTCACCCCTCAGGCTCTTCTCCAAGCTGCAGAGCCCCAGCTCCCTCAGCCTTCCAGCACAGGGGAGATGCTGCACTCCCTCACTGTGGTGTCCCTGTGCTGAACCCTCTGCAGCAGCTCCCTGTCCTCCTGCAGCTGAGGGGCCCGGAGCTGCACACAGGGTTCCTGATGTGGTGTCAGGAGGGCTGAGGAGAGGGACCCTTCTCATGCAGCCCAGGCTGCCGTTGGCCGCCTTGGCCACAAGGGGGCGCCGCCGGCCGCGGCTGCTCCTGTGCCCCCAGCAGCCCCAGGTCGCTTTCCCCGGAGTGCTGGGTTGGAAGGGACTTCAGAGCTCATCCCGTCCATCCCCTGCAGAAGCAGGGTCACCTAGAGCAGGTCCCACAGGAACGTGTCCAGGTGGGGCTTGAAGCCCTCCAGGGAAGGAGCCTCCACAGCCTCTGGGCAGCCTGTGCCAGGGCTCCCTCACTCAAACAGGGAGAAAGCTGCTGCTTGTGTTTAAGTGGAACTGTTTGTGTTCCAGCTTCACCCCATCACCCCTTGTCCTGTTGCTGGCTGCTATAGAAAAAAGGGATGTCCCAACCTCCTGACACCCACCCTTTAGATAGTTATAAATGTTAATAAGATCCCCCCTCAGTCTCCTCTTCTCCAGACTAAACAGCCCCAGTTCCTGCAGCCTTTCCTTCTATGAAAGATGCTCCATTCCCCTGATCATCTTGGTGTCCCTGCACTGGCCTCTCTCCAGCACTTCCCTGTCCCTCTGGAGCTGAGGAGCCCAGAATTGGACACAATATTCCAGATGTGTTCTTGCAAGGGCAAAGAAGGCACTCAGTAACTCTGCCTTCTCTGTATCCTCTGTCACCAGGGCACCCACCTCATCCAGCACCCAGCCTGCATTGCCTCTAGCATTAGTTTTATCTGCAGTGTATTAGAAGAAGCCCTTCTTGTTGTCCTTTGCCTCCCTTGCAAGGCACAACTGCAATGAGGCTTTAGCTGTCCTAGTTGCCTCCCTGTACCCTCTGGCAACAGCCTTACATTCATCTCAAGTGGCCATCTCTCCCTTCCATCATCTATAAATGTTAATAAGATCCCCCCTCAGTCTCCTCCAGACTAAACAGCCCCAGGTCCTGCAGCCTTTTCTCCTATGAGAGATGTTCCATCCCCTGATCATCTTGGTGTCCCTGCACTGGCCTCTCTCCAGCACTTCCCTGTCCCTCTGGAGCTGAGGAGCCCAGAACTGGACACAGGACTCCAGATGAGGCCTCAGCAGGGCAGAGCAGAGGGAGAAGAACCTCCCTTGACCTGCTGCCCACACTCTTCTTGCTGCCCCCAGGCTGCCATTGGTTTCTTGCCCACGAGGGCACATTGCTGGCTCATTTTCAGTTTATTATGAATCAGCACTCCCAGGTCTCTCTCCTGGAGCTGCTCTCCAGCAGGTCACCCCCAGCCTGTGCTGGTGCAGGGGGTTGTTCCTTCCCAGCTGCAGGACTCTGCCCTTGTCCTGTTGAACCTCAGGAGGTTCCTCTGTGCCCAGCTCTCCAGCTGGTCGAGATCCCGCTGACTGGCAAGGTCATTAATGAACAGATTGCACAGTCCTGGTCCCTTCAGCGGCCCCTGGGGGACTGCCAGACACAGGCCTCAGCTAAACCCTGCCCCACTGATCACAACTCTCTGCCTTCTGCCCTTTAACCAGTTGCCAATCCACCTCACTGCCTGATCATTCACTTGGGATGCTGGATGCTCAGGGCTTGTAACAGGACCCACAAGATCTCTTACAAATAGAATGCAACCCCTTCAACCCTCCTCTCTTTTCTAGCAAGTGCTGCACACTCACCAGTGAATTAAAGACTCTCTGGGCTTAAAGTCTGCCTTTTGTAGGTGAAAGCTGAGGCAACTTCTTGTGGTATTATCTGTGATTGAAGAAAATCTTTGCAGATGTAAAACCCCCCTACCTACACGTTCTGTTCCTCAGAAGGGATACTTTTAAGCTCTTAACTAGTTTTTGCAGTGTGGTGCACAAATATGTGTGTGTATAGACACACATCTTCTCTCAAAGATGCTTATAAATGCTTTCATCTTAGTAGGCAGCAGAGTGCTTCAGCTAAATGCTGAGCAAGCCACCAGGCTCCCTGGCAGGGAGAAGAGCTGCCTCTGATTGGGAAAGAACAAGGAATTCATCGAGTCACCTGCCTTGCAGTGTCTGGGGAGGTGATCTAAAGCCATTCCAATTCACAAAGCTTCCCCAGTGCTTTGCTTATACTCCTGAGTCCAAGTTCCTAAAGATGCCACAGAAGGAACTTCAGAAACAGAGAATCAAGGTATTCAGCAAGTGGTTTTGTGTGTGGGCTGGCATGATGTGCATGAGGCTTCCTGGAGTTCTTTGGCAGGGGGTCTTCCAAAGATCACCCACATCTGTACTTGTCTACCAGAAGTACTCAGAAACTCTATATATACACTGCACTTATAATATCTAACTTGAGGCCTGAAATGACAGAGGTCATAGAATTCATCACACCCACTCTGTTGGCTTGCACCATCACTCAGTTTGCTTTGGAGGAGGTGGAGTGGTGAAGTTCAGGTGGAAAGAGGGCACAGTCCTGTCCTGAACATCTGTGAGGGCTTCTGGCTGGAGGCCAAAGCAAAACTGAGGATGAGGGTAACCTTACCCAAAGTAGTTCTTCTGTAGTTAATTGAGTCATGGCATAACTTACAGGCAGCTGACAGGTTTGGTAAATCCCAGTCCCCAGAAATGTACTTAATCTGGAAACCTTGTGCTGTGAGTCAGGAGTGTATGTAACTGCATGTACTTTGAAGTGTTGATTTGAGACAGGGAAGGCAGAGGCTGTGCTGCACAATCCAGTGAAGAATCCAAGGACACATGACACAGTGTTTTATTAAAATAGAAAGCTTTAATACTTTAGCAGGTAAAGGACTGAGCAGAGAACAATTGCTACAGCCAGGCTATGCCAACGTCACACACGTTCCAGCAGTTTTTCAGTGCTTTCTTTCCCAGGTCAGCATTTTGGCACGAGTAAGGTGTCTCTCTCTATACTTCCCAAGTTGGCTATTGTAATACTGATATAAAATACTTCATGTAGGCTAAAGGTCAGGTGCATAAAATACAATAAGTAATAAAACATAGTTTGTATAAAACATTTAAAGTATAAACTTCATTAGATAACATGCAAATACTGCAATATTTTAAATGGCACTTAAATAAGAGATACTGAGATTCTTTATAACTTTGCATCCAGTACAAGATTCTGAAATGTACAAGGCTCTAGGAGAACTTCTTTCTTCACTGAAGTCAGGTCCCAGTCCAGGGCTTGATTGTCATTTTACAGGCAGTGAGCCCAGCGTCCCGCAGCCCTTCACTAGTCCGAGTCGAGATGTCTGCTGAAACAGGCCCAGGCCGACTTAGTTTTCTTCATCATTAAAACAGGAAAGTGTATTTACATGAGGATAAACTCTTTAACATTTTTTGGTAAGGTAATTAAGTAGCAGCAATTTGTTTCTTCCAAAGCTGGTGTTTAGCAGAGGTTATACAAGACCCTCTTCCCTTGGTTCGGTGCTGGAAACACCCCTCTGCGATTCCTTCACAGGAGCTCCAGCACGGCAGAGCTGGCTCGAGCATCTTTGTGTTTCCAGGACCAAGGGAAAATGGTCTTCGTGGTGCTGAAACAGTCACCTGGGTAGGAATGAAGAATCACCTTTTCACATGATTCCCAATACTTTCAGTCCTTCATGGAGAAGTTCAGGCCCGAGTCCATCACACGGGGACAGCTATGGTGGCTCTGCAGGTCCTTCATGGGATCAGAGCAGTTAGGCAGAGCACAGGCATGCTGCCACGGTGGAGAGAAGGCTGATGATGAGGGAGTGCAGCACAGGCACCACTGTGACAGAGGGAGAGGAAATGCTGAAGGACACTTGCACTCGAGACGCGATCAGAGCCGACAGCGGCACGTGCGACGCCAGCGTGGGGCTGTCGGAGTTGATCAGGGACTCGATCTTTTCTGCTTCTTTATTGCAGGCTTCAATCTACAGGAGGGGAAAAGAATGAGGGGGTTATTTCTCTTCCAGCCATGTGAAATGCCAGGGCAAATCTGCCAGGAAAAGAACTCCAGCACAGGGTACCTGCAGGGGTTTGGGGTTGTGATCCACAGGAATGATGAGGATGACGATCTCGGACTCGATGCTCAGGTACCCAAAGACGTCACACTGCGGCACCGAGATGTGCAGCCGCAGCTTCTCCAGGATCTCCAGCACTGTGATGGGCTTCTTGTTGGTTACCTGCAAGAAAAGGAACAGACTCTGAGCATGATGTGGTGTGATGCCAAATGGCACTTCTCCCGTTCGGGTGTCGGCACTTGATGTCAGGCCAGGAAATGCGTCTCGGTTCTTACGTCCCTGTAAATGATGTGAGGATTGTGAATGGAGGAAGGAAAGCAGAGCTGGTGTTGATACAGTGTTCAGTATTCAGAGATGTGTAATCAGGAATCCCAACTGCCAGAGTAAACTGCAAAGGTGAATGTTATGCATACAGGCTGATTCAGGTAACAGCTGCACTTGGAAGCATCTAGTGTGAAGAGCCTAGTGGAGTGTTCTGAAGGTGATGGAGGTGTCTAACAGTAATTTTCAGATTGTGGCAGATGTTCAGTGAGGCAAATGTCCTTTGTTGGCTGAAGGGATTTAGTGGAGCCAGTGAAAGAGTGAGCAGTGTGCAGAGAGTGCTGTAGTGTAGATATGGTCAAAGGCATCTGCCTGGTGTTAGTGTCAAGAAAGACTTCTAAGGTGTGTGAGTTGAACAAGTTTTGTTTATGGCTCTGTAGGACTTGAGAAGTGCTACTGTTGTCTCAGATTTCTTGAATATTTAATGACCTTGAAACATTCTGGAGCTTGTGCTCAGGGGCTGTTGTGGCACCCACCAACCTACAACAGTCTGGCAGCAGGAGAACAATCAAGTGTGCAGCTTTGCCAGTTGTCTCTATCCTAGGCTTAATGATACTTGCTCTTTATGAAAGGGTAGAAACAAAGGGGATTGAAGCCTCCTGTAATTATTTTGTGGTTCAGTCTCCTTTACTTTTGTCAGGAGATTTGACTGGAACTGTAAGAGATGCTTGTTGATAAGTAACAAAGAGTTTTTAAGATGTTGGTTTTGGAGTTGGGCTGCCCTTTTTCATGTTGTACAATGCAGTCTGTGCAGCAGATGGCTGTTAGGGACCAGGTGCTGGTTTCATTCTACTGCCTCTAGCTGGATTGTTCATACGAAAAAGGCTAGGCCAGAAACATTTTCTACAAAGAACAGTGCTTAATATACTGAAACATACACTAGCTAATATAGTAGATCATCTCAGTGACATTAACTACAGAACTGATGCAGGATGTTACAGAGGGTGTGTGAGTATCATAGACTACATCCATTCACCCCATATTAGAGTATATATCTATATCTGTATAAGATAATAATACTGAATGTAATGGTGCCAAATGTACTTTATGATGTGTGACAGGAATAGGGAGTAAAAGATGCAGCAGCAATGTGTTGGAAATGAAGTTTGATGTGTCAGGCTCAGGAGGTCTGAGTATGTTTTGTCTGAGGTGTCTAGCTGTAGTGGAGCATAGACTGGAGTATTGCATAGAGTGGAGTATTTCATGTAGGTGGTATAAAAGTGAGTTGGTGAGAGGGTGAAATGCAGGGTAAGCAGGTGCAGTCATGATGTTGGACATGACAAGAGAAATAAGAAAGAGAAGAGAAAGAAGAGAGAAAGAGAATGAAGAAAAATAGGAAGAAATAGAGAAAGAAGAGCAATAGAGAAATAGAAAGAAGGGCAACAAAGAAGAAAGAAGAGCAACAAGAGAAATCAAAAGAAGAGCAACAAGAGAAATCAAAAGAAGAGAAATAGAGCAATACAGCAAGAAAGAAGAGAAATAAGAGAAATAGAGTGAAGAGCAATAAGGAAGAAAGAAGAGCAATAAGGGAAAAGAGCAATAGCGAAAGAAGAGCAATGGAGCAAGAGGAGCAAGAGGAGAAAGAGAGAATGAAAAGAAATAGAAGGAAGAGAAATGGAGAAATAAGAGCAATAAGAGAGAAAGAAGAGCAATAGAGCAACAGAGAAAGAAAGAGGAGCAAAAGAGAAAGAAGAGAGTAAGAAGAGAAAAAGAAGAGCAATAGAGAAGAGCGATAGAGAGCAAGAAGAGCAACAAGAGAAATAAAGAAGAGCAATAAGAGAAATAGAAAGAAGAGCAACAAGGAAGATAGAAGGGCAATAAGGCAGAAAGAAGAGAAAGAAGAGCAATAAGGAAGAAAGAAGAGCAATAAGAGAAACAGAAAGAAGAGCAATAAGGAAGAAAGAAGAGCAATAAGGAAGAAAGAAGAGCAATAAGGAAGAAAGAAGAGCAATAAGGAAGAAAGAAGAGCAACAAGAGAAATAGAAAGAAAAGCAACAAGAGAAATAGAAAGAAAAGCAACAAGAGAAATAGAAGAGCAACAAGGGAAATAGAAAGAAGAGCAACAAGGGAAATAGAAAGAAGAGCAACAAGGGAAATAGAAAGAAGAGCAACAAGGGAAATAGAAAGAAGAGCAACAAGGGAAATAGAAAGAAGAGCAACAAGGGAAATAGAAAGAAGAGCAACAAGGGAAATAGAAAGAAGAGCAACAAGGGAAATAGAAAGAAGAGCAACAAGGGAAATAGAAAGAAGAGCAACAAGGGAAATAGAAAGAAGAGCAACAAGGGAAATAGAAAGAAGAGCAACAAGGGAAATAGAAAGAAGAGCAACAAGGGAAATAGAAAGAAGAGCAACAAGGGAAATAGAAAGAAGAGCAACAAGGGAAATAGAAAGAAGAGCAACAAGGGAAATAGAAAGAGGAGCAACAAGAGAAGTAGAAAGAAGAGCAATAAGGAAGAAAAAAGAGCAATAAGAGAGACAAAGAAGAAGAATAAGGAAGAAAGAAGAGCAATAAGAGAAATAGAAAGAAGAGCAATAAGAGAAATAGAAAGAAGAGCAATAATGGAAATAGAAAGAATAGCAATAAGGAAGAAAGAAGAGCAATAAGGAAGAAAGAAGAGCAATAATGGAAATAGAAAGAAGAGCAATAATGGAAATAGAAAGAAGAGCAATAATGGAAATAGAAAGAAGAGCAATAATGGAAATAGAAAGAAGAGCAATAAGAGAAATAGAAAGAAGAGCAATAAGAGAAATAGAAAGAAGAGCAATAAGAGAAATAGAAAGAAGAGCAATAAGAGAAATAGAAAGAAGAGCAATAAGAGAAATAGAAAGAAGAGCAATAAGAGAAATAGAAAGAAGAGCAATAAGGAAGAAAAGAGCAATAAGAGAAATAGAAAGAAGAGCAAGAATGGAAATAGAAAGAAGAGCAAGAATGGAAATAGAAAGAAGAGCAAGAATGGAAATAGAAAGAGGAGCAACAAGAGAAAGACAAAGAGGAGCAACAAGAGAAAGACAAAGAGGAGCAACAAGAGAAAGAGAAAGAGGAGCAACAAGAGAAAGAGAAAGGGGAGCAAGAAGAGAAAGAAAGGGGAGCAAGAAGAGAAAGAAAGGGGAGCAAGAAGAGAAAGAAAGGGGAGCAAGAAGAGAGAGAAAGAGGAGCAACAAGAGAAAGAGAAAGAGGAGCAAAAAAGAAGAAAGAAGAGCAACAAGAGAAAGAGAAAGAGGAGCAACAAGAGAAAGAGAAAGAGGAGCAACAAGAGAAAGAGGAGCAACAAGAGAAAGAGAAAGAGGAGCAACAAGAGAAAGAGAAAGAGGAGCAACAAGAGAAAGAGAAAGAGGAGCAACAAGAGAAAGAGAAAGAGGAGCAACAAGAGAAAGAGAAAGAGGAGGAACAAGAGAAAGAGAAAGAGGAGCAACAAGAGAGAGAAAGAGGAGCAACAAGAGAAAGAGAAAGAGGAGCAACAAGAGAAAGAGAAAGAGGAGCAAAAAAGAAGAAAGAAGAGCAACAAGAGAAATAGAAAAAAGAGCAATAATGGAAATAGAAAGAAGAGCAATAATGGAAAAAGAAAGAAGAGCAATAATGGAAAAAGAAAGAAGAGCAATAAGGAAGAAAGAAGAGCAATAAAAGAAATAGAAAGAAGAGCAATAAGAGAAATAGAAAGAAGAGCAATAAGAGAAATAGAAAGAAGAGCAATAAGAGAAATAGAAAGAAGAGCAATAAGAGAAATAGAAAGAAGAGCAATAAGAGAAATAGAAAGAAGAGCAAGAATGGAAATAGAAAGAAGAGCAATAAGAGAAATAGAAAGAAGAGCAAGAATGGAAATAGAAAGAAGAGCAATAAGAGAAAGACAAAGAAGAAGAATAAGAAAGAAAGAAGAGCAATAAGAGAAATAGAAAGAAGAGCAATAAGAGAAATAGAAAGAAGAGCAATAATGGAAACAGAAAGAAGAGCAATAAGAGAAAGACAAAGAAGAAGAATAAGAAAGAAAGAAGAGCAATAAGAGAAATAGAAAGAAGAGCAAGAATGGAAATAGAAAGAAGAGCAATAAGAGAAATAGAAAGAAGAGCAATAAGGAAGAAAGAAGAGCAATAAGAGAAAGACAAAGAAGAAGAATAAGGAAGAAAGAAGAGCAAGAATGGAAATAGAAAGAAGAGCAAGAATGGAAATAGAAAGAAGAGCAAGAATGGAAATAGAAAGAAGAGCAAGAATGGAAATAGAAAGTAGAGCAAGAATGGAAATAGAAAGAAGAGCAAGAATGGAAATAGAAAGAAGAGCAAGAATGGAAATAGAAAGAAGAGCAAGAATGGAAATAGAAAGAAGAGCAAGAATGGAAATAGAAAGAAGAGCAAGAATGGAAATAGAAAGAAGAGCAAGAATGGAAATAGAAAGAAGAGCAAGAATGGAAATAGAAAGAAGAGCAAGAATGGAAATAGAAAGGGGAGCAACAAGAGAAAGAGAAAGGGGAGCAACAAGAGAAAGAGAAAGAGGAGCAACAAGAGAAAGAGAAAGAGGAGCAACAAGAGAAAGAGAAAGAGGAGCAAAAAAAGAAGAAAGAAGAGCAATAATGGAAATAGAAAAAAGAGCAATAATGGAAATAGAAAGAAGAGCAATAATGGAAATAGAAAGAAGAGCAATAATGGAAATAGAAAGAAGAGCAATAATGGAAATAGAAAGAAGAGCAATAATGGAAATAGAAAGAAGAGCAATAATGGAAATAGAAAGAAGAGCAATAATGGAAATAGAAAGAAGAGCAATAAGGAAGAAAGAAGAGAAATAAGGAAGAAAGAAGAGCAATAAGAGAAAGACAAAGAAGAAGAATAAGGAAGAAAGAAGAGCAATAGGAGAAATAGAAAGAAGAGCAATAAGAGAAATAGAAAGAAGAGCAATAATGGAAACAGAAAGAAGAGCAATAAGAGAAATAGAAAGAAGAGCAAGAATGGAAATAGAAAGAAGAGCAAGAATGGAAATAGAAAGAAGAGCAAGAATGGAAATAGAAAGAAGAGCAAGAATGGAAATAGAAAGAAGAGCAAGAATGGAAATAGAAAGAAGAGCAAGAATGGAAATAGAAAGAAGAGCAAGAATGGAAATAGAAAGAAGAGCAAGAATGGAAATAGAAAGAAGAGCAAGAATGGAAATAGAAAGAAGAGCAAGAATGGAAATAGAAAGAAGAGTAATAAGAGAAAGAGAAAGAGGAGCAAGAAGAGAAAGAGAAAGGGGAGCAAGAAGAGAAAGAGAAAGAGGAGCAACAAGAGAAAGAGAAAGAGGAGCAAAAAAGAAGAAAGAAGAGCAACAAGAGAAAGAGAAAGAAGAGCAACAAGAGAAAGAGAAAGAAGAGCAATAAGGAAGAAAGAAGAGCAATAATGGAAATAGAAAGAAGAGCAATAATGGAAATAGAAAGAAGAGCAATAATGGAAATAGAAAGAAGAGCAATAAGGAAGAAAGAAGAGCAATAAGAGAAAGACAAAGAAGAAGAATAAGGAAGAAAGAAGAGCAATAAGAGAAATAGAAAGAAGAGCAATAGGAGAAATAGAAAGAAGAGCAATAGGAGAAATAGAAAGAAGAGCAATAGGAGAAATAGAAAGAAGAGCAATATGAGAAATAGAAAGAAGAGCAATAATGGAAACAGAAAGAAGAGCAATAACAGAAATAGAAAGAAGAGCAATAAGAGAAATAGAAAGAAGAGCAATAAGAGAAATAGAAAGAAGAGCAATAAGGAAGAAAGAAGAGCAATAAGAAATAGAAAGAAGAGCAAGAATGGAAATAGAAAGAAGAGCAATAAGAGAAATAGAAAGAAGAGCAATAAGAGAAATAGAAAGAAGAGCAATAAGGAAGACAGAAGAGCAATAATGGAAATAGAAAGAAGAGCAATAATGGAAATAGAAAGAAGAGCAATAATGGAAATAGAAAGAAGAGCAATAATGGAAATAGAAAGAAGAGCAATAATGGAAATAGAAAGAAGAGCAATAATGGAAATAGAAAGAAGAGCAATAATGGAAATAGAAAGAAGAGAAATAAGGAAGAAAGAAGAGCAATAAGAGAAAGACAAAGAAGAAGAATAAGGAAGAAAGAAGAGCAATAGGAGAAATAGAAAGAAGAGCAATAAGAGAAATAGAAAGAAGAGCAATAATGGAAACAGAAAGAAGAGCAATAAGAGAAATAGAAAGAAGAGCAAGAATGGAAATAGAAAGAAGAGCAAGAATGGAAATAGAAAGAAGAGCAAGAATGGAAATAGAAAGAAGAGCAAGAATGGAAATAGAAAGAAGAGCAAGAATGGAAATAGAAAGAAGAGCAAGAATGGAAATAGAAAGAAGAGTAATAAGAGAAAGAGAAAGAGGAGCAAGAAGAGAAAGAGAAAGGGGAGCAAGAAGAGAAAGAGAAAGAGGAGCAACAAGAGAAAGAGAAAGAGGAGCAAAAAAGAAGAAAGAAGAGCAACAAGAGAAAGAGAAAGAAGAGCAACAAGAGAAAGAGAAAGAAGAGCAATAAGGAAGAAAGAAGAGCAATAATGGAAATAGAAAGAAGAGCAATAATGGAAATAGAAAGAAGAGCAATAATGGAAATAGAAAGAAGAGCAATAATGGAAATAGAAAGAAGAGCAATAAGGAAGAAAGAAGAGCAATAAGAGAAAGACAAAGAAGAAGAATAAGGAAGAAAGAAGAGCAATAAGAGAAATAGAAAGAAGAGCAATAGGAGAAATAGAAAGAAGAGCAATAGGAGAAATAGAAAGAAGAGCAATAGGAGAAATAGAAAGAAGAGCAATATGAGAAATAGAAAGAAGAGCAATAATGGAAACAGAAAGAAGAGCCATAACGGAAATAGAAAGAAGAGCAATAACAGAAATAGAAAGAAGAGCAATAAGAGAAATAGAAAGAAGAGCAATAAGGAAGAAAGAAGAGCAATAAGAGAAATAGAAAGAAGAGCAATAAGAGAAATAGAAAGAAGAGCAAGAATGGAAATAGAAAGAAGAGCAATAAGAGAAATAGAAAGAAGAGCAATAAGAGAAATAGAAAGAAGAGCAATAAGGAAGACAGAAGAGCAATAATGGAAATAGAAAGAAGAGCAATAATGGAAATAGAAAGAAGAGCAATAATGGAAATAGAAAGAAGAGCAATAATGGAAATAGAAAGAAGAGCAATAATGGAAATAGAAAGAAGAGCAAGAATGGAAATAGAAAGAAGAGCAACAATGGAAATAGAAAGAAGAGCAACAATGGAAATAGAAAGAAGAGCAAGAATGGAAATAGAAAGAAGAGCAACAAGAGAAAGAGAACGAGGAGCAACAAGAGAAAGAGAAAGGGGAGCAACAAGAGAAAGAGGAGCAACAAGAGAAAGAGAAAGGGGAGCAACAAGAGAAAGAGGAGCAACAAGAGAAAGAGAAAGAGGAGCAACAAGAGAAACAGAAAGAGGAGCAAAAATGAAGAAAGAAGAGCAACAAGAGAAATAGAAAAAAGAGCAATAAGGAAGAAAGAAGAGCAATAAGGGAAATAGAAAGAAGAGCAATAACGGAAACAGAAACAAGAGCAATAATGGAAACAAAGAAGAGCAATAATGGAAACAAAGAAGAGCAATAATGGAAACAAAGAAGAGCAATAATGGAAACAGAAAGAAGAGCAATAATGGAAACAGAAAGAAGAGCAATAATGGAAACAGAAAGAAGAGCAATAATGGAAACAGAAAGAAGAGCAATAAGAGAAATAGAAAGAAGAGCAATAAGAGAAATAGAAAGAAGAGCAATAAGGAAGAAAGAAGAGCAATAAGAGAAATAGAAAGAAGAGCAATAAGAGAAATAGAAAGAAGAGCAATAAGAGAAATAGAAAGAAGAGCACTAAGAGAAATAGAAAGAAGAGCAAGAATGGAAATAGAAAGAAGAGCAATAAGAGAAAGACAAAGAAGAAGAATAAGGAAGAAAGAAGAGCAATAAGAGAAATAGAAAGAAGAGCAATAAGAGAAATAGAAAGAAGAGCAATAATGGAAATAGAAAGAAGAGCAATAATGGAAATAGAAAGAAGAGCAATAAGGAAGAAAGAAGAGCAATAATGGAAATAGAAAGAAGAGCAATAAGAGAAATAGAAAGAAGAGCAAGAATGGAAATAGAAAGAAGAGCAAGAATGGAAATAGAAAGAAGAGCAAGAATGGAAATAGAAAGAAGAGCAAGAATGGAAATAGAAAGAAGAGCAAGAATGGAAATAGAAAGAGGAGCAACAAGAGAAAGAGAAAGGGGAGCAAGAAGAGAAAGAGAAAGGGGAGCAAGAAGAGAAAGAGAAAGGGGAGCAAGAAGAGAAAGAGAAAGGGGAGCAAGAAGAGAAAGAGAAAGGGGAGTAAGAAGAGAAAGAGAAAGAGGAGCAAAAAAGAAGAAAGAAGAGCAACAAGAGAAAGAGAAAGAGGAGCAACAAGAGAAAGAGGAGCAACAAGAGAAAGAGAGAGGAGCAACAAGAGAAAGAGAAAGAGGAGCAACAAGAGAAAGAGAAAGAGGAGCAACAAGAGAAAGAGAAAGAGGAGCAAAAAAGAAGAAAGAAGAGCAACAAGAGAAATAGAAAAAAGAGCAATAAGGAAGAAAGAAGAGCAATAATGGAAATAGAAAGAAGAGCAATAATGGAAATAGAAAGAAGAGCAAGAATGGAAAAAGAAAGAAGAGCAATAAGGAAGAAAGAAGAGCAATAAGAGAAAGACAAAGAAGAAGAATAAGAAAGAAAGAAGAGCAATAACAGAAATAGAAAGAAGAGCAATAGGAGAAATAGAAAGAAGAGCAATAAGAGAAATAGAAAGAAGAGCAATAGGAGAAATAGAAAGAAGAGCAATAATGGAAACAGAAAGAAGAGCAATAATGGAAACAGAAAGAAGAGCAATAACAGAAATAGAAAGAAGAGCAATAAGAGAAATAGAAAGAAGAGCAATAAGGAAGAAAGAAGAGCAATAAGAGAAATAGAAAGAAGAGCAAGAATGGAAATAGAAAGAAGAGCAATAAGAGAAATAGAAAGAAGAGCAATAAGGAAGAAAGAAGAGCAATAAGAGAAAGACAAAGAAGAAGAATAAGGAAGAAAGAAGAGCAATAATGGAAATAGAAAGAAGAGCAAGAATGGAAATAGAAAGAGGAGCAACAAGAGAAAGAGAAAGAGGAGCAACAAGAGAAAGAGAAAGAGGAGCAACAAGAGAAAGAGAAAGAGGAGCAACAAGAGAAAGAGAAAGAGGAGCAACAAGAGAAAGAGAAAGAGGAGCAACAAGAGAAAGAGAAAGAGGAGCAAAAATGAAGAAAGAAGAGCAACAAGAGAAATAGAAAAAAGAGCAATAAGGAAGAAAGAAGAAGAATAAGGAAGAAAGAAGAGCAAGAATGGAAACAGAAAGAAGAGCAAGAATGGAAACAGAAAGAAGAGCAAGAATGGAAACAGAAAGAAGAGCAAGAATGGAAACAGAGAGAAGAGCAAGAATGGAAACAGAGAGAAGAGCAAGAATGGAAACAGAGAGAAGAGCAAGAATGGAAACAGAGAGAAGAGCAAGAATGGAAACAGAGAGAAGAGCAAGAATGGAAATAGAAAGAAGAGCAAGAATGGAAACAGAAAGAAGAGCAAGAATGGAAATACAAAGAGGAGCAACAAGAGAAAGAGAAAGGGGAGCAAGAAGAGAAAGAGAAAGAGGAGCAAAAAAGAAGAAAGAAGAGCAACAAGAGAAAGAGAAAGAGGAGCAATAAGGAAGAAAGAAGAGCAATAATGGAAATAGAAAGAAGACCAATAAGAGAAATAGAAAGAAGAGCAATAATGGAAATAGAAAGAAGAGCAATAATGGAAACAGAAAGAAGAGCAATAAGAGAAATAGAAAGAAGAGCAAGAATGGAAATAGAAAGAAGAGCAAGAATGGAAATAGAAAGAAGAGCAAGAATGGAAATAGAAAGAAGAGCAAGAATGGAAACAGAAAGAAGAGCAAGAATGGAAATAGAAAGAAGAGCAAGAATGGAAATAGAAAGAAGAGCAATAAGAGAAATAGAAAGAAGAGCAATAAGAGAAATAGAAAGAAGAGCAATAAGAGAAATAGAAAGAAGAGCAATAAGAGAAATAGAAAGAAGAGCAATAATGGAAACAGAAAGAAGAGCCATAATGGAAACAAAGAAGAGCAATAATGGAAACAAAGAAGAGCAATAATGGAAACAGAAAGAAGAGCAATAATGGAAACAGAAAGAAGAGCAATAATGGAAACAGAAAGAAGAGCAATAATGGAAACAGAAAGAAGAGCAATAATGGAAACAGGAAGAAGAGCAATAAGAGAAATAGAAAGAAGAGCAATAAGGAAGAAAGAAGAGCAATAAGAGAAATAGAAAGAAGAGCAATAAGAGAAATAGAAAGAAGAGCAATAAGAGAAATAGAAAGAAGAGCAATAAGAGAAATAGAAAGAAGAGCAATAAGGAAGAAAGAAGAGCAATAACGGAAACAGAAAGAAGAGCAATAACGGAAACAGAAAGAAGAGCAATAACGGAAAATGAAAGAAGAGCAATAACAGAAATAGAAAGAATAGAAAGAAGAGCAATAAGGAAGAAAGAAGAGCAATAAGAGAAATAGAAAGAAGAGCAATAAGAGAAATAGAAAGAAGAGCAATAAGAGAAATAGAAAGAAGACCAATAAGAGAAATAGAAAGAAGACCAATAAGAGAAATAGAAAGAAGACCAATAAGAGAAATAGAAAGAAGAGCAAGAATGGAAATAGAAAGAAGAGCAAGAATGGAAATAGAAAGAAGAGCAAGAATGGAAATAGAAAGAAGAGCAAGAATGGAAATAGAAAGAAGAGCAAGAATGGAAATAGAAAGAAGAGCAAGAATGGAAATAGAAAGAAGAGCAAGAATGGAAACAGAAAGAAGAGCAAGAATGGAAACAGAAAGAAGAGCAAGAATGGAAACAGAAAGAAGAGCAATAATGGAAACAAAGAAGAGCAATAATGGAAACAAAGAAGAGCAATAATGGAAACAAAGAAGAGCAATAATGGAAACAGGAAGAAGAGCAATAAGAGAAATAGAAAGAAGAGCAATAAGGAAGAAAGAAGAGCAATAAGAGAAACAGAAAGAAGAGCAATAAGAGAAACAGAAAGAAGAGCAATAACGGAAACAGAAAGAAGAGCAATAACGGAAACAGAAAGAAGAGCAATAATGGAAATAGAAAGAAGAGCAATAATGGAAATAGAAAGAAGAGCAATAAGACAAATAGAAAGAAGAGCAATAATAGAAATAGAAAGAAGAGCAATAATGGAAACAGAAAGA
The DNA here is from genome assembly GCF_028858725.1 of Colius striatus. NCBI lineage: Eukaryota > Metazoa > Chordata > Aves > Coliiformes > Coliidae > Colius > Colius striatus. The sequence goes on from NC_084762.1 coordinate 1,564,512, forward strand.
AGAGCAATAAGAGAAATAGAAAGAAGAGCAATAAGAGAAATAGAAAGAAGAGCAATAAGAGAAATAGAAAGAAGAGCAATAAGAGAAATAGAAAGAAGAGCAATAAGAGAAATAGAAAGAAGAGCAATAATGGAAACAGAAAGAAGAGCAATAATGGAAACAGAAAGAAGAGCAATAAGAGAAATAGAAAGAAGAGCAAGAATGGAAATAGAAAGAAGAGCAAGAATGGAAATAGAAAGAAGAGCAAAAAGAGAAATAGAAAGAAGAGCAAGAATGGAAACAGAAAGAAGAGCAATAAGAGAAATAGAAAGAAGAGCAAGAATGGAAATAGAAAGAAGAGCAACAAGAGAAAGAGAACGAGGAGCAACAAGAGAAAGAGAAAGGGGAGCAAGAAGAGAAAGAGAAAGGGGAGCAAGAAGAGAAAGAGAAAGAGGAGCAAAAAGAGAAAGAGAAAGAGGAGCAAAAAGAGAAAGAGAAAGAGGAGCAAAAAGAGAAAGCGAAAGAGGAGCAACAAGAGAAAGAGAAAGAGGAGCAAAAAAGAAGAAATAAGAGCAACAAGAGAAATAGAAAAAAGAGCAATAAGGAAGAAAGAAGAGCAATAATGGAAACAAAAAGAAGAGCAATAATGGAAACAAAGAAGAGCAAGAATGGAAACAAAGAAGAGCAAGAATGGAAACAGAAAGAAGAGCAAGAATGGAAACAGAAAGAAGAGCAAGAATGGAAACAGAAAGAAGAGCAAGAATGGAAACAGAAAGAAGAGCAAGAATGGAAACAGAAAGAAGAGCAAGAATGGAAACAGAAAGAAGAGCAAGAATGGAAATAGAAAGAAGAGCAAGAATGGAAATAGAAAGAAGAGCAAGAATGGAAATAGAAAGAAGAGCAAGAATGGAAATAGAAAGAAGAGCAACAAGAGAAAGAGAACGAGGAGCAACAAGAGAAAGAGAACGAGGAGCAACAAGAGAAAGAGAAAGGGGAGCAACAAGAGAAAGAGAAAGAGGAGCAGAAAAGAAGAAAGAAGAGCAACAAGAGAAAGAGAAAGAAGAACAATAAGGAAGAAAAGAGCAACAAGAGAAATAGAAAGAAGAGCAATAAGGAAGAAAGAAGAGCAACAAGAGAAAAAGAAAGAAGAGCAAGAAGAGAAATAGAAAGAAGAAGAACAAGGAAGAAAGAAGAGCAATAATGGAAATAGAAAGAAGAGCAATAATGGAAATAGAAAGAAGAGCAATAATGGAAATAGAAAGAAGAGCAATAATGGAAATAGAAAGAAGAGCAATAATGGAAATAGAAAGAAGAGCAATAATGGAAATAGAAAGAAGAGCAATAATGGAAATAGAAAGAAGAGCAATAATGGAAATAGAAAGAAGAGCAATAATGGAAATAGAAAGAAGAGCAATAATGGAAATAGAAAGAAGAGCAATAATGGAAATAGAAAGAAGAGCAATAAGGAAGAAAGGAGAGCAACAAGAGAAATAGAAAGAGGAGCAACAAGAGAAATAGAAAGAGGAGAAACAAGAGAAATAGAAAGAAGAGCAATAAGGAAGAAAGAAGAGCAATAAGAGAAAGACAAATAAGAAGAATAAGGAAGAAAGAAGAGTAATAAGAGAAATAGAAAGAAGAGCAATAAGAGAAATAGAAAGAAGAGCAATAATGGAAATAGAAAGAAGAGCAATAAGGAAGAAAGAAGAGCAATAATGGAAATAGAAAGAAGAGCAATAAGGAAGAAAGAAGAGCAATAATGGAAATAGAAAGAAGAGCAATAAGAGAAATAGAAAGAAGAGCAATAATGGAAATAGAAAGAAGAGCAATAATGGAAATAGAAAGAAGAGCAATAATGGAAATAGAAAGAAGAGCAATAAGAGAAATAGAAAGAAGAGCAATAATGGAAATAGAAAGAAGAGCAATAAGAGAAATAGAAAGAAGAGCAATAAGAGAAATAGAAGAGCAATAAGAGAAATAGAAGAGCAATAATGGAAATAGAAAGAAGAGCAATAATGGAAATAGAAAGAAGAGCAATAATGGAAATAGAAAGAAGAGCAATAAGAGAAATAGAAAGAAGAGCAATAAGAGAAATAGAAAGAAGAGCAATAAGAGAAATAGAAAGAAGAGCAATAAGAGAAATAGAAAGAAGAGCAAGAATGGAAATAGAAAGAGGAGCAAGAAGAGAAAGAGAAAGAGGAGCAAGAAGAGAAAGAGAAAGGGGAGCAAGAAGAGAAAGAGAAAGGGGAGGAAGAAGAGAAAGAGAAAGAGGAGCAAAAAGAGAAAGAGGAGCAACAAAAGAAAGAGAAAGAGGAGCAACAAAGAAGAAAGAAGAGCAACAAGAGAAAGAGAAAGAGGAGCAACAAGAGAAAGAGAAAGAGGAGCAACAAGAGAAAGAGAAAGAGGAGCAACAAGAGAAAGAGAAAGAGGAGCAACAAGAGAAGGAGAAAGAGGAGCAACAAGAGAAGGAGAAAGAAGAGCAACAAGAGAAAGAGAAAGAGGAGCAAAAAAGAAGAAAGAAGAGCAACAAGAGAAATAGAAAAAAGAGCAATAAGGAAGATAGAAGAGCAACAAGAGAAAGAGAAAGAAGGACAATAAGGAAGAAAGAAGAGCAACAAGAGAAATAGAAAAAAGAGCAATAAGGAAGAAAGAAGAGCAATAATGGAAATAGAAAGAAGAGCAATAATGGAAATAGAAAGAAGAGCAATAATGGAAATAGAAAGAAGAGCAATAATGGAAATAGAAAGAAGAGCAATAAGGAAGATAGAAGAGCAATAAGAGAAAGACAAAGAAGAGCAATAAGGAAGAAATAAGAGCAATAAGAGAAAGACAAAGAAGAAGAATAAGGAAGAAAGAAGAGCAATAGGAGAAACAGAAAGAAGAGCAATAGGAGAAACAGAAAGAAGAGCAATAGGAGAAACAGAAAGAAGAGCAATAGGAGAAACAGAAAGAAGAGCAATAATGGAAACAGAAAGAAGAGCAATAATGGAAACAGAAAGAAGAGCAATAATGGAAACAGAAAGAAGAGCAATAATGGAAACAGAAAGAAGAGCAATAATGGAAACAGAAAGAAGAGCAATAATGGAAACAGAAAGAAGAGCAATAAGAGAAATAGAAAGAAGGGCAAGAATGGAAATAGAAAGAGGACCAAGAAGAGAAAGAGAAAGAGGAGCAAAAAGAGAAAGAGAAAGAGGAGCAAAAAGAGAAAGAGAAAGAGGAGCAACAAAGAAGAAAGAAGAGCAACAAGAGAAATAGAAAAAAGAGCAATAAGGAAGAAAGAAGAGCAACAAGAGAAATAGAAAGAGGAGCAACAAGAGAAAGAGAAAGAGGAGCAACAAGAGAAAGAGAAAGAGGAGCAACAAGAGAAGGAGAAAGAGGAGCAACAAGAGAAGGAGAAAGAGGAGCAACAAGAGAAGGAGAAAGAGGAGCAACAAGAGAAGGACAAAGAGGAGCAACAAGAGAAAGAGAAAGAGGAGCAAAAAAGAAGAAAGAAGAGCAACAAGAGAAATAGAAAAAAGAGCAATAATGGAAACAGAAAGAAGAGCAATAATGGAAACAGAAAGAAGAGCAATAATGGAAACAGAAAGAAGAGCAATAATGGAAACAGAAAGAAGAGCAATAATGGAAACAGAAAGAAGAGCAATAATGGAAACAGAAAGAAGAGCAATAATGGAAACAGAAAGAAGAGCAATAATGGAAACAGAAAGAAGAGCAATAATGGAAACAGAAAGAAGAGCAATAATGGAAACAGAAAGAAGAGCAATAATGGAAACAGAAAGAAGAGCAATAATGGAAACAGAAAGAAGAGCAATAATGGAAACAGAAAGAAGAGCAATAATGGAAACAGAAAGAAGAGCAATAATGGAAACAGAAAGAAGAGCAATAATGGAAACAGAAAGAAAAGCAATAAGGAAGAAAGAAGAGCAATAATGGAAACAGAAAGAAGAGCAATAATGGAAATTGAAAGAAGAGCAATAATGGAAACAGAAAGAAGAGCAATAAGAGAAATAGAAAGAAGAGGAAGAATGGAAACAGAAAGAAGAGCAATAAGAGAAATAGAAAGAAGAGGAAGAATGGAAATAGAAAGAAGAGCAATAATGGAAATAGAAAGAAGAGCAATAAGGAAGAAAGAAGAGCAATAATGGAAATAGAAAGAAGAGCAATAATGGAAATAGAAAGAAGAGCAATAATGGAAATAGAAAGAAGAGCAATAATGGAAATAGAAAGAAGAAGAATAAGGAAGAAAGAAGAGCAATAGGAGAAATAGAAAGAAGAGCAATAGGAGAAATAGAAAGAAGAGCAATAATGGAAACAGAAAGAAGAGCAATAATGGAAACAGAAAGAAGAGCAATAATGGAAACAGAAAGAAGAGCAATAATGGAAACAGAAAGAAGAGCAATAATGGAAACAGAAAGAAAAGCAATAAGGAAGAAAGAAGAGCAATAATGGAAACAGAAAGAAGAGCAATAATGGAAACAGAAAGAAGAGCAATAATGGAAACAGAAAGAAGAGCAATAATGGAAACAGAAAGAAGAGCAATAATGGAAACAGAAAGAAGAGCAATAAGAGAAATAGAAAGAAGAGGAAGAATGGAAATAGAAAGAAGAGGAAGAATGGAAATAGAAAGAAGAGCAAGAATGGAAATAGAAAGAAGAGCAAGAATGGAAATAGAAAGAAGAGCAAGAATGGAAATAGAAAGAAGAGCAAGAATGGAAATAGAAAGAAGAGCAATAAGAGAAATAGAAAGAAGAGCAATAAGAGAAATAGAAAGAAGAGCAATAAGAGAAATAGAAAGAAGAGCAATAAGAGAAATAGAAAGAAGAGCAATAAGAGAAATAGAAAGAAGAGCAATAAGAGAAATAGAAAGAAGAGCAAGAATGGAAATAGAAAGAAGAGCAACAAGAGAAAGAGAACGAGGAGCAACAAGAGAAAGAGAACGAGGAGCAACAAGAGAAAGAGAAAGGGGAGCAACAAGAGAAAGAGAAAGGGGAGCAACAAGAGAAAGAGAAAGGGGAGCAACAAGAGAAAGAGAAAGGGGAGCAACAAGAGAAAGAGAAAGGGGAGCAACAAGAGAAAGAGAAAGGGGAGCAACAAGAGAAAGAGAAAGGGGAGCAACAAGAGAAAGAGAAAGGGGAGCAACAAGAGAAAGAGAAAGAGGAGCAACAAGAGAAAGAGAAAGAGAAGCAAAAAAGAAGAAAGAAGAGCAACAAGAGAAATAGAAAAAAGAGAAATAAGGAAGAAAGAAGAGCAACAAGAGAAATAGAAAGAAGAGCAACAAGAGAAATAGAAAGAAGAGCAATAAGAGCAACATGAAGAGCAACAAGAGAAATAGAAAAAAGAGCAATAAGGAAGAAAGAAGAGCAATAAGGAAGAAAGAAGAGCAATAAGAGAAAGACAAAGAAGAAGAATAAGGAAGAAAGAAGAGCAATAAGGAAGAAAGAAGAGCAATAATGGAAACTGAAAGACGAGCAATAATGGAAACTGAAAGACGAGCAATAAGAGAAATAGAAAGAAGAGCAATAAGAGAAATAGAAAGAAGAGCAATAAGAGACATAGAAAGAAGAGCAATAAGAGACATAGAAAGAAGAGCAATAAGAGAAATAGAAAGAAGAGCAATAAGAGACATAGAAAGAAGAGCAATAAGAGAAATAGAAAGAAGAGCAATAAGAGAAATAGAAAGAAGAGCAATAAGAGAAATAGAAAGAAGAGCAATAAGAGAAATAGAAAGAAGAGCAATAAGAGAAATAGAGAGAAGAGCAATAAGAGAAATAGAGAGAAGAGCAATAAGAGAAATAGAGAGAAGAGCAATAATGGAAACAGAAAGAAGAGCAATAATGGAAACAGAAAGAAGAGCAATAATGGAAACAGAAAGAAGAGCAATAATGGAAACAGAAAGAAGAGCAATAATGGAAATAGAAAGAAGAGCAATAATGGAAACAGAAAGAAGAGCAATAAGAGAAATAGAAAGAAGAGCAATAAGAGCAATAGAAAGAAGAGCAATAAGAGAAATAGAAAGAAGAGCAATAAGAGAAATAGAAAGAAGAGCAAGAATGGAAATAGAAAGAGGAGCAACAAGAGAAAGAGAAAGGGGAGCAACAAGAGAAAGAGAAAGGGGAGCAACAAGAGAAAGAGAAAGGGGAGCAACAAGAGAAAGAGAAAGGGGAGCAACAAGAGAAAGAGAAAGGGGAGCAACAAGAGAAAGAGAAAGGGGAGCAACAAGAGAAAGAGGAGCAAGAAGAGAAAGAGAAAGAGGAGCAAGAAGAGAAAGAGAAAGAGGAGCAAGAAGAGAAAGAGAAAGAGGAGCAAGAAGAGAAAGAGAAAGAGGAGCAAGAAGAGAAAGAGAAAGAGGAGCAAGAAGAGAAAGAGAAAGAGGAGCAAGAAGAGAAAGAGAAAGAGGAGCAACAAGAGAAAGAGAAAGAGGAGCAACAAGAGAGAGAAAGAGGAGCAACAAGAGAGAGAAAGAGGAGCAACAAGAGAGAGAAAGAGGAGCAACAAGAGAGAGAAAGAGGAGCAAAAAAGAAGAAAGAAGAGCAACAAGAGAAATAGAAAAAAGAGCAATAAGGAAGAAAGAAGAGCAAGAAGAGAAAGAAGAACAATAAGGAAGAAAGAAGAGCAACAAGAGAAATAGAAAGAAGAGCAACAAGAGAAATAGAAAAAAGAGCAATAAGGAAGAAAGAAGAGCAATAATGGAAATAGAAAGAAGAGCAATAATGGAAATAGAAAGAAGAGCAATAAGGAAGAAAAGAGCAATAAGAGAAAGACAAAGAATAAGAATAAGGAAGAAAGAAGAGCAATAATGGAAACAGAAAGAAGAGCAATAATGGAAACAGAAAGAAGAGCAATAATGGAAACAGAAAGAAGAGCAATAATGGAAACAGAAAGAAGAGCAATAAGAGAAATAGAAAGAAGAGCAATAATGGAAAGAGAAAGAGGAGCAACAAGAGAAAGAGAAAGAGGAGCAACAAGAGAAAGAGAAAGAGGAGCAACAAGAGAAAGAGAAAGAGGAGCAACAAGAGAAAGAGAAAGAGGAGCAACAAGAGAAAGAGAAAGAGGAGCAACAAGAGAAAGAGAAAGAGGAGCAACAAGAGAAAGAGAAAGAGGAGCAACAAGAGAAAGAGAAAGAGGAGCAACAAAGAAGAAAGAAGAGCAACAAGAGAAATAGAAAAAAGAGCAATAAGGAAGAAAGAAGAGCAACAAGAGAAAGAGAAAGAAGGACAATAAGGAAGAAAGAAGAGCAACAAGAGAAATAGAAAAAAGAGCAATAAGGAAGAAAGAAGAGCAATAATGGAAATAGAAAGAAGAGCAATAATGGAAATAGAAAGAAGAGCAATAATGGAAATAGAAAGAAGAGCAATAATGGAAATAGAAAGAAGAGCAATAATGGAAATAGAAAGAAGAGCAATAATGGAAATAGAAAGAAGAGCAATAATGGAAATAGAAAGAAGAGCAATAAGGAAGAAAGAAGAGCAATAAGAGAAAGACAAAGAAGAGCAATAAGGAAGAAATAAGAGCAATAAGAGAAAGACAAAGAAGAAGAATAAGGAAGAAAGAAGAGCAATAATGGAAACAGAAAGAAGAGCAATAATGGAAACAGAAAGAAGAGCAATAATGGAAACAGAAAGAAGAGCAATAATGGAAACAGAAAGAAGAGGAAGAATGGAAACAGAAAGAAGAGCAATAATGGAAACAGAAAGAAGAGCAATAATGGAAACAGAAAGAAGAGCAATAATGGAAACAGAAAGAAGAGCAATAATGGAAACAGAAAGAAGAGCAATAATGGAAACAGAAAGAAGAGCAATAATGGAAACAGAAAGAAGAGCAATAATGGAAACAGAAAGAAGAGCAATAATGGAAACAGAAAGAAGAGCAATAATGGAAACAGAAAGAAGAGCAATAATGGAAACAGAAAGAAGAGCAATAATGGAAACAGAAAGAAGAGCAATAATGGAAACAGAAAGAAGAGCAATAAGAGAAATAGAAAGAAGAGCAAGAATGGAAATAGAAAGAGGACCAAGAAGAGAAAGAGAAAGGGGAGCAAGAAGAGAAAGAGAAAGGGGAGCAAAAAGAGAAAGAGAAAGAGGAGCAACAAGAGAAAGAGAAAGAGGAGCAACAAAGAAGAAAGAAGAGCAACAAGAGAAAGAGAAAGAGGAGCAACAAGAGAAAGAGAAAGAGGAGCAACAAGAGAAAGAGAAAGAGGAGCAACAAGAGAAAGAGAAAGAGGAGCAACAAGAGAAAGAGAAAGAGGAGCAACAAGAGAAAGAGAAAGAGGAGGAACAAGAGAAAGAGAAAGAGGAGGAACAAGAGAAAGAGAAAGAGGAGCAACAAGAGAAGGAGAAAGAGGAGCAACAAGAGAAGGAGAAAGAGGAGCAAAAAAGAAGAAAGAAGAGCAACAAGAGAAATAGAAAAAAGAGCAATAAGGAAGAAAGAAGAGCAATAATGGAAATAGAAAGAAGAGCAATAATGGAAATAGAAAGAAGAGCAATAAGGAAGAAAGAAGAGCAATAATGGAAACAGAAAGAAGAGCAATAATGGAAACAGAAAGAAGAGCAATAATGGAAACAGAAAGAAGAGCAATAATGGAAACAGAAAGAAGAGCAATAATGGAAACAGAAAGAAGAGCAATAATGGAAACAGAAAGAAGAGCAATAATGGAAACAGAAAGAAGAGCAATAATGGAAACAGAAAGAAGAGCAATAATGGAAACAGAAAGAAGAGCAATAATGGAAACAGAAAGAAGAGCAATAATGGAAACAGAAAGAGGAGCAAGAAGAGAAAGAGAAAGGGGAGCAAAAAGAGAAAGAGGAGCAACAAGAGAAAGAGAAAGAGGAGCAAGAAGAGAAAGAGAAAGAGGAGCAACAAAGAAGAAAGAAGAGCAACAAGAGAAAGAGAAAGAGGAGCAACAAAGAAGAAAGAAGAGCAACAAGAGAAAGAGAAAGAGGAGCAACAAGAGAAAGAGAAAGAGGAGCAACAAGAGAAAAAGGAGCAACAAGAGAAAGAGAAAGAGGAGCAACAAGAGAAGGAGAAAGAGGAGCAACAAGAGAAGGAGAAAGAGGAGCAACAAGAGAAGGAGAAAGAGGAGCAACAAGAGAAGGAGAAAGAGGAGCAACAAGAGAAGGAGAAAGAGGAGCAACAAGAGAAGGAGAAAGAGGAGCAAAAAAGAAGAAAGAAGAGCAACAAGAGAAATAGAAAAAAGAGCAATAAGGAAGAAAGAAGAGCAATAATGGAAATAGAAAGAAGAGCAATAATGGAAATAGAAAGAAGAGCAATAATGGAAATAGAAAGAAGAGCAATAATGGAAATAGAAAGAAGAGCAATAATGGAAATAGAAAGAAGAGCAATAATGGAAATAGAAAGAAGAGCAATAATGGAAATAGAAAGAAGAGCAATAAGGAAGAAAGAAGAGCAATAAGAGAAAGACAAAGAAGAAGAATAAGGAAGAAAGAAGAGCAATAATGGAAACAGAAAGAAGAGCAATAATGGAAACAGAAAGAAGAGCAATAATGGAAACAGAAAGAAGAGCAATAATGGAAACAGAAAGAAGAGCAATAATGGAAACAGAAAGAAGAGCAATAATGGAAACAGAAAGAAGAGCAATAATGGAAACAGAAAGAAGAGCAATAATGGAAACAGAAAGAAGAGCAATAATGGAAACAGAAAGAAGAGCAATAATGGAAACAGAAAGAAGAGCAATAATGGAAACAGAAAGAAGAGCAATAATGGAAACAGAAAGAAGAGCAATAATGGAAACAGAAAGAAGAGCAATAATGGAAACAGAAAGAAGAGCAATAATGGAAACAGAAAGAAGAGCAATAATGGAAACAGAAAGAAGAGCAATAATGGAAACAGAAAGAAAAGCAATAAGGAAGAAAGAAGAGCAATAATGGAAACAGAAAGAAGAGCAATAATGGAAACAGAAAGAAGAGCAATAATGGAAACAGAAAGAAGAGCAATAAGAGAAATAGAAAGAAGAGCAATAAGGAAGAAAGAAGAGCAATAAGAGAAATAGAAAGAAGAGCAAGAATGGAAATAGAAAGAAGAGCAAGAATGGAAATAGAAAGAAGAGCAAGAATGGAAATAGAAAGAAGAGCAAGAATGGAAATAGAAAGAAGAGCAAGAATGGAAATAGAAAGAAGAGCAAGAATGGAAATAGAAAGAAGAGCAAGAATGGAAATAGAAAGAAGAGCAATAAGAGAAATAGAAAGAAGAGCAATAAGAGAAATAGAAAGAAGAGCAATAAGAGAAATAGAAAGAAGAGCAATAAGAGAAATAGAAAGAAGAGCAAGAATGGAAATAGAAAGAAGAGCAAGAATGGAAAGAGAACGAGGAGCAACAAGAGAAAGAGAACGAGGAGCAACAAGAGAAAGAGAACGAGGAGCAACAAGAGAAAGAGAAAGGGGAGCAACAAGAGAAAGAGAAAGAGGAGCAACAAGAGAAAGAGAAAGAGGAGCAACAAGAGAAAGAGAAAGAGAAGCAAAAAAGAAGAAAGAAGAGCAACAAGAGAAATAGAAAAAAGAGCAATAAGGAAGAAAGAAGAGCAACAAGAGAAATAGAAAGAAGAGCAACAAGAGAAATAGAAAGAAGAGCAACAAGAGAAATAGAAAGAAGAGCAACAAGAGAAATAGAAAAAAGAGCAATAAGGAAGAAAGAAGAGCAATAAGGAAGAAAGAAGAGCAATAAGAGAAAGACAAAGAAGAAGAATAAGGAAGAAAGAAGAGCAATAACAGAAATAAAAAGAAGAGCAATAAGGAAGAAAGAAGAGCAATAAGGAAGAAAGAAGAGCAATAATGGAAACAGAAAGACGAGCAATAAGAGAAATAGAAAGAAGAGCAATAAGAGACATAGAAAGAAGAGCAATAAGAGACATAGAAAGAAGAGCAATAAGAGACATAGAAAGAAGAGCAATAAGAGACATAGAAAGAAGAGCAATAAGAGAAATAGAAAGAAGAGCAATAAGAGAAATAGAAAGAAGAGCAATAAGAGAAATAGAAAGAAGAGCAATAAGAGAAATAGAAAGAAGAGCAATAAGAGAAATAGAAAGAAGAGCAATAAGAGAAATAGAAAGAAGAGCAATAAGAGAAATAGAAAAAAGAGCAATAAGAGAAATAGAAAGAAGAGCAATAAGAGAAATAGAGAGAAGAGCAATAAGAGAAATAGAGAGAAGAGCAATAAGAGAAATAGAGAGAAGAGCAATAAGAGAAATAGAAAGAAGAGCAATAAGAGAAATAGAAAGAAGAGCAATAATGGAAACAGAAAGAAGAGCAATAATGGAAACAGAAAGAAGAGCAATAATGGAAACAGAAAGAAGAGCAATAATGGAAACAGAAAGAAGAGCAATAATGGAAACAGAAAGAAGAGCAATAATGGAAACAGAAAGAAGAGCAATAATGGAAACAGAAAGAAGAGCAATAATGGAAACAGAAAGAAGAGCAATAATGGAAACAGAAAGAAGAGCAATAAGAGAAATAGAAGAGCAATAAGAGAAATAGAAAGAAGAGCAATAAGAGAAATAGAAAGAAGAGCAAGAATGGAAATAGAATGAGGAGCAACAAGAGAAAGAGAAAGGGGAGCAACAAGAGAAAGAGAAAGGGGAGCAACAAGAGAAAGAGAAAGGGGAGCAACAAGAGAAAGAGAAAGGGGAGCAACAAGAGAAAGAGGAGCAACAAGAGAAAGAGGAGCAACAAGAGAAAGAGAAAGAGGAGCAAGAAGAGAAAGAGAAAGAGGAGCAACAAGAGAAAGAGAAAGAGGAGCAACAAGAGAAAGAGAAAGAGGAGCAACAAGAGAAAGAGAAAGAGGAGCAACAAGAGAAAGAGAAAGAGGAGCAACAAGAGAAAGAGAAAGAGGAGCAACAAGAGAAAGAGAAAGAGGAGCAACAAGAGAAAGAGAAAGAGGAGCAACAAGAGAGAGAAAGAGGAGCAACAAGAGAGAGAAAGAGGAGCAACAAGAGAAAGAGAAAGAGGAGCAAAAAAGAAGAAACAAGAGCAACAAGAGAAATAGAAAAAAGAGCAATAAGGAAGAAAGAAGAGCAACAAGAGAAAGAGAAAGAAGAACAATAAGGAAGAAAGAAGAGCAACAAGAGAAATAGAAAGAAGAGCAACAAGAGAAATAGAAAAAAGAGCAATAAGGAAGAAAGAAGAGCAATAATGGAAATAGAAAGAAGAGCAATAATGGAAATAGAAAGAAGATCAATAAGGAAGAAAAGAGCAATAAGAGAAAGATAAAGAATAAGAATAAGGAAGAAAGAAGAGCAATAATGGAAACAGAAAGAAGAGCAATAATGGAAACAGAAAGAAGAGCAATAATGGAAACAGAAAGAAGAGCAATAATGGAAACAGAAAGAAGAGCAATAATTGAAACAGAAAGAAGAGCAATAATGGAAACAGAAAGAAGAGCAATAATGGAAACAGAAAGAAGAGCAATAAGAGAAATAGAAAGAAGAGCAATAAGAGAAATAGAAAGAAGAGCAATAAGGAAGAAAGAAGAGCAATAAGAGAAAGACAAAGAAGAAGAATAAGGAAGAAAGAATAGCAATAAGAGAAATAGAAAGAAGAGCAATAAGAGAAATAGAAAGAAGAGCAATAAGGAAGAAAGAAGAGCAATAAGGAAGAAAGAAGAGCAATAAGAGAAATAGAAAGAAGAGCAATAATGGAAATAGAAAGAGGAGCAACAAGAGAAAGAGAAAGAGGAGCAACAAGAGAAAGAGAAAGAGGAGCAACAAGAGAAAGAGAAAGAGGAGCAACAAGAGAAAGAGAAAGAGGAGCAACAAAGAAGAAAGAAGAGCAACAAGAGAAATAGAAAAAAGAGCAATAAGGAAGAAAGAAGAGCAACAAGAGAAATAGAAAGAAGAGCAACAAGAGAAATAGAAAGAGGAGCAACAAGAGAAATAGAAAGAGGAGCAACAAGAGAAATAGAAAGAGGAGCAACAAGAGAAATAGAAAGAGGAGCAACAAGAGAAATAGAAAGAGGAGCAATAAGGAAGAAAGAAGAGCAATAAGAGAAAGACAAAGAAGAAGAATAAGGAAGAAAGAAGAGCAATAATGGAAATAGAAAGAAGAGCAACAAGGGAAATAGAAAGAAGAGCAACAAGGGAAATAGAAAGAAGAGCAACAAGGGAAATAGAAAGAAGAGCAACAAGGGAAATAGAAAGAAGAGCAACAAGGGAAATAGAAAGAAGAGCAACAAGGGAAATAGAAAGAAGAGCAACAGGAGAAATAGAAAGAAGAGCAGCAAGAGAAATAGAAAGAAGAGCAGCAAGAGAAATAGAAAGAAGAGCAGCAAGAGAAATAGAAAGAAGAGCAGCAAGAGAAATAGAAAGAAGAGCAACAAGAGAAATAGAAAGAAGAGCAACAAGAGAAATAGAAAGACGAGCAATAAGGAAGAAAGAAGAGTAATAAGGAAAAAAGAACAATAAGAGAAATAGAAAGAGAGCAATAAGAGAAATAGAGAGAAGAAAGAAGAGAAATAGAGCAATACAGCAAGAAAGAAGAGAAATAAGAGAAATAGAGTGAAGAGCAATAAGGAAGAAAGAAGAGCAATAAGGGAAAAGAGCAATAGCGAAAGAAGAGCAATCGAGCAAGAGGAGCAAGACGAGAAAGAGAGAGAATGAAAAGAAATAGAAGGCAGAGAAATGGAGAAATAAGAGCAATAAGAGAGAAAGAAGAGCAATAGAGCAACAGAGAAAGAAAGAGGAGCAACAGAGAAAGAAAGAAGAGAGCAAGAAGAGCGAAAGAAGAGCAATAGAGCAACAGAGAAAGAAAGAGGAGCAACAGAGAAAGAAAGAAGAGAGCAAGAGAAATAGAAAGAGGAGCAAGAAGGAAGAAAGAAGAGCAATAAGGCAGAAAGAAGAGAAATAAGAGCAATAGAAAGAAGAGCAATAAGGAAGAAAGAAGAGCAACAAGAGAAAGAGGGAGAAGAGCAACAAGAGGGAGAAGAGCAACAAGAGGGAGAAGAGCAACAAGAGGGAGAAGAGCAACAAGAGGGAGAAGAGCAACAAGAGGGAGAAGAGCAACAAGAGGGAGAAGAGCAACAAGAGGGAGAAGAGCAACAAGAGGGAGAAGAGCAACAAGAGAAATAGAGAAAGAACAGAAATAGAACAGAAATACAGAGAAGAGCAACAGAGTAAGAAAGAAGAGCAATAAGAGAAATAGAAAGAAGAGCAATAAGAGAAATAGAAAGAAGAGCAATAAGAAGAAAGAAGAACAATAAGAGAAATAGAAAGAAGAGCAATAAGAGAAATAGAGAGCAACAAGAGAAATAGAAAGAAGAGCAACAAGAGAAATAGAAAGAAGAGCAACAAGAGAAATAGAAAGAAGAGCAATAAGGAAGAAAGAAGAACAATAAGGAAGAAAGAAGAGCAATAAGAGAAATAGAAAGAGAGCAATAAGAGAAATAGAAAGAGAGCAATAAGAGAAATAGAAAGAGAGCAATAAGAGAAATAGAAAGAAGAGCAATAAGGAAGAAAGAAGAGCAATAAGAGAAATAGAAAGAAGAGCAATAAGGAAGAAAGAAGAGCAATAAGGAAGAAAGAAGAGCAATAAGAAATAGAAAGAAGAGCAATAAGGAAGAAAGAAGAGCAATAAGGAAGAAAGAAGAGCAATAAGAGAAAGAGAGAGAAGAGCAACAAGAGAAATAGAGAAAGAATAGAAATAGAACAGAAATACAGAGAAGAGAAATCAGGAAGAAAGAAGAGCAATAGAGCAAGAAAGAAGAGCAATAAGAGAAATAGAAAGAAGAGCAATAAGAGAAATAGAGAAAGAATAGAAATAGAACAGAAATAGAACAGAAATACAGAGAAGAGAAATCAGGAAGAAAGAAGAGCAATAGAGCAAGAAAGAAGAGCAATAAGAGAAATAGAGAAAGAATAGAAATAGAACAGAAATAGAACAGAAATACAGAGAAGAATAATCAGGAAGAAAGGAGAGCAATAAGAGAAATAGAGAGAAGAGCAATAAGAAAGATAAAGAAGAGCAATAGGGAAATAAGAGAAAGAGAAAGAAGAGCAACAGAGAAAGAAGGAAGAGAAATAAGGAAGAAAAAAGAGAAATAGAGAAATAAGAGAGAAAGGAGAGCAATAGAGAGAGAAAGGAGAGCAACAGAGAGAACAGAAATAGAGAGAAGAAAAGAGAAATAAGGAAGAAAGAAGAGAAATAGAGCAACAGAGAGAGGGAAGAGCAACAGAGTGCAGAGCAATAGAGAGAGAGTGCAGAGCAATAGAGAGAGAGTGCAGAGCAATGGAAGGAAGAGAAATAAGGAAGAAAGAAGAGCAAGAGCAGCAACAGAAAGAAGAGAAATAAGCAAGAAAGAGGAGAAAGGAGCAATAGAGAGAAGAGAAATAAGGAAGAAAGAAGAGAAATAAGGAAGAAAGAAGAGAAATAAGGAAGAAAGAAGAGAAATAAGGAAGAAAGAAGAGAAATAAGGAAGAAAGAAGAGAAATAAGGAAGAAAGAAGAGAAATAAGGAAGAAAGAAGAGAAATAGAGAAAGAAGGGAGAAAGAAGAGAAAGAAGATAAATATAAGAAAGAGAAATGAGAGAAATAAGGAAGAGAGAAGAGAAGGAAGAGACATGGAGAGAGAAGAGCAAGAGAGAGAAGAGAAGAGCAAGAGAGAGAAGAGAAGAGCAACAGAGCAATAAGAGAAATAGAGAGAAGAGCAATAAGAGAAATAGAGAGAAGAGCAATAAGAGAAATAGAGAGGAGAGCAATAAGAGAAATAGAGAGGAGAGCAATAAGAGAAATAGAGAGGAGAGCAATAAGAGAAATAGAGAGGAGAGCAATAAGGAAGAGAGAAGAGCAATAAGGAAGAGAGAAGAGCAATAAGGAAGAGAGAAGAGCAATAAGGAAGAGAAAGAGAGCAATAAGAGAAATAGAGAAAGAACAGAAATAGAACAGAAATAGAACAGAAGAGAAATAAGGAAGAAAGAGGAGCAATAAGAGAAATAGAGAGAAGAGCAATAAGAGAAATAGAGAGAAGAGCAATAAGAGAAATAGAGAGAAGAGCAATAAGAGAAATAGAGAGAAGAGCAATAAGAGAAATGGAGAGAAGAGAAATAAGGAAGAAAGAAGAGAAATAGAGCAATACAGCAAGAAAGAAGAGAAATAGAGTGAACGAAGAGAAACAGAAGGAAGAGAAATAAGGAAGAAAGAAGAGCAATAAGGGAAAAGAGCAATAGCGAAAGAAGAGCAATGGAGCAAGAGGAGCAAGAAGAGAAATAGAGAGAATGAAGAGAAATAGAGAGAATGAAGAGAAATAGAGAGAATGAAGAGAAATAGAGAGAATGAAGAGAAATAGAGAGAATGAAGAGAAATAGAGAGAATGAAGAGAAATAGAGAGAATGAAGAGAAATAGAGAGAATGAAGAGAAATAGAGAGAATGAAGAGAAATGGAGAAATAAGAGCAATAAGAGCAACAGAGAAAGAAAGAAGAGCAATAAGAGATAAAGAAGAGCAATAGGGCAACAGAGAAGGAAAGAGGAGCAACAGAGAAGGAAAGAGGAGCGACAGGGAAGAGCGATAGGGAAGAGCGATAGAGAGCAAGAAGAGCAATAGGAGAAATAGAAAGAGCAACAATAGGAGAAATAGAAAGCAGAGCAATAAGGAAGAAAGCAGAGCAATAAGGAAGAAAGCAGAGCAATAAGGAAGAAAGAAGAGCAATGGCGAAAGAAGAGCAAGAGAAGAAATAGAGAGAATGAAGAGAAATAGAAGGGAGAGAAATAAGGAAGAAAGAAGAGAAATAAGGGAAAAGAGGAATAGCGAAAGAAGAGCAATGGAGCAAGAGGAGAAATAGAAGGAAGAGCAATAAGAGAAATAGAAGGAAGAGCAATAAGGAAGAAAAAAGAGAAATAGAGAAATAAGAGAGAAAGGAGAGCAACAGAGAGAGAAAGGAGAGCAACAGAGAGAGAAAGGAGAGCAACAGAGAGAGAAAGGAGAGCAACAGAGAGAGAAAGGAGAGCAACAGAGAGAAGAGAAGAGAAGAGAAGAGAAGAGAAGAGAAGAGAAGAGAAGAGAAGAGAAGAGAAATAGATCAACAGAGAGAGGGAAGAGCAACAGAGTGCAGAGCAATAGAGAGAGAGTGCAGAGCAATGGAAGGAAGAGAAATAAGGAAGAAAGAAGAGCAAGAGCAGCAACAGAAGGAAGAGAAATAAGGAAGAAAGAAGAGAAATAAGCAAGAAAGGAGAAAGAGGATAAAGAGGAGAAAGAGAGAGAGAGAAAGAGGAGAAAGAGAGAGAGAGAAAGAGGAGAAAGAGAGAGAGAGAAAGAGGAGAAAGAGAGAGAGAGAAAGAGGAGAAAGAGAGAGAGAGAAAGAGGAGAAAGAGAGAGAGAGAAAGAGGAGAAAGAGAGAGAGAGAAAGAGGAGAAAGAGAGAGAGAGAGAAAGAGGAGAAAGAGAGAGAGAGAAAGAGGAGAAAGAGAGAGAGAGAAAGAGGAGAAAGAGAGAGAGAGAAAGAGGAGAAAGAGAGAGAGAGAAAGAGGAGAAAGAGAGAGAGAGAAAGAGGAGAAAGAGAGAGAGAGAAAGAGGAGAAAGAGCAATAGAGAGAGAAAGAGGAGAAAGGAGCAATAGAGAGAAGAGAAATAAGGAAGAAAGAAGAGAAATAAGGAAGAAAAGAGAAATAAGGAAGAAAGAAGAGAAATAAGAGAAATAGAAATAAGAGAAATAGAGAAAGAAGGGAGAAAGAAGAGAAAGAAGATAAATATAAGAAAGAGAAATGAGAGAAATAAGGAAGAGAGAAGAGAAAGAGAGAGAGAAGAGAAATAAGGAAAAAATAGAGAAAGAGAGAAGAGAAAGAAGAGACATGGAGAGAGAAGGAAGAGATGGAGAGAGAAGAGAAGAGCAAGAGAGAGAAGAGAAGAGCAAGAGAGAGAAGAGAAGAGCAAGAGAGAGAAGAGAAGAGCAAGAGAGAGCAAGAAGAGCAAGAGAGAGCAAGAAGAGCAAGAGAGAGCAAGAAGAGCAAGAGAGAGCAAGAAGAGCAAGAGAGAGCAAAGCAATAAGAGAAATAAGAGAAAGAGAGAGAAGAGCAATAAAAGAAATAGAGAGAAGAGCAATAAGAGCAATAAGAGAAAGAGAAATAAGAGCAATAGAGAAAGAAAGAAGAGCAATAGAGAAAGAAAGAAGAGCAATAGAGAAAGAAAGAAGAGCAATATAGAAAGAAAGAAGAGCAATAGAGAAAGAAAGAAGAGCAATAGAGAAAGAAAGAAGAGCAATAGAGAAAGAAGAGAAATAGAGTGAATGAAGAGAAATAGAAGGAAGAGAAATAAGGAAGATAGAAGAGAAATAAGGGAAAAGAGCAATAGCGAAAGAAGAGCAATGGAGCAAGAGGAGAAATAGAGAGAAGGAAGAGAAATAGAGAGAAGGAAGAGAAATAGAGAGAAGGAAGAGAAATAGAGAGAAGGAAGAGAAATAGAGAGAAGGAAGAGAAATAGAGAGAAGGAAGAGAAATAGAGAGAAGGAAGAGAAATAGAGAGAAGGAAGAGAAATAGAGAGAAGGAAGAGAAATAGAGAGAAGGAAGAGAAATAGAGAGAAGGAAGAGAAATAGAGAGAAGGAAGAGAAATAGAGAGAAGGAAGAGAAATAGAGAGAAGGAAGAGAAATAGAGAGAAGGAAGAGAAATAGAGAGAAGGAAGAGAAATAGAGAGAAGGAAGAGAAATAGAGAGAAGAGCAATAAGGAAGAAGAGAGAGAAAGGAGAGCAACAGAGGGAGAAAGGAGAGCAACAGAGAGAACAGAAATAGAGAGAAGAGAAGAGAAATAAGGAAGAAAGAAGAGAAATAGAGCAACAGAGAGAGGGAAGAGCAACAGAGTGCAGAGCAATAGAGAGAGAGTGCAGAGCAATAGAGAGAGAGTGCAGAGCAATAGAGAGAGAGTGCAGAGCAATGGAAGGAAGAGAAATAAGGAAGAAAGAAGAGCAAGAGCAGCAACAGAAAGAAGAGCAATAGAGGGAACTAGAGGGAAAGAAGGGAGATAGAGGAGCAATAGAGAGAGAAAGAGGAGCAATAGAGAGAGAAAGAGGAGAAAGAGGAGCAATAGAGAAATAGAGAGAGAAAGAGGAGCAATAGAGAAATAGAGAGAGAAAGAAGAGAAATAGAGAAATAGAGAGAGAAAGAAGAGAAATAGAGAGAAGAGAAATAAGGAAGAAAGAAGAGAAATAAGAGAAATAGAAAGAAGAGAAATAAGAGAAATAGAAAGAAGAGAAATAAGAGAAATAGAAAGAAGAGAAATAAGGAAGAAAGAAGAGAAATAGAGAAAGAAGGGAGAAAGAAGAGAAATATAAGAAAGAGAAATGAGAGAAATAAGGAAGAGAGAAGAGAGAGAGAGAAGAGAAATAAGGAAGAAATAGAGACATGGAGAGAGAAAGAAGAGACATGGAGAGAGAAAGAAGAGACATGGAGAGAGAAAGAAGAGACATGGAGAGAGAAAGAAGAGACATGGAGAGAGAAAGAAGAGACATGGAGAGAGAAAGAAGAGACATGGAGAGAGAAAGAAGAGACATGGAGAGAGAAAGAAGAGACATGGAGAGAGAAAGAAGAGACATGGAGAGAGAAAGAAGAGACATGGAGAGAGAAAGAAGAGACATGGAGAGAGAAAGAAGAGACATGGAGAGAGAAAGAAGAGACATGGAGAGAGAAAGAAGAGACATGGAGAGAGAAGAAAGGCAGAGCAGAGAAGAAAGAAGGCAAAGAAAAGGCAAGGAGAAATAAGAGAAAGAAGACAAGACAGAATATAGAGGGAAAGAAGAGAAAGAAAAGATAGAAGGTAGAGAAAGAAGACAAAGTAGACAGAAAGAAGAGAAAGACACAGAAAGAAAACGCAGAAAGAAGACAGAGAGAAAGAAGAGAAAGTAGACAAAGTAGACAAAAAGAAGAGACAAAGAAGGCAAAGAAAAGACAAAGATAAAGAAGGCAGAGAAAAGGCGGCAGAGAAAGGAGTGTAAGAAGAGAAAGAAGATAGAAATCCACACCACCATTCTGTTGTGTGTCACACCAGGGATCCATGAGTGAGGAGGTAAAGCTTCCTTGGGATGTCAGAGGGGAGCTGCACCTTACCTTTTCCGATGTTGGGGAAGTGCCACTTTCCTGCACCTTAAGTTGTGCCCTGGCTGTGCTGTTAGTGCCACTGAAGGGGTGCCTTGGCGCTGTTGGGTTCCTGCTACTTTTCCATTTACAGTAAGGCACAATCACACTGCTTACCCTTGCAAAGGTATCCAGCTTGTCTTTGTCATACAGGATCCTCAGCATTCCAGCACAGATGGGACAGCAGGCTCCTGAGGGAGTGAAAAACCGTATCTCAGAAACAAAAGCAATTCAGTCTTTTTGCTTTGAAGTCAGCAGAGGTCAAAAGTAGAACATGGACTGAGAATGACAAGAGTAACACTACCCCAGCCAATGTTTTGGTTTGACAGCAGGACTGCACAGTTTCCAGGATTTGTTTGATGTTGAAAACACGTCTCTTGCAAAAGCAGGCACCCCTCAACACACAGATCCTGCTCTCAGCCTGAAGCAGCAAGCTTACTGGCAGCCAAACCCCCCAGGCACTGCATTGCACAGGCCAAGGTTTTGCAGGGATGCATGCATGTGCTACTACAGAAACGGTGAATTCCAACAGCTGAAAGAGCCAGGACACCACAAGAGCAGTTATGCACACAGACAACATTTCCCTCTGCCCCTGTACCATGCTGGGGCTTACACTCCTGACACAATAAGGGAGGAGGAAAGGACTTCTGCCAGATTTCTGTTTGACACAGAAGCTGAACATCTTTCTCCTCCTGTTTTCCCTCACCGTCGGAGGAAACAAAGGGCTAATATTTCAACTTTCTACCTGTGCCTGTGTATTTAATTCAGCCTCCAACTTACACAATTCACACTCACAGAGTGACTTTGACAATATTAAATATAATACCAAAGCACAAAGACCCTTTTCCAAACCTGTGCATGAGAAAAATGGCCAACACTGCTTCTTTTTAACACCTGAGCTGCCCTTGCTCTGTGCGCCACCTGCGACTAGTCACTGTTTCACAAAGGAAGTATTTGTGACCACAGTAAAATACCAGTTCAAAACAGCACAACTGCAAAACTATTCCTGCTATCTCCCTCCTTCTCATCTGATATCTCCCTCTGTCTTCCAATTAACCACCCTCTCTGTTGCTCTGGCATTCCAGTGGGGCATCTGTGCTGCCGCTTCCACACACTCCCTCACCCGATTCCCACACACACAGACCTCGCTGGTTCCTCCCAAACCAGTTGCTTTGGGTTGATGTGGACAGGGGGACAGCTGCCAGTTTCTAAAGCCTGAAGGAGTGTGACTCCAAGGCTTTCCCACTTCAGAAAAGGCCTCAGGACAGATGTCTGCTTCCCCCTGTCTCTGGGACGTCTCCAAGGCAGCGGGGGGCTATTTGAGGCGGATTTTCCAGGCGCGTTCCCTGGCGGCAGGAAGGAGCGTACCCGGCGCGATGACGGGCTTGCAGGCGGCAGCAGACAGCTGGGGACACTTGACAAAGGCACACTCGCTGTGGAAGCCGTAGTCTGAGAGCACACCCACGGCCTGGCACGGGCCCCGGTAGTCCACGGCCACGCGCTCGGCGTAGGCGGCGCACACGCTGCTGTAGGTCTCGCCGTTGTGCCCGCACACGGGTTCCACCGACTTGCAGAACGGCTGAAACACGAGAGAGAAACGTTCCAAACATCCACCTCTATGTGCAGCAGGACCAGAGTCAGTCCAGCACCAGGGTAAACCACAGTGACTGGGAGCTGGCTCATAACATTGGCAATGGCTTGGAAAAGAGGGAATCCACAGTAAATAGCCCACCAGCTTGTGAAGGGGGAACAGAGGCAGAGTGCTTAAAGAAGGTGACAGAAGAGCCTAAGAAGGAGACACATAGAAGGGGACATGGTTTGGGAAACAACACCTTTGGTTCTGTGTTAGTGCATCAATAAAATGACCATGACATTTAAACCAACATTACATAACTTAGGCAAATCTACTGTCTTCTATTATGTCATAAAGTGCTACTTAATTAATCCAATCCATTAGGAAATAATCCATTACAGCATTCACAGATATTTGAATGACTTATAAATCACTGACTCATCTCCCTCGTGCTTTGGTGTTCTTAAAGTCTAGTGTGTGTGCACATGTACTTCTGACACACTGAGAAGCTCAATGTACACATCTACTGGAACTGAATCAAACCCATTCCTAGACCCCTCTGCCACAAATAGTTGTTGTTGAGACCTTTACATCTACGTTTGCTGTGGCCATTTCCTCTCAGGAGAACACACCCAGTCTGACATTTGACTCAAACATGTAAAAATCAAAGGAAATGGTAATATAGTTTCTTCCTATCCTGCCTGCACATGTACATAGTGTTAGTCCAACACACTCAAGTGGTCAAACACCAATAAACTTACGCTTCTCAACATCCAAAGTCTAGTGAAATGACACAACTCATTCCATAACCTCTTGCTAAGGTCTAAATGTTTCATTAAACTAGTATTTCAAGTTATTCAGCAGAGCTCTGTGATCACTGTACCCTCTAACATAGCAAGACACTTAAGAGCATCTAGGTTACACACCTAAGCTAACAACACCACAGCTAGAGGACAAGTAAATGTGAACACCCCAGACAGTTTCATATCTTGCTGTCATCTTCCTTATAAAAGCAAGAATGAAAACTTAAAGCTACCAGTGTCAAAAACTTGGTGAACATGGACACAACTAGACATACAACAGCTGGAGGAAAAAACACAGACATGCAATCAACATTCCTTTGATCCTTACTGTTCAAGGGCTGAACATTTCCCGAGTATCTCATGAGATTGCTGAGGTACACAAAGAATTATCTGTATTTAATGAGGTTGCTGAAAACAGGGCAAAGAAAAGAAGGTATAAAGACAGAAAGGCAGAAACTAAGAGTGGGGTAAAAGAGCAATAGCATTTATAACACAGAAAAGCCCTGAAAAAATGTTCTGTACTTCAAAGAACATCCACCAGCTGAGACCAAGAGAAGGTCTCACATTCATCCCTGGCATCTGAGGAAAGCCTCTGCAGAGTCAAGCCAGCAACTTTGAAAAGAGAGCTCCTGCCTGCTCTTGTAAAGCAACAGAAATAGCTTGGCTACCAACACTGTGGGGAGTGGTGGGATGGAAGGGCAAACATCATCCTAACATGAAGACTAATCCAATCCAGACTGAACAAAGACAATATGACAAGCTGCCTAGTCTGACAGAACTGAGGGGTAAATAGATCCTGAGCGACCTCTGTGGTGAGTCTGGGGCACGGGCACACAGGGTGCTGGAGACTCTACAAATGGGCATTTAAAACAAGTTCAAATTGGTGAAAACTAGCATTGAACTAGGCAAGGAACTGCACTAATTACTGCAAGCTTTCCTGCTGAAAGATACAGCAAGGCAACATAAACATCAGGGTATTACCCCCAGGAAAGCACGAGGTAAGCAAGCTTTTGATCACACACGAGACAACCAAAGCAGAGAAACACTTGACAACATTCTGAGTCTCACTTTGTGGGTAGTTTTCATACTAGTTAGAATTACATTTTTTAAGGACTATTTTCAATGAGAATGTTTTCTGGACTCGTGCCAAACCCCACAACAGTGCCAAACCCCACAACAGTGCCATGCTGAACATCAACAAACAAAGCAGATTCGAGTACTTATGTCAGGAAGCACTTCCTACCTGGCAGGGTCCTCTGTATGCTAAGCTCTTTCCCTTTTGGTACAGAGTACAGAGGTTAGCGTATTCCACGTTGTCCGTGTCACAAACAGGGTCCCGCGTCTGGTCGCAGCTCAGCTGCCTGGGCACACATTCGTGCTGGCTGCATTCAAACTTTCCAAAACTTGTCAGGCAAACTTGTTTCTTTGGTATGCACCTGCATCAAGGAATAATAAATCCACATCGTGTCACGGGATGTCATTCTCAACGCATTGTCAAGGGCTAGCTGTGGTTCAGCAGAGATGCAGGAAGTACAAGTGATAAAACATCCCAGGCAGCCAACTTCGGGCCCCATCACACGCCTGGAACTGGTGTGCTCATGGTTAGTTAATGTATGTGAAACCTAACTACAGTTTCCACTGAAATCTACCTTTTAGCAAGGATTTTTAAATACATTTTCCCAGGAGGCTCAGGTAACCTTCTTGCCTACTCCCACAAGCTTCATTTTGGAAATGCACGTTTGAGGAGAAGTAGAGAAAACGTGAAAACACTGAAGTGCAAGAGAAAACCTTACTGCAGCTGGACCTGGACTGCAGCTTTGGCAGTCCAGTTCCAATGGCATGATGGTGATTACAGCTGCTCACCTACAGCGCTTTCTCTACAGGCACAGAGAGAAAACCAGTGTCTTCTGCATCAAGGCATTTGACATGCAGAAAAAGGGGGAAAACCCCCCACCCCTGCTATCATCAGTTTTCATGAAAGCACAGTATTACACAACTTCTCATGGTGGCTTCCTTTCAAAACAGAAAAATGTACACAGTCAAAGGAGGCTGCAGGATTGCACAACACTGAGGAAATTGAAGACAGAGACCAACAGTATGAGGCACAGCCTTTGATTTCTGTAAGAAAGGTCGGGCTGTCTTTTCTCCTGACGCTAGTGCAGAATGTGCTGTTGTTCTAACGTGTCTGCCTGTACAGATCTGGGGCTTTTCCTGATGTTAAAAAAAATAAAGATTGTACAGGCACCAGTTTTCACAAGATGTCAGTCTGCTTACGAGAAACCCAAGTGTTCCAGCGTGATCAGGTTATTGACTCAATGTGCCAGGTTGACTCCACATCTTACACAAGTGTGGGGTTTTTAAACTACTAGGAAAAAAGGTGTGAAACAAACTAGTAAAATGACATAGCTGCTTCAACAGAGTTTGATTCTCCTGCTTTTGAAAGTATCAGTTATCTTTTACTGCTACAGCTGAGACCTGCATCATGCATTTAAACCCTGTAGCACTGCGTCTCGTTCCGCTGTGACCTGATCTAGGTGGGAGCTGCTTCAGCAGCGGGGTTGGACTGGATGATCTCTAAGGGTCCCTTCCAACCTCCACCATGCTGTGACTCTATGATAAAGGGAATCAAGAATTGGTAGTTATTACAGTCCCTTACTATGATAAATAAAATGCAGCTACTTCAAGCAGTTATTTACCCAGGAATACCTCAAACGCATGACGGTACCACAATATATAAGACATTACAAATAAATCTGCTTTATGAGTACAAGATAATAAAGAGAACCTTAAAAACACATTCTGCTGTTACCTCTGGTTTTTGTTGCAAGGGTTAGGGTTACAAGGATCCTTGGAAATACACGATCCAAACTCAAACTGACTGTCCTGGAGCCCGACACAACGGGCTATACACGCGCTGGGGTAGGTGCGTCCGTTCTGCCCACACACCGGCACAAACTGATCCACACAGTTACAGGGCAGACCTGGGAGAGGGACACACAAGGCAGGCACTTGGGGCACGCTTCCCTTCTTCAGCACAGTGCACACAACCCACCACCCAGGCAGCTGTGCCTTTGCAAAGATGTGCCTCCTTCTTCAGCCACTTCCCCATTCCCGTCTTTCAGTAGTACTGAGTACACACACCCGTACAAGCAGTAGGAAGGGATGTTTGTGCCCTGCCTTCCTGCTGATCCTACTCAGCTTTCTCCACTTTATCCCCCCCAAAAATGGAGAAATGTATTTTTTCCCCATTTTTCCCCTCTGTCCCCAGAGGCATTACCGTGTCTCTACCTATTTTTCCCTCGTACCTGAGGTTCTGGTTGGCCACCAGAAAAACAAACAGCTCAAAGACCGTATTAAGAACAACTTATCAAGTCTCTCCTGTTAACACCACATAAGGAATGGAGAAGCTCTAAGAGCAGAGCTAGGACTAGACGATCTTTCGAGGTGCCCTTCCAACCCCCCCGTCCTGTGTAACGCCGAGCTCACAGCTGTCACGGTTTGGGCAGTTACCTGTGAACTTGCGACGCTCATCTTCTGAACTGTGCTCCGTGAGACACTGCCGTGTGGAACAGATCAAGTTGCCAGCGAAGCACGAGCACACGTTGCAATCGATGTTAAAGGACGTTCCGTGGCCTTCGCAGACGTTAAGTACATGCATGCAAACAACCCGTGTCAGCGTGCCACGAGACACACATTCATCCGTGTTACACAGATACTACATCCTCATCACTAACTGCTCCTGTAATTTCCCTTATCCGCTTTATTTTTCCACTGAAATACCTGGGTTTGGATTTCAAGTCTCGTCATATTTGTTTCATGAAAGTCTGCTGACATGTGGCTGTCATCAACTGAACAAGGAGGCAAGCACTTCCTCATCTCAAAGCCTGTGTAAATTAGGTTTCCTTCTGGTTTTAACAACAATTTAAAGTTGCAAAGAGACACACACTCAGGAAACAGCAGCAGTGGCAGAGAAATCCTGGCTAGCAGGCTCCCTCTTTATTCATGCTAAAACTTCAAAGATACGTTCTCCTGAATTGATTTCACAGGAGACTGCTCAACTTTCAGCCACAGTCTCAAACATACTGCAAAGCTCCTCTGCAGAGCTCGTTACTTTTCCTCCCTGTGCACTTTTTGTCAAGAAATAAGTGCCAATGCTCCATTCCAGCCTTTACTGCTTTGCACCATCTATTGTAGTTGCAATGTCAGCCTCAATAAGCAGTGTAAGTTCCAGTTTGGCTTTGAAGATGGTAGCAAAGCTGAAGAGCAACCCAGATCTAGATTCACAGGGGTCTGTGCTCGCTGGCTTTCTAAAAAGAATGCAACTGGCACCACCACAGCTGCTTTCTTACATGGAGCAATCTGCCTAATTGTTGCATTTGATAAGGCAGTAACCTTTTCCCATCTGAATCCAGGAATCACACTGCAAAGGGGAATTGCCCTTCAGTTTAGCAACCCCTGTTTGGTTTTGCCAACTGCCCACGAGACTGTTCTGTGTTTTATGGAAAATCAATTCATGTTGGCAATAGCCAATCTACCCATAACCACACGGCCACTGAATACACAGCTCTCCAGGAAAACAAGAGGAACCGTGCCTTACAAAATAAGGCATTTCCCTTCTCTTTCAAAGGGCTGAGATTAAGGATCGGGATCTTTGGGAAGTATTACAAGGGCTCAAGGAAAAGCCTCAGCATCTGAGCAACTGGGAAGAGGCACTCCTAGAGAAATGATGGCAGAACAGGAGGGGATGGGAGAGAAAGCCTCTGGCACAAAAAGCTCTGTTGTAACAGTAGTACTCAAGGGAAGAAGGGATTTGTCAGCAGGGAAAAAGCTTCCAAGGTCTGAAGGTATTGCCAAACACAGGATCCCTGAGGTGATTCTAAAGAATAAAGAGCAGCAGACTTAGGGTCCACTTGAGAACTGTCACTAACTTTTGGCTCTCACTATCAAGAGTGCACACAGCAAAGCACCCTCTCCATCAGCAGTCATTCCATTCACTGAGTCAGTGCACTGTGCAAAAACTGCATCAGATAAAGCATTCAGGGCTCTTTGTTTTTGAGAGGATGGTTTTAAACCCCACAGTCCTGATTTTATGACTAAACCCTGGCTTTTTGCAACTGGCATCCTCCTCCCCAGACACCTCTATTAGTCACTGGATATCCAGTGCTGTTAAAATAGACTGAGAGCACCCACAAAGCTGGAATCCAGGAAATGGGCAACCATTCAGAGTCAGTTACACTGTGCTTCAAACCTCACAACCACAGCGTGCTTAAAGCAGATGGATTTGTTTTGCTGTAGTTGCTTCATCCCTGCTGCTTGTTGGGCTCCTCTCAGAACTTCTCCCCTCCTCCATCCCCAGAGCTCCCACCAGAAAGTTCTTCTGCCAGAAAGGAAGCTCCCTGTTACCAAATGCCACGAAATACAGGGGCTGTGAGGCAAGTCAGTGACCTGGTGTGTTAAACAGGACTGTCATTGGTTGAGGCAGACACAGCTCAGTGCTGATTTCAATAAAGGAACCCTCTGGCATATATAAGAATAAAACAAGCGTTATTATGGAGGGATGCAAACATTAACCTTTGCCTTGTCTGGTAAACTGCATTCAGAGTCTTCAACCGTCCCTCAGAACTCATTACCTGAGGAGCAGGTGCTGGATAAAGACACAACTACTGCTCTAAAACTTACTTTTCCTTTGTCCTCCAACAATGCACGACTTCTGGAGGTCAACACAACGCATCTCCATGCAGTTTTCCAGCAATCCACTGTGTCCACAGGTACAGATCTTGTAACAACCAACATCTCCAGCTGAGGATGGAACCTGAATAAGGGTACCTTGACGGACAATAAAATCTGAGGCTTCTCCCAGTTTGCAACCTATATACAAGGAGAAATTTCAGCTCATATTTAGTAAATACTTTGGCAAGTGCAGCTACCAGAAAGAACTAGTACTCTTTGACTTGTGAAAAGCTAAGGTGTTCCTAAAGCAGCCTCGCTCTCAAACCTTAGGCAAATTCACTCATTTCGCAGAGGCAACAAGGAGCAGTGGCAGAAGAAACTTGCTTGAGGCAGTGTTCTGAAAAACGTGGAGAAATGTCACTTTGCACAGAGGCTGCTAATTCCAACAGCTCTCAAGTCACTTCATTTCCCACAGCTCTGTACCACTACGAAATGAACGTGATATGGCAAAAACCCACGCGTATGCCTCACTCTCCCATGCAGAACCTGAACTGAATGGTCTCACAAGCAAAGTCCACTCATTTCCCCTCATATCTTCCATCATGTCTTCCTTCCCTGCTTGTATCTCTTATGTGAACACTGAAGGACTCGTAGAGAGACATGAAGAGAGGAGAAAGGGGGGAAAAGCAGGAAAGCTGTATTTAAAAACAAAGAAGGAAAGAGATTTTTACAACTGCAAGGAAGAGCTAATAAATGCTAAAACTACTCCAGGAGTGATGAGCTGCAACAAATCTCTGAGCACTTTCAACCAATAAAAGACTGAATTAAACCAAAAGTCACCTTCTAGAAGGCAGGCTGCAGCTTTTGAAAGCAAAGTAACTATGGTAACAGTTCTTTTAGGATTGTTAGCAATTCACTTCCCACAAGGTCCCAGTAACATATGCTTGTCAGCAAAATTCAGGTAAAGAGAAGTCCCAAGCCCCTTACCTGGCACACACAAATAGGGAAGACACAGTTCTCCAGACTGACAACCTTTTCTGTTGACTTCACATAACTGGTTGGCTGCACATGGATTTGGGTTACATGGATGGGTAACATCTTCGACGATGTTCCCTAAAGAGCTCGGGCCTGGAAACAGAACACACAGCATCTCTGCTGATGTCAACGAGGTTTGTTTCCCTTCAGTAAAGCACAGTGCTCCCTGCACTCAGTACAACTGTGGTTTGGGCAATCCTGTGAAATGCATATTTTGTTTTCTTAATGATACTTGTGGAAGATGGACATTACAAGGCAGTTGACATCCTTCAAAAGTTTAGCCCTCAATCCTGGAAACAATGAACCAGATCATTCTTCACCAGCAAGACGTATTTCCCCTTATCTTGTTTCCCCAGTAATTTCCCCTATATGACAAACACACACCTTGACAATGGCAATTGAATCAAGACAAGTCCCACAGTCAGTGGGATGTTTAAAGCATACTTGCTGTTTAACCAAGTTTGCTATCTTTGATAAACTCTTGTTTCTATCTTCCCCCAGCTCACTCCTAACTTTTGCCTGTTACAAGACCAAGGAAAGGGAAGACAACATGGAAAAGCAGCAGCTGAATGGAAAGAGCCAATCAAAGCTTTAATACATCATCTGCTCTGCCATGGGGCCCCTCCTCATCTCCTGCTCCTCTCACCTTGGTACTACCTCTGCTGTTTCTCACTCTTCCTGTGCCCTTCTCTTCCATCTGCCTGGCACTTTTTACACTTTCATAACCACGATTTTATAGAGGCACCACAAACTTTTCTACGTGGCTCAGCTTTAGTCCATTGCCAAGCTGGCTGTGTCTGGCACAGTGCAGTCCCTCACAGCTTCCCATACAGCCTCTGCAGCCTCCCTGCTGCCAAAACAACCTTCCCACATCCACCCAGTGCAGGAAGGAATACATGTGACAAGACACAGCAAGTTGAAAAATCCAATTTTCTTCAAGAGGCCTCAAGCTGCCCCAGGGGAGCTTTAGATTGGAGCTGAGGAACAGCTTCTTCCCCCAAAGGGCTGCCCAGGGCTGTGGGGGAGTGTCCATCCCTGGAGGGATCCCAAAGCCGTGTGGTTGTGGGGCTGAGGGACATGAGTCAGCTTACAGGGCTTTTCCAACCTCAGGGATTCCGTAAAGCGTCTCCAATTCAAAACAATTGTCTTTGACAGACATAACAAAAGTTACTAAAAGCAATGACAAGCATTCAAAGCATCTTGGTTTCTAGTTTTGTGGCACAGGTAGGTTGTTACTCACTGAGGTATGTATCCAATGGGATGCAGCTCTCCAAGTCATCTGTTGGAGACAAGAGCTCGCAAATACTTTCAGCCGAGTGGCCTTCAGGGAATTTAGTATGATCTCCACATTTCTTCAGGATCTCCACACAATCTGATCTTCATGCAAATAAAGAAACAGAACTTCATGAACACTACTTGAAGGAAAAAAGGTCTTGCATGAAAAAGTTTTCTTTCCACGTTTCTTCCCTTCCCCAAAGCCACAGCCTTCCCCTCCTGCCTCACAGCAGAGTGTTTATGTCTGTGCATGGACACTGTACGTTTCACACACAGGGGGACAAACAAATCTGTGATACAAAGACAGGAGCTATTCCTTACACTACTCTCTCTCTAATTTGGGCTTGGTGATCTCTCTTTTCTACAGCATCACATGCATATATCTTTCAAACATTTCCTTGCTTCACTAACATCTGAGTTGGATTCTCTCTCAGTACCTGTGCTATTTACCAAAACCTCTGTTATTTCCCTCCCCACAGAATACTTACTTGCAGATAATACTTCCTCTAGATTTGCTGTGGCAGGGTTTAATCTGCAGTGAGCAGGCAATTGCCTTCCACATTTCTGGCTGGCACTTTTTAATATCAAGCACGGGAATATTTATGAATGGCATCTTAATGCTCCCTTTTTCCCACAGCTTCATGTCATTCATGGCTCCCTGGTCTGACTGCGTGTTGCAGCTCCTGAAAAGCTCTGTTGGTCTTAAAAGAAGAAGGTAAGATATAGCACATGCACATAAGAAAGAAAACGCCACATATTTTACCTTTCACCATACGAGCTCTACAACCTTGATATGGCTTGCTTGGTGGGACAGAATAAATCAATGCCTTCCACAGCTCAGCAATATTAAAAGCAACCTGAGTTCTGTTTTTAAGGAAAATAAGCTCTTTCAGACTCAAGGCTGAAACTCCTTGCTCACCTCTACCTCTCAGATGGAATATCCCTTCAATTTTTCTTACCTGAAGAAGGTTGACTCAAAAGCAAGTATCTCAGATATCCTGAACATGTGTGCAAATGTTTCCTGGTGAATCACTAATGCAAGCTGATCTACCATTTATGTTTGCCCAGGCTGCATCTATCACATACGTGATTCTACATCTCACACAACACTCAGGCTGCTGTATGTCAAAGGAAAGTCAGAGACCTCTACTAAACAACTCAGCTCTGACAAAACGTTGAGTGCTTTTTTGAAACTCAAACTGTTTGATTTGTCACCTTGCAATTTACCAATTCAGACACCACTTTCACATCATGCATTTTGCCCTAGACAGTATAAACCCACAGAAACATCTCTGAAAGAAAAGGAATTTTCCCAGAGTAATGTGTGAATTTAACAAGCATTTTCACCTTGTTTATAATACACAGCATTCCAATAATCGTGGCTGACTTGTCCATACGGTAAGCCAGAGGAACGTGCTGCTAACACACGATGCCATTTTACAAGTTCATGGGTTAGCTTTTACCCCTGTAAGTGTTGTTATGCCTGTTGTTAAATACATTCCCAGAAGTTTACCCTCAAGAAAAAAACTATTTATTTTGAAGTATTTGAAGAAACATCTGCAGAAAGACAGCTACACACAATCTCACAGCAAAGCCTCAACAACATTTTAAAGAAAGAAAATCAAAGCACAGGAAATCCTTTATAAAATATTCAGTGTCTCTCTCCTACCTGTTATTAAAATTAGTGCAGTAAGTAAGATTTCTACAGCCCAGCTGACAAGGTTCTCGTACATCTGCTAAACAGGTCAACATGGAAACTTCAACTGCATTATACTCACAGAAGCGATCAAACTCTTGCCAGCTCTGTGAATTGCCCCAGCTCGTGCTATAAAGTTTAGTGCAGAGCTCTCTGAAGAACAAAAAAAGAACAAAGAACAAAGAAAATGAAATTCTAAGGACAGCAATTGTTGGGATATAGCAGAGCCTGTTGTTTCTTTGCTGATGAC
The DNA here is from genome assembly GCF_028858725.1 of Colius striatus. Lineage (NCBI taxonomy): Eukaryota > Metazoa > Chordata > Aves > Coliiformes > Coliidae > Colius > Colius striatus. The sequence continues at coordinate 1,596,846 of NC_084762.1, forward strand.
AACAGCCTGCACTCGCTGCAGGAGACTGCCTTGGCACCCACAAGGTCTGCAGGAGTGCCCCAATGTGCTCAAAGCAAAAAAACCCCACTTCACTGGTTTTTAGGCTTTTCAGTTTTGCTTAAGAATGCTAGCAAGTCTCTAGGCTAGGAAGACTGCAAGAGTTCAGAATCTAAAACTGCAATACCAATGAAAATGTAACAGCTGAAAACCTCAACTAACGAATTTGAGACAAGAACTATTCCAGCTCACGTTATTTGCAACATATCTAGGTTGACATGATATAATGAACAACTCCCAAACCCATCCTTCAACTTCAAATCACACCTCCTCCTCCTCCAGAAATCATTAGCAACCTGCTCTTCAAAGCCCTGAAGTTTGAAACAGGGATCACTGTTGTAGCCAGCGTTTGAGTTGTTTCCTGGTGTCAGCAGTACCCAAGCCACTTTGTACACAGCGACATCCTACAGGTACAACTGTTCCCATCCCACTGAAGATACAGAACGTCCCTGTGGGATGAACACCTACGGTATACTGAAAATGGGAGGGAAGGATCCTATGCTACAGTGATCTAAGAAATACTGTAACTCCAGGGCTCTACTATTAAGCTCCTTACAAGATCCTGCTGCATTCAGGAACTGTTTGTTACTGCGGACTTTGGTATAAAAGGAAGCAACAGCTAAAAGCCATAAACGTTTGCAAATTCATTTTGACATATTGATACATTTAAAGTGCAAGAGTGATGTGCTTCTCAGTAAGGACAGACAACCACTGTGAACTAAAATCGCTTCAGTTACAGTTCTGTACCTTCAACTGTCAGAATAGTTAGCTCCATTGCTTGTTAAATAACCCAAGATCTTGTTCATTGACAAAAATCCGAATAGCACCTCGTAAGGAACACTGCCAAGGTTTGAACACGAGGCAGCCAGGTACCTGAGGGTTTGTGCAGCTCGTTGCCCCCTTGGCTCTCACTGGCATCTGGTTAAGGCCTCTTCATCTGCCTGCAACGTTGGCTGTTATAACCTCAGGTAAGGTGTAGGTTTCATTAACTTGGTGTGTCTGCTATAATAAGACTGCTAAATGTGAGCAAAGTGAGGTTCCTCTTACAGAACAGTGTTTTGAGATACAGAGCAAGCCCAGGACAGGATGTGACCCCCGTCTGATTATCCAAACTTCCATTTTCTCTAAGAATTAACAGAACTCTTCCTTATTTGATGCACACAGCGAGATTCGGGCCCAGGCCTGATAAATCCTGCAGCATTTTCACAAGGGGAAAGGAGGGTAGAGAGATACTGACCTACATGTGGAGGAATTGGCTTTAGAACAGCAATGGAGCTTAGCTCCATCGAGGCCCGTGGAAGGTGGAGGGTGCACAGTGACTCCTGGGTGAACGGATCTCGAACTCTCAAGAAAACATTGCCAGAGTGGATCCTGAGGGAGAGGCATTGTCTTACAGCCTTCTATGAGTCCATCAACAATTTCAAGCTCTGTTTTCATGGACATCAGGATTCTTTTGCAAGCAGCCTGACACGCATAGTCTTCTGCCCTGTCACAGCAGTACAAGCCTGTTAAAAAATGGAAACATGGTTAATGAGCAAGCACAGCACGACGACCAAGATGCATGACATAGCAGTCCCCAGAGAAAGAGGGCTATGAGGAGGCTTTTTTTGCCCCACAAAGTAATCTCAAATGACATTGCTCCTTTTAAAAGCAAACAGAATAAATTGTGGGGAATAAAAACCAACCCAGCACACCACCAGTACATAGAATTACAAAAGGAAATAGAACCAAAGAGTGCACCTACAAACAAAAGTTGTCCTTACATAAATGCACAGAGCTATTTGTCACATACAAAGACATTAATGTAATTCATACAGCAGTCTTAGACAACAACACACTTTGGGTAACACCTGCCTACAATCCCCGAGCTTTTCCAGCACTTTTTGGTAACTTCCAGTACAGAAGGATGTTCTCATACTCACTGTCTGTTGGATTTCTCATGGGGTAGGACTGGGTGTAGTTGTTGACACAGTGTATGAGCTGAGGGCTGATGGATGCACAGTAATTTTCAACTGCTTTGATTTGTGAAGGACCAGGAGAAGAGTCTGTGCGAAAAATGGCTTGACAGTACTCCCGACAGTTTGTGTGGTGACCTGCATAACTGCAACAGACTGACCCCACTGGGGAAACACACAGAGACAGACAACAGAGACGTGAAGAACTGAGCATGTCTGTGCCACACAAAGGCGACAAAGCCCAAGGAATTACTGTGAAGAAGAAAGGCAGAGCTTTTCCTATTCCTACAGAATGACTGGGAGTACCTGTAAACTAGTCAGATTGCATTTGTTTGTTTGGCTGGAGAAAAAAGTCCCCTGAAGCTATCTTGAACTCAAGTTCATGACACCATTAAGCCAGTTGAATAATATCTTCAGCTATTTGGTTCTTATTTAAGGTAATCAGGCTTGTTATGTAATTGAATCATTAGGCTAATATCAACAGTGAACAAGTAAACAGGAGAGCAGTATCCAAAAATCCACTTAAAAACCTTCAGACAGATGATATCACGATTCACCCATTTTTTGATACATTATTAAATACACAGTTACTGAGAAATACATTGATCTCTTTTTATATAGATAGACAGATAGACATCAGGCAACAAACCACTTGCACGGGGCAAGATTTCATCTATGCACTCAGTTTGGTTACTTAGCACTCACCAGATGAACAATGCAGAAAGCAAAACCAAGCTTCTAAGCAATCACCCAAATAGGACAGGAAACCAAATACAGATACTCCAAACAAAAACCTGATACAGATTATCTCAACAACCCAATCCTCTCATCACTTGAGCAAGAGAATTTACGCACACGGTTTGTTCTGTGGAACTGAGTCCATGTGATTTGTGTACAGGTACTCCCAGAGAATTCCTTACATTTCAGAGAAGAAAGATATAAAAGGAGAAAAGACAAACTATTCATCACATACTTACTTTCATTTCTGTTAATACAACTAAAGAGAGCGTTCTGCAACCAAAACAAAAGTAGTGTTAGGAGCCAGAAAACTTCAAACAAATATCTGAGTGTCCAGTCATATCTTACAACTAGCTCATAAATCTAACTTTGTTATTACTTGTTCCATTTGGTTTGGATGAAAACAAAACCACCATACAAAAACACCACACAAAACCTCTGAGAGGAGGAAATTAAAAGACCAGGGGTCACACCAGTTCTGCGTGCACTAGTAATAAGAGTTAGACAAACATTCAAGCAAGTAAATAGGAAGTCTTTCCTAGAGCAACTCAGAAATAGCATCCTGTAATAGGATGTCCCAACAGGGCTTTGTAAAAATGACAGTGATTTAGAAGGTCCTGTGTGGAAAAAGGAGCTCTGCAGAGATGCACACAGAAAATGTCAGCAAGCAAATGCAAAAACAACGCACCTTCAAAGCTAAAGCATGCTGTCAGCTCCCTCAAACTGCAGCCAAGAGGTTCAGTTGGGGGACAGATCACGTGTTAAATGACAGAAGAAGGGGAACACAGGGCTCCAATACACAGAGCAATCACTGATTCATAGAACAGTTTGGTATGGAAAGGACCTTTAAAGGCCATTCAGCTCAGACTCCTGCAGTGGACAGGGACACCTTCCACTAGACCAAGTTTCTCAGAGCCCCATCCAACCTGCCTTTGTATGCTTCCAGGGATGGGGCACCTACCATCTCTCTGGGCAACCTGTGCCAGGGCCTCACCACCCTCAGTGTAAAACATTTCTTCCTTACATCTGGTCTGAATCTCCCCTCTTTTAGTTTAAAACCATTCCCATTCCCCCTTGTGCTGTCACTACAAGCCCTGCTAGAAAGTCTGTTCTCATCTTTCCCATTGGTCCCTTTAAGTACTGAAAAGCTGCAGTGAGGTCTCCTGGAGGCTTCTCTTCTCCAGGCAGAACATCCCCAACCCTCTCAGCCTCTCTGATGATTTCTGTGGCCTCTGGACCTGATCAAACAGCTCTGTGTCTGTCCTGTGCTGGGGCCCCAGAGCTGGAGGCTGCACTGCAGGAGGGTCTCACCAGAGAGGGGCAGAGGAGCTGAACCCCCTCTCTCAAGACTCTTGAACTCTCACCCCAAACAACCAGAGTCTTGCCAACACTGAACAAACACTGTTCTTAAAAACATCAGATACCACCCGTAAGCTTTCCAGAACGCCATAAAAAGATGAAAGTCACGAGGCTGAAAGTCCAAACCCGAGTTGCCAATTATCAAAGACTATACAATTACACAAATTGTGGAAGAGAAATTTGAAGCCCTTCCACAAAAGACCTCCACACTTGTCAGAACACTGGGCTACAGAAAGTGGTCAAATAGTTCAGCACAGAACACTACGTAATCCCCATCTTCAGAGAGCTCCTGAGCTCCTTCATTTCCCCCATCACCAAACAAATTTGTATTTTACACAGTATCTAGAGAAGAAAACAGAAACAGCACCATACTGACCCACAGTGGGATTAAAACCTTGCTTCAGTACAGCAGAATATCAGATGTGCTACTACCTCTGCACAAGAAGAGGAAGAAACCTCAAAACACAGACCTCAAAGCTCAGCAGTTCACTGAATTCTTCAACTGGTCAGTTGCCAGCGTTCACTGCACTGCAGAGAAGTGGGTACCCCCAGTAATCTTTGGGGCACCCTTGTGAACACTTGTACTGCTGCAAACAGATGTCACTGACACACTTTTAAGGTGAAGAAAACGGAAACGTGTCAGGAATCGTTCCTTTTGCTTTAGCAATTGTCTAGAATGCAGGAGTCTGTTCAGTTCATATTCTCTACTTGCTTTCTTCTCTGAGATCATTTCAGCCAATTAATCTCTCCTGGCAGCATACTTATTTTCCCCTCCACAATCTAGGTAGGATTACTGAGAAAAACAACTAAGTACCAAAGTGCTCAAACCTCCCAGTGGCTAACTCCTAAAAATGCCAGTAACCACAACACCTGAATGCTGAGGGTTTCCCTCCCAGCAGCTTGCTCGTGTGCAGTTGTGCTAAGGAGAGAAAGGTAAATGCAGAACACTTCTGTTCACAGGAGTGGCACAGTCTCACCTCTGCCTGACAGCTCCAGCATCTCACCCACACTCACTGCATTCTTCCCCTTCTCTACACACCTTCAGACAGCTTAAATCCTGACATCAGAGTCAGTAAGCACCATACAGTCAGCTAGTTTTCTGTGAAGGACAGCAGCTTGTCATTGCAGTGATGATGAAGAAAAGCAGCACAGGTCTATGGAGAATACCTCAACACAGCAATTCAACAGGCTGCCTTACACAAAGCAACGCCTGAAACCTCACAAAGCAACTTGGCTAAAAATTGTCACGTTATCGAAAAGCTGAGTGGTACAAAAAACGTTACTAAAGAGCAGTTCAGGGATAACAGTGTCCCTGGCCCTCTTAGCTCAGACTGCAGTTTGTAGCTGCAGAGGACAAACCAGAGGACAATGGTGAGAAGATGATGGTGTCTACCAACGTTCCTCCTTTAAAGAAGGGCTCAAGCTGAGACCAAACTATCTTACAGCAGTTTCACGCACCAATTTCATACAGGCAGGATGCCCTGACCACATCATAAACCTTTCTGGACTTTGAGACTAATGTCTCACAGACTGATGAATCACTCTAAGTATGCTAATATTTCTGTTAAGAGGAGATGGACTCACTTCTCTCTTCCACCTTGTTTTCAACTCCTCTTTCACTGTTCCCAGCTGAACAGTCTTGTGGATGCCTTTACGCCAGCTCTGGCACTAATCATCCTCTCATGACCTGTATTTGCTCAGTAACCCTGCTGAAAACTCCCTTTTCAAGACTAAGAATTTAAATCAGCAATTTCAACAGGTATAACACAAAGTATGGAGGTAAGAGAATAAGTTTTCACATATCCTCTTAGAAACCACCTTTGAGACAGACGTGCCAGAGGCAGAGTTAGGTCAGGAGAAGTCTATTTGTACAGCTAGCAGTGGGAGGGAATGTGTGTGGAGAAAGGGCAGGCTCAAGGAGGAAGAACTTTAGCTGCACTGAGTTGTTAAAGCAACTCACTGTACGTTGTCAAACTGTAGTGCCTGCAGCCACCACAGAACAGTGCTAGTCAGGGGGCTGACTTTGCTCCTTGTGTAGGTGTAGATGATCGTTCAGTTTCCCAGGAAGCACAGGTACTGTATCCATACAGGCACGAAAGAATCATAGAGAAAATAGGTGTCTGTCACCACCTGCTCATCAATAAAGCTAACAGCCTTAGACAATTGATCTGATTGGAACTACCGACTATAACTTCATTACAGAACAGCAGATTGATGCCCATCTCTGGTAAAGCAGCACTCACATTCAAGAAATGAGCAGCTTCTCTGCCCACTCAAGCTTCCTTCTGAATCTGCTAGTGAACTGGCAGAAGACACAGAAAACAAAGCATGTCTCTATACACATATACAGAGATACAGGTAAAGAAAAACAAAGACCCACAAAACCCAAGAGAACAGAAAAAGATGCTCTACTTAAAGGAAGAACTACATCACTGAGACCTGTGAAACAGGATAAAACCCCAGTACTGTGTACACAGAGCCTGACACTCCACTTCCAACTTGTGAGCAAAAGATTAAGTGAACAAAGGTGGCAATAGTGGAATTGCTAAAACACAAACATGATGATTTGTTTCACCTATGCATTAATCTCATCTTTCAGACTATAAGCAGAAGGAATGCAAAGTGGCAGGCAGACACAGGCAACACAACCGTGTGTGCCCCAGAGCCAACAGTCTCAAAGATCTCTTGGTGTTAGGGACATTAAAAAAGGCAACCGAAGCTTATCCAGCTGAGGACATTGTCCAGTCTTCCTCACCAGAAGCTCCCTGAAGAAAGGTTTTAGCCAGTACTGCAGGACCTAACTGGTTTCGCTCTTTTTGGAGCTCATCAGCTGCAGGTAACGGCTCAAAAAAGGACACCCGTGCACACAAACACAGCACAACACTTTGATAAAGGAAGAAGTCTCCTGCATTGTAAGGCATCTCCTGTGCTCTAAGTGCACTTCTTCCTAAATGGCTGCCTCTCGTGGCCTGAGGGAAAAGCCACAGCAAAGCTGTTCTTTCACACCAGAAATTGGAGAGTGTTTTGCTCAAAGGCAAAGATTATTTCCCTCTGCTAAAAATTACCCCAGAATCTATATTCCACTGACTTTGGCACAAAAATAAGATTAGTAGTGTTGTGTTGGGCAACCTACCCATGTTAAATATTTGAATATAGAGCCTATCCAATCAAAGCCATCTCAATTTACAAATATTACCTACAGGCAACAAACACACCACAACAGGAAACGCTTCACTCAATGACGACAGCAACGAAAATGCTGTTCATCTCTCCTTGACTTCAGTTCATCTTCCAATTTACCAACAGAAGGTAAGTCAGAGGGCAGTTTGCTAAGGTTTAGTGGAGGCAGCTGAAGTTTCAAATGATGGGGCACATTTGTTAAGAACTGCACAAAACCTGCAGGAATTAACAAGTAAGGCCAAGATCTGCCTCAATTCTGTAAACCAGGAAAGAAGTGAGAACACTTGCATGGTAAGGTAGGGAAAATGAACTGGAACTTTAATTTTGGCAAGACCTTTGAGTGTTCTTTCAGCCTTCTTTGAACAGTAGAGAACAGAGACAGAAAGCACCAGCAGACAAGATGACACGAGGTGTAGCACGTGGTCAGAGTCCACTCTCAATTCATTAAGTAATACCTCCACGTGCCTTAGGAGTTCATCAGAACTGTTCTGGAATCTTTTCCTAAATGATATCCTAAACAGCTCCTTGAGTGATCATCTATCCTCTCTGGAAATCCACACAAACAATTAGGTAAGAGCTAAAAACTGCTGGCTGCATTTTCCAGAAGGGGTAACGAGTAGGCAGCGTTCACTACAACCTCAGCAGAAAGCGGGACCGTGTGACTCTGGAAGACAAAACAAGCCAATACCGTAGCACTGGGAATACTTTCCTGAAGCCCTGCTACAGCACTTGAAGCTGCAGGCACTGCACATGAAGTTTCTGTATTTAAAAACTGTAAGAACACAAAGTCAGATTAAGCTCAACTGCTTGAATCTGTGAGAGCAAAAACAGCTTCAAACAGATATCAAAAGTGTTTACTGCTGTGTGTCACAAACAGCTTGAAGAGCAGAAACTAAACAACTGGCAACGTTTCCAACTACATCCCGAGTGCTTGGCAGATGTGACTGGTGCTCAGCAGCAGCCAAGCTCTCGTGATGCCAATTAACCAGAGATGTCTGAATGTCTTACAGAGCACACACAAAATAAGAACCGGAGCTCCTAACATGCAGAGGTGATCCCACAGTGTGTGGTGTAGGGCCTCAAGGGCTGTAAGCTAATCCAAAGTCTAGTACTACCCTTTCCGTGCACAGAGAAGGAAAAGTGATCCTAAACACAGTAAGAAAACCTCTACAGCTTATTCCAAGCTTTATAAACTCTGCCCAGTTACTCCTCCAAGTATGTCTTCTGTGCAGTCTGAGAACGAACCTCAACTTTACACAACACATTCAAAACCAGGAAAACCAGAAAATCCTACATACAATCTCCACCTCTTTGTTTTACTACTTCTTTTTACTATTACCTACCTTATTTTTAGAAGATGAACAGGACAGCAGAAAGCTGGAAGAAGTAGTAAAAGATAAAAGAGCTGAGATGCATAGAACTAGAGGAAAAAAATTAAGATGACAAAATGAGTACGCGAGAGGCAGAAGGTGGGAAAGGGACTACCACAATAAAATCTTACACAAGAAGGCAAATAAAGTACATTTCAGTAATATTCACAAACACTCAGCAAGTTGTGTTAAATTTCTGCATGCAGTGCTACTTGAAAATGGAAAGTGTTTAACAGAGCAGGCGATCTTCAATGCACTGACCAAAAATGAGTAGCTTTTTACAACATCATTCATTGCTAAATCGTGTCAGAACTCCACATTATGAGCATCACAAGCTTCAGAAAAGTTTACAGCAAAAGTAACCCACAAGTACACCATCAGCAGAAAAAGTCTCTTCAATTAACCTTGTGAAAAGTTGGCACATCAACGCCAAAATGATGCTGCTGCTGTACAACCCGAGACTCTGCTTAGCAACTTCAAACTCTGTGACACCCCCTGCTTGGAGTCTGGGTTTTTCCCCACTGCTCTGAAGCCTTTGCCCTACCTTGGCAGACTCACCTCATTCTTCATGCTCACTAACAGAGTGGGAAGCTGAAGGGTAACTCATGAAATCGCTTCCCTAATCTCAAAAAGATTACAGAGAAGTACTATGCACAGCTCAGCCAACTACTGTAAGAAGCTTGTGAAAATCCTCTGGGAAATCCCTATCTGAGCATGTAAGTAAGCTTGAAAAACTTGGCAAGCTACCCAACTCTTTACACTTTTACATACTTACTTCAGCTGGGTTTTGCTTAGATGTGGACTTACACATCCAATACAATAACAGACTTAGGAGCTGATGAACAAGCAGTGTGCATCACATACTGTAACTCAGTGGGTTGGATACTTGTTTCTAGTGAGCAGAGTATGAATTCTTAAACACAAAGGTGTTTAAACTCAGTATGTGTGCCACTGCATTTATGTGCTTCACAGTCTGTTTGCCATCACCCCTCAGTTCTAACTAGCCCTTCCCTTCCCAGTTGTCCAGTTTCTTCCCCAGCTGACCTAACCGAGTACAGAGTATAGCACTGGTCACAGACTACAGAGGCAGCAGGACACATTCACCAAGGCATCATGAAAGAGGAGAAAGAATAACTAAGGTGTGAGAAAGTGCAGGTTCCCTCCAGAAGCATTTTTGGAATCTTATACCTAAGGCAAAGCTTCCTTGAATTCTATACATTCCAAGTACTATTTCTCATGAGTACCTTTAAGCCTAGATACACAGGAAACCCCACTGTCACAGAAACTGAACATCTGCCACATCAGATATTTAATTTCTGCCCATAACACATTAAAAACATCCTCTTTCCTCCACCAACCAGCAGACTGATTCCTTCTGCCACCATTTTTCCCCTCTCCCTCCCTTTTAGTGTTGCACAGATAGTTAAGGTTTTCTGCAAGGCCACTCTTGAATAAGAGGGACCCACTTTGCAGAATTCCAGATTGAAGCTGGAGAAGTAAATAAGGCAACTATCACTATTTTGTATTCATTCTTTAATCTCTTACCTTTCCTCTCCCGTTCTCCTTCAACCCCACACAGGCCAACCTCCTACAGCAGTGCAGAAATCCAGACAAAAGAGAAGGAAACAGACCAGCGTAACAGAGGAGAAGCTTACAGATGCTGACAGTATAGCATATCACAGCCTGAGAGGAGACAGAACTACTGGAAATGAAAATACATCATTAAGAGAACAAGCCACAGTAAACTTCAATGGCGAAGGGTCCAGAAAAATACTCTGTGGATTGTTTAGACAAAAGGACCAAGGTGGAAAAAAACCAAAAAGTAAAAGTTAATGTATCCTGGAAGACCAGGAAACCTGCCACACCTGTGCCCAAATCAAGGAGCCAGAGAACTGGCTATTATCCTGAACTGTTGAATATCAGCAGAATTTATGCAGGACTAATTGAGGGCAGGAGGAGAAGAGATGAAAGGGGGGAGAAGGAACCAGAATTTTCAGAAACAGGCTGAAAGAAAAGAACTAGCAGGACAGCACTCCTACAAACATCATTGAGAGAGGGAATTTACATTTGGGTGAAAATGAGCATAACCAGAAACACAACTCTTCCATGGCATACTTTTTACTGAATTTACAGCCAGCTGATTTCTAGCAAGATACACGTACACATGTACACACGTACCTCATATTCCTTCCTGCAGACCTTTAAAATATCATTCTTTGCAGAAGCCTGAAAGACAGACAAATTTCTTCATTGGATTCCATTTAAATGCTCCTTTTAAGAGTCTAAAGGATCCACGTAAAGCTTTAAGAAAAAAAGCAGAAACTATGACTGTCAACACTGTATTTAATGAAAAACCCAAACCTTGTCTTTCTGCACCAAGTTAGTTGAGACCAGAAGCACATAAAGCCACTTTGCTTTTGTTTACTAGATAGAGCAGAACACAGGAAACATTTAGGAAATGGAAGAACTTGAGCATAAAAAACTCCCTGTCTTGCATGATCAGTACTTCTGTGCCTCCTTCCTTTCTCCTCCCTCTTGTATGTACAATCCTACAGTTCCTACTTGCCGGTCCACGGTTAAGATTACACAGGTAACATCCAGGATACGACAGGGACTATTACACACATCCGTGCTCCAGACTGAGCAACAAGGGTGAGGATAAATAATGACATGCTCTTTGCCTTCGAGGATGGTTTTATGGTCACAAGCACGTATTTGGAAAAAAAGAATCATAAAATGATCCCCAGAGTTTTAACAAAAGGGTCATTGCTAAATTTATCTGTCATGTTTTAAATTGCTAACAAAAAAACCAGTGACAGACTAACACCAAAACCAACTTTCTTCCACCCAGTGAACAAAAATCTCTTTGAAGAGACATAAGAATCTACTTGGGGCTGTAACCACAATGTTGCATTGCTAAACACTACACTACAAAAAGAGCTCACAGAAACAGCCACACATGGGCTTCCACTCAGCATGACTTTAAAATAGCATCAGCAATAATCACACCCCTGCTGTTTGCAAAGCAAAGATCAGTGGATGCTCCGCTTCCCAAGTGTGCCAGGACACACTGCAGCCAGCTCGTTGGTGTCTCAGTTACAAACACAGGAAGATTCCACCTCACCTGCATCTTCGTTACTGAACAATGAATTGTGCCATCAGAATGTACAAAAGAAAGGGCACAGCTCACCCCAAGGTCCTAACATTTCTTCTGTAGGCTCATCAAGCAGACTAGTCCTACAGCACAAGCGAAAATTCCAGACCCCAAAGAACCCTCCCTCCCTCCCTCCCCAACCCCATCACTTCTTCAAGCTGGGTTTTCATTCCAGTAGACTTGAACTTTTATTTTTTGCTGAGAATTCCCTTTGAAACGTAATGTGGTTTGTGTTTTGGAGGCTGGCTGCTGGCACTCATCCCCAGCAGCGCTTCCTGCACAGCACCTGGGCGCACTTCACAACTTCCACAAGGCTCTGGGTTTAATTTTGGTGTAAAAAACACATTAAGTTTGTGAGCAGTTCCAGAGAAACGAACTCACTACAGTGCCACTTGGCAGGAGCCACAGAAAAGCCTCACCTGTTTGCAGGCCTGCCGACACTCCACTGCGATGGCCAGCTCACAGCAACCTAAGCCAACCCACCCGTCAGACTTCTTCAGGACTCCTTGGAAGAGAAGATGACAGCACATATTACAGGAGAAAGTCTACCACGGCTCTCCTTTGTCTCCCTGTGAGTCAGTCACTTTGCACCTTTGATAATCCCCTTCTCATTCAAGGAGTCTGTTTATAGATTACATTTTTATTGGAATTTATGAAGTCGTTCCAAACCAACTTCAAGCGGGAGAAGGGCAAGCCTGGGCCTTAACAGATGCTCAGCTTGGCAATGATGAAGTATCTTCTATGCACTGAGTTTAAAGATGCTTTATGCAAATTATCTTATATGTTCACTGGAAGTGTCAAAGTTTGACAATTTACCTCACCTGAAATATAAAGCCAACAGAAACCGACAGGAAAAAATCCCTCATTGAAATTACCATCATCATCTCCTCTTGTTGGTTCCAACAGCATATTTTCTACCACCTTTGTCAATGCAGAATACGTTTCTTACTTTTTCTCCAAGGTTCCTGTATTGGTTTTGGTTGGGATGGACTTAAATGTCTTCCTACTACTGGTCTATGTTTTGGGCTCGTGCTGCAAACACAGAGATGTTTTGCACGGTGTCAAGGCCTTTTCTGCTTTTCATACTGACCCACCAGTGAGCTGGCTAGGGGTGAACAAGAAGCTGACCCAAGGGTTATCCCACACTCGGTCACACTCAGCTGAGGCTGGAGATTGGCAGGAGTTGCCATTGCTTGGGGATTGGCTGGGCGTTGGTGGAAAGCAGAAGACATTCAAGAAGAACGCAAAGGGACTGGCCTTGTGCAGCTACAAAGCTCAGGACACCCCAGGAAGACTGCAGTTTTATCACAGGACTAAGCCATGATTTACATCACCATTGAAAGGGACTTTTCCCTATAAATCCGAGGGTAACAGAATCCTACCAGAAACGTGCTGATGAGGCCTCACACCAGTTTAGGAAGTACATAAGTTGAGAGTGGTTCATTAACAAAGACTTCCAACACCTTTTCACTTGTTCACACCCAACGTATTTCTCACTTGCAGCAAAAGCATTGCCACTCATGTGGATACAGCTGCTGAGCTCCAACAAAGACTAGGTGCTGTCTCCAACTGAAAACGTATCAGGTTTTGGCTGAGACAGAAGCACTGCAACTCCAAGAGATATTACTGGTGAGGTAAAACCACCAAAACATGACACAGCAGATCTCTTTGCACGCGCTGCAATCACCAGATGGCGGGGTGGGGGGGGAACTCTGAGCAGATGCCACGAAACTGTTCCAGCCCCGCCTCTCCTCACTACCACAACAGCACACTAGTTTCACTCTAAGTATTTAGAAATGACATATGATACAACAGTACTACTTAAGTGCAATTTCACCTGGTTTTGATCCTTCCTTTTAACATAACAGTCCTGTCCTGTGATTTACGCCCTCACTTTCTAAATCCACCTGTGGATTCTATGAGTCTCTGCGTTTCTTAAATGGTCTAATTTCCCTGTTACCCTGTTTTTTTTTTCCAAATCATACTGCATTTAGAGCAGAGTTGCAATCATCCCTAATTCATACATCAGGCAAAGGCACATGGAAACTAAAAAGAATAGAAAAACCTTTAAAGAATAGAAACTTTGGTATTTCTTGGAGGTGTAACAGAAACACACACGTTTAAGCACACAAACATATTACACATTCTCTAACTAGAAAAAGAAACGTTTAAAAACTGCACAGGTTACCCAGTTTAGATGAAAGGAAACTAGACACCAAATACCATTTATAATGGAAGCATAATGAGAGTTAAACCAAGGGAAAATGCAGAGGTGCAAGTGGCAGACAATATCAAAGCAAGCACACGGTAAAAAAGCAACACAATTCAATAGTAGATGAGTATTTCTTACCTGGCAAAGAAGAGTTTATACAACCCCACACTTCTCCCTGAAAAGCAAAAAGCAATTAAGCAACAGTAAGTCTACAGAGAGTTTTCAGCATTTTTGCTCTGGGTTTTAAAATCCCTGTTGGAAGAATTCTTATGTTCTAAATCCTCTTTTGAAGAAGTCCAAAAGGACGGAGGTGGAGTGCCAGCTGCCTTGGCGAGAAGGCCATCATTGGGATATGGAATCAACAGCAGGGTTTCTGCAGGTGCAGAACATGCAGTAATCACCTAGAGTATGCCAGCTTTGAGAACTCAGTAGCAACTATTTAGACAAAGACTTATCTAGAGGCAAGACCTGTGGAGAAGCTTACTGACCTAGCAATCCTTTCCACCAGTGCTGTAATGATGCAGGTAATGCTCATCCAAAGACACAGAGAAGCTAGGAAATGCACGTACAAAGACGCACACAGGCAACGTAGGATCCAGCAAGGTTGACTCGAAGCCACCCTTTGTTTGCTACCTACTTCTTTATACACTGCTTCTGCCCAGGTGGTCACACAGGGCTCAACTGATTAACACACAGCACTTGTTCCTAATAATTGGAAGTAGCTTGCCAGCTGCATCAACTTGTCCCTGCTGTCTTTAATCACACTGAGAAAGTATCTGTCTGGTCCAAGTCATATTCATATCCACACACCAGCTTGAAAAAGATCCCCAAACAACAGATATAACACCCATGCAACAAAAGAAAGGGGTTTTAAGGTACTCCAAGGACCAGAGAAATGCAGCTTAGGGAAAGATAATTACATGGAAGAAAGAGTCATCTAAGTGAGGTTTATTAAGAGGAAAAGTCACAATAGGGATGTTGGGTCCACCCTGACTGCAATGCCCTTCTGGTCCTGAGCACTGGTCCTGTTAAATGACCTAAGTGGCTGACAGCATTAGGCAGAAAAATTCTGTCAGCTTTCCTTTATTTTTTGGCAGAATTTAAGGCCAACTGTCAGAAACAAGCACATACTGCAGTTATGGTGGGTGGGCTGTGTTAGAAGCCTGGAGGGTTAAAAGGAGTTGCTGTACTATGCATGTACATCCTGCAACTGGAGGCTTGCAACACCTAGACAACACGATCACAGCGCAGTGTTTAAACTGACAAGGACACAGAAAAGCCTTGAAGGATTATGTGTTTTAGCACAATGTGATCGAGCTTGTTTCTAAGTTAGAGATGAACGCAGAGATGCAGGCAGTAAGTGACAAGTCAGGGAGCTTTTAGGAAAACAGAGGACTTTTAGGACTCTCACTTAACCAATAAGAGCATTACTTCAGTTTGTCAGATATGGCCATAAACCATTCAGGGCAGCAATGAGGGTGTCCTTGCCTCGGCCAACCCACATCTCACAGCTCTGTCCCACGCACAAGCTGGAGCACACGCTTTAATTCAAGTTGCTGCCACAAACATCCAAGTGGCCCAGCGTGATTTCTTACAACAGAGTTTTGTTGCATTTCACAGCTTGGGCAACCAGGACACCCAGTAAAATTGGCAAGTCCCATTTTATTGCAAGCAGTGTAACACAAGATGGCTTTAAAAAGAAAGACTCATCTTTGAGGACCAAAGCTCATTATAAGAACGCTTCTAGTCCTCATAACAAGGGAGAAAAAGCCTGAAGACCTCACATGTTCTACCAGCTCAAAACTCGGGGAGGAAAGAAAACACAAGTAATTTAAAGGCCTTGATTTCTGCAAGCAAAACTTTGCCCACGTAAGACTGGTTGTGTTGCTTTCTTTAAATAAAACACTTGCAAGCCTTACCATTGATTCTGGACAATACTCGGGTGCTCGTTGCAGTAAGTGCTTCAGTCGGGAATCACTCTTGGAAGACAGAATCTGTTAGAAAGAAAACCCACCTTAAAATATGCAGAACGTAACTACACACTGGACACTTTCAAGTGATTTGTTTTTTCTCTTTCACCGCTGTCTACCCTTTGGCAACTTGGGGTCACAGTTAATACACAAACAGTGCAAAGCTAAGATTTTCTTTTCTGCATGACAGTCTTGCAAATATGCTGCCCTTTTGATGAAGGAGGAATTGTTATGTTTAGAAGCAAAAGAGGATTTCCTCCTCAATCAGGAAGTTTCTGTTGATGAGGCAGCGTGAAGAACATCGAGGATTTCTGCGCTATGCATCGAAATATTACACAACTCTGCTTAATTAACCTTCTGCTACATGTTTCATGACCTCAGGCAACTAAACTCCTTCCAAAAAACCCTGAACCAGGTTTGTTTTGTGGAACAAAGATGAACAAAACCTGGAACAGCTAGACTAACATAACTAATAAGGGAATGAATTCCACTCACAGCAGAGCAAGTTAAGCACCAGTGAAGCAAACTGAACACCCAGAAGTTTATGAGAGTGGATGGGATGCAGCTGAGGCTGTGGAGAACCTGTAGCCACTGTCACTGCAAGGCAGCTTTGCTGCCATTTTTTCGGAAGACCATGGTGACTGGGCGAGGTTCCTGATGAGGGAAAAAAGGACAAACATCCTATCCCACAGAAAGGCAAGGAGGATAATTACAGGAAGCAAGCATTACTGGCCATTCAGCCTAACCTCACCCCACAGGAGCACTCTGCAACAAATCCTCACTGAAGCCATGACAGGGCTCCTGTTCACACTGAGGCAATGCTGCTATCCTCTGCTGCTTTCTCTGAGTTCAGGAAGCTGACCAGAGCACAGCTCCCACAGTTAAAGCGTCACTGACTCAAGGACAGACACCATCCTCTCCCTGCAGCCCCAGGCTCGGACAGACATGGGTTCCCCCTGTGCCATGAGTGGCTGGCCTGGAGACTCCTGCTGGCCATAACAAGCACCTGCTGCTGGCCCTTTCCATCTGAATCGGCTGTGTCAACATCCAAATTCCTGGCTATGCACCCTGGGCAGTGGCAGTACCTAAGCATCAAACAGAAACACAGGGCACAAACCTGCTCTCTTTCCCTGCTGTCCCTGGCAAGCAACGGCAACATTTTATGGCTCAAACTACCAAGGCTGGGAGAAAAAGATTTTTAACATTACTATTGAATAAACGGCCAAGTGGGGATGGTACACTGTGGTGGTACAGACACAACGAGTGCACAGCCAGTATTTCACAAGAGATGGTTGGGAGGACAGAGAGGCAAACCATTCAGCCAACTCTGCTCCCTTGCAGTCAGCCCCCATGTACGTAACACACCACATTTCTAGGATGAAGGTTAAGACAAGGGGGTAAGTATCAAACACATTCTAAAATGGATTCAACAAAGACAAAGTATTTGAGTCACGCAGCACAGAATTGTTACAGAACATGAAAATCAGCAGAAAAATAGCAGGCAGCCCCTTCAGTCAGTTTGTGGACCACTCAGAAAGCAATGCCATAAGCCTTCTGTGAGGTAACTAAGCTCCTTACAGAACAATTTGAGGGGCAGCAGTCTCGCTTTAGACTCATCCTGGATCTCTCACCACAAAGATTCTGAATATGCTGATTATCTGAGTAGAGAGGTATCATTCACATGAGACAAGATGAGAATATCATAGAATCACAGAATGGTAGGGCTTGGAAGGGACCTTTAGAGATCATCTAGTCCAACCCCCCTGCAGAAGCAGCGTCACCTAGATCAGGTCACATAGGAACATGTCCAGGTGGGTCTTGAAGATCTCCAAGGAAGGAGACTCCACAACCCCTCTGGGCAGCCTGTGCCAGGGCTCCCTCACCTGAACAGTGACACAGTTTTTTCTTACATTTAAGTGGAACCTTTTGTGTTGCAGCTTCACCCCATCACCCCTTGTCCTGTTGCTGGCTACTATAGAAAAAAGGGATGTCCCAACTCCTGACACCCACCCTTCAGATATTATTAAATGTTAATGAGATCTCCCCTCAGTCTCCTCCAGACTAAACAGCCCCAGTGATGAATTTTTACAGCAAAAAGCTCAAGGCCTTTCCTGAAGAGCTCACAGGAATTCACATCATAAACTGGGAACTTGAAACCAATGGAACAGAAGAAAGAACTGGACCGATTACTCCAAATGCCCTCTCAATGCAGGTACTAAACCTGCCACTTAAATCTGTTTGTATATAGGAACGGATATCTTTCTCTCACAAGTAAGTTTTAATGCAATATTTAAGACTGAGTCTTATACTGTTGATCATCTGTATTCAAAGAGAGAAACTTGTGCTGAAAGGGCTGCAGGAGTAATTGTAGGACTTGGGAGTCTCTTACGCAAAGAGACTGTAAGACTCTTTCGTGTTTGGCCTTACAATGGGAAAGCTGAAAGGGGATTTCTACAAATAGGGAGGGAGAAGTGCCATTTAAATACAAGTTTTGTTAGCAAATCACAGATAAACTCACTCATAGCCAGGTTCAGTGCTGGCATAGCCCCAAAGTGGGTGATGAAGACACGAAAAGGGGGCAGGTACAACGTAAGGACTGGATTTTAACACGAGAGCTGTGGACACGTGTAGGTCTGATTTACTGATGTAACATTTCTATGTATGTAAATTTATATAAAGGCACACATTCAAAGATGTTCACCATCCTGTCCCCAAAGGTATAAATCTAAACAGGAGTTGTGGAAAAATATTTCCCAAGCTTGAATTTAGCACAAGCAGCCCTTTGTTATTACCTTATGAACAGAGTAGGCAGAGTTTTTCAAAGCCATGTACTGTTAACAAAGTACCTCAGATGCTCAGCTAGGAAACAAGAAGTGGCAGGGAGGAAGAGCAGTACCAACGTCTTGTTCTTCTTTTCAAATTCTCAAAAACTTGGAAACACACGAGATCCAGAAATGACACAAAACACCTTCACCCCTCCCGTTTCTAACACACCTATCCCTTCTTGACCAAACCCCGACCTCAGCTTTGTACCTCTATTTTAACTCAACCTCAGCAGAACATGTTCTCCACCATGAAAGGACAAGGACTACAGTTTTAAACCCTGAAGTTCTCATTTAAAAAACAATGTTACATCTCACGATTCACATGTAGCATTTGCACACAAAATCCTTTGCTTATAACCCTAATCCCGCTACATCATTCCCTAAAGGCAGGCTTGTAACTCTGAGGGATTAACCAAAGGTAAACCAAGCTTACCTGTTCACAGACATCACGGCACATTAAGTTGTCCTTTGCGTGGTAACAACAAGACAAGCCTATGGAAAAGCAGGAGGAGGGAAAAAGATATGTAAACCACTTGAAGCACTTCAGTCCCCCTCCTGAGCAGAAGTGCCTGCTCCATTGCCTATCAGGAGCATCTGCCTGGTCCACGGGTAGCTGTGAGAAATCTTCCTTCCCAGAAAAAAAGACCATAGAGACTAATAGGTCTTTGGAAGTGGAATTGTCCCCCAGAACCTGAGAAGTGTGAGGAGAAGGAGACAAATGGTGCAGGACCCCCTTTTCCCACAGAGGTGAGCACAGCTGCTCGCTGACCTCTGGCTTCTTAAAAACCTGGAACATAACTGTAACTTGTTTCAGTAGTGAAGGATGATTAAGAGTGGTTTTGCCTGACTAGACGGAGCCACAGAGCAAACACAGCCCTGAACAAGCCAGCAGGAAAACGAATGAGAACCGGAGCACCGAGAAGCCACGAAACACGATCGTTTAAAGAGGCATTTTCGATGTTATACTTTGTTGGGCTTTGTTCCACCTACCACACAAGTATCTCCTTCATTCAGAGTTCACCTTGGCCAACGTAAGATGAATTGCACAACTCCTTGATATTCATTTTCATCCTTCCTGCCCAGCGCTTGGAAACTGACAGAGGTTTCCTTCAAAGCTTTTACTTCCGTGCACATCTTCACTCACGGGATCATCTAATGATTACAGCTTTCTCTTCAACTCTATCTGAACTACATATTGCACCAACACAACATAAAGGGATACTGTGCCACGGCACCACCCATATAAAGCTGCGTTTCACAATGCTTAGTTATGAAATGGATGTTAGCTGAGCCGACAAGAGGGATCTTGGGCATGAATTCCTCGGTAGCGTCCCAGATTACAAGTGTTTACATCTCAAAGCTTACAGCTGCTACAAGAAGATTTCCAAATGAAAAAACAGAAGAATCCACCATCAGCAAACCCAAGATTCTCCAATATTGAAATGGATTTAAAAAGAAAAGAAAATGTCGGCTTGAAAACGCCGAGGAACCAGGAGAGGGTGACGCTGAAACAGTTGTCTAAAGCAGCCACCCCTTAAAATGGCCACTACAGGACTGAGCTGTACTTTAATGCAGCAATCTGTCATTCCTGAAGAGGACAGGGGAGAAACCAAAGGAGGATGTGTAACTGGTGAACGTTTTCATTGATAACTGGATAACCTGTGATAAATGGGGGCAGTGGTGAAATCCTGCTCACAACGGGATGAAATAAACCAAGGAAATTGTGAAACTGACTTGAATGGGTTTTGCCAATTTTCTACCACGGCAGCAAAACACTGAGATATGAAACAGATGGCTCACAAATCTTTCCAATTCGAGGGCTGCACATGGGATCTTGCAGGTTTTCCTGCACTGCTCAGCAAGCCCATCTGTGCCAAGAATCACCTTCATCACCACGGGCTGCACCGCGTTCAAGCATCAGCTACTATTTCACTGAAAAGCTTTGCTGTGTGCTTTCTTAGCCCTGTTATAAAGCCACAGTATGAGAAATAGACATAACAAGAATCAAAGCCATTAACTTCTAAGAACAGACAGCTGTTTTCTCAAGGCAAGAGTTGCCCTTATTTCAAGCACGGTAACGTGGGTTCACAGAGAAAAGGTATCCAGTAAATTAATTGTCAGAAGCAAGAAAAGCTAGCCCAATGTGCCTAAATGTGGGCTTTACTTACAGAGGTACTGGCTACTCAGATCTGGGTTTGTAGCTTCGCTTCACCCAAAGCCCCAGAAGCTCTCCATTATATACACTGTTATTGAGGGACCCCAGAACTCAGAGCTCCCAGTCTTATAGAGAACTTCACTGACTTAGGTGACGATGGGTATGTTTAACTGTGCATGTCACTGTGATTTCAGTTCCTGACCATCAGGCAGCATTTTATTAAATACTTGCTTTCATATATTATGTAATACTCTGTGGCCTTTTATCTATTCACTTTTGTGGCTCTCAAGTCTCCGATGATAAACAGACATACCTCCAGGGCAGTTCTTCTCAACCACTTCCACTGATGAGCTTCAAGTTGTACTAATTGTACCAAAGAGTGTAACTTCATGGCTGTTTAACTCCTCTTATACAACATCCTAATTAATCCAGAGGATCTTGAACTAGCAGCAAATTAATCTGGCCCAGAGCAATCTCTAATACTTCAGTCAGAAGTGGAGAGTTATTAAAAACACTCATTTCAAACACAGCTCTCTTTCCAGATGACCTCTTCTGAAACACAACGCCTCTTCCAGTCCATCCCTCCCTTTCTCATTCCTGCTCTCTGAAGTTGTACTAAAAACATTCCAGGTTTTGTTTCAGAACTTTTACTCACGTCCAGCTAGGAAACATCCGAGCTTCCCTCTTCGAACAATCTGCTATCTGTGCAGTATGAGTAGGTGCACCCAGAGAAAGGTGGGCTAGAGCTATGTCATGTTCCATTCATGAAACATCTGAGCTTCCCTCTTCAAAACAATCTGCTATCTGTGCACTATGAGTAGGTGC
Organism: Colius striatus; assembly: GCF_028858725.1. Lineage (NCBI taxonomy): Eukaryota > Metazoa > Chordata > Aves > Coliiformes > Coliidae > Colius > Colius striatus. The sequence goes on from NC_084762.1 coordinate 1,618,646, forward strand.
ATCCAGAGAAAGGTGGGCTAGAGCTATGTCATGTTTCATTCATGAAACATCTGAGCTTCCCTCTTCGAACAATCTGCTATCTGTGCAGTATGAGTAGGTGCACCCAGAGAAAGGTGGGCTAGAGCTATGTCATGTTTCACTCCGTGACCTCTTCAGTGCCTTCCTCCTCAAACCGTGCCTGGCTAGAATTCACTTACAGCACGACAATGAAACGTCCACAAATGCCTCGGTGACTGCAATCTTCTGCTTTAAAGCGTTTCATGTTGTGTACTTTCTATTGCTGTGACAGTACTACGGACGTGATCTATTTATCAAAAGCTACCTGTCAGTATGTGCCGCCTTCTTGTGCCGTTACTCTTTTCTCCTCCTGTCAAGAAGCTATCTGCCACCCTCGCTTTAGTGCAGGGAACTGTTTTACCGCTATCCTCTCTACCCAACGGCTTGCTTTCACTTTTAAACCCCCCTCTATACCTCGATCAGTTCCTTACTGGAGACAGTGGCAAGCCCAGAGAAGCCAGGCGCCGTTCTGACGTTTCCTACGGCACCCCAGCAGCCGGGTTTTCCCCGTTCGGAGTCGGACCCCGGGGCCGCTCCGTTCCAGACCTTGGGAGTTCACCCGGAGCCGTCACGGCAGCCGACAATGGCCGTGCGGCCGCCCCAGGCTGCCCGGCGGGGCGCGGGCAGGCCGGCCGAGCCCCGCACGCCGCTCCCCCGGCGGGGCGAGCCCCCGCCCGCAGCCGCCGCCGCTCGCAGCGGGACGGGCGGACCCCGCGGCGGGAGGCACCGGCGCCGCGTCCCCGCGCCCAGGCGCCGCTCCCGCGGGCCGCCTGCCGCGCTGTGCCCCGTCCCCGGGCAGCCGGCCGCGGCGGGACAGGCCCCGAGCGCGACGCCACCGCCCCGAGGCTGCGGCCCCCCGCGGGCGGCCTCGCCCCTGCGCCATGTTGTCGCCGAGGGACCGGAGCCGCGTCCCCCCCTCGCGCCGCCCCCGCTCGGTACTCACCGGCCGCCGCGGGGAAGAGCAGCGGCGCGGCCGCCAGGCACAGCAGGGCCCAGGGACACCGCGCGGCCGCCGCCATGGCCCGGCCCCGCGCCCCGCGCCCCGCGCCCCCCGCCCGCCGGGCCCAGGCGCCGCCAGCGCCCCCGCCCCGCGCCGCCGTCCTATTGGCTGCCGCGCCGCGGGCCCCGCCCCTTCCCCCGCCCCATTGGCTGGCGCTGCGGCCACGCCCCCTGCGCCGCGGACATCGCGGCGGGCGGCCCCGCGGCCCCTAACGGGGGGAGCGCGCTGCGCTGAGCCCCGCGCTGCGCTGAGCCCCGCGCTGCTAGCGGCTGCGCGACGCGACCGTGGGTGTCCGGCCAGCGTGCGGGACCAGCGAACGGGAGGGCACGACCGGGTGCCCGAGGGACGCCCGAGGCAGAGCAGACCCCGCGGGCAGCGAGGAGAACGTGCGGCGGCTGCAGGCTCTTGCTTCATCCTCCCGGCTCGCTGCTTGCTCCAGCCGCCCGCAGGGCGCGGGGGGGCAGGGACGTGGCTTGAGCCCGCAGTGGCTCACGGCAAGGGTGAAGGGGAGAGGCAGGAGCTGTCTGAGCCCGGCCCCTGCCCCCCACGCCGCTCTGCATTACCGTTGCTCGGTTGTGGTGCGGCCCCGGCTAGGCTTCAGCCTGGACTGTGACCACCTCTGCTCTTCCTTCACCTTTTGTTCAGGGTGTGTGCTGGTGGGCTGCTTTCTGGCGTGGGTCAGCCATCAGATGCCAGCCCTGGCAGCTGCAGGGCGAGCTAACGCGTGGAGAGTCACTGCAGTGCACACAGAGACTCTGTCACTGCAGACACTGAGGAGCACCTTACCATCCCCGTTTGGGATTTTCTGGCAAAAATAAAACAGCCACATTTTTTTTGTAACCCAGAAAATTTGGTGTCCCACAGAGTGCTTACATTATTTTCCCAGTCTCTCATCCCACTGAACTCCTCCTCCAAGGCCAGTTTGACAAGCTGCCACGCTAGTCATGATTCCATGGTCTTCTAGAGCCTGGAGGACCTGTAGGAACCCAGTGCTCCTCCAGTTCCACTATCAAATTCATAAATGGTCCAAAAAAACCCCTCAAAGCAGTACAGAGAACATTCCAATGAGATGAAAAATGTTTAAAAATCTCATCAACCTATAAGATGAAAAAAATCTCATCCTATCAACCTATACACCAGTATACAGCGATTAAACTGTACTGCTACTTTATGGAGCAAAGCCATAAGAAATAACAGTACCTTGAGCTGTATTTGAAGTCTAACACATTCAAGTCGTTGCTTTAACTGTGAATTCAAGAAAGCAAAAAAGTGCCAAATGTTACCTGATTATAAAAGAAGAACTTTTCACACCGGGAAAGAAATACGATGCACATAGGTAAGTGAGTTCAGATGCCAGTTAAATAGCTGGGATTTGCCCCCTCTAACCACAAAGTTATCTCCGTTACTTTTCTGCCTGCCTGCTATCTCGAGGACTTAAAATTCCTCCTGAGCCCATGAGATGGCAGCAGATCCAAGCGCAAAGCTCGCCAGAGAGCTACACTTGTAGGCTGGTTTCTCTTGTCTGAAAATACAAGGTTACATACAAGAATAGAAGATTAGATGCATTTCTCCCCACACTTATACTAAATGGTTTAATTTGGCTTGATTTTGGATGAGAGTGAACCGCTGTGCTTCCCCTGAACAACGTTTATGCACATTTATGTTGTCATTATCAACACTGATTTGCTTCACAAGCAGGCAGAGGCAGGAGATGTCAATATGTCTGGGGATTTAAAGGCCCTGCATTGTCACTCCAAGTCACCGTTTCAGTTCCAGAAGAACTAACAGACCTCTGAAAGTGTTTCCCTCCTCACTTTAAAGCAGCAAACTGAACTCTGACACAACACAAGCTTTTAAAATGGGGCTTTCAGTAAGGACAGGATAAGTTCCAACCAAATTGTTCCAGAAAGCAAAGCACTTTGTTCCTGGGGAGTTTGGATGTTGAATCTGCAGGCTGCTGTTTTGCAGTTGAACCATCCATATTGGTCTTTGTAAACCAGAAACCCTTCTGCAAACGTATTTTGCTGTTTGGTGCTCCTGTCAACCACTAAGGTAAAGTGAATACTTCAATCCATGCACTCTGTTTCTTGTTACTTAGAACATAATAAAATCTGCTCATTCAGCTACATTCTTGTATTGGCTTGAATGGTTAGTTCACGATCTCTAAAGGTCCCTTCCAACCCCTGCCAGTCTACGATTCTGATTACATTCTGTTCTGTGTGGTGTTTGATCCTGCTTCCTTCTACTTACAATTGCTGAAACATTAAAAGGTTTGAAGACTACTCTGTAATTTTATGTGAAGGTCTCCCTTAGCTATAGGTGAAGATTCTGATGCAGTCATGGTCTGAATTACCGATCCAAACATAAGCCTTACTGAAAGAGACCTGACCTGATCAGGAGCCTCTCAGAAAGTAAAATGCCACCACATTCTTCCTAAACCCAGAGAACAACACTGTCCACCTGGCACGCATCTCTCTGTTCCAGCAGAATGCTTTCTGGGCTGAAAATACACTGTCCTGTATTTGAATGTAACATGGTTACATCTGGTTTGAGATGTACATAAATCCTGCAGACCATTAAAGGCTTCCCAACCTTTTCAGATCTTTGAGAACCAATATACAGCTCACAGGACTTTATCAGGCAAAAGCTTCTTTTCACCTCTTACACCTTCTGTTTCTATTTGTATCTCACTGCTGGAAGCCAGTGGCGTTTTCCTTCTTGGAAGTTTCTAACCCCACTGTATTGTAGCTATGGATATTAAAGAAAAAATAATTGCTTTGCTCTAATTGTTAGAGTGTCTACACTTGACAACTGGAAAGGTACTTAAACCACTTGTAGACCTACCCTAATTAGCATTAATTTGTCTAATCTGTCTATCAACAACAAGATACCTGCATGATAAGCCAGTGCCAAATTTTCAATGCACGTTGAATAGTTTTCCTGTGCTGAGGCTTGTTTTGTTCCCTCTCTGTGCTGGAACTAGGCCTGGCTTTGCAGCTAGCAGGAACTCCGGGCCCAGGTGTGGGTCTGTTCCTCACAAGCTGTAATCTGGCCAGGGAGGCTGTTGCCTGTTTCTTCAGGCTGAGGATGGGTTGCCACAACAAAGCCTCTTTCAAAGAGCTTTTGTGCTTAAACAGGCAAACTTTAGCTACTTTATTTTTCCTCTATTAGATCAGGCAGCATTTTCCAGCTGACTTTCCAAATAAGGAATAAGAAGGATTAACTTAAGTTCTAATTCTTAACCCAGAATTCTCTGAAAAGGCAAAACACAAAAGCAAGGTTTGGTGGCTGCTATGCCCACACATCAGAAACAGTGTGCAGTTATGCTGATGAAGTTGTATATAAAGCAACACAGATGCACATTAATGCTAAATACAACGTCTGCAATTAATTTTAAGCAAGTAGAACATGTGGTGCCTATTAGAGTTTATAACATCTTGCCGCAGGCAAACGATTAATGTAGCACAGATCAAGTCTGGAAGGAGAGCTGACTGAAAGTGATTTAAATAAATGTGCAGTATATAATTAATTACAATTTGCTATGAAGGTAATAAAGAAGTAAATAAGATTCTATCATCAGCAGTGAGCATAAGTCAAGGAACTACTCCATGGTTTTGGAATGGGAGTTGAAATAGGTCTGACATTCACTGAAAGTGGCAGCTTTGACATTCATAAAAGGTACCATTAAAATATCTGTCTCTGCTTTATGTTGCATAAAACTTTTCTTATCAAAGCAAATGACCTGAAACTAAAGTCACCTGTCAGCCTGAATTCAGTTACGGGATTAGAGACCCGTCTGCTTCTCTTCAAATGAGAGCACAGAGTGAAGGAAAAGATACTTCTTGGTACCAGAGCGGACGAAATGGACAATTTAAAAGCAGCTTGTGGACTGAAACATGGAGACCATTCATTCTGACACAGAAAAACCTCATCAGCAAAGCCTAATCACCATGTCCTTCCATGTTAAAGAAGGTGATTTTCTTTTTAGGCATTATTTTTAGCATCATCAAGATACATTTACGCTATTTGGTCAGATGCCTTTTACTCTTTATACTGCTTTCTATGCTCTGTATTTGTACTGATACATCCATAACAGAGTGGTGTATGAATGTAACTGCATCAATTTGCTGCCTTCAAAATCACTGAGAGTAGGCTGTTAAACCCTGGGTGGGGTAAAGGCTCTAATGGGACAGAAGATTATTTCCATGTGATTTCTGGAATAACATTAAGGGATTTGACAGAAGAGAAAGGTTTGTTATTCAGTCTGAGAAACTGGAAATGAGGTAAACAATACTGGAAGATGCTAGAGTTTGGAGTAGAAAACTGAAACCTTCAAAATGTGGAAGAAATATTTCAAATGAATTGCCTTCAGTCCAGGCAAACCCTTCAGCTATCCCAATGGCCAATCCAAATCTAAACTCAAGGGTCCCAATACAAGGTCTGTCATACCTGTACCTTAGTAGAGATGGGCTGTGCTAGTGGCAGTCTAAATCCTGTCTCCTTTCTGGCCTTGGCTCACCATCTGAAAGGAAAAAACCAACAGTTAGCAACTGAGGACACATCGACATCTTTAAATACAGATAAAATGGAATTAATCCTGCTTTTCAGCTCAGGCTTCAGTGCATCTGCCAGCATATCAGAAGTACGGGTGGGAGACAGGAAAAGATGTGCTGAAGAACACTGAGCATGCCATACGGAAAGTCTTCTGTGGATTATCCCACTGACTCATCAAGTCGTGTAGAGAGATTAGTTACTTCTCCATATGGTGCTTAAGGACCAAGTTGCTGCTGGAATATTTTCCAAAGGTTATTTTAATGTTTTGCTGGAGTATGGAGTTGTGTTAAAAATTACATCACAACCTGCACCTGTGGTGAGCTACTTTAGAAAGTTCCCAAAGAGCTTGTATCCATTTTCCCCGGCGTTTCAGCAGTTATCATAATCTCCCAATTAGTCATCTTTGAAGACTCGTAATTCATTCACTGCTACACACACATTTCCGTATTAACACAGTCTGCAAGCCTTGCAAAAATGGGTGTGGGCGGTATGAAATCATTTATGCTGCTAATTGACAATTATACAGTCACTTCTAGTTTCAAACAACAAAAAAACCAGTGTAGGCTGGTAGATAAAATAAAGGGGAAGGCATCACATTCCATTCTGTGCAACCAGCTTGTGTCACGCTGCTTAAATTGGCTTTAGTTAAACTGCCTAAAAGGATTACTTTAGCTAAAATGAAGTTATTGCATGCTAGCTATTCCATCCATTAGCTAGCAAGTCCTGTCAAGATGACATTAGACTATTATGTGAATTACAGATCAGTTCCCATTGGTACCTACACCTGAGTGACGTGTCAATTAGGGTAGAACTTCACTAGTGGGAATTAATCCCGAATACTCAAAATATCCCAATACTCAGAAGGTGCTTGATTTACCCTAATTGCTGTAACTTTCTGTAATGCAGATACATGTGCAAAATGTACATGTGAGGGAAGTTAGAGAACCCCGATGCCTTTGCAAGGACATTTTTTGATGAGAACAATGGGACAAGGCATTGGGTACAGTGGGAGGAAATTAAATAGTAGCAAAATAACTTGTTCATTTTGAAACCCTGTACAACAGATCAAAATTCAGATCCTAAAAACGGACTTTTGAAGCCTTCCCTTTTTAATTACTTTTATTAATATTTTTAATAGAATAATTACTTTTCCCTTTAAAATGCTCCTATTTACTTTTCTTGTCAACTGAAACTAAACCAGGCTTTAAAAACCACTAAGCACCTGATTTCTCTCATAACTGATATCCAAATTTAAGATACAAATGTGCACAAAACATAGCAAGATCCAAGTAAAACTGAGCTACCTGAATCAAGACTGAAGACACAAAAAACTGAAATTGAAATGTGAAAAAATACACTGACTGCTTTCAAGCATGTAAACATTACAGACTTGGTGGCCCAGCCTCCTGGGTTCCGTTGGCACTTGCTTCTCAGGTCCTTGGCTGTTCCGGTGGACTGTCATCCTGCCAATCTCAGCTCCTCCAGTGGAGCACAGCCAGGATGTGGGTTTCCATATCCAAGCCACAAAGCTATAAGCCCCCTCACCTTTGGGGCAGTTACAAGTAATACCTTGGTGATGTCAAAAATTAAATGATGTGATGCACTTTGTATGTACCTATGCACTTATGTGCACTGCTTCTGTTTTAAGTCTGCAAACAGCAAATAAGGAAGACACAGTAAAGAGATGAAAGTTGGGGGAGAACTGTCAGTGTACTGCATTTTCTATTACATAATGCACTTCTAGAGGTGCAAGGGTTCTTTCAAAAACAGAACCAAAACCGTATCTTTGGAGTACTTAGAGGGTCTGGAAGTCATCTGGTGTGGCTTCTGCTCTTTCTGAACAGCCTAGCTTTGAAGATATGGGGGGGAAAAAATGGTCCTTGAAATTCTTCTGCAATTCCTAAAGAAAAAGCTTTTTTAAAAACCCAAAGTTGATGTATGTATTTATTCAACAGCTATGAGTGCACCCTATCCAGCAACAGCCAGAACAACTTGCTGAGCCAACAGCTGACATGAAATTAACATCTTAACTACAGCACTAACACCAGAAAGGGAGTCTGCAAAATGCTAATATGGCCATTTTTCCTGAGAACTGAGGAAAGCACTATTTTCCTGTTTAATCTCAGAAGAACATGCTGAGGAGCTGCAGAATGTGGCAGCCTGACAGTAGCAAGGCTGGTAACCAGCCTGAGATCCTCTCCTTTGAAAACACCGAGGATTTTACAGAGAAGATTAGTTCCATACACCCGCCTTTCTCTGCTGCTACTGCAGATGACCGACAACAGTAAATCTTGTGCTTTGAGTTAAATATCTTTATAGAGTCTCTTTTCTTCAGCAGAATACACACTATAGGTCTGTCTGAGCAAGCATGGTGCAGCAAACACGCAAGTGAAATATTTTACAGGATATACTTGCACTCTTAGGAGTACTTTTAATGCTGGATGTTACAAAATGAAACAGTATTTTAGTTAGTGACATTATTAAAACACTTTAACTGAAATTGATCATTAAAGCTTTTGTTCAATTATTCAGCTATTTCATTTTCAACATCAGGTGGCAAAAATCAAGAGGGTTGGACTGGGTGATATTTTGAGGTGCCTTCCAACCCTTAAGACTCTGTGACAAAAACATTATGAATAAAAGCACTCTAGAGTAAGACCCCTTGATAGCATTATCTAACACTTACTGAGCAGTTTGCCTCGCTAGGTTTCTCCCTTGCTTCTGGGTCATTGATTTTATAATCATCTCAACCATCAGCACTGGTAATTAGATGTGAAACTCTTTTGTGAATTACAGAGCAGCCAAACAGCCATTATATATTTTTGTCAGTCCTAGTAGATTAGGATTTCTGATCACCTCGATGTATTATTCCCAAGACTAGATATGACACAGTATTTTATATGCAACAATAAATGCTACAGTTCTCTGACTCAAACACACAGCAGCTCCACTGCCTCCAAGGAGAATGGGTTATTTTTCATCTGGAGTTTGTCACAAGAGGTTTTTCTAACAATGAAAATTCCTCAGTGAGGTCGGCAGCACGGTTCTTAAAGACCTTTTTTACTTCTTAATGCCCCTGTGGTGACCCAAATATTTTAATATGGAGGTACACAAGACCATTTGCAACACAAAGTATACAATGTAAACCACCACCAATTATCAGCGTGCGTCACTGCAGCGCAGTTACACAGCCACTCATTTTTGTGGCAGCAAGGCTGACTTTCTACTGGAATTTCTTGATGTCATGTCTGATGCTAGGAACCCTAAAACACAAAAGAAATTCTGCTCATTGAATTGTGTTACTATGCTTGCATTTGAAAGCAGTTTGTTGTGGTGGGATTGGATCAAGAAATCTATCAGTAGAGCTACTCATGAATCCCAGCGTTTTATGCTTTTTAAAGGGAAAAAGCCCAAAATACATTTCTCATCTTTTTTTGTGCCAATAATCATGAACTCCCTGATCTGTAAGGACTGTGTTCTAATCATAGAATCACAGAATCTCAAGGGCTGGAAGGGACCTGGAAAGCTCATCCAGTGCAATCCCCCTGCCAGAGCAGCACCACCTAGAGCAGGGCACACAGGGACTCATCCAGCTGGGTTGGAATGTCTCCAGAGAAGGAGCCTCCACAGCCCACCTGGGCAGCCCCTGCCAGTGCTCCCTCACCTCAACAGGGGAGAAATTCTATGTAAGAAATCAATTTCTCCCAGGTCACATTCTGAAGACTACCTTTCTATTTCACCAGCTTAAGTAAAATCAGTTTTGATTAGTTAGATTAGTATTTCAGTAAATGAACTGAAAATGATAATCTTAGACCAAACGTAAAGTACAATTCTCTCTGTCCCCATAACATCTCAGGGAGCCTCAACATTTGTTGCTTTAGTTTGAAAAAAAGGAAATGAAAATCCTCTGTTTCATGCAGACCATATTCTCTTCTAACCTCAAGAAACAGGAAACAAAACCAGAGATAACTATCTGCAAAATTACAGGCTTGCAAGACAAAAAAAAATATTTCCCAGCCATATAATTCAGATGACTTCCAAAGCTCGTTTCTCTGTAAAGAATTTCGAGTAAAGTATAGACCTGAACTAAAATTAAGTACAGTATAGCTTCCCTGCAGCAAGAACCCTAAAAGGACATAGCTAAGATTTTCTCATTAAGAGAAAAGTATATGAAAAAATAGTTCTTTGTAACTGGAGATAATGATACCAGTACACACTCTTGTCAAAGTAGCAGGCCACTAAAGATGTCAGCTTCTTAACTTAAACCATGATTTGTTTATCTCTTGATGAAAAGACTCTCACAGCAACCACTGACATCTTCAGACTTCATCACTGAGGCCTTTTCCTTAAGAGAACTGGACTGTATTGCATTAGATAATGAAAAAGTGTGTGACCAGTCTGCATACCTGCTTTAACTTCATCTAACTCAACCTTCTACCAAGTGCATAGAGCTTTAACAGTTTGTAGCAGCTTTAGAACATATTGCAAGGGAGGTAATTGCCTTTGATTAATTGCCCTTGAACATGAAGTAACCACATCCACCAAATTCACACGTTATCACATCACAGCCAATCCTTGTTCCTTCCAGGTACCAAAGCCATCTACCTACATGCCACTCAAGCTCACAACTTTGAAACCAAGGAAACAGAAAATACAGACCAGAGGCAACCAATACATGTTCTCTGAACAAAGCACTCAGAAAATGGAAATGGTTCCCTTTTTTTGCTAAGTACATTGACAGGAAAAGAAAATCCATGTATTGCAGTGAGAATAAAAGCTTAACAAAATAGTTTTTTAGCCACAACCTGATCTTTTTGACAGTTAAGTGAGTCTTCCTTCTTTAAAAACTATTTACTGATACAGTTCAGAAAAAAAGGCACACAAAACTAACTTAGGGCACTGCCAAACTTCAAGCCAATATAGTGCAATGAAGAGCTACACTGAGACTAATCAAGAGGTGAATGCTTGTGATTCCCCTCAGAATAGTCCTGTGTCTTTGTAGTTAAGGATTTTTTTGTCTCTCTGATTTAAACAACACAGTTGCAACAAAACAAGGATCCAAACACCAAATGACATCATGGCATGAGAGCAATCGATGATCTAGTAACCATGTCAAAACGCTCCCCACATACAGATAGATTTCAAATCACACAACAGACATATGAAAAGTAGTTTCATATTAATGAATCTGTTTATTAAGAGACATTAACCAGAAGAATAGAAATGAAAACACTCATACCTGGGAAGTAATGGCTTCTCACTGATCTTCCAATGGCAGAGATTTCCGTAGCAACTTGCTGTGACCTGCCCTACCGAGGGTGCAGTCCTGCTGGCACTTCCTCATATTCCAGAACGAGAAAGACATCTTTTCCAGAACCATTTCCATCCATTCAGGATCACCAAAGCAAAATGCTGCTGAACCAAGCAGCAAATTCTGACAGCCACATGAACTCGCCTCACAAATGCATCCAAACAGCATAGATTCATCAGCTCCAGCTGTGGAAAAACACCTGTCAAGCTTTCTGAGCACAAACAGCTACCTTTAAACCTGCAGAGCTGGGGCTGATTACATTAAAAATGCATTTTATCTTGCACATTCTACTAAAAATTGAGTCAGTATTAGGTCTGTAGAATGAAAATGGAATCAAAACACTACAGTTATTTGTGAGCTACAAGAGCACAGAGGGTCTTTAACCTTGGCTCCTCAGTGCTATTTGTGCCTCAAAAACAGTGCCACGAGCCATCAGCAAGATGCCCTTTGCAGAACAGAATAATCAGGGATAACTTATCCCCTGCGTTCACAGCAGAAACATAAGCTGCTATGTCAGTGTTTTCCAGCTTACTTTATGCTCTTTCACTTTCCTGGTGTTGGCTGATACAAAAAGAATCATCTTTTTCCTCCTAGATAAGGAGCAAGTTTTCCTTCAGTGGTTGTTTTACTCTTCCCTGGCGAGCTGCCCTTTCTCCATCTCTCAGTGTTCTAGTCACCTCAATTATGACAGTCCATGTTTCAGAGTCTTTGTTGTTGTTGCTGTTTCCAAAGTCTGTATGAAAACAGATTCTGGAATGATTTTCTGTACGAAAGAACAAAAATCACAGCACAGACAATGCAAAACTTGTGCTGTCTTCAAAACAGGAAGCATCAGCAAAGCTCTGTCTAGCACCTCCTCACATGCACAGATGGCACGAGAACTGCTAGTGATACAGCTTGGTTTCTTTCTCACTTTCTTAGCCTTGATTTATCATTTTCATGTCTCTTGAATTTTTATTGCATGAGGCCACGTTTGTGTTGTTGCACAGCCATTTCTTTATTGACAGCTTCCCAAATACCTGCATTAATGTTCCTTGCTATGATGCTTCTCTTTCTACAGTTATTTTTAACTTGTCAGATGACTCTCAAGACTTCCTCAGGGAAGAGGACTTCACTTCTCAGTGTGAGAGTCACCATCTCAGTGCTGTTTTGAATAGAGCATTGCCTGGGTAAAAAGCCATCAGTCCATACTAAATTGTGCCTAAACAACAGCAAGCACTAGACCTCAAACACTAGCAGAATGATGAACAAAGACAGGTTACTTACCTGCAACTTTTCCTCAAAACATTATCTGTTTGGAGAGTTACACTGAGATTATCTGTGAGCAAGCAGGGAAATTAAACCACACGAGTTTCCTCAGTACTGTACTTCAAGTCTCCTGCATATAACTGCTGCAACAATAAAAGGAGGAATGCATCTACCTCTTCCTCTGGAGAGCCCTCGTCATGAAGGAACCAGATGAGGACTTTAAGAGGGCTGTGTAACATACTGCACACACTGACAACACAGCCTGCAGAAACTGCAAAAGAAATGTTGTAAACTTGATGTTTCCAAAGATCCTTCCTGCTCCTTTGAGTTCAACACCACATAAGAACTGGGGGGGTGCTTACCTATAGTGCCACAACATGCACAGCAGCCCTGAACTGTGTCAGGTTCCATCACATCTCAGACACCAGGGATTTAAATTGTACTTTCAATAAACTCTCAGAGAGGCTCAAGTTCTTCCTTTGGCCAGTCACAGTAGAGAGGCATATGCTCATCCAAACAATCACAGCTCCTGTGAAAGAGTTTAACCAGGAACACAGCATTTTGACACAGCTTTGGGCTTTCCCTGGACACCTCCCCACTTCCCATTTTGGAGGAAGTTTGCCGGCAGGAATGCTTTCTGGTAATTCTCTCAGGTCATTTCTGAACCAAAACTAATGGATGCACATAAAGCTACGGAAGGGTAAGATGTCATATTTGTTGGTGTGTCTACATCTTCACCTTCCTTCTGAAATGTAACACCGGCCCAAACCAGAGTTTTGTACAGAAGCACTCTACTCTGACACAAGCCAATTGCTTGAGGTCAGCCTGAAATCCTCAGCAGCTCTGCTGCTTTTCCAGAAATGGAGAGAAGGAATGCTGTGTCACTGGTTTTGCCCAAGAGATCAGAGACACCAGCGAGGTACTTATTGAAACATCACTGTGGGATGCAGAAGACCAGGCACCTGATCATTGTCTGTACAGCACACACGAGACAGATTGTCTCCCAATTAGCAAACCTCTTGATCATTTCTGTACCAGCAGAAACTCCTCCTGAGAAGAGGAACTGCCAGTGAGCCCACATTTTGCCAGGCAGAGAACATCACCCCCAAACCCAAACCTACCTGCAACTTCTTCCTCTGAAAGACAACTCGTGCATTTTGAAAAAAAGCTATTTATTTCCACTGCTTTAATCTCTCTACTGTAGTGTTAGCACTTAACATAAGCAATCCACTCTCCTACTGTCCTATTTACAATCCATTGAAATGTATACTCTACAAATACAATACATTTTCAGAAATGTAAGGGAAATGCACAATTTTTGTAAGGCTTAAAAAAGTGACACTCATCTGTACAGGATCCTCAAATCATCCAAAAAGGAGAATTTACAAGGCAGTATCCACACAGCTATGTCAGGGCAGGTGCTACAGTGACAAAGGAGCAAAGTTGCTACTACAATAAAGTACAGGGAATGAGTGTGTTTTGGGGCGCCAGCCAATCCATCAAGTACCGCTGAAGTTGTCAATTTAGTAATACCCACATTGCTAGAAATATGTAACTGCAAACCTGGAGAATGTTCTGAAAAATATTAAACATTATATACACATGAGGTAAATGTACCTTGGTCTTTGCAGAGGTAACTTGAGTTTAAAGCAACTGATATGGTGAAGCTTGTTTTTCTTCCTCTTTTTTTCTTCTGAACACGAAATGGTTAACACCTCACAACCATTCCAATGGCACGATATACACAAGGACCTAACTAAAAAGGTGAATTTCATGGCAATCACACTCAGAACCATTACTGAGAACAAAAAATATAGCCTCTCATTTCATCTGCTGCCTTCATGTCCCCAAACGGTCAGTCCCAACGTCTTCACCTATGTACAAAGTCTCTCTTAGGATTACAAGCAGAACCATTGGATGGTGACAGCATGTCATACTTGGAAAGTCAGCTTGAGAAGCATCCCAGACCTCCAGCTCTGAAGGTTGGGAAGTCCCAAAATTCCAGCATCCCCAATACAACGTTTTGGGCTTTTCAGCATCAGACCACCTCCAATGCTCCTTAACTCTCCACGTCCGTATCCACCCGGTCGCAAGTCTGTAAACCAAACTGAGGCTTTAATGCTACTAAAACATCAAATTGATTGAATCCACAAACGTGAACATATAATGCACATAATATTTACAATAGACATTTGCATCAGTATTCGTCAGGAATCGTTTTGGTATATACTTGAAATGATACAAAATAATATCTTGAATGCTAAAATATTTTGGTCCCCCTGGATTTCCAAGAGTAGATCTGGTGATATTACAATCTTAATTTAAAAAATACTCATGTGTACCTGTGTCCATATATATAAGATATGATCTCACACAGGCAACATTTAAAGTTACATAATATATACAGACACAGCCTTTGTAAAAGGTGTTCAGTTCATATCATGGAAAAGAAGAACAAAGCTTGAAGTTGTGGTGTCAGAACTCGAGGATATGTATGGCTCTATTCAAAATGTTCCTGTTCTGCTTTTCAATGTAACAAGGTTGTCCCAAAATAACCCTCCTAACATCACACACTGTATCCTTCCTATGCTTTGTTTTTGCAGGTTTCTATTATAAAGCAAAAAACTGGGACAACATAAGAATAGCTGCTAGCAGCTGAGGAGAGGAAGGCTAGTAGGTGGTTGAGATGAGACAGATGTAACAATGGGCTGCACAGCTCATTGAACCATCTGCGTGCCATGATGCTGCCCTGCTGCCCTTGCCTCCCTTTTAAATGCAACACAACTGCTGCCTGTATTTTAGAAAACTAAACTTTATGGCAATGAGGTTTGGTAGATGTTGGAGAGCCACTAATGAAATGATTTGATGGATTGTATTGGAAGCTCTCTCATGTTACCATCAAGACCCCTATAAAGATCTGAGCACGTCAGTAGCCTGGTGGTTCCAAAACATGAACCTCATTTACCCCTCATTTGTGTTGATGGTAAAGGCCCAGCTACACCCATGAAAAAGTAAACATTTAACAAAGCTAACCAATCTTTTAAATGAGAATCTTTGAAACTGCTATGAAGATATAGTAAATCCTTCCTTTGATGCTGATTTGTTTAACTATTTGTCTGGATAGAACTCGTTAGAGACATGACAAGTAGGTGGACTTGGAATTTAGTTACTTTTGATCTGTTTTAGAACAGTCACAATGGTGCCTGTCTCTCCATTTGCACAAAGGCATACTTTATTTTAAACACCTACATGAAGTTGGTTTTGATCCAGCTTTGATTGACAAGGGCCTGAAGCACATAAGCCTGACTGGTCAGGTAATGCCAAACAAACAAATAAACATCACAGCCATACATTTGTTTGAACCCAATTAAGCTCAGTTTTCTAAGAACTTCCCTTATTGTCCCCCCCTTCTCCTGGATACCATCTTCCAGCTTGAGCAAACTCATCTATAAAGGTGGCTGAATAAAGCAATTCATTCTTTGCAGCTCAACTGCAGGTCTGCAGTTCCCACATTATTTAAACCATGTTCAAGCAAGCACTGAGAATTTGTCAACAGAAGAACTCAGGCTTAGCTTAGCTAAGTCTTGTGTCATCTATATGGGGGCAATCCACCTTACTGCTTTAACTAACATCAGAGAGCACGGGGTACAATCTCTGCTCTGCCTCTGTTAGCAAGCACCCTGCCACAGCTACTAGTTTTGTGGTAGACTGTGGTGGGCTGCAGGCTAAAGAAGGGAAAAGAAGCAAAGTTAAGGATGCTGTGTGTGCTGCCTAACAGAAGTCCTATGTTTGGTCAGGAAGCAATTCCATTTGTCAAGTTCGTGACAATCTTGTGATATCCTTAAAATCTCAGGCAAATCTGACTAAAGCCATACATATTCTTCTGGGTTCTCATGACAACACAAGCCACCCTAGCTTTGTTCTTGTAACTATGAAGAGGATTGCTGGAATCCTCTGGTATTTGTATCCAGAGACCTGCAGCTCACCACTTTCTGTAGCTCACCACTTCTTGTGTATGAGGCACACACAAAATATAAGCACATAAAATTCATAAGCAGCTTGGAACTTTCTAGTACAAAAGCCCAAATAACTTCTCCCTCATTACAGGTGCACTTACTACTCGTTCAATTGGAAATACTGTTCTTTGAAATTTAAGACTCTACAGGACTCCACAGAAAATGCTTTTCATATTTAGTTCAATGGAGCAGGGTCTCCCTTAAGGACATCTTACTCCTCTTCTGGAGTAGGTAGGTACTTAAAGTGTTTCAGAAGTACCACTTGATAAAATAAATCTAATTATAACTCATGACTTGACAATTACAAAATATGACAGTGAATTAACTAGCTTACACTATTTAAAACTCCTACAGTGGTTTAAAAAGTCGTATTTTGGTAAAGTTAAAGGTATTCCATGAATCTTCTCCCTTGCTGAAACAAATGTGAGTTAGATCTTAGCTGGGCGAAGGAACAGTCGATTTTTGACTCGTATTTTTGACACCAAAAGTACCATAGGCTTTGTACACTGCTCCTGTTTTGCATTAAAAGACTCAAAAGCGGCACTTACTGGTACAATACAATCTATTTTGAAGGCAATGTAATGTTCTGGAAAAGTGGGAAAAATCCCCCAGTAATCATGTATAAAGTATAGCTGAATAAATTATGTTCCCACAACTGAAAGAGGTCAATTTGTAAATCGAGCTAAGAGTCCAAAAGATATACCACCTCGATGGCTAGCAAAAGTATCCTCCAACAGCACATTCCCAATCTGAATCAAGCAACTGTGAGAGTGGTTCAGAAGAGTCAATGTACCAGCCGGGAATAAAGTTGCTTAAAGAGCCATCAAGGCACCCTAGAGCAAGCCAGCGAACCAGTTCCATTTGAAAAGCGACCTCCTATTCTTAGGACAGGTAACCAGAAGTTAAGACCAGCTATCAACTTTCCAAATAATAATAAAAAAATTACAGGTATTAAAAAATAAAACTGGACTACACAACGTTTTGTAAGTAACCTGGGAAAAGAGGTTCATAGTGCACAGAAAGGACCCAACACAACTCTAGCACGTCCACAAAACCCCTAGCAAGTGACGTTCCTATATAGTACTGAAAGGCAGCAATATCCTTCTGTTCCCCCAGTGAGGTAGAACAATTGACCTTCTAAACACGCCACTCTGGTGCAGAGATGGATCTTTTTACAGTGTTCTTCGGTAGCAAAGCCGGGGTTACATCTTGATCCCCTCCTGCTGACTAAGCTGGGACAAGGTTTTCTTGATGCGCAGCGCCGTGAGCCTGGCGGCTCCGTTGGGGTACCAGCACTCCCGCATGATTTTTGCCATTACTCGTAACGCCTGCGAAGCAAAGACAAGTAATTACAGGCACTGCTGTTCCAGCTCTGTCCTGCCTCCGCCTCCCCAGGCATTTCTGATGTCTATTACATCTAATACATCTGCATGGGAAGAGGGTGGTGCATGAGAAACCCCCCAAATTCTTACTTCATTTACAGAAAGCTTTACAATTTCGTAGGGCAGAACTAGTATTTTTTCAGTAGAACTTCAGACCACACAAAAATCTTCTAATGAAAAATTATTAGCTTGTCTGTAACTCCTCTGAATTCTCACATTAGACAAAAACTACAATATTTCATGCCTCCAGTTAAGGAGTTTGTTCAAGTTACAGCAATTCGAAGCTGTGTAAGCACTGCTCAGCAACAGCTAAAACATCAGTGTGCTATCCAACTGCTTTGGTCACAAAACCAAAACATAGAGGCTATTATGAAGACAGTTAACTCTATCCCAGTCAAACACAGTACAAGCCCCAGTTACACAAAACTTATCTGCAGTAATGCTTCCTGTGTAACGTAGTTCAGGCTAGCTTTAGTTTTACATTAGCATCACGTGTGTCTCACGGGAAAGGACCCTAGAATCTTCCACACGGGGTTAACTATTAATTCTGTGGAATTACATTAAACATTATGTGTAACCAAGGATCAATGACACTCAAAGTCACAATGGTCAGAATTAAGTTCTCCTAGAAGCAACAAGCAGCACAATTTTTAAGCCACTGAAATGAATAAAAGCTCCAGTGTCCATTAAAGCAGCTTTAGCAAGGAGATAGTTAATACCTCACAGCTCTGCCATCTGTTTGGAGTATTGGGCCTTAACTTCTGCTCACACACAACTTTCCTCATTTCTTCAACAGAAGGATCCGAAGGAACAAGGTCATAGTATGGCAACTGGTAATCTTCGTGGATCCCTGCAAGAGGTTGAAAATGGCTTTATTTTAGCTAACATTAAATTCCATATCCTTCGCTCTTTCCTGTGTTCTTGATCTGTACCTGACTTTGGTTTCCATTAGAAAAAGATTACATTATAATGACTGGAAAATAAACGTTAAAAGAATTCCTTAAGCACACCTCAGGGAGTGCTCACATTAACCTTGAAGAACTTTTAATGTTGAAGTTCGTATATAAAGACAGAAGCTATGCCAAAGCTTTCACGTACTGATGACACACTTCATGGAAGCACAGCATTTATAAAAGCGTGGTTTATTTTCAATAAGGTGGGGATGTTAGCTGAACACATTCCAGTTTGTCCTTACTTGTGGGGTCTGCCCCTTGCTCAAGGACATTTAACTTCACCTTTTTTTCTCCCCTCTATGTAGGGGTTTTAGAAAAAGGAAACATAACCAAGGACATTTCCTATTTTCTTCATCAGGTATGGTTCATCAGTTTACAAAGAGGTCAAATAAACCAGTCATCATCTGTAGGATTTACAGAAAGTTTGAGACACAGCAGCTGTTATATCTTGCCCCCTTTTTAGAGCAAACCGTGTACTCAAACTTATTGAGGTTCTGTAAGTTACTTGTAACCCCTTAGGATGTCCAACTTGTAAAGACTGACACATACCACCGATGGAACACCGTCGAGCTATCTCCCAAAACACCAGTCCCATTGCATAGATGTCTGCTCGCTTGAATGACTCAAAATGTTTCATGTTTATGGAATCATCTAGAACTTCAGGGGCCATGTACCTGTTTGCAACAAAAAAAAAAAAGGGAAAACATTTCATACATAGTTACTGTAGAGAAAGTTCAGTGCTACTGATCAGCTCAAAACCAGTTTAAATATTTATGTGGAGAAGGACGCAAAGGAAAGTCTGCTTCACTGAGGTGATCCAATCAAAGACCTTCCAGAGCAAAGGGGATAGTAAATAAACTGAGAGGAACAAGCATAGGAATGCAAGGAATACCAAACCATGAAACAATAAAGAAATAAAGCCACAAACCTGACAGAGACAGGATAAAAGAAACATTAAGAAAGACCAAAAGACTCCAGTTTTTAATTGATGGGCTATTATGAAACTCCAGGCATACCTTTAGAGAGGGCCAGTCTGGAGATTGTAACTGCTGGTAAGCGGGAGTTATGGAGGATTATGGATTTTCAAGGGCCCTGGACACACAGAGGGCTGCACTGATAGCTGAGGGATTCATAAACATGCATGGGCTTGTGAGGCTATGGAAGGGAGCGTGTGTTTTCACTGAAGAAGTTCCATCCTGATCAGCTGAAGAGAAGGATGGAGACTTGGATTTCTATACTTGCATTTTATACAAGTTCTGACAGTTTCACATGGGTGTTGAAGACAGCACATGGTGTAGAGCAATCTGTGTAATCAGCCCTGTCAATGCTGTATGTGTTTGTATGCCCAGCCTCTCTGCTGACTGAAGCCCCTGTAAGAAGGCAGCAGCCACATCCATGGGCTAGGATAGGGGGACACCAGGCTGCGCTCCAGAGGCCTGGCAGGAGGAAATCCCAGCTTCTGGGATCTGCTGAGATGGAGCAGCCACTTGTAACAACCCCTAGAGAGGCCAGAGAGGGAATAGACACGAAGGGCTGGCTAAAAAAACAGCGCTGTTGAGGATTCCTTGGGAACAAAGGCTCCCTACCATTGCAGCAAGTGGCTGTTCATCATACAGGCTGTATGTCCACTCATAAGCCATGACAGGCTTTTAAAAACCATTTTGAATAGTACATCCTATTTGAGTTCCATACAAACAATCGTACTCACAAGCAACATTTACTTTAGCAATGTTTCCTACAAGAGAAAAATCTGTGACAGATTTTGAACTGAGAAACAAGGACTGAAAACCGGTCGTGGCATCCAAGTGATTGCCACCTTGTCTAGGGACTAGGCCTGATGTGGGAACATCAAGCCAAGTGTCCATGAGGACTGCACTGAGAGAGTTACTGCCAGCAGCATCCCTGCTGGCTTGCTGCAAAGAATGAATGGTATTTGCTGTGTCAGGCCACATCAGCTGCAAGTACTGTACTCTCAATCTGCTATAGCTCTGGCAGCTAAACCCAATGTGTAACGTTTAGCAATGTTCAGTGTGTTTCTCCACATCACTGCCCCATCAATCTCAAGCTGACATATTAATGAAGCAGGTGAACAATGACACTGGGGCTTTGGAGAGCACAGTTAACAAGAAGAGAAGCAACACACACAATACTGGAGTGGAACACAGCACCAGGCAAGAGCCCAACCTCTGGAACAGCCACAGGAGCCTATGCTCAATTTCATTTCATCCACACAGTACCAGGATTGTCTTTTCCTAGGTAGGCAGAATGCAAGACACATCACTTAAACATAAGACCTTTCAGAACCTTCTCAGCACCACTTACAGGGTACTGTCCCTCAGAAGAAAAAATTCCACCCTCCAAATGTGACTTCCACTGAATTTATTGGCAAATGGACCTCTCACCATGATCCTCCATCAATGCCTTTTAGATTGGCTTTGGCTTCCATAACACAGAATGGTGACTGACTGCTCAAGAAGCCTGAGAGATTAGTGCTGGAACAAGGGAGGCAAAAGCCAAGTAGGTCATCTGATGTGGTTAGCAGATTAACCCTTTCATGGCCATCAGACAGAAGGAAGAGAAACACACATCTCCTGCTCAGCTTATGTATTGGAAACGCATTGCTTGCCAGAAACGGGATTTTAGGTTCCGGAAAGTACTACTCTACATAGTCTGACCTTCTGAGCAAGGTCTGCAGCTCAGGACCCTCCAAAAATGAAAGGGAAGTCTACAAAGAAGTTTACAAATGATATTGAGCCTGGCCTTGCCACACTTTGTGTGTACAACGACCTCTTCCCCCCACTCCTTTCAGTCCACAAGGCTCCATTTACCTGTCTCAATTTGTTGCACAGCACAAAGCCATCAGACAGGACCCATACACATGTTCAATGTGACATGTCCCTTCACCAAGCCTGTTCTCCACAAGCATAGCTAGAATTCTGCTGATACTGGGTTAGGTATCTGCAGAAAAGCACCCACGATATGGCAGAAATCACAGCCACGTTTCTTTTCAACACAGCTCATTCCAAGTACCAAAAGGAACAGTTGGGCCACATTTCTCAAAAAACCAACCAAACCAACAACCTGTATTTTTTTTTACATGCCTGAGGGAATGAGAGGAGGAATCTATTTCTTTCTCAGTTTAAAGCTCACATTCCCTGCTTTATGCTGCGCTGCTAAAGCACACAGTTCACAGTTTACCCTCTGAGCAGAAGAGACATAAAGGTTCATTCATTCAGAGAGAAGGCCCACCAGTCTGACTCAGCACCTAGATCACCTACCCAGAGTGAGTCTTGCTTGCTTCCTAGACCATACTGTCTTTACAACAGACAGTCATTAGGAAAATATAACCTTAGTCAAATCTCCCTGATCTTGCACACAGAGCTTCCATGTGCAGAAGAGATACCAGCAGCTGTAATCAAGGGGAGCTTAAATTGTCATTGAACAGGTAAGATCTGAACTTTGTTATGAAAAATTAAGCAGAGGTGCAGTTACCTAAGGAAGTAGAGGAGTGGTGGAGAGGGGATCAAGCCTTTTATGAGAATAGAACAATTTTCAGAAAGGTAGAAGTGTCTTTGAAGTGGAAAACAGACTTCATCCTGCTGCTGCTGCTCACTGCAGCAAGAGTTACTACAGCTCTACCCTTGTGAGGATACAGCAGTGAATTCTCTAAAGCTGTCATTCACGAAGTCTCCTAATTGTTTTCATATATGACTTGTGCCCTCCAATATGTTGCAGTTTTGTTATTTCACACGTTAGTTACAGATGCCAAGATTCAACACAGTTTTGAAGCATCTACTGTCTAATTACCAGCTGTCAAGAAAAGGCACGGGAACTCTACCTGCCGTTATTTACATTTCCCTGCTATTTGTGTTTGTACTCAGAGAGACCTTTTATACAGGACAAGAAAAAACAAAGCACTTCATGATAAAAGTTGCCTGAGACATCAGGTTAACGATGTTACCTTTTTGTTCCCACCCTGTGATTTGGGGCAATGTCAATCGTGTCCGTGGCTGAATCGTGCCTAACTGCCAAGCCAAGGTCTGCAATGCAGCACGTTCCACTTTTCTTCACGAGTATATTTTTTGATTTCAAATCTCTGTGGGCAATTGCTGGCTTGCCTGCAAGGGAAAAGAAGCAGAAATAACACATCTGTTAAACAGGCAAGTGCTATTATTTTAAGCCTGGTGTGAATTTCGTTTGAAGTTAAAAATTCCTTCCCATTCTGCTGCTTTATGTGCACAATGGTGACTCCTGAAATCATTCAGTGTGGACTGGCTGGCTGTCCAAAAACTGCCTTAAATGTCTACCCTGCTACTCCACTCTACTGCTCCTTTCTCTCTTCTTGCAAGTATTTATTGCACACACATGCTGTTTGCTACAAATCCCTAATATCTCTGGAATTAGACCTATGGTGCTGTCTCAAATCAAAGTTAAGAGCATGCTAGAGGCACCATTACTTAGTGCTTTTTAACAGCTGTTTTATTACATCACAAAACCTGGATATGGCACTGAAAGGCAGACAAAGTGTCTTCCAAATGAAGAAGTTCTACTGGTTCAGAAGCTATCACAGATCCCAAACAGACACTTTTCAATGCAATCAGCTCCACAAGGGATTAAACTTGGGTACCTGTGCTGAGTCCAGCTGCCTTCTCATCACATAAGTAAGCAGGTGTGTGCAAAGCAACTACAGTCTGAGAAGACTGAACATTGTAATGAAGAAGAGAGTTACAACAGAGAGAGCTACACGTGTCATTAGAAAAAAATCCAGTATTATCCACACGACAGGCTGAACAGTTGTGAGATTACCTTGTGTGCCAACAATTTCCATGTGAAGATGAGCAAGACCACTGGCAGTGGACAAAGCTAGTTTTATCATTCCTTCCACTGTGACTGTATACCTGTTCAGGTAATCAAAGAGAGATCCATGCTCATGGTAGTCTGACACCAACCACAGCTGAGTCCATGTACCATTGTCTGCAAAACAACACTGGCATGAATACCATGCATACACACACAGTAGAGACAAGCCATAGGTGCCACTTCAGTACCATGCTTGTGAGGTACAAACTATGTTTCGCAAGGAATCTCAGCTAATCAGACTCTTAAATATTTACTTCCATCCCTGTAACACTTAAATGCCTCTGTAAGGGCTGGGATGACCATGCTAGACTTTCTGAACATTCTTTTATTTAAGCTAAAAGATAAATCATAGAAAGCCAATGTCACCATGATTCCAAGGTGAGCTATTCAGGGTATTAGCCAGGCCCTGCCTTCCTCTAACTTTGCTACTTGAGGAGAAACAGTGCTGAAAGCATGATGCAAAACTAATCCTGTCACTAACGGTCTAGTAGAATTTTGTCCAGGCTACCCATAATAAAAAGGATATGTCATTCAAGCTTTGCCCTGTAACTCCTTCATTCCTCCCACAACCTATCCAGCCACAGCCTGGGAGACAAATTTCCACTGTTACCAGCAACTGGTGGAATTCTTTCTCAGCAGCAATTACTACAAAAACAGTCAAGTTCCACCTCTGGTGACCTCTAAGTTGCCGGCCAAAATTGAGGTTTCCAGGAGGCACAAGGGTAAAAACAACGAAAACCACTGATTTTGAGAAAACCAGTCTGCTCTGATTTCTTGCCGAACTATGAAGAACAAGCTAAGTCATACCCCAAGGCATACAAATTACAGGTAAGAACTAAATTGTTCACATTATTAAACGAGCAGACACAAAATACTTTAAGTTTAAACCACAAAGAAGATATTGAAGGAATTCAGATCAAGAGAGGTGGAAAGGTGGGGTTTTGTTTTGACTTAAGAAGCAGAAATCTACCCAGAAAAGAACATTTCTTTAAAAGCTGGGACTCCCATCCAGAACGATACAGCCACTATTCCATAAGAACAAGTGAGAAAACTCAGCACAAGCCAGTGACACATGCCATTATGTGTTAGTCCCTGAAGATTATCAAAATGCATACTCATAAACTAAATATGAAGGATAGGAAGAAGGAAATTCATAAGTCAGTTCCTACCACAAACATACTGAAAAATGTTTAGCTTCCTAATACAAGGTTCTTACATCTCCTTCCCCCTTCCTCCACGTCCCTCGGAGAACACACTTGGCCCAGAAAAGCCAGAGGCACAAAATCTCCATTCTACAGATTGACAGAAACTATTTTTGAGTACTTATCTTTAAATAAGCATTTGGGGGAGGTCAGGAAAACCTTCCAGCATCCTTTCTACTTCAATATTTCTAGAGGCCAGCAATGTCATTAAAAATAATGATGGAAATAATAAACCAACAAATGCTTCAGAGTCAGGAAATAAAAGTCTAATCCACGTTTAAACAACTCTCAATGTAAAGAGAATATTGCCTTGCTACCTTCACAGAATAGTGCTAGCTAAGTTGTTAATTGAAACAGGTAAAAGAAAGCAGCCACGTGATACAAAAAAAAAGACTTGAGAAGCTGCTGGCGCAGTGGGAAGCTTCTTATAATATGCCACCAGAAATGACCCCCAGGCTTTCATTTTCAGGAAAGAAAAAAGGAAATTAAAGACCTCTTAAAAAAAGATATCTTCCATTATTTTATCAGTGAGACTGCTGCTTCTTTTGCACCTTTGCATATCCAATCATGAACTCGTAGAACTTGGCAGACTATTCAGCCTATTCCAAAGCAAATTATGGTCTCAATGTCAATCCAGCAGTATTAGCTTCACTGAACCAGTCTTACAGAATCATTAAGAAGCAGATATGTGTTCATAGGGTTAAAAAAGGTGCTCTCAAATACATATAGTCAAAGAGCTCCACGCTTCACCAGTTGAAACCCTGCATTGCCTGAAATAATCCTCTCCTGGGCATTAACACTATACACACACTCATGGCTTGGCCCTATATTTGATCTCTTCTCCTGTTTCTTATGATGGGAAACCTCAGCAGGTGTCTGAACTAGCCACCAGTAAGGGAAATTAGAAATGTAATTTTAAGGAGCCCACCAGACCTACTGCATTTAAGTAGATCTTTTAAAGGCGGAACAAAGCTCCTGAATAATTATTGTTGCTTTGCGTCAAGATTAGAGTGTCTTTGTATAAAGTGTTTTTCTCTGTAGGTGCCCACATAGAAGAGAATATGTTGCTAATTACACACCCTTCTACTTCAGTTTTATCTTATTACCTTCAAGTTTTCACATTCAGTCTCCTTTTACCTTCCTTCCAAAGGAGGAAATGCAAAGCTGGGCTTACTATTGATTGTGAAAGATGCCATCACTCTTTCACACTGTACATCGCATTTGTGTCCCTCCAACTCAGGGTTAAGAAGGGATACTACTACAACCAAGCTTACATAAATAACACTATTTACAGACAAGCTGAAATACAGCATGTACAATGTCTAGCTACTACATTTGACAAGCTACACGTTTGTTTAGCAATCTGGAAGCACCACATATGATGAACTTCACTGTCAACACTATAATAAGACTTAATTATTAGCAAGTAATAATTAATCTGACCCTGAGTATTTTTGGCTGCATAGTAAACAGCATCTGCCATGAAGCTTTCAATCACAGGATTTGCATTATCAGGTAAGAAAAAGTAATTACACTCAGCAGTAATTACGTGCAGTAGCACAGCCTTCCATGACAAGGCAACCTAATTTCCTTCACATACACACACCCACAATCAAGAACCTCAAGCAATTTCAGAGTGCTCAAGAACATTACAGACATTTCTGTATGTTCCTGCAAACCTATTTAAGAGTTTAATTATGGCTGTTTCATCTGTTTGCAAGGAACCTGAATGTATTTTAAACCATTGAAATCACTCAATGTGATTTCTTTTTCAAAGTTGTTTCTTTTGCTGATAGAACACAGTCTGAAGTTGTGAGTGAAGCAGCTTTCACATCTGTTGTTATAAGACTCATTACAGTTCAACAAAAACACTTCAGTTTTGCCTTTTCTTTCTGCCCATCCTCCTCCCCATCCTACTAAGAGCAGTAAGGCAGAGCTGTGTGCAGCACGTTGCTCAGTTGCTGGCTGGGGTTAAACCATGACAGAAACCTTCCTCGTACTTCCTCCACACAGCAGCAAAGTGCATTTTTGGGACAAACTATCTATAGGTTCATGGCAAAATGGGAGACTGGTATGGTTAACCAGTTAGATTTTGTTTAAAGTTACAGCTAAGGTACTGCAATATATCCTTTATGCTTAAGAAAGACGTAGTACCTAAGGCTTCTGCAGAGAGAGATTTTCAGTTCTCCCTTTAATGCAACAGATCTACTCATTTTACACCTAAGAAACCTTCATCTGACTGAAACCACATCAAATTTATAAGAGAAAAAAGGTTAAACTTGTAGTGGATACTTTAAGGCTTACCAGGAAAGCCTGAGGAAACAGGCAGAGATTTTTAACACTAGAAAAACCAAAACAATTAAAACCCTTTTTCTACTTTAACTGGTGATCTAAATGAATAACTTAGCCTTAAAAATCGTCTACCTCCTACTTTAGATTAGGACAACGGGACTAGACATCATCTATCTTACGAGGCTACTAGGGAAGAACAGGTATGCAGCAGATGCATGGGCTGACAGGATGAGGCACCTCCTTTTTGACACAAAACTTAGCCAGTATTTTAACTTGCTTGTAGAAGCCACTCAAGGCAATACTATTTTTGGTTTAGTTAAACAAATCAAGTTTCCCAGAGAAAGGAAAACGTACTTTTTTTTCTTCATTAAAGCAACGAAAAGGCTGTCAAACCCTGACATGCTCTAGCAGCAAAGTTATATTTTACTACTCTTAAATGGATCCTCACGTCATTTTATTTCCCTCCCCATTTACTAGCTATTCCAACCAGGTACAACAATCAGCAAATGAAGGCACAGCATCACTAACCTTTGTTGTCTGCAGCTATGAATCCAAGAATGTTTTCATGCCTTAGCATAACTGTTTGATAAATTTCTGCTTCCCGAAACCACGAGCGTTCCTCTCTTGAGGAGAAGATCTTCACAGCAACTTCTTCTCCTCTCCACTTGCCTCGCCACACCTCTCCAAAGCGACCCTTACCAATGCTTTCTTGAAGTACTATGGTTCTTGCAATTGTCCTTTGCACAAGTAAGGGCAAACCTGAAAAGAAGAGTTAACATTAAACCTCAAACATATTCTAACAAAATAAACACTTTCATAAGTACTTAAGACTCAGACTCCATTAAGATATTTCTCTTAGAATGCACACAGACTCTCTCAAGATTGTCACAGCTTTGCTGTGAACTGCGAACAAGCACGTCGGTGCTTCAAACTTAAAGGCCAGCAAAACAAGTACTTGAAGATATTATGCTACAAACTGCCTCTCAAGTTACTAAACATGCTACAGACCTTCTTTCAGTTTAGATTTTTTTTTTTACAGTTGAACCAATCCACCTACAATGAAAAAAAAAGAAACAACCCGTGACACTCTCAGGGCCAGGACTGAAGGAGGTCTTTTGTTTGGTCATGGCAGTGTGGGTTTTTAAAGAAAGAGATCTGCTCACAGGTCTCCTGGCAAGGCAGTTCAAGAGCATCTTTGCTAGTCATTTATTCACTTGATATGACTTGATTGATTTCCACGTTAAAGTTAAACCATGCTTATCAGCACCAGTGACTGTCAAAAGTTCACGCTCCTGCCTAAGAACGGCTACAGCCTGTTAGCACCCTCAGGCCACTCTAAAATAGGAAAATATCCTTGCAACATAAGCTTCCCATTTTACAGGCCATTCTTGTGCACCTCACCATAATGATACTTGAGAAAATGCTTTCATTCATGAAGGTTTTACAGCTTCAGAACAGCTACATGCTTTCAACTCACAGCACTGCACAAGGTGCTTTGGCAAGTTTATACAACAGACAAGAAGCGCTGGCATCCCCTAACCAGGGTGAGTTTTGTTTACTTTCTATCTTCCCTGGAGTTCCTCAGGACTTCCATGCCTATAGGAATTTTGGCATGACCTGTGCTGACAATATGTCTACGTGAAGAAAGGAAGGGGAGAGAATGGACATCATACCAAGGATTTAATCACTGTCAGGTGCTGCAATAATTCCTAGAGACAGGCAGTGTTTTCGCCGTGTGCCCAAACTGTAAGGGCTCCTCTGTGAAGCCTGACTGGCACTCTTTACAAACAGACTTTTGAAATGCAGAAGAGGCCAGAACAGAACCACCACAGGACCCAACTAATTCTGGAAATGTAAATATTTGACTTTGTTGGCCAGTGAAAGCTTCCTCCCTTGCACTCCTGTACTACTGCAAAATCCACTGGTAAATGTCAAATATAAGCTGATTGTTAGGACTTGCAAGGGTTAATATCCCTAACATCACCATTTTCCTACAGCTGCTTCAGAAAGCTGTACATTTTCAGTTTCAGGTGTACTGCTCTCAATTTGTTGTACCATGACTGTGCATGAAGTCAGTTTTCCCCATCGGAAGGATGAGAAAATCCAAGCCCATGTTAAATTCAGCTGCAGCTCATAACATTTGGCATCTCATATTCAGACACAGTCATCCCATTTCTCTCTGCAGCCTTCATCATCACCCTCGTCCATCACAACAAAGTACTCTCAAGCCTTCTTGGAGTTTAAAAAGAAAGCTCCTTTTCTTTTCTGTATCTTAACTGCCCTGACTAGTCTGCACCAGCGACTGTCCAGTGCTTTAAGAAATTTGTACCTGATTTAGATAACCTG
The DNA here is from genome assembly GCF_028858725.1 of Colius striatus. Lineage (NCBI taxonomy): Eukaryota > Metazoa > Chordata > Aves > Coliiformes > Coliidae > Colius > Colius striatus. Next base: position 1,647,867 of record NC_084762.1, read on the forward strand.
GGAATTAAGGAATTGAGCTCTAAAGCACTAAAGAAAGGCCAACAAAAGTAGCTGCCAGAACTTTGCTCTTGTTCATAAGTCTCTACCCAGAAAACTTCCTCTGATGAATAATACAAAACTCCAAGCCCCTGAGCTGTGAAAAAAAATCTCATTCCCTTCAAGCCTCTACGGAACCACAGACAAGTTTAAGGAGTTTTACATTCACTTCAACTGACTCAACTTTACATTGACTTTTGTGACCCTTTGGATTTCAAAACACTCAAGTTCCTGCTTGAAGGCACATACCAATAACAACCAAAGCTTTCCACCCCATCTTAGGCAATTTTTCCTGTTTCCTTGCAATTTGTGAGCTGGAGAGTAAAAAATGGGCATCCCAACCCGTCTATACAATATGCAACTGATACATAGAGATTTGCATCATGATCTGAAAAATCACTCTCAGCTCCAAGAGACTTTGAAATCCTTCTCTTGGAGGCTGTGGCTTCAGCAAAAGGATCTATTTTAGGCCTTTCATCAAATCCTTTCATCAAGCTTCCAGTTGTTTCAGGTCTTGTTCAGCATGGAACAATAAGACAATACCAACAGAAGTCCAGACTGAATAATTAATAACAGCTTGCAATTCATCACTGCAAAAATGAGTTCTACTTCTTTAGAGTTTTGATCACTTCTCTGTTTTATACGCCTCTCTCCAGAGAATAGCATAATACAAAACTGGTAGAATCCTTTGTATTTGAATACAAGCTCTTTTGGTCCCTCAGCATGAAGTTAAGAGCAACACATGAACTTCAGGGCATCAGATTAAACGTCATTTTGTCTGTTGGGTACATTTCTATTGTGTTTCTTGCAAACTCTTGCCCCAACAGCATCTTTATCACAGCTCAGTTTGACAGGGCTAAGCACTATTTTAATTAGCAGCTCTGACTTTTCTCCCTTCAGTGACCCTGTTTCCTCATCCTCAGTTTATTCCAGAAACATTCAGCCTTCTCAGTTTTAAATGTATTGTACCAAAGTCTGCATTAAAGTAGACATTTCAGGGAGGCTTGATTGCTGCAGGAGTATTTCAGGATATAAGAAAATTATCAGTTCAAGTGCTAGGGCACTGTGAATTGACATAGTCACTGACTGACTGCTATTGAGGCAAAGTGAAAGAATTCAGCCGTTGAGAATGAGACTCGAGGATTTCTTTGCAGAAAGTACTCTGAAAGGGCAAGGATGTTTCAGCATATGCACTTGCAAGCAGCAGGAACAGTTTTCACTATTATCTTTCCTGTAGCAGAAGGCTGATAAGAGGCTGCAGTACACAAGCTGAGGTCTCACTCCTCGACACAGACCATAAATTAATTTGTACAATGATTCATCTGACATCATCCACCATCAACACCTATTAAACTGTATTTCTGTGATACACACCACCAGAAGCCTTACTAACAGAGGAAGCAAAACATTTACAATAGCTGACTGTGATGTTCATAGAATATTAAGGCTTGGAAGGGATCGTGAAAGATCATCTAGTCCAACCTCTTTGCCAAGAGCAGGGCCACCTAGAGTAGGTCACACATGCCCTGCACATCGGATTATACTTTCAGAACAATAAACAGTAGCAGCAACTCGATAGGTTTCTTTAATTTCTCTTATTTCCATGTATTGCATCTTCTCTGATCCTGAATGAATCTACATGAAAGGAGCTTTTCTAGTAATTTCTCCAGTGCATTACAAGTTCATTTGACAACATTAAAAAAGTGCATGCCTTACAATGCTCTTAAACACAGAGTAATTGCTCCTAAAAAGTGTGACTTACCTGATCCAGAGCCTGACGTTGTCATATCGTAAATCAAATCCCTTAAAGTCGTTCCTTCCGATATAAAGGGCCGATCCAGCGAGGGATCTTCTTCACTTGGCACCCGGTGATGAATGACGGTACGATTGTGACAGAGGTACAGAATCAACATGAGTGAAATGCAAACGAAGCAGACAGGTCCAGCAATGACAGCAGCCAGTTCCACAGGTCCCAGGTTAGAAGCTGGTTTTCCTGGTGTAGGGCCTGACAGTAAGATTAAGGGAAAAATGCTAAAACTATTTCTTTCTTTTCATGCAACTAAGTCTATTGTATATCACAGTGATCTTCAAATTATTTCAATGTATTTGATAGAACACTTGCACAGTAAATTTCTCCAGAATCAAACTAAGCATTACAAAGGACAAAAGCAACTAGGTGCTTACTTGCAGCTTCCATTTAACTTGAACACAAGTCTTCAAAAGTAGCCCAACAACCCTATCCAGAAGGATGAATTTCTTGTTCCAAATCTCTCGAAACTTTAATTTGCAGGATTTACTGTGTACTTTAGGCCTTCAGATTCACCGATGACTTCAAAACCAAAGCTTCTATTCTCATGGAATTCTCAGGTTTAAAGAACAAAATAAAACAGGAAATCCGGTATGTCAAACCCCCCTACCTGGTGTTGGAATTGGAAGTTCTATTTTATTGCAGTGGTCTCTGTCACAGCAGTAAGGCACAGTAATGACTCCATCTCTGGAGGAGGAGGCACACACGAAGGGCCTGTCTCGGGGAATCAGATCGATTTCTGCTATGCACATGCTGTTGTGTATGACTTTGTCTGCAGTCCGTGTTACTGAGGTAAAGCACAGCCCATCCGTCACACACGTAAAGTTATCTTTAGTACACAGATGGCAGTAACACTGCAATGCTGCACAGAGGAAAAAAACATCACTGTTAGTACTGGGACATGCTCTGAGTGCAGAAACAACCTGAATCACTAAACAGAAGTCCAAAGCAACAGGCAGCCTACAATCTTTTTGGTTATGTAAACACAGAACTGCAACACTAACAAACAAACCCTACAAGGCCATTCAGTGTGGCCGAAAAGAGGTTGGGAGATGAGCAGATGAATGTCAAATTTAAAGCTGAAGCCATCTCTCCTTACACAGCTATGTATTAAAAGAGAAAGGCTGCAATCCTGCATGTTCCTTCAGGTAAAGAAGTCCTATTTCAGTTTCTCCTACTAAAGATCTCAACCTGTTGATACCACCATATCCTCTCAAGCATGCAATTCTGCTGTTTTCAAGTCAAATACAAATAATGCCATCCTTCCACAACCACCGTGGGTATAGCTTTACTGAGTGACAAATAGGATGCTGCTGGCTACCCAAGCACAATACTTCATACATCGCTTGACAGCCTCAATTCTGCACCGAGGAATGGACACACAAAGGCTTAAACCTCATTAGAAACCAAACCCTGAACGACCCGAGAACACACTCCTCCCCACAAGCAGAACACAGTTTAGACTTGTTTTTTATGAGGCCATGGGAAGATGCTGCCTTACAGTACTCGACTTCCTCATTTACTAAAGCTATCAGATGCACTAGTGAAGGACCATGATGAAAGGATGACAGACTAATCACGTCTAAGGTGACTAGGTTTCATTTTTTAAGCTGCAGAAGTTCTTGGAGAAGGAAGACTACTACTAGAAATTGCTTTCTCCATTCCTTCCTGCATTTACAGGATCAAAGCCAGACAGAAAACAGCGCAGCGGCAACAACAATATCAATACACTCTGCCTGCACTTGTTCAAAAGCTGGCACAGAACCTAGGTACATGCACACACAGATATAAAATACAAGAGATTTAGACAAATTAAGTCTTAAACGTTCCTGCCCAGAACACGAAAATGCACTGAATCATAAACAAGCATCTCTCAAGGGCACACAGAAAATCTCGCACCAAAGGTGTGAGGTCTAATAGGTGCCAAAGCAATGGATGCTCCAATGTCTGAAATTTGGCGGTTCACTTCAAGAGTTTAAGAGAAACACCTGAACTGCCCTGGATTTTACATTCCTCTTCATCATTGCACATCATGGATTTCAACAAATGGCTACCTGATCTCAAATATTTACATACATACATATACACTCCCCGTCTCAAAGCCTGGATTCAGAGTTGCGCCCCTTTCTCTGAAATCTTCCAAGACTTTGAATCAAGCCAAATTACTGCCAATCATCCTCTGCTGTTACAGAAAAGACACGACAAAGTTCTTAAGGCCAGCTACCGAAAGATAACGCATGTTTCAGAGAAAGCCTCCAGCTCATAGACCAGTCAGAAAAATAGAGATAAAGATTGAACGGGATTGCAAAATTATTTGTTTAGTATAAAGATTACTGAAGAAATAAGTAGAAAGTATCTGGAATGATAACTGCACACATGAAGGTAAAGCTAAAACAGTGCCACTTGTTGAAGACGCAATTCCTCCCCCATCAGAGAAATAAGGAAAGTCTTATTATCCAGAGTGTAACTGTAAGAAAGTCACGCAGTTATTTCCCTGCAAGGGCCTTTGGTAACTTATGCTTGAACACGCTTTTTTTAACCCATTAAAAGTTTCCTAAACTATTTACACACAGATATTTTCCAGCTGTATCTCACTTGATCCACCCATGATTTTCTTTTCCTATTTAAATAATATTCTTGTCTCATCCCAACCACGTACACACCTGAACGCCGGCAGTAAAGGACAGATGCTCAGTAAGGTGTGTTTACGTTCACTTACTCTACTCAGGCCGAGTTACCTGAAGTTAAAAATGAAGGTTTGGGTTTACATTTATTCATCCTCCTGACCTTGTGCAGTTGCAGAAACACACCAATACCACTATGACTAAATCATGCATTTGGTGTCTTATCTTCCTCCCTCACTTTGCTCCCACCTCTCTTTTGCTCCAGGATGCCCAAGGAGTGCAACGTGACACAATTAATGCCACTGTCTTCTAGTCTCCTGTCAAGGCACAGCACACTGTCACACACCACAAATACATCCCTGCTTCTGAAGCTGCTCTCCTCCTCAGCAGCAGAGCACAGGATCCGGCGAGCTGGGGAGCCAAAGCCTCTGGGAATACAGGTTTCTGCTGCTCCCTAGTGGGCACTCTCTTAAAAACCGCAAACCACACGCTAAAAATCCCTGCAGTCCCTTCCCCTGCTCTTGCCACTTAAAAACTCTTCATACCTTCCAGCTCAAGCAGAAGGTAATATGGAACTTCCATATTTTACTAACGGGAAAATTAATTCAGTGTCTTCAGTAACAAGAGGACGAGAAACGGAATTGGAACATCCCTGCCCACGGCTCACCCTCCATGTCTACAAGAACAGAGACTGCCAGCACGTAGCTGATATTAAACATCAGTGAGATGAGATGCCCATGACCAACTGCAGCTATCACTTCATTCCTATAAGGTAGTGTTTTCGCCTGGAACTCGTGCCAAAGAAGAAAATTTCACTGGTGGCCATGGCAGTGCTGGCTTAAGGGTTGGGTTTGATCTTAAAACGTCTTTTCTAACCTAAATTGTCCTCTTGGCAACATAAATCACAGAACCTCAAGGGTCGGAAGGGACCTGGAAAGCTCATCCAGTGCAACCCCCCTGCCAGAGCAGGAGCACCTAGAGCAGGGCACACAGGGACTCATCCAGCTGGGTTGGAACGTCCCCAGAGAAGGAGACTCCACAGCCCATCTGGGCAGCCCCTGCCAGTGCTCCCTCACCTCAGCAGGGAAGAGATTCCTCCTTATGTTTCTTTGGAACCTCTTCTGTTACAGCTTGTACCCACTGCACCTTGTCCTATCACTGACAACAGCCTGGCTCCATTCTCCTCACACCCACCCTTTACGGATTTGTAAACCTGAATGAGGTCACCCCTCAGTCTCCTCCAAGCTAAAGAGCCCCAGCTCCCTCAGAATGTTTGCTTTGTCTCTAAATAGTCCATATTTTTCTCAGAGAAGCATTATAGTAATTTTAAAACCTCAGACAGAAGCCAGCCAGGTCTCCAAGTTCACCTAAATGAACACATACATTTCTAGAATGGGTTGCTAACAGCATGACAGCGTGTCAGCTCTAATGTAAGCTCATCTTCCAGAGCCGGTCGTATCTTTCAGGTGAAACACACTTGGATGCATTAGAAAGCACTACTTAATCTAGTACCACAAAAAGTTCCTTCAAAATGACTAAAACTCAAGAAAAACCAGTTTCCACTCAAGTCTTTGTCTGTTTGCCATGGTCCAGAAGAACTCTCTTTTTCTTTTCAAGTACTACAGCAGTGTTTACACAGACCCACCAGCATGAAACTCCACCACCAACTAATGCAAAGTTATGGCTGTCGATGATCAAGCAAGCAATGAAAGCACCAGAGGCTAAAGGAGTGCACTCAGGGTTGGAGATACAACCGGTGACAAAGCCAAGAACAGAAATTGGGTCACCAGGGTAACTTAGGGCCTTCACTGTATTTCCTTCTTGGGCCATGACCGCTCTAGAGCTGTTGCTGCTCTACCCAACTGACTGCTGTTACAGAAACCAGCAAGATGATGCGGCTGGGAGAGCCTGCCTGTGCCTTATGACACATATCACGTCACAGAAGTTATCACCAGCAGACTTCTCATACCCCCATCTGATATAATAACAGACTGAATAGTAACTCTGGTGTTGAATACAATCGCTTGGGTAATGTCTCAGGCTCAGACTCTCGGTTTGACAGCTTTCTGTTCCCTTTAAAAAGCCTCTTCCATGGGTGTTGCAGCCTGGAAAGCCCACGGTGAGGGTAAAGCAAGCTGATAATGTACATGAGAGACTGAAATGACACAGCTTGACAAGACTTGAAATAAGCTGGTTCCCAAGAGCTCAGATATTAATACTTTATAGAAAACATGAACAGAGGACTAAGCACACCCTACCTGCTTCTACCAGTCTGGGTACCTATCAAAAGAGTCTTTTTTTTGTACCCATTGTCTTTCTGAAGTAAGAAAACTGCACAAAGTCTTTATCTTTAAAATTGCACAAAACCCTGTGAATCACTATACAGTATTTGGTGGCACCCTGCAGAACTACTTCAGCCTGACAGTTCAGCACAGAACACTGCTCTCATCCAAAGAATGTTTAATTGCAAATCGTATGTTGAAACATTATCTTTCAAAGGATGCTAACAAAGGCTATTAACAGCAGTTAAAACTTGTAAGGTGCTCTAATAGCGCCCCAAACTCACATCTCATAATGAGTAATTCACAACTGTGCAGCATTAATACTTTTAATCATGTATCTTTGCTTCACACAAGTTTCCAAAAGACCTCAGGTCCCCAGTGGCAGCATCATGTTGATAAAGAAACTCCAGATCCTTCTCTCGGGACTTTCTCACTCTTCTCCCATGCAGAACACAACTTTTGAAACAAACATTTCACCAGAAAGTGACACTTCCAAGAGTCCTGATTGTTCTTCTGGCGTCCCACAGCATTCAGAGTTTTGAGGGCTAAAAGAGCAAGGCTATGTTGTGCAAGAGAGAACAAACATGTTTTGGGGAGATAAGCAAGAGGGCTGTAGCAGTTACTGTGGGTGTTTTGCCTGTCCAATAAAATTTGCCACAAGCAAAAAAGCGTAATACAGAAAGGTGCTGTCAGTTTCCCATTCTCTTACTCAGAGGCTCCTGTCTGGACACTTCTAGCTCAAGATATAAAATGTCTGGGTTTTAAAATATCTGGGCCATGGGTACATTCATTTTAACAGTCACACTCGGTGAGCTTCCCTAACTCAGTCTCCTCACAAAAGCACTAATTAAGTTTAACGGTTGTATCAGCACAGGATATCAAGTCTTCAGGACAACTGTCACTTATCTATGCTAAGCAAAACTTTCACTGAAAACGTCAGTTTTCAGCAAAGAAAGCCATGCACTCCAGAACAACTACTTCATCAAGGCACCACCTTCAGCTCCCAAGTAATGGTAAAGCCTGAAGAAAAACTCCACCTTCAAAAAAGCACCGCTATGTTCTCTGCAGTGCAGTTGCCAAGTGAGACACTCAGTATCTTTGCACCTCATCCATAAAGCTACTCACAGGTATGTTCATGTCTCTTACAGGAAGACCCATTAAAGTTTTGCTTCTGGTACCTTTCACAGAAGAGGATGTTTTAGCAAAACGAAAGTTACAATTAAAAGCCTAGGTTAAAATTTTGCTAAAGTCATGAAAACAGAAAGGATAATGATCTACCTCATTTATACTTTCAGATTCATGCCTGCATATATGTCACATTTCTATGTTTAATTGCAATCAGGGGGCAACTCTGTGAATGCAAAGGTTTCCAAGAGAGGACTCCCTAGAATTTTGGGGAAACCAAAGACAGTGGCTCACACAGTGAAAATAAAGCAGCAAAGCGAAATTTCAGGGTGTGTCTTACAAGCGAAGGTTGTCCTGCTGTTCAGCTAGCTGCCGTGATTCATTACACAGCTCATCTGCACATAAACGCTATCAACAGACAGCAGCATACTGCGGGCTAGCAGAGGCCATCAGAAAACACCTCATTTCTGTCAGCCCACGATAAGAACACTAAACAACAGTAACCAAGGCTTCACTTGCACTTCTTTCTCAACTTAGACTACCATGTTCAGAAATATTTACCCCATTACCAGTACCTAGGAGCTGCTCCGGCAGGGGGGTTGGACTAGATGATCTTTCGAGGTCCCTTCCAACCCTTAAGATTCTGTGACATGCCCAGTTCCCTTGCATAGGAAATAGTCACCTTTTTAATAAAGAACCGGCAGCACACCACCACTTCCACCTACGCTTCTGTATACAAGTCTATTGCCTTGATTCCACGTAAAGCCTTTAGACCTTAATTTCACAACTGAGACGAAATGAAAACTGTTGATTGATCAAAGGCGTTAGAAAGGAAGAGTTCCTTCAACATCTAAGCTGGATGTGTTGCATAAGAAAGCGTTCAGTTACCCAACCCTGCTGCAGCTTTTCAAGAACACCAGAAGCACAACAGGTAACTTCAGCTTATTTCACTGTTTCCACATCAAAGATTCTCCCTCTTCTTCAATAAGGATACGAGCAATCAACAGAGCATTACAGCAGAACAAGTTATGTTTTTCCTTAAGAAATGTTTTCTTTGCAGCACAAGTACCATCTTAGACTGAATTAGGGACAGCACAGTAACAGCCCGGATCACGGCATGTCTTAAAGGCTGAAATTGAAGACAAAAGTTGTGCTTCTCTACTTGCTCTTTAAAACCCAAAACAATATGCAACCCATCTATGGAATTTAGGAAGTGGATCTGTCGGAAAACACGGAGTTTGTGTATCTATCGTCTAACGCTATAGATAAAACTGAAACCTAAGTAATTAGAGTAGGGTGTGGGTAACATTTGTATGTATCTGTGTACCCTGTCAGGGGCCCAAGCTGCTAACTGATGGGCAAAAGAGGCTTTCCAAATAAACCCAAGGAAAAATATGTTGCATTTCTGGCTGCTATCAAGGACTGCTGCTTCATGCACTAGCTCTGCAACAGCGTGGCTCTGCCACTACACCTCTCACCGTACTGACAGCACAGGTACAGAAGGCTGGAGGCACAAAGCTGGTTTACTGTTGAATATTCACCAAAGCTTTTATTCCTGCGCTGCCTGGCCCTGCTCCCACCCGCGACATCACCCACAGCACAACGCAACGGGCGTGTAACGGAGCGCAAGCACCTGACGTGGGAGTTCAGACAGCCTTTCACCTTCGCAACGTGCAACACGTCCCGACAGCCGCGGCCGGTGCCTCCTGCCCCGGGGCCCCGTGGGCAGCAGCGCAAGGAGCCGGCCGGCCCTTCCCCGGGCCGGAGCGGGGGCAGCGTGCCGCGGGCAGGCAGCGTCCCGGGTAGGGCAGCGCTGCCCGGCCGCCCTGCCTGCGAGGCGGCTCTGCCACGCCGGGCCACGGCCGCCGGCCCGCGGGGTACAAGAAGCGCCGGCGGCGCGGGAAAGTTACCGCCCGCGGTCGGGGGCACGGCGGCCCGGCCGTCAGTAGGAGCTGCCGCCGCGGGGACCCAGGTCACCCCGCACTCCCAGCCGCAGCCCCTCCTGGCCCGGCCACTCCCGCGGAGCCGCCGCTTCGCTCGGCCAACAAAGGGACGAGCAGCCCGCGGGCTCCGGCAGAGCTCGGACACCGGGGGGGTGGGGGGGGGGAGGAAGGCGACTCCGCCCCAGCCGGCCCCTCCGCCATGTTGTTGAAAGGAACCGACGGCGACCCGCAGCCCCCCGCCGCTTTCCCCCCACCCCCCCCAACCCGCCGCCCCCCGCCCAGGCACCACCTCACCCTCCTTCCCGCACACGCGCGTGCACTCACCGACCGCTCCGGGGAAGAGCAGCGCGGCCGCCGCCAGGCACAGCAGGGCCCAGGGCCGCCGAGCGGCCGCCAGCGCCATGGTCCGGTGCCGATAGCCGCCGGGCTCAGGGCGGGATCCCGCCTCACGGCCCCCCTCCCGCCCAGCCCGAGACGCGGCGCGGCGCTCGCGCTGCCCGCACCGCCCCGGCTCGCTCCTGCCGCCAGCGCGACTGACGCAGCGCCGCCGCCTCATTGGCCGCTGGCGCCCCGCCGCCCCGCCCCCGCCGCCCGCCGCCCCGCCCACCGGCAGCTGCCGGGGAGCCCCAACAACAACAACAGGCGGCCGGGGGCGGGGACACGCCGCTGGGGGGCGGGGACGAGCGCTGATTGACAGCCGGAGGGGGCCACCCGGGGGCGGGGGCACGCCGTGATTGACGGCTCACGTGGAGGCGGGGCGGGCTCGTGATTGGCGGATGGCGGGCACCGCCTAAGGGGCGGGGGTGAGAGCGGATTGGCTGGGGGAGGGCACACCGGGGGCGGGGCCTGGCTGTGATTGGAGGCTGGAGGGCGGCGCGAGGCGGGGGCGGGCCCGCGGGAGGCGGTGCGGGCGGCTGCCGCGGCTGCGGTCGGACGCGGGGACGGGCCGGTGCCCGCTGCACGGGGTCGCTCGGCGGGAGATGTGTATAGACAGCTCTGAAAAAGGACGGGCGCGGGGACGGAAAGTGTCCCGAACCAAGCTGGACCTCGGCAAGAAGGAAAACGCTGAATGTGAATAACGTTTACCCAGAGAACAGAAAAGGCTCTTTGCAAAGCAGCCCTCCTCAGGCAGCAGACACCTTCCTTCCACCCCCCAGCCCTCTGTCCTCCCCAGCAGCTTTACTCAAGCTAAGACAGAAGTGTTTACCGTTGTAAACACGTTGAGACCCACAGTGCGGGTGGCAACAGGGCAGCGGCAGGGTGCCGGACCTGATTGAAGCCTGCCGCACCTCACAGAACCCATGCGTGCGGGAAGGTCGGACCTGATTGAAACCCGCCCGTGGTTCCGGGTACGGGTGGGCACCGGGACCAGCTGAGGATGGAAACCGCTTCACTTTGGAAAGCGAACTGTAGTGGAACTGGGCTCCTTAGCGGGTGAAACCCACGGCGCTGAGTCTCACCGCACCCGGCCTCCAGCGCAGCCCCGGCTCGCTGAGCATGCGCGGTGCCCCGCAAATACACCGCAGCTCCAGATCACGGCTGCCGAGTGGGAGCGGGACAACTGGGAATGTCCCGATTTCCTAACTGGTACAAAGCCTCTGCTTCCCCGTCCGCAGCAATTGCCCTGCAGCACCCACCGCTGCGCAAACACGGGATGAGCACATCCCTCGGCGCTGTGTCAGAGGTTGGCTTCGCGCACACCGGGTACCGCTCCTCGCCTGGCAGACAACAGGGCGTCCCCGTGTCACCCCGCAGCGTCCCCTGGGCCGGGCGAGAGGCGCCCGCAGCCGCAGAGCGGAGGGAACCCGCGGGGACGGGGAGCAGCTTCCCACGGGCCAGTGTCACGTCCCGAGGGTGCAGATGGGGGACGCAGGGGACGGGACACACGGGGACGGACCTGATGAAGACCCACAGCGGGGGTCGCAGCAGCGGAGCTGTGAAGTTCCCGAATGGGGGAGCTCGGTCCCGCCTCCCTCCCATTCGCTCAGGACCCGGCCGGGCCGTGGGCTTCAATCAGGTCCGCGCTCCCGCTACTCCCGCCATGGCCGCCTGCACTGCGGGTCTCAATCAGGTCCGCTGCCCTGCACAAAAAGCCCCAAGAAACAGAGGCTGAGGGGAGACCCTCTCGCTCTCAGCACAGCACACATGGCAAAATGAAACGGCCTCAGGTTGCACCAAGAGGGGTTTTGATTGGAGATGGGGAACAATTTCTTCCCTGAAAGGGCTGTCCAGGGTCATGGGGGAGTGCCCATCCCAAAGCTGAGGGATCCCAACGCTGTAGAGCTGTGAGGCTGAGCGACATGGCTTAGTGGTGGCTGTGGCACTGCTGGGGAACGAGTGGACTCCATGAGCTTAAAGAGCTTTTCCAGCCTCAGTGACTCTGTGATTCTCAGGAGTGTCTGGTGATATGTCACTATTACCTGATATGGGCCCTCTCTTACTAAGAAATACTTGAATTGCTTTTTAATTTTTGATAGTTAAGGGATTATTTAAGCATTTTGTCTTTCTTCCTGATGTAACTTCAGTTCTGACTGCAATGTTGGCTCAAATATTACTACATTTGCATCAGTACTGCTTTCAAAAAGCTTATCCTGCTTCCAAAGTATGAAATACTAACTATGATGGTTTGGAAGAGTGCCAGCTGCTCAGATAAAGTGAGAAAAAAATGAGAAGTTGCAATGAGAAATGACCTTCTATTGATACACAGGGTTTTTCATAGTTTTTTTTAAAAGAAGCTTGTTTCTGACTTTCACAACCTGCAAAGAAACCCCAGTCATTCCCATCCTGTCCTTCATGTGCATTTTCTCTGCCAGTGAGAGCCTTGATTGGCAAGTTGCTCAGGTAATGCTCTCCTCAAGTGTATGTGCAAGTTAGTGGGACTTACAGCACACAAATAAATAAGCTCAAGTTGGGGAGAAAAACCCTCACATTTTTAGTGAGAGGCCCTCATAGGTGACCTGGTATCCCTCTCCTGTCAGTTGACAGGGCTTTTTTTTCCTAGTATTTAATCTCATGAGAATATTTTCTAAAAACTTCTCCGAATTTCCCAGTACATAAAGATAACAGTTGACTCACACCTCTAATTTTGTCTGCTAATAAAGCTTCAAATGTCTCCTGAAACCATGAATCATGCCTGTTCTTGTGTCAGAACTTCAGCAGTGCAGCAGCAGTCACAGGCCTCACCAGAGTCATGCAGGTTTCCTAGCACTCATCTATTTGCTTGCCTACATCTGGGTAAAATATTTCTAATGTGTCTGACAGGGGAGAGGCTTTCTCATCCATCTTTTAAATTTGGAGCCAAGAGATGTGGGGTTCTAGTGCCACCCTCCACAGGTTGTTTCTGCTGGTATCTGTGAGCAGTTTGCAGATCTCCTTTGGTGATGGACGGAGTAGCTGCATTGTGCCACGGTAAGCTGGGAGCAGAACCTCAAGCCCTGATGTCTGAGTGCTGGCTATCCAACCAGGGAAGCCAAATCCCTCTACTCAGCAGTCCTTGCTCTAACCAGGTCTTATTGCTACTGGAATAGGTACCAGAATGTGGACACCAAGTGTTCTCCTACTTCACAACCAGCTCTGCATTCCTCCAGCAGAATGAACTGTGTGCTGCTTTCTGGAGGGGCAGCACACAAATCACCTGCCTCCTTCAGCCCAGTTACCTCCATTCATTTATGAGTAGCTTTGGTTCAAATGTGTGACTATCTAAGAGAGAGGATGTAAAGAAACATCAAAATGAAAAAAATTCCCCTGCTAGTACATCCAGCACTTTGTGTGCATGCTTATGAGGAACTTGGGTCTGCTGGATTGGGTCTCAGTGTAGAGCTGGTGTCTTAGCAAACACTGAAAGGAAAGGCACGTCATGTGAGTGGGAAACACCAAAAAGTTTCAAAATGAGTATGTCCCAGTCTGAGAGATGAATGCTCATGGGCAAATGTGTCTCACTATTTCAGTGGTGATTGCTGCTGCAGCCAGCCAGCCTTCAGCCTCTCCATCTGATAGTGTAGATCTAGGGATTTGCTGCTCTTCACTGAATGCCTCTTGGTTTCATGCTACCTTTTTGGTAAGACGATACCTGTACCTGAATATAACACCCCGAGTGGATTTGTACCACTAAATCCCCATCCCTTTTTGGTACTCACAACAAAGCAGCTGTCCTTTCCAGGGAACATCTTGCTTCTGTGGCACGTTACAACCCACTGGCAAGAGCAAATTAAATAGTGTTGGGCTTTGGAAGCCGAGAATTTAATTCTAGTCTCTGAAATGTGGCTATTTTTTCCAGACAACAAAACATGGTATACTGCTGTACTGTCATCCTGCTTTCCTATGACAACTCATCAAGAACTGCACCTAAAAGCTAAAGCATATAAACCTGTTATTGTTATACTTCAGATAGTGACTATTAGCTGCTGTTAAACTATGTGGAGACCATCAGAAGCCACAAAACAGGAAATGCAAGAGGAAGTTGACACTAAGGAATAAATAGTTCTGTTAAAGTCTGAGAGGATGTTTAAATTCCTTGCCACTGCTGTCATCACAAGTGTTTCCTATTCCTGAAATCACGAGAGGTCACTAATCATAACTGAAATTAAAGAGCTACTACCTAGTCAAATTTGATCATCTGTCTTGCATCTGGTGAAATCAAGGCTCTAGATAAACCTACATCTCCCAGAAGTTCTGCAAGAGCAGCATAGAAAATGCTTTCATCACACCTGCCCAACCAGGCTGCTCCTTGTCAGTGCTGTTGAAAGGAGACTGTTGCCAAAAAAAATCATGAGAAATGTGTCACTAACTTAAAAACAGGATAAAACTAAGGAAAAACTGAGCATTTGACGTGAACGTCAGGAAAATGTCTGTCATGGCACTGGGTTACTTTGCTAGCAAAGTCATGGAAGTGATGGTAGTGAGAATATATATGTGGAAGGTGGGAAAGGAAAAGCCTTCACTGACAAGGAGATCTCAGTTTAACTAGCTAGACAGGGAACTAATTTTGTCAGGGTTGATGAACGTGTGACAGGACAGAAAATAAAGAGCTTAATAAACATTCAGTGCTCACTGGGGCAAACGACTGGAGTCAGAGCATCTCAGAGTTATTCTATTGCAGCTCAGTTTTATAAAGAAGGTTACTCCTTTGGTAGTGGTAGCTGAAGGCACTGCAAGTCCAGTCTTTTTCCTTTACAACTTCAGTAAAGGTCAGAGAACTGTGCAGGTATTATATTTTGAAGACTGGCTGTGGTGTTATGGGGTTTGGGGTTTTTTTTTGCACAGTTTGAGTTTCTATTTGCATCAACTATCAAACATAGATTGGCCTATAAACACACCAGAATTAGTTTGTTCTGTTAGCCTGGCTGAGAAAAACAACCCCACCTCTTAGCATTTGTAGGATTATTCTGCAGGTGAGATAAAAGGAGGTGCACAAAGAAGATGTCCTAAGTTACCCACACACAAAAACCCTATGATGGAAAAACTGTTGAATACTGTGAAGTAAAGCACTCAACAGAGATAGTTCAATATCCCTGCCTTGCTCAGAACACAAAGTGAGCAGAGCCCCTTTGGTGACCAGCCCTTGAAGGGCTTGTTTGATTCTCACAGCTCAGGAGGTTGCAGTGCCTCAACAACATGAGCGAGCAGTGCTGCTCTCTGCACTGTGGGGTTCTGCCCTCCCTCCTGCTGACACTTGCCTGTGTCTGATCCCACAGCAGCCAAATCAAATTGCTAAATCAGCAAGGAACAAGTATCTTTTTACTTTGCAGGGTTTGCTCTGTGGCCTCATGATAACATTTGTAACCTACTCAGAGATGGATCAAGTTTTATGTAGCTTTTCACCCCTGAACGAATCAGGGACAGAATCCCACTCCTTTGGGCGCTGCTCTGTTCTCATAAACATGACATCATCCTCTCTCTTTGGCCACACCATGCCTTAGTCACTGCAGCATTTGTAACACATGAAAGTGGGGTTTTCCAGACAGCCTTACCCTTCATGAGTAGTCCTGGTTTGTTCTCTGGACATCGCTTTCTTGTGGGGAAAATGAGGAAAAAGTGTTCTGAAACAAACACTTCTGTTCAGGCACGTCCTGGAGTCCTGCTACAGGCTTTGAGTTGGATGAGGACTCCAGTTAGCCCTGAGGCCAGGCACCATGGCTAAGCACCTGGGACTGCAACAAAACCTTTCTGTTCCACAGTAGGGTGGCTCCTTCAGACTATCCACAGAGGTGTTTGTTAGCACATGCTGTCTCCCCAAAACATATCCCAAGGCAGAGGCT
This sequence comes from Colius striatus, assembly GCF_028858725.1. Lineage (NCBI taxonomy): Eukaryota > Metazoa > Chordata > Aves > Coliiformes > Coliidae > Colius > Colius striatus. The sequence goes on from NC_084762.1 coordinate 1,663,941, forward strand.
GGAAAGGTTCCAGGTGGCACCGAGCAGAGCTATGCCAGGGAATAATTCAGCAGTCAGTCATGCTGCTTATGCTCTCACCTGTACCCTGACCCTACTCTAGACATAGCCTCAGAGATGTAGCTAGCCTCACTTGAGACTTTGGAGCCTGCATTTTACATAACCCTACAGCAAAGCTAACACCAATGAACCACTTTCCAGAGGTTAACACCAACCCATCCTCTAACTCAGTGGGGAGATAATGTTTTTCCAGCAAGATCTTGCTGAACATGCCTGGAACTACAGAAGACCAACGAAAATGATTGTGAGAGGAGATGAGGAGAGAGCCACAGCCATGGGCAGTCCCTGCTGCTGTAAGCACACTCAAAATGCAGTGCACAAAACACACCTTTCCTTTGTCATCACCCTCTTAGCTTTCATTTGATTCTGTAGGTGCTCTTATGTCCTTCTTACAAGGTCAGACAAGACCCTCACTCACTTCTCCACTATAGCCTCTCTATCAGCCCGGAAAGCAGGTTATAACCTTGCCCCATCAACACCAGGGTGTGATGCTGAACTGACTTCACCTGTAGAAATCCTCACAGCCTGGGCTGTCTGTAATTCTGTGCCTTGAGCTTGAAAGAGCTAAGGTGTCATTGTGCTTGACAGGAGTGTGTGGGGAGGCTGGTGGCTTTGTAAAGGAAGGAGGGGTTGTGGTTTCTTGTTGGCTCCAAAGGAGCCTCTCTGGACTCCAAGCCATCTTATCACTGTATCCCATGCTCCCAGCAAATGCTCTGGGTGCTGTGCACAGCAGAGACAGAAGATTCCTGTGAAAGGTGGAACTGTGCAGCACCGGAGCAACTGGCAGCTCCCAGCAGCACTCAGCTTCTCTGCAGAGGAGCAACACAAGCTTTAAATAAAACTGGGGAAGGACAAGTGAAGGAGGAGGTCAATTGTGAGGTGGAAGAAAGGACAAATGAAGAAAGCGCCATTCCATGTCTGTCTCCTGCCTATACAGGGTGAAGTTGTATCCTCACCTCTCTGCAGGCAAAGCCTAATACTGCTAGAGCTGAGCCATCCAGTTCTTTTCCAAAGAGTTATTAACTTTTCCCAGACTTTACTGTTGTTTTTTTTTCTGCTTGCCCTTTGTTTTTGTTGTATTTAAACCCCTTGTTTTCTTTCAGGTTCAGCATCAGCTTAATCCAAAATCGATCATAGTTGTTTTTCCCGGAATCACACAGAACCACAGAACAGAGAACTGATACTTTTGCAGAAGTCCAAAGCCCACCATGGTTCCTTCTTGATTTAAAGGAAGCTTCTGTTGTTATAGCTTACACCTAGAGTTTACACAAAGTTAAATCTGCCAGACTGACTGCTAGAACTATCCCGTTAGGTGAAATGGATCTGCTGTACTTTATTCATCAACCCACCTCGAAGTTCTGATGGGTTATAAGACTGTCACCTCCTCTGTGTTTACAGTGTAGTAACTTCTGCCTTTTAAAGTGCATCAAAGTTTCAAAACAGACGAATGTTTTCCTCTGAAAGACTGAAGAATCTTGTTTGGCAGTGCCCTGGTTTCACTCATTCAGATTGCCACGCTGGATTCTGGTGCGGTTCCTCTTTTCCACCTTGCTCTGCTGCTTGTTTTGGTGGTTCAGTTGCTTTATACACAGTTCCTTACCTGAATTAGCAAATGAACTTCCTCAAGTGCTCCCAACCTTTGTGTTGGAATCATGCTGATAAAACTATTCTGCTTTGATAGTGAAAGATAATGTCTTTTAAGTACTGGGCTATTTTTTTTTCTCTGTCCTATCCTTGATGAACATTACTCTTTCTCTCCAGGGAATATGAAGGACTCACTGGCTCTGGTTGACATGACAAAATGTGGGTTTTTTCCCAAGGGAAACCTCTTCTTTCTCCTACCTCGTGGAGCAACCACGGAGACTTTTTTAGCATCTCACTGATGGTGCTAAACCATTTCAGTTCCCTGCTAAGCTCCTCAGGAGACAGAGAGGGGTCTGCCCTGCGAAAGGATCGGCACAAACAGCATTCTGGACTAATTTTTGCTGAGTCTGATACAAACACCAGTTCAGTTTCTCCTAAAAACAGTGTGGGTTTCTTTTTAGTCTTTCCCCCCAGCTCCTCTGCTCTCCTTTGAACCGCCTGTGACTCAGAGCAGAACCCTGCCCAACATGCACAGCTCTTCCAGTCCCGTGAACCCAAAGAATCTGGCATTTCACAAGAGTGCTCAGCATTTTAGGGAAAGGCACTGTAAAGGAGTGCAGCTCGTGGTTATGCATACTCTGGACACGGAATGTAAACTGGTTGTGCCTCATTGCTGTGTTGTAATGATGGAGTTGCGGCTTTTCCAAGAAATAAAAGAAGATTTGATTCAGCTGACCCTGGGAAATAAGCTTTTATAGTGAACTGGAAAAATAGAGCTGGATTTCACAACGTTATGTTATATAATTACATCAGTTTCATACAGTAGTGTGATTTGCTTTTGTCTTTTGAAGGCAGCTATCTAGTAATTTAATACTCTGCCAGCAGACGAACTGTACTTCCAGCACAGGCTCTAGATTAAATCTTAAGAAAATGATAAGGTGGAGCTTGACCTCCACAGTTACTGCCTGATAAAATGTAAGTAAATATGTTGTTTAAGGTATACAGGAGACAAATTTGTAGGCAAAAGGCTTCAAGACAGTGTGGTGACAGTATTTGTGACGTACATCAGCATTTACCGATCATCCCTGTCATTGCTGTGGCTATTGGGTATTCACAGTTCTTTAATGATGTGAATGCCAGCAGGGTAAACTCACAACGAGGAAAATCACTTTACACATCATTTAGTGGGGGAACAGCGCCTAGAACCTATTTTGAAGAACCAGTGACAGCCATCTTTCGCTCAGTAGGCTGCCACAACAGGAAAACCACTTCCCCTAACACACCGTGAAATAAAGAAGGGGCAGATGGTTCGTTTGTCTGCATTTACTCTGCACAGTTCTACCAGTAAAACAGGATGCTTCCTATTAACATTGCGCCAGGTTTCCTGGTAACAATAGCACCAAAAGAAGGACCAGACTTTGTCTAGGTGAAATTCACGTAAAGCCCTGTGCCTAGAATCTGCAAAGAAAAAAAAACAAAGCTGAGGGAAGATGTGGAAGCTGCTGGACTTCTGTGTAAGCACCAGGCTGCCATCAGTATGAGCTTGCAGGAGCTGGGGACTCAGCTGCCACCGAGACCCAGAGGAGCTGAGCACCTCGCTTCCTAAAGCTTCTGTGAAGATGCCAGCCCCGTGAGATGTAGCAGCCTCCCGTTATTTGCTGAGGGACAGGATGTAGATATGCATCTATATATGTAGTGCCTTGGCTATTCAATGTGTCTGCAGGTGAGAGGAGCGGAGCAGGCAGCTCCCAAGCTGTGCAGGAGCAGCAGCAGCCTTGCTGAGCCCACACCGGGCTGTGCCCGCACGTCAGCTGCAGCTCAGCCAGAGGGCTGTGAGTTAACTGCGGGCAGACTTGGAACAGTGAGGGGTTGATGTGGAAGGAAGGGCTTTAGGGCCAGCCCACGGGGTGTTGCACCTCAGGGGAATGTGGCTTGTGTTGAGGTATGTTCTCTTTGGCTGCTTTTAACAAATAAATATGTACATCGTTACAAACGGCGTTTCCGTGCCAGGGTTCTGTGGCGCGAGACGGAACGCTCCCGTGTGCCGCAGGGGAATCATTCTCCCGGGGGATCGGCTACAAAGCTGTTTTCGATGCAGAGGATGATCAGGTGATTGTTGCAGCTGTAGAGGTTCTGCTCCAGCAGCTTCCCCGTGTTGAGCGGGGACGCCTGGCCCACCGCCCCCGTCCCAGCCGTGCGCCAGGCCTCGCAGTAGTTAGTCACCAGCCGGACCCCGCTGGCGGTTGAACCGTGCCATATCACCTTTTGAGGCCTGGAAGGGAACGTCAGCAGCTTACCGTCTGGTAAAAATAGATGTCATGTCACACATGAACGTGGCTATAAACTCACCAAGACGGATCAGTCATGACGTTCCTCCCATCAAAGGAGTAGATTGGTACGTGCACGTTGAATTGTCCGCCGTCTCCGTTAAATATAGATTCCCAGTTGTCGAAAAGGATTTCTCCCTGTTAAAATTTCAAAGCCACTCTTACAAACAGAACACCCCCCAAATCCACGTCACACCTGACTTGCAGACTTCTCTGTACCTCTGAAAGCTTGTCTGCATTTCAGAACACGTCGCGATTCCCTCTTCCACGTCAGTTTCTGCACGATGCTCCTGAGCAAACTTGTCTCATCTCTATGCTAACAGCTCCCTCATCCACACCTTTCCCTCACAGTTGTATCTCTGTTCTGTTATCACTCCAAATATTTATCATCTCCGTTTCCACTGTCCTCTCTGTCTAAGGGCTTGTTTGACAAACTGCTTATCGCTATTGCAGCTATAGAGAAATTGCAGAAATAGTTTGCTCTGGGGCTTCTGTTGGGGTCACAGTTTTGTGTAAAGCTTTGCAAATGTTCAAGGCAAAAGCTTTGCATCAAGCTGCCTCTCAAACTGCTTTGGAGCTTCTCCAGACAAGGCTGAAACAGTCTTGTCGTTACACACTTGCCTGTAAGGCTCTGTACTTGGGTGCGCTTCAGAGCAGCAGCCGTTCAGCATCTTCCAGGCATCCCCTGTCATTGCTGGAGGTTTCTTTGGCTGCCTGTTCTGGGAGCCAGCCAGTGCTGCAGAGACATGGGCTATTTGCCTCAGTTTTAGAGGGTGTCTGCCTCTGTGAGACCACGAAATGACTCACGCTCTAGACTCTCAGTTTCATGGGGGTAGACCCGGCATCATTCCTAAGCATGGAATGTGCCTTTATCTTTAGAAACGAGGAAAAGGGGTGTTTTGGCCAACTGCCCTCTGTGATCACACTGGAAGGTAGAACAGAAGAGCTATCTTTGAGAAATGAGGGTGCACTTTCCCTGTTGATATAAAAACCATGCAGATAGCTAAACATCACCCTCCTGCTTTGTCAGCAGTCTGCCCAAAGCAGGCTGCTCTCAGCTTTATTTCTGCCTTTTGCCTCGGGCTACTGAAAGCAGTGAAGGAAATGTGAGACAGTCTGCAACTTCCTACTTGATCACAGCTGTTTTCAGTTCTTGAACCCGCCTCTGAGACACGAAGCAAAGCTGCTTCTGTATCAAATGCAGTTTGGGTTTGAAACTTCCTGCTTTTGCTGTGTGCCAAGACTCTGGGTCACCTACAGCCTCTCCTGGTGTAGCAAGAGCTGCTCGCTCAGTTTTACCTTCAGATTGACTATGGGTAAGTGGTGTCGGTCTGCTTTTCTGACCACCGTGGCCAAGTCTTGCAGGTGTGATGAGAGGAAGGCTCTGTAGGTAGACCTCAGCCCTGCCAGCTGAGCCTGCTGAAAACACTGGAAATCTGCTCGCACGTCACCAGAAAACGGCAAGTTTAAAGCCACCAGATGCAGCTGGGGGAAAAATAGAAGAAAACTCACCATTATTTTTAAAGTTCATGATACACAGAAGACTGGGTTGGAAACAAACTCAGTTCCCCCTCCTCCTGCCAGCACAAGAACCACGATGTTCCATACCAGCCATGGAAGGTATTTTCTGCTGTAACACTGCATTTCTCAAAGCTCTGAGACCCACAGCAGAAATGTGTATTTACCTTTGAACACCAAGTGAACCACCAGATTATATACTCCTAGAAAATAAAAGCCTTTTACAAGCAGCCAAGATTTTAAAGCAGAAGTCTCGGACTTGGCACACGAACAAAATCCCAAATCCTCCAAGCATGGAAATAAGCAGCAAGAAGTGACCATCTACCCTTTAAATAGTCACCATTATCAAATACAAGCAGGAGCAGGGTAAGTCAAGCAGCACAGATGGGAGGACTAATCCACATTTTGGGTGTTTGGGCTTTTTTTTACATATAATTCAGTTGCCTTGCTAAATATTCTGAAGTATTTTAAATGAGGGCTTAGATTCTAAAAGGTCCATGTAAAACAAGCAGGGCCATAGGAAATATTCAAAATAGGAAACATTCAAATGAATGTTTTAATGATTAATTGTAGCACTGATGTTAACTCAAAGATTCACTGAATTAAAGGATGTTCCTAGCTCAGAATTTGGATTTCTTTGTTCTTTCCTTATTTTTTTCTTTGAGGTGTGAAAGGAGCTAGGATGGTGAAAATAAAACCTGGAGGAAACACTTTAAATTTATCTCTGAGATGCCCAAACCAGTTAAAGAAGTGTGTTTGTAAACTGCTAAAATAAAACCTGTGAATTTGCAGAGGAAACATCCCAAATGGTTCCAAACCACAGCCATGCAGATGCAACACAGATCTCTGGTATCTCAGATACTTACTGCTGGTTTTCTGCTGTTCGTATTTGATATCAGTGCTGGAAGAGGCTGAAATCCCTGTTATTTGGACACATGCAAACAGAAAACATGTGAAACGTGTTACTCAGGTCAGAATTTTAGACACTCCATAATTTTCCAAGTAAAGCCAATGTTGAACATTGCTGCTTTGCTAGACCCAAGCACATCCATTCCACAGCTGGTGTCAGCGGTGGCTCGCAGCCCGAGTCCTGCATGGCAGCAGCCTGCTCTTGGCAGGAGAAGCACGAGGCTGCTTCAGGAAAATTGAAACTGGACGGGTAAGAAGGATGTGAAAAGAGAAAACATAGTGGGTGGGAGTGTTTCTCAAGGCCTCAGTCATTCTGTCTCCTAAGCAACCTGCATGTAGAGACCAGAAGGTCAATGATCTGCAGAGATGTTTCAGGAGCAGGGAAGTTTTCTTCTCTAGTTACAGTAAGTATGAGTAACAAGCCACTGACTGTACCAGTTGGGAAACTCATGTGGTGTCAGCTGGAGGCTGCAGGCAATTGCTTATAACATTCCTCTAGTGTGCCAAGTGCACTTCTCTGACCTGCTCTGCTCTTTTCCTTCTGGCCATCTTCCTTCTGGCTGCTCCTTCCCCTAACACTCTTTTACTCTTTCATTATCCCAGCAGTCACATCAATTAACCTGCCATCAACAAGACTGTTCCCCATCCCCTTTACCACTCCTTGCTTTTCATCCTCCTGCAGTTTTTTTGGGACAGGCAGCATGCTCACATGCAGGTTGGTACAATCACTTGCAGAATGGGGTCAGGCACAGGCAGCATCGGAGGCTTTAGAACAGCCCTTCAGCATGCTGTGGGGTAAGCTATGTGCAGGTGACAACGCTGAACCCTGAATACAGGACTATAACCTTTGAAAGAAAACCTGCTTTTCAAAACCACTTTTCTGAGTTTCCTTGAAAGGGGACGAGGACTGACTTCAGTGTTAGGAAACAGAACACTGTTGGTTTGGGTTGGAGTTCTTTTGTGGGTTTTTATGGTAGGCAGCCTGCTTTGTTCTGCTTTGTGTAGACACTGCTTTGTAGTGTTTGGAGCCTCAGAAGATAAGGGAAACAGATAACTGGCCAATGTGGACTAATTTGCAAGCTTAGGTAGTGGTAGGATGCTTATTTTGAACTGACAAGTCTTAGTGGATAATCTGTTATGCAGGGATCTGCCTGCAGCTTCTGCCAAGTTTGTGGCCTGTTTTTGCACACTTAGACCCAGTTTTTCAGAGTGTTGTACTTACATGGCTTGATAGGGCTGGAGGAGGAAGGCTGTCAGCAGGGATAGGAATTAGCTCACCGAGCTGAAAGAACCCAAAAGGAAAAGCAAGGAAAAGTGTATCATACCGTCAGCTTCTGAACTAAAAAAACCCTGTAACCTCTGCACCCATACTTCACCCCTTTAACAAATCCCTGCAGCAATTCCATTTAGAGCCAAGCAGTTGGAAAGGATTAGGATGCAATGCAACAGCACCTGCAGTTTTCTCCATCCCTTCCTCACACGGATAAAAACCTCGCTGGTTTCACTCAGGTAGATGAGGGTACCTTCTGCTACCAAGTGCACTTTCTCCAGCATACCCTCAATGTTCTGGAATGTTGTAACCTGTCAAGCAGGAAAACGAAACACCGTTCATCAGACACACAAAACATTCTGCAAGTTAAACTGAAGCCTCATTTGCATGCCTAAATGTCAAGGCTCCTTCCACAGGAAACACTCACAAAGGCAGGTTTGTGTCATCCCATAAAAGGAGCTTCAGTAATAGAAATGTCTTGCTACTTTGGCACTCCAGCAGCATCATTGTGTGGACTGTCATAGAACTACACCGATAGTTACTTTTGCACAGAGTGAAGACCATTGCATCTCCGAATGGCAGAGTTCAGAGGGGGTTTCTAAATGGTACACACAATTCTACATACGCCTGCTTCTGTTATATTTTCAGCGGTTTTGTGACCTCCTTTCTTTAAAGGTGTTTTTTTCCGTCCCTCCTGTTATGTTTCCAGATGCTGCTCGTTTGCACAGCAAGTGTTTTCCCAGTTTCTCTCTTATAGATCATCAGGAGGCTCAAATTGATGTCTGTCCTATCTTATCAGAGAGGACATTGTCCCCATTACCTCTTTGTCAGCTGGAGATAAGAACACTTCTCTAAATGGGTTACTTCTAGAGTCTGTTTGGTAACTGCAGTTCGTACAAAATCAGGAGCCAATTTCTTGAGAGTATACTTTCTTGACACTTGTGTGTTGTTTGTTTCTCATTTCTTCAGTGTCAGAAGGCATACTGATGTTTCAGGAGTCATGTAGACACTACTGTAGAGTTGCAGATTGGTTTTTAATGTTGGTTTTGACCTAAGTGGGTTTGGATCTCCTATCTAGAGACAGTAGCTCCCAGCCTGTAACTACAGTGCTCTACCTTGGAGCACCAGTGCTTTCTTCCCTGATCTGTAACCATTATCAGGTCCTGCATTTCCATGAGAAAAGGCAGTTAGCAGAGGCATGACACCATGGAGAAGGGAAGGCACTAAGGAGCTTACACTCAGATTCCTGTGAGTTCCTTTGGTATGGTGTGGATGATCTGAAAGCCAGCTTGTCTATCAGTGCATTCTGAAATGACTGCCAAGGATACCCAGCACATTTGCTTTTCTGTCATAATGTGAAGAAGGGAAATTTGCAATGAATCCTCTCTGCCAGCTTGAATTTCTACTTTCCCCCCCCTCCCCAGAAATGGTGACTATTTGATGTAGAAACAACCAGGCCAGCAGCCAGAGCTGTCATTTGTACTGCAGGGACATCTGCGGTACGATTCTGATTCCATTCATGACATATCAAAAGGAAACAGCTACATTTGTCTGTATTCTCTGGCACCATTTTTAGATCTGCTAGGGAAATCTACAGTTTTCTTCTAAGAATGAAGTGACTTCTATTACTGTGTTTTAATCCAGTGAGGTAAAGTGGGGTTCTTTACACCAGCTGGGCAGTCAGGAGCTGTTCTAGGATCTCAGCATGTTAAGTTGCCTCTCTTTCAGAGGCAATGCTTTGAACATGGAACATGCACCTTTCCATGACTTTAGCATGCCACCAATCTTTACATTTGTTGGAATAGGCTGTTACCAAGGCAATGGACAGACTTCTCTTGTCAATTTTTGCCACCTATGTGGATTCCCTGCTGAAAAATTCTGAGGTTCAGAGGGCACTTCAATAAATGGAAACAGAGGATGGAGCTGCTTCTCCCCTCTCAGTGCTACCAACGACCACTGAAAGATTTGAAGCAAGACTTCAATGGGAGACTTGCTTGTTTTGGTGCCTTACCAGACTCCTGGCTGCGGGTGGGCCTGGCTCTCCAGGAGGACCCGGTGGCCCAGGCATTGCGGCTGCTGAAATAAAACAAGTGTGCAATACGTGATGAGGGGCAACCTTCTTTTCAAGAGAGAAGAAAGGAGGGACTTGGTGGTGGTGTCTAGGAGGAGTGGGAGCTTGAACTAGCCATAAGCCCTCCATAGTCAAGTTCTGAGTAGCTGAGTTCAAAATGCATTCTAGGGATTTTTGGTTTAAAGCACTGGTGGAACTCAGTCTTTTCTCTGTTATTTGGGAGGTTAAGGGCAACAGATGGTAATTTGTCATAGATACTCTGCAGATGAAGAACCAGACCCACTTAAATTGACCAGAATGCTCTTCTCCTGGCTGCTAATGACATGCCTATGGAAGAGGGAGAACTTTTAGGTCCTACTCAGTTAAGCTTAGAGTCGTTTGAGATAAGTTTGAGATAATCCACCTGAAGACCCAGGACCACCTTGTGTGCAAAGGTGTGCAGAGGAAGGGTCAGTGTGTGGGGGATGTGGGCACATACCTACACCCTGGCATCTACAGCGAGAAGCAAAACCACAGTGTCTCACCTGAGCCATATATCGCAGGGGGTCCTGGTGGGCCAGGTGGGCCAGGTGGGCCAGGAGGGCCAATTTTTCCATACCCTGGTAAGCCAGGTAGGCCAGGCAACCCTGGAGGTCCTCTGGGTCCAACGACTGAATCCCCTTTTGGTCCCTATCAGTGATAAAAAGCATTTCCTTAAATGTTGTCAGGGTCTGCATCTCTGATGACAATGTTTTCTGAAGGCCTGCTACCACCTCAGATGTGACTCTGTGTGTAATTTCCTTCAAGAAGACATGGATTATGATTCTATGATATCAATAGAAAATGGAAAAATTTGACCATATATCAAACTAAGCTCAAGAATCTAATTTTCAGGAAGCTTTCTGAAAGTTCTCACACCTATTCCCAAGTTGCTGATACCTGCAAAGCTCTTGACAATACTCTCAAAGTCCCAAATCTCAGCTCTGCTCCTTCTACTTGCTTTGATGTGCTTAGAGGAGTTGTCTGGAGGCACATGGTGAAAAGGTTTAACCATGAAGTGTGTCTATGTGGGGTGTATGTCTTGTGATGAATGTCTTTTGTGCCCCTGTGATTGAATGTCAGCTCATATCCCTACAGCTCTCCAGATTAAAAAGGCTCCAACTTTCTAAATGTCTAGTTTAGCAGTGTGTCCTCAGTCTGAATGAGAAGGGTTTGTGCTCTCCATGGTCAAACTGGCCTGCACACATGAAACAGTTTCTGAACCCTGGACTAAGACAGCTCAGTTTCTGATGGATCTCAGCATTGCCACCCAACTCCTTCTTGACAGTGGAACAGTTTCTAAAGAGGGAGATGGTTCTCAGCAAGGTGGAATGACACTGGTGTGTGTGGGGGTGATGTTTCAAGGTGGACTTGCTAACCTAACACTTCTTTTCCAACAGAAATGATTCCATGATTCTTTCTCAGCTGTGACCCACCCAGTCATGCTCCTTGGCACAGAACATGATGTACAGTAATGCAATGCATATGTTTGTTGACAGACTTCTCTCTATTTTCCAAAGAATCACACAGAATTAGTGCATATGATTCTAAAGCAGCTGTGGTGGCAATTACCAGAGGATAAAACAACTAGGCAGAGATTAGACAGTGGCTGAACTTTATAGGAGTGATCCAGACAGTACACAAAGCACTTTGCATTCATGTTTTTGGATTACTGGAACAGAAAAGATGATGTGACCTGATCTAGGTGACCCTGCTTCTGCAGGGGGGTTGGACTAGATGATCTCTAAAGGTCCCTTCCAACCCCTACCATTCTGTGATTCTATGATTAATTATTTAGATAGCAAATAACTTTCAAATCAGTCTCTATCTAACTTCATATAACCTGTTTAGGCCTCTGTGGGGATATAAATAGCGTCACAAGTTGTATACGTACTGCCTTGATTTGTAATGCCATTGATAGCGTGAAGCTCCTTACTGCTGAGGTGGTATTAGGCAGCTGAGCACAATGCTACAGCGATTTTTCATAGCAAATTAATACAAATATTTGCTAACACAGCAAATTAATTCACAACAGTCAGGTGTCTGTGTTCACACCCAATGTAACTCTCTTGTATTCACCTACTGATTAGCATTTAGTTTCATATAGCTCTTAGCATCATCTTGATGTTTGTCTCTTCGTAGTGCTTTCTAAATTAAAACAACAGGTACCCACAAATATTCCCACTCTACAACTTGCATGACTTACAATTAATCCTGGTCTTCCAGGTGGTCCAGGAGGTCCTGTCAGGAAAAAACCTCCATTTGGTTCTCCCTTTTCTCCTTTTACACCAGTGACTCCGTTGTCTCCTTTTTCACCCTGTAAAGAAAGCATGCTTTCAAACATTGAGCTGAAGTGAAATCAGAACTCTGTGCACTGGTCTTTGAAAGGTCCATGAAATCTATGAACTTCATAAAGAGAAGCATCTGCTTAAAATCTTTCTCACATCATTTCCTTCTGCAGTGACATGGAATGGAAAAGAACGCTCTCTCTTTTCAGGCTGCGAGACTCTCTCAGGGCAAGGGCTAGGGGAGCCAGAGAAAATGCCTCTGTTGCTGTTTCCTGCTATTCAAGCAAAACCTTGTTCTGTGCTGTAGCTGGAGGCAAAGAGAAAGTTGGAGGAAGCCTAAGAGCCTGGCTCTCTGCTTTTCTCCATCATGGAGGAAAAAGCAAAGCACGGTTGACGTGGAACGGACACACATTTAGAAGTGTGTGTCAAAATGAAGATTACTGTGTGTAGGATGGGAGAGAAGGGTGGGGATGTGCACCAGGATAACAGAAGAGACAGCACACCAAACTGCAGCCACGTTGAAGTGCTGTCTTCTCCTGTCCTTCATGGCTGATTATCAGTCAGTTTAGGGAACAGAGTGATAAGAAAGAAGAGATGTTTACATTCTAGGTCATTATCTCTCTGTAAAAAGTGAGGCACAGCAATTGTAAGTTCCCCCTCGCATCATTGCTTTCTGTTTGTCTGCTTTTTTTTTTCCCCTTCAACTTTTTTTTAGTCTGCTTTGTTTCACCTTTCTGAGACATAAACCCATGGGCAGGAGAGGCAAAGGGCAAAGCAAGAACAGGGAGCAGAGATGACTGTGTACAGCTCCTCCTCTGCCTTTTCTTCTTTGTAGTTTCCCAGTAAACAGGACTGTAAAGCTTGCTGTGCAGTGTGCCCTTGTGCAGAGATGAAAGGCTACATGGAAAAAGAGTGCCTTGTAGCTAAAGCTGTAAAGCTACAGACACTATGTAAGATCAAAGATGCCACATCAGCTCTTCCACGAACCTATGGGGCACTTGATGTCACAGGAGTAACTTAGGTGCCCTCAGCCAAGCAGAAACCATATCTGAAAAGCAGAGAGCACTGAGAGGTCTTTGAGCACTCTGCTTTTGGTGGCACCGTTAAACCATACCTTGATTCATTTTTTTCCAGGTCTTCTACTGACAAAGTGCCTTGTTCACTTAAAAACACTTGAAATAATATTGCACTGGTTTTCGTTTTTGTCACTTGAAGCAGATAGAATAATGGAGCAGAGGGAGACCAAACATATCGTATGGGTATGCTTCCTCGTGAGAGATTCCAACAACACTAGTTTCCATCACTTCAACTGGTTTCCTCCATTGTGCTTAAAGGACAAACAACATGACACAGAAGGGATTCCCTCCCCCTTAATGTGTTAATCGTTGCTGAATTTTTCTAGAAGCCCTTTAGGGAATGGATGTCTCCTGCCTGGGCTGGCATGGAAACCAAAGCATTCATTTATGGCAGATAATTTGTACCAATTTGCGTGAGGTTACAGTGAATGATGACTCACTGTAAAACCACTGGGAAGGTAAAAAGCCTCAGTAATAAAGTCTTTTCAACACTAATCCTCATGCACCACTGGCATCTGCTATCTCTGTACTTGGAATAACTTTGTCTGTGCAGCTGGAGAGTAAGAAGTTGATATAATGAGTAATTGCTGATGCTCTTATCTGCTTTGTGTGTTTCGCCGTGCTACGCTGTTTTATGCTTAGTCTACAGTAAGGTACACTTTAAAAAAAGCTTAACAGAACCCAAACACAAATGGCATGTAATTACCTTTATGCTATTAATAAAGTGGCTGAAATGTGATGGAGGCAGAGGTGGACCTGAAAAGTGAAGAAAACACAATGAAGTACAGTAATTACCTGTCATTTTCATTTTAAAAGCACCGCTTTGGGTATTACCGGTTCAGCAGTTTAAAGGAAAATCGTTTACAATAATACCATTAACCTTTACATCTAACAGACATTTTTGGTTTGGGTTCCTGACAAAGCAAGGCTTAGATGCCCTGTCTCGTCTGTCACTCTTCCTCCTAAATAACTTCTGAATTTAACTGGGAATTTCAGGCGAATTTAAAAGCAAAGGAAGCTCAAAGAGTAAAAAAAAGAACTCCCCTTTTTTTTTCCTGAAAAGAAATGGCAGTTGGGCAGCAGGGGAAAGAGAAGCACCCAGATGAACCCCTTTTAGTGGAAACCAAGGTATAAGACAAGCTTGTTTTGTAGGACGTGCATTTGTATCACATACAGAACTTGGGAGGGAACACACAGGCACGTTCCTGGTGGATAAAGCAGCACAGAATAAACTGGTTTTTAGTTAGGAATGCTCCTTCTTTTTACAGGTTTGGTGTTGACAAGGAAGCACCAACCAACCACTTATTTTGAGGCACTGGATATTGATCAGAATAAAAGTTAATGAGGGCAAGATAAAATGTATTTTCTAAGAACAAACAGATGCTCTCTTAAAAACACCCAAAATATCACCTGCAGGCAACAGAACCATGTCTTTGAAACAAAGGCAGAAATACCCACCTAAATGTAGTTTTTTTCTTTATTATCAACACATTAGAAGACAAAGTTTATAAACATGTTATAGCAACATTTGTTTGATGTACTGCTGCTTCTGTTTCAAATGCGTCCTGGCACTGACCAAAGCCCCATCTCAGTATATGAGACTTTGAGGAAGGTCTGGAGAAGGCAGAGTTTGTAACAGCAGTCTGCTCAAATTGATGCTTGTTTCTGTAACTATTGTTGAATGTGTAAGGATTAGCAACGTGTCTCAACTTTCTGATACACAGAGGTAAGTCTTTGGTTGAGGAACATCTGCTACCATGCTCCTACCACGAGCAGAATGCTATTTTTAGCTCACACAGACTTTTGATGATTATCACAAATGAAGCACAGAATATTAAAAGGCTGAAATGGAGGTCACGGCGTTTCACCTCCTGCTGGAGGTGGGGCTGCCACCAACACATGGCTGCCTTGGGCTCAGAATGCAGAGGTGTGCTGCCCTGAAATGGGGAGCACTGGATTGTAGCCCAGTTAGCTTAAAAGGATTGACAACAAAATGATGTCTCAGAAAGTGTACATGATGGTTCCCAAAGATCTCTGGCCAGCCACTTGCATTTCAGTAGCTGTACTTAACACATTCATGACATTCACAAAGGTGCAGGAGACGTTTCTGATAACAGTGTGGGCTTTGATGTGTGTGTCAGTGCAGCAAGGAACCTAGGTGTAAGGCTTCAGTCAGGTAAGGCTGCAGGGGTAAGCATTGGAGGGCTTTGCTCAATTGCTTTTCCAGTTAAAGATATATCCCTTTGGCGACAGGAATGACATATCAGATTCAGTATACCTGGTGGTCCTGGAGCACCTCTGTCTCCCTTTTCTCCTTTTAAGTCCACTGAGTTGCGCAGTCCCCAGGAATCTGCGTTTGCATTAGCACCTGCCAGGAAAGCATCGCAGATTCGTGAGAGATGAGAGGAAACGGCCTCAAGTTGCCCCAGGAGGGGTTTAGATTGAAGATGGGGAATAATTCATTCCCTGAAAGGGCTGCCCAGCCCTGTCCCAGGCTGCCCAGGGCTGTGGGGGAGTGCCCATCCCTGGAGGGATCCCAAAGCCCTGGAGCTGTGGGGGAATGAGTGAACTCCATCAGCTTAAAGGACTTTTCCAACCTCAATTAATTACGTGATGTTTCAATCAGCATTCACCACTTTTTTAGGAGCAGAATTGCTACCTGTTTCACTCTTCATGTGTCTGAGTCCATACTTGGAGCATGTCTTTGAGGAAGGACAAACCCACTGAACCACAGACACAGGCTGTGTTAACTTTAATGCCTGGAGTGCACACAAAGCGACCACTTTGTGCTTCTCTGGTCAGGTACTAGCTCAAGAATGGCACAGTCAGACCCTTACAGTAATCTTAAAATGGGATGAAAACTGTATGCAAATGGTGATTTTTCCTCCTTAAACCACAGAAAGAAGGCATGCATGCTGGAGTGACTTACTGTTTGGGTTGAGTATTAGCATGCATTTAGAGAAAAGAAATTATAATGATTAATTGAATAAAACCAACAAGTTTTAAACAAAATTATTGCAGTGAAAACCACAATAAATCTTAACTAAGAAAAAAACCCAAACCCACAAAGCTTATTTAAGCTGAGGTACAAGAAAAGGATTACTCACCATGGGCATTAAGAGCTTCTTGATTTGCAGGGTAAGGAGTGCTCACCTACAGACACAGAAATCTGTCAAAAACTGTCCATACACACCAAGCAATGGAAGTGCATGACTTGGTGTGACTGAAAAGCCTGGAAAACGTGCATGCTGTCACAGTAAATGTTATAGCACCACTCTGGGATTGTCTCCAGTTTGACAAGGTTTGAGTTATTAGCTGCTGAAGCTTTTCCCAGGACTCTGCTCTCTTTAACATGCAGCATGCTTTCAGCAAGAGGGCAACAACATGCATTTTGGAGGCAACAGCAAATCCTACTCTCAGTTGTGCCACTGAAGCATCAGAAAACATTCTCCTAGAAGGATTCTGAATTCACACCAGTGCTTTTGCAAGCAGGACTTGATTTTTGACTGTAAGATAACAGACTACATGTGTAAATTTTTCATCAGACCATGGCTGCACCTGCTGTCTGATGCTGACCTGAGCTCCAGATGCATCCAGACCACAGCTGGGAGGTAGAAGCTAGTCTGGTCTACCCTTTTCTGACACCAGCCACCCATAACAGTTGGGCATGCTACTTATCCCTACTGCCTGTCTTCAAAACAGGGGCAATGCAGGAACGAAAACATGCCACAGCGCTTGGCAATGGCTCTTAGTACCAGCTAGTACTACTGATACAGATCTAAGCAAGCATACAAAAATCCTGGAAGGTGCTGCATCTGGCTAATCCTGCAGTATCAGCTCGTAGAAGTCTTACTCACATGGATAGCTCCATTAACTTCAGAAGTTCAGCTCAGGTGAGGCAAACTGGTGGGGTTCAGCCTGCAGCTCTTTATGGATATTCATTTATGTAGGCATGTACAGCTGGCTTCTTCTCTATAAACTGGGATGGGGTTAGGAGACGGTTCACAAACGCAGCACAAATCTATCCAGCACACTCAGATGCACAGAGAGGTGTTGTATCAGGACAGGTGAGCATAAAAGTTGCTGCTGTGATTGTAACCTTGAAAAGCAGCTTTGTGTTTTGTTATCTGAAATTCAGGTAAAGGAGGCGTGTGTTGCTTGAATCATTCCCCAGAGAGTCACGGGAGAAACTCAAAGAGGTAAAAGATGGGATCTGGAGGGGGCAGGCCAAAACCACAGAAATGTCAGATTACCATAGAGGAATAACTGTTTGTCATTAAGTAAATGATCAGTCCATAAGCTGGGATACATAAGGGTAGGGTGAGGATGAGCATTACTGCAGGTAGTATAGAGTAAGTCATGAGCTGCTTCTCTAAAATAAGTGGCAAAGAACTGGAATGGAAATTGGAGGAGGAGGCACAAGACTGTTTTGAACTATACTGTCTAAACAGAAAACAGAACAGCCATATAACCTGAAAATATAACCCCCATCTCCATTCTTTGGATACTGTATGTGAAACTGCAGCTCCTCTGAAGGTAATGGGGCTTTGTCATTCCTTTTGGAAAGCAGAGGCTGATAGTAAATGTTTGTATGTGAATGGACTGCATTTGAGGGTCAAATACAGAACATGATCTTTATTTTCTAATGCATCTTCCATGCCAATGAAATACATAACAAGCTGTACTTTGGACAGGGAAAGTGAAGACAGCTAAAGGCATAACAACACAGAGACAGTATTTATATATACATCTGAAAAATGTGGTGTGTGTCTGTGTATAAACATTCAGCTCCCCAAAGCTACTGTTAAACTGCAGAAACACGGGCTTTGGAAGGCATTAAAAGCGTTAGCACCACCAGGCAATCCAAGGGCTTTAAGCAAAAGGTTCCAGTGTTTCTAGTTGTGTTGCATATTTCATATATGCCTAACCTTGGGGATCCAGGCACTTGGAAATCCGTTATGGTGAAGACTAGGTGAAGCCCATCTGTGGTGCAAAGCAGAAGGCAGGGGGAGAGAAGCTGCAAAGCTGCCGTGGGCACGTATACAGCTGCTTGGGTTATGTACTGTGTCGTGGCCATGCATTTTGCTGACAGCAGGTTCCCTGTGTGACTTACTGGCATTTTGCAGTGAGGTCTGGGAGGGACTGGGAAAACTGTCTATAGGAAACAAGGAGGGAAATGATTTTACTGAAAGTAGGTATAAGCCAGCAGGTAACACACCCAGCAGAGCTCGTGGACATAACGGGACAGAGCTAGGAAACAAAAATGAGTGCCTCCCAAGCACAGAGGAGCTCACACAGGTCTGTGGGCAGGTCCCACTCTGTGGGCAGGTCAAAACTCTCACAGGGTAGGGGCTTGGCTTAAGGGATTTCTTTCCTGTGCTCACAGGCAAGGTCACCCACTGTAAACTGTGTTACCTGAAACAAATTCTGATGTTTTCCTTTGCAGACTGTTTTTAGAGCAGCACGTTTCTGCTACAGAAACAAACCATTGGTCCCCAGTTGTACTTACTCCTTTGATATAAACTATACGTCCTGGAGGTCCAGGGGGCCCTGGGGGTCCAGGCAAGCCAGGAGGGCCCTGGTAAGAAACAGGGAAAGAAGGAAAATATTAGACAGATCTTTTCATATGCAATACAACTGAGCCTACAAGAAGAAGGCTAAGGGGCTCAGAATGCCCCATTTAACCAAGAAATTCTGTGGTAGATGGCTTGAAGGGTGACAAAGCATTAAGTTACAGGGACTGAGCATTCAGTTACAGGGACCAACCTGTCAGGTGAATTCTGATATTGAAACTAAAGCACTCTGTGGAGGGCAAAATGATCTGAGGTTGTTGTTTGCAGGTGGAAAAACAAAATGGAAAGCTCAAAGCACTGAAAAGTGAACCTAAAGTAAAGGCAGTGGATCTCTCACCCAAGGAAAATTAGGCATCCAGGACTGGTCTGGGATTCTCAATAGTGCTGAGATGCATGTATCTTCAAGTGCCAGATAACTACAGACAACTACACTCTAATTAGCACCTTCAAGGAACCCTGCTAAATTGGAGGTGTGGCTGCCCTCCATAAAAAGATGTGCCAGCTCTTTACCATGTCATTTAAAAGCCTGGCACCACGCCATGCCCATCCTTCACTCCCTGTCAACAAAAGCTTCTGCAAGGTGGCATGTGTCATCTCACCAGTAATTAGAGACCCATTAGATTTCACCTCCTCTGAGCACTCCAGGAAGGGCTATTAGAACATGTAGCCTGGTTTATTTGCTTTAATCTCCCAGCCTGCTGCACTTCATCTAGTTTTACTCATTTTAATAGATTCTGTGTGGTTAAGGCAGACAGTCCAGCTGAACCTTGACACTGTTGGAAGATATGGAGGACTAGAAAACCTGCTTTCATACTTTTAGCTGGTGTCTAGTTGTCTCTTCTGTCATTTTCTTCCATTTAGAATTTGTCTAATTCATCTGATTTCACCTTCCAGCAACTAAATTTCTATTTACATCTTTCTTTAGAGGTGTAAGCAGCCTTTAATACCTGGTCTCTTCTTTCTGTGAAGAAACTTAGATACTTACCAATTCTCAGTCTCCCTGTTAGTCAGATAAAGCAATATCATCATCTCACTTCTATTTAATGTCCAGACAGACAACATACTTGTGGTTTGCAATTTGTGTGCCTTTTTCTTTTCTTTTTCCTTTTAAACAAAGTAGAAACAGAGGACTCACACAACAGAACTAACCTACAAAAAGTGCTCTCTGGAAATACAGTGATCTTGACTGGACCACCTCTTCTGATGCCTGGCTCATCCCTGCCTTATGATTTCTACGCTAACACAGCAAAATGCCCTTCTCCTTTTTTTCAGCCTGTCTCTAAAAGATGCATAGCTGAGGTGCTGAGGGCCATGGGTGGGTGGTGGGATTGGCAGCGTGAGGTGAGGGGTTGCACTCAATGATCTTAAAGTTGTTTTCCAACTGAAAGGATTCTATGATGTAGGTGAAATATTATCAGGTGCTGTTTTGGCATGGGTACCAACTGGCACAGGTTGCCCTATGGCATCGAGACAACCTCACAAATGAGCAGTAGATGCTGCTTCACTGTGATACGCTGGAGTGCTGTTTGTACCTGTGCTGGACAGCCCATGGGAGTATCTGCACACCATGAGAGCTCACACTGACGAGCTGGAGCAGGAGGTCTTTGATATACAGAAAGAACTGGCAGTCTCAGATCATTTACTGTTTGGACCAGCTATGCCAACAGTGGAGCACAGGCACAACCGCTAGACCTGGGAGCTGACACAACGATGTACATCTGTCCAGATGGACCCAGAAGTTAACTTTTCACTGACTGTTACCAGGTAGGAAAAGCAGCAGAAACACAGAACTGTTTCTAGATCATGTCAGGGTTTTAGTCCCGCTGTCATTTTAAAGGAATTCATGTGAATCAGGTTTGGGATTTTACCAGGACTTCTTTGTCAGCCTCTCACAATGCACAAGGACTTACATGAAACGCTTCACCTCGGTCACCTTTCAGACCTCTCAGTCCATTCAGTCCTGGGCGGCCCTGAAATAAGTAGAAATAGTATGTGTCAGAAACGAGCTCCTCTGTCTTTGTTCCACTTGAGAGGGTAATACATACTGGACGTCCTGGGAAACCAAGTTCTCCTTTGGGTCCAGTAGGTCCTATTGGTCCCTGTACAAAAGAGAAAATGTGATTATGGAGAATGTATGGAACTTAACTCTGGCATTTATCTGATTGTTTAAAACAAGAGGCATGGTTCTATATTTGCCTTAAAAGTCGGTCTGCAGGGAACACACAGAATGTCCTCTCTAACTTGCTCTGCTGAGTGATCTCAGAAGCTGAGCCCTGCATGTAACAGTCAGCTCTGGCTTGGAAAAGACTCCTTATCTGCAGTGAAGTCTGACTTCTCAGACATTTATAGGCTGTGCAATTCAAAACTGAATCACCTTGCATCAAAGGAAAATTAACTATCACTCAGTAGAAAACAGGCGCTTAGTGATTCATGCTTTGTGCATCTCCTTGTTGTTTGCTTTGTTGTCCTAATCATTTCTGAATCAGGACCCATGGGGAACTGCCTGTGGATCACCATGAGAACTCACGTGGTGCCAGGCTTCTCCACACCTCTTGCCAGCCAAGGTGTGAGGTTTGTGGGGCTGGTATTGGAACAGAACAGATCCTCCTTTATACAAGAGTGACTGGCCCGTCTGGCCTCACAAAGTGATACGAGTGGCTGCAAAAAGAAAGGGGCAAGCAGGCTGCCTGGGAAAAGTGCTCCAGGATGAGGGATGGCCCATGGCTGGGCATTTGCAAACATGCAGCTTCTAGGCAGCCAGCAAGCAACCAACAAAAAGCAGTAAATCTGAGGATACCACAAACTTTCGCCTGCTGTCAGCTTCCTGGAACTCGACAAAGCCACAACGTGCCCAGACAATCTCCTTCCACACGTACCAGCCCTGCTGGTTTCACTTCCCTTTCTTCAGCCTGGTGCTCTCTCTTACCCTGTCAGTTACACAATCTCTGTGTCTGGAGATGCCACGCGGGCGCCTCTCGGAGCTGGCGGCTGACGTGTTTGATGCTGAGCAATCACAGCACTTTGAGGGTGAGAGACTTTCCATTGGTGCTTACCACAGCCCCGTGCTGATGGCAGAAAGGTGTGGGCACATCGCTTTAATGCTGGCAAGTCTTTGTGGCATTGTGGCTGCTGCCTCGAAGGACAACTGGCAAACAACCAAAAGCCAAGAGGAAATCCTCATCTGGCCATTCACCTGCTCTTGATTATAAAGGGGAGGCTAAAGAAGGAAGCAAGCCCGTGGCAGAACTGAGTCTCCTTGTCAACAGCCCGGTTCTGTTGCTGTGTCACCTCTCAGTCAAGGCACAGAAGGAGTGCAGGCAAGTGAAGAGCTAGAAAGGTTGCAACAGACTACTGAGATGATTTGCATACTCAGAGCTTTGCATCTCACCTGACCAGTGGCATATTGACACAGGGATGCCACCTGGATTCAAGTATCAACCTCTAACCAACCCATTTTATGAATTAAACTGTTAACAAAACCGGTACTTTTTACAAGTGCCTTTATGTAAGATCATTTCAGTGAAGAGTGATTCATGGAAAGTGTATCTGACGATGCTGGGATGACTTATCTTAGCATCAAGCTGAAATTCATGGGTTCATTGGTGTAATCTTTTATCATGCAAAAAAATGAAGACTGGATCAGAGATGAAATTCAGAGAGGGTGAACATGTCAACATATTGATCCATGACATCACCCCTGCAAGCAGAATTTAAAGTTCACGAAGCTTGGAGATGCTAGAATGTTTATTAAACCTCTGTTTCATTTCCAGTTTGAAGGTAATTTTTACCCATATGATCAAAGCTAATGCCTGTGGCTAAAGCAGGGAACAGATTGCTGGTGGACTCAGGCAGATGTGAACTTCAATATTGTGCCCCCATGCTTTCAAAGTGATAGAACCCACCCTTCCCTGCTACCATATCCACAAATGGGGCTTGAAGAAACAGAAATTCAAGATGTACTGGGACTTGGCACTTGTCTTTTTGTCTGTGCATCCTCGAGGAGGACCTGGCTTTGTTCTAGAATCCCCTCTCAGGCAGACACAGGAGACAATGAGAGCTCCTCCCAGCCTCTTATCTTCAGTGCTAAACAAACCTAGTTCACTCAGAGTGTCAGGCTGTGCAAGCTTCTAGCTCTGAAGACATTTTGCTGTGTTTAGATAGTAACAGGTACGGTTTTGCTACCAGAATTCAAGTTCTGAATTGAGTCAGGAGTTTACAGCATCACATATGTAGCAACCACTCTTTTCCAAAGGATATTGATCAGCCTGAAGCATGAATGCTCCTTACCATCCCTGTTCAGAAGGAATGAGGAGCTGAAGCAAACTTCCTTTACATTTACTATTATCTGTAAAACCAATCACTATAAAGAATCCACTCATCTTTGGAAATGTCTTACCATTGGTCCCACGGGTCCCATCACTCCAGCTTCACCCTGTTGAGGACAGACACACATACAGCAATGACAAGGAGAACTCCTGCAGTATCTAGCAGAGGTGGCTGGCAACAAGGCCACCAAACGTTCTGGAGGAGCATAACACAGTATTAACTCACCTTCTCCCCTTTTCTTCCTAATAATTCAGTTAAAGATCCATCAGCAGCAACGATAGCTCCTGGTTCTCCCTTTTCACCCTGCAATTGTCAAAGTTGTTTTATAGTGTTTACAAAGCAGTTCTGAGTGAACCAGAAGATGTCAAAGCAGCATCACTGCTGTTGGAAGCATGGCAGATTCATTTCTCTGTGATGTCAATCATAAGGTGTTATCAATGTGAGTGGGATGAAGCTTCATTC
This sequence comes from Colius striatus, assembly GCF_028858725.1. NCBI lineage: Eukaryota > Metazoa > Chordata > Aves > Coliiformes > Coliidae > Colius > Colius striatus. The sequence continues at coordinate 1,687,420 of NC_084762.1, forward strand.
CAGGGGAGAATCAAAGGAGCTGATCTTTCTTCAAACATACTGAATTTTCTCTTACCTGCTGTCCTTTGGGTCCCTGTGATCCAGGCAAACCAGTATCACCTTTTGGTCCCCGAGGGCCCTAGGCAAAAACATGTGTGTAAAGCCATGGTGAGATCTGTACAGCCAGGCCACTTCACTACATTGAACTGCAAGTAACTGGAAAACTTGGACTGGAATCATTCTGGTTGCAATGTAAGGACTCTTACAAGACTAAATTGCTGTCTGAATCAAAGCATTCCCTAAAACAAGGATCATATATAGGGAGAATCCATCAGAAAGGACACCCCCTCGATGTTTATCACAGGGTGGGTGTTGCACACATTCACACAGAGAAGCACACAAACATTAGTAAGAGTGGGAATTCAGCCTACAATTCTCTATTTACACCCTGTTCTAGTGTCTCTTCCTCCCTGACCATTCAGACAGACTGAAGTGCTGCAGAATTTCTGAATCTGTATTTAGCAGCACTTTAAAACCAGATTTTGAACTGAATGAGAGATGATATCTTTGAAAAGGAGGTGATTTCTGTCTCTGTTCTGTGGTCAAAGCACTGTGCCCACATCACAGTTTGGTTTACAATCTTCCATTGCAAGTGCATTCAGAAGCAGCTTTTTAACCACTAACTAAATTTGAGTCTACATGATTTCTGCATGGATGGAAGGGTAAATGCCTCAGGTAAGAACAAGAACGATGCTTTCATGTCTGGAGAAGTTCTGGAAATGACAGAGAGACTGAGAATTGGTTATACTGCTTCCTAAATGTTATCATCTCTTTTTTCAAATGAAAAGCATTTCTAAGGAGTTTCCCCTCCTCCTTTCTTTGGCTTCCTATGCAGTCCACAACACCCAGGGCTTAGTGAACAATCTTCTGTAGAATTCTGGGCAATTTGCCAGCGTTTTCTCTACATCATTTGTCAGCTTCCCCAGCTTTCTCCTTAGTTACTCTCAGTTATACACAGAGGATGCTGAGACCTTATGTATCCATCTGAACTGTAAAACAACATAAGTAGGGAAAAGAGCTCTATCAGGTGTTATGGAATGTAAATATAGCAGTCTAAATGATACTGGGTGAAGTCACAAGCCAGGTAAAGTTTGTGTGGTGTGGCAATCTGGGCTCAACAGGCAGGCAGCATGGTCTAAGGCTCCTGTTGGTACAACAGCTGTGCAGTGCTTCCATGGTGGCACTGGTATGTTGTTGTTAGAAAAGGTAATAAATGCTTCCTAAGAGATAAAATAAAGAGGAGGCAGCTCGTAGGGCTTTACTGTGCTCTGTAGCAGTGGCAAAAAAACCCTAAAGAATGATCCAATTACACCTACATATGAAGGTAACTTTCAGAAGTTCACTTGTTCCTTTTGTTTCCCCTGCCATAGGTCCTCTCCTTAGTCATTTTTCATCAGGGTCAATCACATTTAGGTTTAAACTACAGAACTGATTCTGAGATAAGCAGAAATAGGAGATGTGCAAATCACAGGACACTGGGTTTCTGGCAGAGTGAATTTCAGCCACAGCTGTTGATTTCACAGAGACCCACAGCCTTCCATATGAAAAGCCATTAGACTTCAGGGAGATGCTGTACAATGGAAATGTTAAAAATATTAAACTCTGTTGAAAAACACTTAAATCCAAAGAAGTTAATACTTAGAGGAAATCCTGGCAGACCTGGCTTGCCATCTGGCCCCTGCAATTTAGAGAAAACCCAGCCCCTTACAAACACATATCACAGACTGGCAGAGCAGAGCATGCAGTTCCCATGATCTGTGAGTATTAACTGCAACTGTAATAATGCAACTGCCCTAAGAACCTCATTCACCCAGCAGCATATTTGTGAATGCTCCACAACACCCTGTGCTTCCAGCTTTTTCTGTGACGTGAGCATTTGCTTTCCAAAACAGAAGGACCTGCCAGAGACACGGGAAAGACTGAAGAAAGGTGCCATTTTCCCCACATGAAAGGGGAAACCAAACCCTAATTCAGCCTCCTTTGAATCTCTTCCAGACTCCAGCACACAGATCCCAGTCACCCTCCCACCTTTGCCATTTTACTCCTGGTTGCCTTTGGACAGAAAGTAGAGTGTGTAATGGGCTGTAAATAGAAACACAGCTTTGGATTTGCACAGAGCATCTTTAAGATTGCCCCACTGTGATGTCTGCAGAGAAACACTTGAGTTCTAATCCACATCACGTGGATCTCAGAGACTGAGCTGCAAAGACCTTGCCCACTGCAGCTGTGCTTTGAGCTATAGGACATATTTATTCCTCTTTCTTTCCCCCCCCCTCAACCTGTGGCTCTGTAGGGTGAAATTCTGCTGGCAGGCACATACATTCTGCTCTTCCCTGTTTCATCATGGACTGAATGTGAGGGACAGAACTGTGCTCACAAACAAGAAATCAGGTAAACCCCACAAACAGCAGTCCACAACTGACACTGGTAGTGGAGTAAGATGCTTCATTTGGGATGGAAATTTTTACCAAGTGCAATTCACTGCAGACCCCATAGCCTGGGAAAAGCTGATTTCTCTCCAGATCCAGTCCTAGGAAACTGAAAGCATTTCAAATATTCAAATTTCAAATATTCCAGCTCTACTCCTGGCTGCAAAACAGAACCTGAGCTTTTACATCTCTTGTTCTCTCATGGAATTTCCAGCTATTTGTTCACAGCTGTAAGTCCCGTGAGACCAAACTTGTACACGGGAGCTTAGCATTCCTACTTGCAGTCTCAGGTACAATATGGCAAAATACTTTATCCCAGCATTTTATCATTTGAAAGACAAGAATAGAAGAAAAAGGAAGAAATTCCTATGCAACCTGATCTAGGTGAACCTGCTTTTGCAGGGGGGTTGGACTAGATGATCCCTGGAGGTCCCTTCCAACCCCTACTGTTCTGTGATTCTATGAAATGCTGTGTAAAGTGTGGTCCCTGTTTTTCCATCTGTTCTGCATTTCTGCTATTCTGAGCGTAGGGTTCAGATTCAGGGCTATGTCAATTCTTTTCTATCACACAAATGTGTAAAACCAATCCATTCCCACAGAATTCAGCTCTGCCCCGAAGCACATCCACAGTGCTCAGTGCTGAGGTTAACAGGAACTTGGTTGTGAAGCATGCAGAATTCAGCTGTAGCTGGTGCTTACAAGGAAGCACTGAAGACAGAGCAAATCTGAAGGTTCATTTAAAGCAGCATATACTCACTGGAGGCCCAAGCAGTCCTTTCATTGCAGTAGAGTTAAATATTCCATCTGTGTCATTGAGTAGCAGCTAAAGAAGTAATTAAGGAACAAGTTATTTCAGACATCTAAGACACACACACATGCTTTAGAAATGTATAGATGGTTAAAACATCCCTTTATAACTACGGGGGGAAAACCCACAAGGCTGCAGAAGAGGCTCCCTACTACTCTTTGTTACACATCTGGAATAAGAAAACCTAGCATGTGTTTTACACTTCTCATGTGAGGATCTCAGATTGCTCCCAAAGCTTTAATTGATTACCTCTTGTATTTAATTTGAAGACAATGACACCACATGTTGCAGCTTGAAGTCGTTTCTCCTCAGTAAGATAAAGATCAGACCAAAGGTTTTATACTCCAGTGTGCCACGGGCATTCTAAGTTGGTGAATCTGTCTGACCACACTCATCCTGCTGTAGAGTTGAAGTGATAATGACATTCTGATCATGTCTGTATCACACCACTCAGTGATTCCTGAGTCAGCTCTGATCCTGTGGCTGCAACCAGTGAAACCAGCTTGGACCCCCAGAACAGTGTAGTCCCTTGGATGTGGAGCAGTATAAGACAGTTTAAGGACTACAGGCAGCACTCATCTCCCAGCCTGCCTGAGCTCTCTGCTGCATTGCCCTAGGGGTTGCATGATGCTTTGGTCCCACTGCATTCCCAGCTCTGTACAGCCCAGAAAAAGAACAGGACATGGGCTATTACTTTAATGACAGTAATAAAAGAATCCTGTTGCTGCAATTGCTCTGCTTTATCTACAGCTGGTGGCAGAAATCCAGGAGCCCTGGGTTTATACTGTCTTTTCATTGTGGAATTACTCGGTATTCATTAGTTTTGGGCTCAATCCAAACTGTATTGAAGTCAGTAGAAAGAATCCCAAAGGCTTTGCTGAGTTTGGGATCAGGCATTTTGCATATTTTATAAACAGAGTTTAGCTGCAAATGGAAATTGTGGTTGGATGTCAGAAAACTGTACACAGTGCTGCAGAAGATGTGAAAATAGAGGGCACAAGGAGGATGATTAGAGAAAATGATTGCACTCTTCACAACCTGCTCCAGGTACATAGCCATTTACCCTTCTTTTTGGATATACAAGCAGCATTAATAGCAGTGATCCAGAAAGGTTACTTTTCATTGCATCAGATCAGCTCAGACTATGCTGATTACAAGGGGAGGATGAGGATGTTTCTAATATTTTCTCCACTGTTATGAAGAGGAGGAAGCAATAGTTGATTGTCTGGGTTGGCTTCTAAGTAAACCTTCAGCTTTGTCTCCAAATGGCACAAAGCCTTCTGACATTTAGACCCCCAACATTAACCTTTCTCCAGACCTCTCATTCAGTTCTTGCACCTGAACTCTGGATCAAGCGTGGCAGCAATACATAAGTGTTTAAAAGCTTTAAATTTACACCCAACAACATTTCTCAGCTGAAAATTATTCTGGTACTGTACCCAACTAAACTGGAGAGATCAAACCATAACAAGAATGGATATGGTTTGCTGGGTAGTGTGGTTCCACACATCAGAAAGCACTGACTGACAGAGATTTGGCTCCAAATGCACCAAACAGCCCATGTAGAACGGGCAATATTGATTTTAGTGTTTTGGAATATCAAACAGCAGCAAACTGAGGGACTCTCTTTTAAACAGGAGAGTTCCTGACTGACAGCAGAAGGCTACAGAGGAGCTGGAAGGGCTTGCAAGCTCACGGTGTTGGTAGGAGCTGCAGAAGCCTGGACATGATGTGGTCCCACTGGAGACCTCGGTTTTATCTTACCAAGTCTTTTCACAGTGTTGGAAGAGGCTCCTGAAGGAATCAAATCCCCTCAGTTCACAGAGGCACCAGGTGAGGTGAGGAGGAAACCAAGGTCCACGTTTCAGTGCAGTTCAACGTGCTGTTGGCCAAATGCTGGTGAGGGCTGGCCCAGAGCCACCATTGCTCACAGCACATCTTATTGTATTGCAACAGTACTGAAACTGCACTAGCTCTTTCATTTGTTTTGTTTTGGTCAAGCAGCATAAAATGTTTTTTAGTTCTAGCCACACAGCCCTTCATAAAAAAAAACCTTCCAACTCTGACAGATCAGCCCATGGGACTTCTGGAGCCCAAGAAGGATCGTTGTCTCTGGCTACACAGTGGTTAAACGAGTGAACTGATAGACCCTGACCTGGGGAGGGATCTCTCTATCGATCTGTCCTGCTCTACCCACGTCAAGCTCATATCCACATTACAACAGCTTGTGCTGGTGTTTACTTTAGTGCTGTAGCTCCAGCTGCAGTTGATGGGTCTGCATGCAATAGTTCTTTCCATATCTGAGGTTAGCTGTAGAAGATGAGAGACTGAGGCAACAAAGTTGTTTGGATAATCTAATCTTCTATCTCAGCAAATGTATGCTTGTTCTTACACAAACATTTGTGAGGCAGCTAGAGCTCAGTGTCATACAGAGTGACACATACTTGCATACACACGTTTAATTAACTGTGTCAATATCCAGCACATCCAGTCCTCTGGGAAATCATCTGATTAACAACACAGAGGATTTGAAGCACATTAAATAGATGTGTAGACTGTGACTATTCCAATGTGCAGGGAGCCATGCAGCCTCCAGCAAACTGGTGTCATTAGTTTGCTATGTCAGCTTCAAAATAACCTTTTTACCATTCTTATAAATACAATTCCCCCTCTGAGGCTCTCATGGTGGGTTTATTCAGGTACTAATGAGCTGAGGAGCAACACATTCAGGTTCATTACTACTGCAAACAGAGCTGTTTAGGCACTGGTAAGAGTTAAGGTCCCACTGTGACCCTGTGGCAGGGCTGTGAGAAAGAGCATGAGTTTTACATCAGCATTTCTGTCATGGCTGTTGAGGAATTTCACAGAAACTCCAGCAGAAACAGGATAACGTGCAGAGCAGAGCTGGTGACAGTCCCACCTTGAGCAGGACTTTGCACTAGGTGATCTTCAGAAATTCATTGCTGGGAGTTTATCGTTCTGCCCATCCAAGATCTTCGAATCTTGAATCCTCAGATTCCAGGTGGATTCTCAGCTGGGCATTTTCTCTTCCTGCAATCACAAATCACTTCTTCCTGCTGTTTTATGCATTCCTACAGGTGAGTCTGTTTCAGGCACCTTCAGCTCTCAGAGGTGAAGGATTCCCTGCAGCCACTCACAACTTCTCCAGTTCTTAACGTCCTATCGAGCCGACCACAAGTTGTTATTGTAAGCTTGAAATGGGACTCATCCCGATCTCTAACCATCATTACTGCTAACTAGCATTGTTTCTGCAAAGGCTGACGTATGCAAAGCAAAACTGACTCACAATATACATGCAGCCAAATGGTATTGGACAGTTTTTATGAGCTTCTAGCATTAAACCTTTTGGAACTTTGGGCTGTTGCTTCCATGACAGTCGGTGCTCTGGTTTGTATGGTGGACATCTGTTGGGAAACACACCCTATCTCCCTCCTGCATCCTGCTGTTGTCTTGCATCTCAGATGCCTTGCTTTGTAAAACAGTCCCAGATTGGTATTCCTCTGCTGATTTCTACTTGATGTTCACAGCTGCTGCAGAATCACCTGGAGGGCTTGTGAGAGGCTCTCAGTATAACCCCCTAATGCTTGCATGTAAGCTCTTCACCTGCTTCCCTTCCTATTTCATCTTTTCAAAACAGATCCATTTGACATAGAGACACTGAGGTTATTTTGAGGGGCAGACTTATGACCTGACCATCCACAGCAGAACTGCCAGTTTGGTAACTGCTTCTGCCCTCTGTAAGATGAGTCGGAGACTTGAACATGTGACAAACATGCTTACCTCAGGTATTGCTATGACTGGTCCTGGGGGTCCTGGGGGTCCAGGTGGTCCCACAATACTGTTCCCATCCTGTCCTGGTTCACCCTATTTCAAAAGCATTACAGGAAAACCCATTTACTGAGTGCTCCACTTTATATGGGCTTCTGAGAAAGAATAAATGCACAGAGTCTCACCCGAGGTCCTGGGTCACCTTTCTCCCCTTTTGGACCCTGCATGTGATTAAAAAAAGCCACAAGTGTAAGTTATTTCAAAGGAAAAGAGAAGTGAAAATGTGCTTTCTCTAGCTCCACAAAAAGCACAGCAGTGGAAAGCAGGTACAGAGTGACAGATCCTTAGCTCTCTCAGAGCACAGATGGGGCCAGCTGCTTTCAGGGCAGACACTCTGAGGATTTCAGAGTATTTCCCAGCACATTTGACAGGGTTCCTGGATGACCAGAAGCAAACAGGCACACAACATTTCTCTCCCTGGGGACTAACTCAACAGGCTTTTCTTTTAGTGCATTGGCTGCTCCTTCCCTTTCCAGCGTTGCCATCCTCAGCTGGGTCTGGGATTGCTCAGTGGACCAGGCACAAGTGAGATAAGGGGTCATTTATCAGGCAGGTTGTTTCTCAGCTTGATCAGCCCCTTGATATAACTCACTGTGCTGGGGAGGCAGCCAGCTTGTCTGGCACAGGTGACTGGGGACCAGCTCTGGGACTTCCCAGCTGAAGAGCTCTGTAATCCTAATGGCTCTTAAGCACGAGCCACACATTAAAATCACTTATGGGCCTGTGGGTTTCCCTCTAATTAAAAGCAGAGCTGATCACTGAATAATTAAAAGGAGCACTGCAGAATCAGAACTAGCCTCTGGAGATGCCTGTATTCCTTCTGAGTGATGAGGGAGGTTAAGGAAAGGGCCTCCTGGCTCCCGTGCTTGGTGCCTGAGGATCTGCTCCTGTTAAGCAGGACAGACCCGGGACCAGCTCTCCACAGGCTGCTACCAAGTACTGTTAGGGCTCCCACTGAGCCTCAAGGCACAGGTTTGGGAGCCAGTGGGTTTTTGGTGGTCACAGATGATGGGTATGACGATGATGTCCCAACTCACCACATCTCCGGGATGTCCAGCAATGCCAGGGAAGCCTGGTCTCCCATCCGTACCCCGCATCCCCTGCCACAACAGAGACACTGTCACTCTCTCTAGACTCTATTCTGTTTCACACAAGCAGGAGGCTGCCACTCCTGGGAGGGACACAGTACTGCTCAGAAGGGGTGAGTGGGCATGTTTGGGGGGGAGCTCTGTGAAGTCAGCATCACCTCACTAGCCATCTGCTCTCTCCACCTCTCCTGCTGTTTCCCCCACTCCAGAGCACGGTTTTTAACGCAACACCAATGATTCTTCTCCCACCTCTGCTTAGCAAAAGGGTGAATCCCTTTGCTTTCCCTCAATATACGTTTTGTGGGTTATCGCCACCCTTCAGTTAAGTGACTCTCAGGATGGAAGATGAGGAGAGAGAGGCATTTTATGTAGACAGCAGTTGGTATTTGGGGCAGAAAGTTTGATAGCCCCTGCTCTGATTTAACTCAGGACTGTAGATACCACTGCCAAGGACCTCATCAGTTACTCCATTCTATGGGAAAGCCAGAGCTAGCACTCAGTAGTGATTGTGCAGTTTGCTCAGAGCAACAATGGATAAAAGAAGCCCAGGAGTTCTTAAAGGACCAGACAAACAGTAAACTACATTTTTTCTGCACCTATTTATCTCTGTGTCATGTGAAAGAGCAAAGGACATGACACAGAACAGCCTAACGATTCATCCAAGTGACAGCTTAGCCCTGATTTGCTTTAGCAGTGAGGTTAGTTTTCTTTGATTGCTTGGTGGGGTTTTTTTGGTATTTGTTTTGGTTTGGGGTTATTTTTGGGGGGGAGGTGGCTTTGGGTTTCTGTTAGGAAAAGGTTGGTTTTGTTCTCTTCTGCTTCAAGGAAACATTTTGGAGCTTTTACAGTAGGCAGCACCGTGAGAATCTGGTAGACACAGCCAATGCCATTTAAAGGTCAGCTCAGTAGCTGTCAAAAAGAGAAACTGATTACAAGAAATCATTGTAAAAGAGAGAGGCAAACACAAGCACAGAGCATTGTTATGCCACTGTATATACTTATTGTGTGCCTGTGACTCAGATTCCCTGCACTGGTTTGTTCACATTTTCCATCTTGGAGAGGACTTAGTGGAACCAGAAAAACTTCAGAAAAGGCCAGTGGGAACGAGGTAAGGTGCAGAATGGCTTCTTTGGGAGATATGATGGTGTAAGCTGTGACTCTTCAGCTTGGAAAAGAAGCAGCTGAGGAGGTGGGTGAATAATATTGTAGAGGGTTTTAAAAATAGAGTAGTTGAGGACTTGCAGATCTAATAGGAGGAACAGTTGGCATCAGATGGAAATAGGTGGAAGAGATTCACGGGATGTGTAGTGAAGTTGGCAGAGCGCCTTGCCCCAAGGTCTTATAAACTGTGGAAGTTTGCATGGGTTTGCAGAATCCTCTCCTTTCTGCAGAACCACCAGCATAAAGGATTTAATGTGTCCCCTTCGTCAAGAGAGGATAGTCTCACTGTTACTTCTGGGCTTTGTGATCAGCAAAGCATGTGGCTCAGGAAGAAACAGTTTATGAAGATAAAGTATGAGCTCTGAATCATTTTCATTTTAGAGGCAAGTGCAGGATAAAATGTTTCTGAGCTCTAATGGGATTTAGGCACTTACATGACTAAGAAAAATGGCACCTGGGACTGAAATCTCTGCAGTGCTTGTGGAAAATTATGTGTTTACCTGCAGCAAAGGTAATTGGGCAGGGAAATAACCTTGGAGCAGTGCACGTCTGCCACAGAATGCTGTCGTTTCAGGCGTGTTGGTACTTGAAGATCAGCTTCCTAATGTTACAAGTGTGCAGTAATTTCACCAATTGATTTTCCTGATGGAGTTTAATTTGGAAGAAAAGATCCAGGATAAGTGAGATGTTTTAATGTAAGTAATGTGCCCAGAGACATCCTTATTTCTAACTCCCTCCATGTTTTAGGAACGCAGCTCATTACTCAAAACTAAGGGGATTAAGGTCTTTCTGAAGAGACAGACTGATTGTTTTAAAACAGCACCGTAGTCGTTCCATTTGCAGCACATGCACACGTTCGAAATGCATCACATCAACAGTAGTAATGACGAGAAAAAGGACCACAGAGAAAAGCACTCGTGTGAATAATAATGAAGAAAATAATCTACAGCCTCAAACAGATCAAAAAGAAGAGTTAAACAGCGGCCCTCTGCATCAATGCATCAGCTCCAGGTGATCTCTGGAGGTCCCTTCCAACCCCTACTGCTCTGTGACTCGGGTGCAGGTAAATATGCCTGCGAAGTGGCAACACTCAAATCCATACAGCAGATGGACTTTATGGCAAGCAGAGGCCTGCCTCATTGTTGGGCTTTTTGGTGTTGGGTTTTTTTCTTCAAAATAAACAAACAGATGCTGCTAGAAGGCTGTGGTGCTGCTCTTGTAAATATTCAGCGAGCAGAAGGGTAGATTCATGATCGCTTTTATCTTGTTTCCTAGAGCAACTCTTGGTTTCAGCACTGTCCCAAGTGCAAGAGAAGCTTTTGGTTATTTTATGGCATTGTATTTTGTGGTATTCTATGTTGCTTCATTGTATTTTATGTTGCTTTATTTAGTTTGATATTATTTCATTGCATTTTATGTCATTTTATTGTATGTTACTCTATGATTTCTCATGAGCCTCAGCACTGCCCTGTGTGTGTTCATTATCCCTTGAGAGAAGAAAAGAAACTAAGAGGAAGAAAGAACTGAGTTTTTAGATCAAGTTACATGAATTTCTTACCTTTGAACCTGGTGGACCAATGTTGCCTCTTTCTCCCTGAAACAGAGACACAGAAGGGCTCAAACAAAGTTCACATCAAAGTGAACACTAATTCCAAGGGTTTAAAACATGTACATTACTTTTCTTACAAAGAGACTGACTAGAGTAAAATGATTAGCAAAAACAGGGTGTATATTTGGTACAGTGATGCTCAGCACATGACTGTGAATCGGTTCTGAGGGTTTAACCTCCCACTTGCCATCCACCTCTTAGAGTCCCTTGTCACCACACAGTATTTTTGCCGAGTGCATACCAAGCCACGTGTCCGAACCTTCACGTTGGTGTCTGAAATCAGCACAGGGTAACATTCCCCACATGCACCAGTGCCACAGTGAGCTTGTGCCTCCACAAATGACCCACCACCTTCCTTCAGCACAGTTAACTCAGCCTCTCTCCACGCTACCGCTCTCCCCATCTCCCCAGACTCTGCATCGTGCCACCAGCAAGGTAATGAGTGCTGCACTGGTCCACCTTGGGGACTGGTTCTGCAGTACTCTAGCTCTGAGAATGCACCATTTCCTCATTTCATTACAGACAGAGAACGTACAATTTAGCTTATTTAATCTGAGACAGAGCATATGAACAGGGACAGATCAGCAAGGAGTTACAGCCATTGCCTCAAAAGTGGAGTTTATGCTTACTGTCTGTTGGGAGCTGTGTTCATGAGTGCATGAAGACTGCAGACTGTTTTGTCATTAAAACAGGTTTTCATAATAACAGAAGTGAGAGTAGAATTTGGATGTGAACTTACTTGCTGGGAAAACTTTGATCACAGCAGGCTGCCTCTGATAGCTCTGCTAGTCTGGGGTATTTGAGGGGTAAAGGATGTATGAAACACGACTATACCTTAAACCCCTCATGATGCATTAGCTCTTGGTTTTTGGAAGTGGGTGGTTGTTGTGTTTTGCCACTGTTGCCTAGTGAAGTAATTTATAACCATGAAAAGTGGGTGTAAAATTCATCCCCATGAGAGTGATCTTTGTATCATAACCACTTGATATTAATTTTGCTGAAGTGTACCCGATTTTGTTAAGATGTCAGGCAGGAGAATATTCCTTTTTGTGTATCCTTGATCCTGGGGATGAATAACTTGTGATTAAAACCTTAGCACAGGCAGTGTTGAAGTCTCCTGGTCAAGGTTTACTGGGGCTTTTCATCCCCAATCCAGTCCCTAAACCCTAGGAATCCTGCTACCTCCATTGCTGAAGTCTTTGGGAAACACTATTTCCACAATTATTTTGGGAACAAAGCTTCTCATTCAGGGCAGAAAAGAAGATCCTAACAAAAATGGGATGTTCAGCAGGGGGGCTCAACACCTGCTCGTGTCAGAGCAGCACCATGTGAGAGCACATCTATCCTGGCCAGTCCTTTGCAGCATCATTCACTCACACGTGCTGTGCAAGTACCTCATTCTTTCACTCCTAAGTCACATTCTCCAGCGTTAACAGGAGTACCCAGATGAGGGACTTTTCCCAGCCCTATAAGCTGAGCCAGCTCTAGGTAGTCAGTGACTGTGTCCAGGTGTGAATTTTAGGAAGGGAGGATGAGGGTCCCTAACTATTGTTTTCGGTTTCCTGTTCCCTAAATGTTGCTGTCATTTCCCAGAGCCTTGAAGGCTCTGAATTTCTTTACCTCTACCTTTAAGCTGCTGAAAAGGTGTTGTTAGGCTGTATTGTTAAGATGAGTGGTATTTGAGCCTTTCATAAGAAAAGCCTTTCCCAGGCTAAGGCTCCATTCTGTGTCTGCCCTTTTTCCTCTGTTTCTTTATCTCCATTTTTCTTTCATGGGTTACTTAATCAAAGTGGAAAAATTCCTTTCCTTCCCCCAGCACCCACAGAATGCCTTCCTATCACTTTCTGGGGTGATGCCAGAAGGTCTCTTCTTGCAGCTTTCTCTTTAGGTACTTCAAAGAATCATTTGGGTTGGAAAAGCCCTTGAAGCTGCTGGAGTCCCAGCCTTCTCTCACCTTGCCAAGCCCACCACTAACCCTCAGCACCTCAGCTCCATGGCTTTGGGATCCCTCCAGGGCTGGGCACTCCCCCATCTCCCTGAGCAGCCTGGCACAGGGGCTGACAACCTTCCCAGTAACTTTTCAGCACACATGTAACCTCTTGGAAACCAGAATGATGTACACATGAGTGACAGAGAGAAACTGTCCAATACCCTAAAAAAACCCCTAAAAAGAAAGGGCACGTTACACTGAGTGCCTTGGAATGGGTGAGCCTGGCTGCTCCTGGTGTGGATGTGAAGCAATTCTGCTAATGCACATCCTGGGTGGATGTGCAAAGTAAATGGGAACAAAAGTTGTCCCACGCTTAGTCAGTATATGACTGTGAAACAGAAGCTGCTTTGTAAGGCAAATGCCAGGAACACAGACATTAAAAATGTGTCCAAGCAAAATAGGTGAGCTCCCAAGTGTTCCTTGTTAGTACCTTTGGTCCTAATGGCCCACGCTGCCCATGGCTTCCTGCAGAGCCCTATACAATTACACTGGATTTACTGGTAAATCCATGAAGCATTTCATAACCATTTTTTTCTCAGAAAAAAAAAGCCCCAATTCATAACCACAACTGCTACAAAAACAATGCTGGAAACTGCTCTCGAGGGAGAGTGATAAAATGAAAGCACTGGTTTAGATCTGCTGTTCTAATAAATACTGCCTTGCTGCACATTATCATCCAAAGACCTACAGGGTTTTTTGCTTACAAAGGCAGCTTTAATCTTGTCACTGCATACTATAAAAGTTTAGGACTTTAGTTGTCAAAGTGCCTGTGTCACAAGGGATTGCTTTCAGTTGCTTATTTTGCCTCCTTGGCTAAAATTCAGAGGTGTGATCAGCCTAGAGGAAATATGTCATTGTCTTACTGGGTTTAAAAGCAGCTCAAAACTAATATTTGGGGGATGTAAATTTCTCTCTTGTCTCTATATGGCAGCATCAGTTGCAGAGTGCAATTATGACTTAAATGGCAAAATGAACAAAGGTTCATTATTGATCATTTTAGGAGGTTGAATGAAAGAAAAAGAATCGTTGCCTTCATCTGGAATGTGATGACATGACACTAATAAACCAAACCCCAACAAAACTCCCCACTCAAATGTGGGAAAAAAGAGAATAAAAACCCTAGGAATGATTGCTGAGCTTACAGAGAGAATGAACGAGACACTTCTGCTTCAAAACATAACCACGACTTTCTCAAAGAAGATAGATAAAAAACCTCACTGGATACAAACACAGTGTAAATAAATGTAATTCCTTTCCTAACAGCTGCTTTGAGTTACTGGGAAGCTCTGGAAGGAAATGAACTCTATCCCAGCCAAAACCAGGACAGCAGGTCGAAATGGGCAACGTTGGAACTGGTTTTGGACACCTCATTTTGATCACTGACTTGTTTCAGCTGACCAACGCTTTTCTTGCTTTTGTAACTGCATTCTTTGTGCCTTTTTTTTAATATCTAGGAAAAGATATGAGAGGAGCAAAGGTCTCTAAGATAGTAAGCTGAGTCAGCTGTAAATTCAGTGACTCACAACCACTAATACTTTAAACCAGCACACTAAAGAGCTTCTCAAACTCACTCTTAGTTTGTTTTCCTAGAGCAAACTCCTTCATGTTATCCTATAGCAACAGAATCCAGTGCAGTGCAGTGACTCCAAATCTGTAGCTGGCTGGGGCCATGTGTTTCCAAAAAGCAAAGAGGGAACCACTTCTATTTTTGAACACTCTCCAACAACAAAGCAAACTCTTCTCCCCCAAAACATTCACTTACCTTTGGTCCTCTTGATCCTGGGATTCCAGGCTCAATTAACAGGTCAGTGCTAGGTGATCCTTCCATGTCCTAATGGAAGAGAAAAAGTGCTACAGATTAAATTCTTTATCTGCTTTTTTTCCCTCCACAGCTGCTCTGATTCCTGGGGTCCTGTAAAAAAAACTGGGAGGACACTGAACACAGATACTTTCATCCTTTCTTGTTAACCTTTTTTATGAGCAATGCATGGTGTTCTGGAGATCAGCTCCACTCAAATGCAATGAGAGCACGTTGCTCCTCCTTACAGAAGTTCTGGTCTTTACACTCTTGCCCATTTGACACCACTTCTCCAGCACTCCAGGCTAGGCAGCATCAGGCAGAAGTGAGATAACACCATAGCTTTAATTATGTGCTGTATTTAAGCACGCTGGAGCAGTGTTTTTCTGTTTAGCATTTAGCTGCCACTTGGCTACTGAAACCTTGTAGTGACTAGTAAGGGTTACACAAGTGATTTAAGTCAGGGAGAACTTGCAGGCAGGTTGTTAAAAGCAGCAATCATTAGTCAAAAACAAAGGTCTTTGCTAATTCTCACAGCTGAATGTTGAGCTCCTGCCCAAAATACAGCTTACTGGAAGGAAATTGAGCAGGAAAAAAATGCTCTATCAAGTAATTGTAGAGTTAATTGTGTTGAGAGGGATCTCAGAGGGTTTGTAGTCCATCCTGCTGTTGATAGCAACATCAACACTGAATTGAAATCAGTTTGCTCAGGGCTTTGTCCCCTCAGGTCTTGGAACCCTCCAGAGATGGAAGTTCTGCAGCCTCTCCAAACACTTGTTCCAAAGTTTGGCTGTGGTCAAGGCAAAAAGTACTTATACCAAGTGAGAACCTCCCCTGTTTCAATTTATGATTGTTGCACTCTGGAGGTGGTGTCAGGGAAAGGCTGGAAGGCCAATTAGATCAGCTGAAGCTGCTGTGGAATGACAAATGGATGCTCAAGTTATGGAAAACGTTGGCAGTGAAAGAGAGATTCTGTTCTTTTTCCCTTTCCCACCAGCTCCATGAGAGTAAGAACAAGAGAAGCAGAAGGAATGCACAGATGGAATCAGGTCCTTCGTTTTGGGGAACAAGGTAGGAGACGTGAAGTCATCAGGTTGGCTCAAATCCTTTGATGCAACTCCATCTGAGACTGCATGTTACTCGGACTTTGATTTTGCTGCTCTATCAGTGAATCAAATATCAACAGAAAATCTGCTGATACTCTGTTTGGACTGTTTAACCAAACACTTACTACTGAGAGTAAACCACAAGCTGTGTTTCTGGGTCCTCCTTTCCCTTGCCTCCACTGTGCCAACATATTTTTTCCCTGTAAGAGCGTGCTTGATGCTTGCTTTATATAACACACCATCCTTTTTGACATCTGCATGTTTTTCATGGGTTTACCAGGTACCTTCTGCAGCTCAAACTGTTCTTTTGGCAAGCACAAGTGCCAGCAAACCCCATGCCATTTGGTTTTTGCATATAGCTGATCACAGATGCTAACGAGTGCTAACAGGAACGCTTTGCAGAAACAGACTCCCAGCCATAAACAGGCTGCCAACCAAAAGGTAGTGTTGCCCTCACGAACTGGCAGGCCATGGTGCTGCCTTCACAGATGGCAGGGGTGGGCATGCAAAAGATCAGCTAGACCTAGCAAGCATGTTAGCAGAGGTGTTCCTCTCAGGGAGATGACACTTGTGCCAATTGTATTTGCATGAGGTGAAGTTTGAGATGAAGCCAGTGAAGGTATTGTTGCTGCAGTTAGGGCTGAGATCCTTGTGTGCTGATGCCCAGAAGAGAGGGGACTTCAGGTTCTCACTCTCTCCTGCTCACTTGCAAACTCTGCTCCTCTGAAACTGAGGTATGAGAAGTGGCAGAGTTTGGTCTAAGTACCTGCAGGGGAACACTTTGGTGGCACAAAGGGGGAAAGTTCGCTTCCCAAAGAGTGGGAGTGGGGGAGAGTGGAGGATCTCTTAATGCTGGATCCTCAAGGGATACAGAAGATGTCTGCAGGTTAGAGAAGCCATCATCCTGGGCTGAAGATGTGGCTTAGCAGTAGTCCTTGCTTCATTCTGAGACAAGTATGTATTTATTCAGAGGAGACTCTGTACCAACCTGTGCCTAAGCCAATGCAATGGAGTGTTTGAATGCTTGGACTTTGTGCTGTTCCCTGCTAACAATTGCAGTGCTGGCAGTCAAGAACTTGTCAGCTGCTGGAGGTATATTTTTTCCATCCATTGTGATCCCCTGGCCTCAGTGAGATGATTGACCAGCAGTGTGCACAGTACACTGTTATTTAGTCAGACATCAGAAATCAGAAGGCACCTCTAAACGAGCATTATTGGTCAGCTCTGTGCTTCTTCAAGTGCTCACAGTGTTATCAAAAGGGGTAAGGCAGATACTGAGAGAGGACTATGTGTGAGTAAACTGGTACATTTCTGACACCATCACTTCACTGCAGCACTCTACAGATGGCCAGTACTTTTAGTCATTGCTTGCTTCTCTGATGAAAGCGCTCTCGGTTTCTATGCAAACTTGTGTTACGTCTCATGACATAAACCCCCCAAAACTCCAGAAATGAGCCAAACAGCTAATGCATGGAAACATAAAACAAAAAAGAGGGCTCATGTGTGGATATTGATGCAGGCAATTTGTCAGCCTCACTTCACAAGGATGTTCATGCAGCAGCCCTAGTCCTTGAACTCAAACCTCCTCCTATATTTAGGTCTTTGGTCTAAAGTATTTACGTGAAAGAAAACGTGCTAAAGCAAGTTTCTTTTCTGGCACAGTGTTTGAGTGGTTTACATTAACAATGATGTAAACATCAAAAATAGCAACTGAGCACTGTTACTACTGAATAGTTTCAATGAAAATTGCCCAAAGAAATCCATTACTTCTGTAGTCTAAGCGTGATCAGTTCTATGGTCAGATGTAAGCAGAACTGTAGCCTGCTCCCAGGAAAATGCCAGTCTAGAGCAAATAACCTTATCTGTCATCAATTCAGGCTAAAGTAGCTGTCAAATATACAGGTGATTAAACTGTCCCTCCTCTGAAGAAAGCAGATCCATAGCTACAATAAACCCCATAATAGCAAATTACCTCAAATCCTAAACTGTAGCTTAGTCCTGGGGGTCCAGGGGGCCCTGGGGGCCCTGGAGGTCCCGGTGGTCCAGGTTTCCCAGGAGACCCAACAGCACCAGCTTCTCCTTTGGGGCCTGTTGATCCAATGACTCCAGGATCACCCTAAAATAAAAGGTCAGTCTGTTGGCGTGCTGAACATTTGTAAGGAGATGCAAGTAAGCAGAAGCATGGAATGGCTCGGGTTGCAAGGGATCTTAGAGATCATCTTGTTCTAACCCCTCTGCCATGGGCAGGGACACCATCCACTAGAACAGAGTGCTCCCAGTCCCATCCAACCTGTCCTTGGACACTACCAGGGATGAGGCATCCCCTGGTCTTCCTCGTGGCCACCTCTGGACTTGCTGAAGCAGGTCCATGTCTTACCCTGGAGGCCCCAGAGCTGGACTCTGGGTAGAGTCTCACAAGAGCCAGGCAGAGGGAAGAATCACCTCACTCGCCCTCCTGGACACACTTCTTAGGGAAGTACTTTGGCCAGCTGAGAAGCCAAGTTTGCCAGCTTCATTAGGTTTCACAATAATAATCCCTTCATCCTCTCAGTCCATTTCAGCCACTGTTAGAGTAATGCAGTTACCCTACAAAGACACTGTCTTTTATTTTTACCTTTGGACCAGCAGAACCAGGAAGACCTTGATCACCCTGTAAAGAAAACCAATCTTAATTACTCAGAGCACTGGACACACAACAAACCCACACATATTCTATTTTTGCTTAATTAATTTTTCTTCATTGAAACACCCACAGATTTCACATGTTTGATTTGATGTCATTACGTCCTTTGCATGAAACATGGGGCCTCCCAGTTAGAAACAAAACAGTCTGTAATTCAGGAGTCGCACCAACGAATGGATAGCTCTGGGCTGGTATGCACACAGGATGCAATCTTGTGTTTCAATTATTGCTGCAGAGTTTAAAGGCCTGGAGCACAGAGAGTCGAGGATTGCAGGTCACATCTCAACGCTTCTGAATTTAAATGTCAAAGCTCTCGTGGGATGGAAGAGAAGTGGAAACCGATCCCACACAAGTTGTCCAGGGCACCGTTCCAAACAAGGGGTTGTGATGACTAGTATGGTTTTAAGGCTCTTCTGCAGCAATCAAGCTTTTTGATTTGCTTTTATACACTTAGATAATGGTTTTTTCCCACTTCTGCTTCGTGGAACAGACAGAAAGTCACAGCGTGCA
Organism: Colius striatus; assembly: GCF_028858725.1. NCBI lineage: Eukaryota > Metazoa > Chordata > Aves > Coliiformes > Coliidae > Colius > Colius striatus. The sequence continues at coordinate 1,706,490 of NC_084762.1, forward strand.
AATGCTCCTTTTCCAAATTGCACTAAAGCTAAGGGAGTTAATTGGCAGTAATATTGGCAAGCTCCTGCCCTTGCTTGTTCAACAGCAATATTGCTTGGGTAGAGGCTGTAGAAAATGAGTAAGCATCAGGAGTAAAATGATGATATTTTCTTCCACAAGTAATGGCAGAAAAACACATCAAATTTCACTCCAGGGAGCAAATTGACTTTACTTTCAGTGCATGCTGCAGAGTCTCCACCCAATCTTCTCTGGATTAATCAGAAATAGTGATTAAAAATAGATATGGCAGGGTAGATTAAATTAGGGCTTTCAGGAAAAAAATGAACAGTAGAAATATGAAAATCCTGTTGTCCCAAGGTGCTGGGGGTTGTGTTGAGCAGGCACAAACACCTAGTGCTTCATTTGGAATGAATCTTTTATCAAACACACAATACAGCAAACAGGCTCCATGAGGAAAAGGAGTTGCATTTTTTTTCCCTTTTCTTGAGGATTTTGTTCTTTTTGACAACTTACTTTTCCTTCCAACTGCTTCCCTTTCCACACTGGTCTCTTATAATATGCAAGTCAGGTTCTGTGTCCTTCAGCTAGACTATGCCACCCAGTCCAAGGGGCACATCTCAGACGTCTGCTTGGTAACATCCATACTGCATTTGCTGGGTAGCTGCGAGCTCCCACGTGTGCTGCACTTGTACCCACAGCTTTGGGAATCACAACTCAGATCCTTCAGTTTCCACAGGAGATTTAAAAAAAGACATTCTTGTGGTTTCATAAATAATTAAATAGAAATATTCTGGCCATTTAGGACTTGCTTTTTCATTTTCCTTACTGTAAATAAGCTTTGAATGTACTCTTGGGAATCTACTTTTGACATCTTGTGCATAAATTGTGGTGTAGAAGCTCACTGGAGGATGAAATTTTCCTGTAGTCTTTCTGTCTTCTCCACATTCTTCTTGAAGCAAAAAAAACCTCTCTGTAGTTCAACTGCAGACTCACTGACTCTTCCTAAAGGATTATAATTGTGTCTTTCTATCTGGTGGCTGTGTCTTTGTCTCCTTTTTGCTGGATTAAATGGTTTGAACTCCTTCAGCCTCTCTTCATCGGACAGGTCCTCAAGTCTCCTGGCCATCTCCATAGCTCTCTGCCACACCTCTGAATATTCTGAATATTGAGAGGTGTTCTAACAAGTCATTAGCAGCTGGATTAATTAAAAAAAATACTGAAGGCAGCCAACAGTGTGTTGCAGAGACAGCTGCTCATGACTTCTACAGCCTACAATTGGCAAACATTCTCCACAGAACTGGGAGCAAGACACGTTTAACTTACCTTTTCTCCCTTCTGTCCTGGTGGGCCAACCACTCCATCAAGCCCTGGAGGACCTTGAGGACCCTGTAAGATGAGAGTAAATCTAAAGCAGGTGCCACTTGAGAGCCCTGAGTGTTTTGTTCCAACTGATGATACAGCACGATGGAAAACTAACATGGAGCACCTGCCATCATTAAGTGCTAACATTTGTATTGCTTGTCTTCCCAGAGTTTGGCTTTGTGTCAAACCCAAGAATTCAATATATTTTAATAGAAAACTATATCAAACAATCACAAAATCACAGAGTCATAGAATGGTAAGGTTGGAAGGGACCTTTAGAGATCATCCAGTCCAACCCCTCTGCAGAAGCAGGTCCCACACAGATCAAGTCACACAGGAATGTGTCCAGGAGGGTCTTGAAGCCCTCCAGAGAATGAGCCTCCACAAAATCTATGGGCTTTAAAATAAGCCATCATAATGTAAATGTGATGTCAACGTGCAAAATAATGGTGCTGCCCAAGCAGGCTTTGACAGTCCTACTGCAGATGTGGTGGGGTTGAGATCCACACACACTGCAGCCATCCACACTCTGGCAACCTCAGTGCCAGATGAGAGTTAGCTGTGAAAATGTTGGTAGTGACAAAGCCAGAAGGTGGCCCAGGTTGTGTGATGCCTCAACTTCATTTTACCTTGAAAAAAAAATGTATCTTTTGTTCTCCACCCTATTTGTTCTGTTGCATCCATGACTGTGTGTGCACGTGTGAGTGAGCAGCCAGGCTGGGAAAAACTGGCTCTGGAGGGTCAAGCAGTCAATTAGTGCAGCCCACAGTAGCCATGCAGGCAAGAAAGGGAATGCATACATGAGTATTTGCATGCCCTGTGCTTTAAAAACTGGGCTGTGAAAGCCTTTAATTAAACTTACAGATGCACATTCTCTGAGAAACTTTTACCCATTCATTTGCTGCTTTGGGGAAGGATATAGATGGTTGCAAAAGGAGATAGAAAACATTGTTTTCTCTGTTGTTGCCAGAATGGTCACATTCTCCCTTCTCTCCTTACCTTTTCCTGCCTGTTTTTCACCCTTTGGCTGTGCTGCCTGCAGTAGAATGACTGATTATTATTGAAAAGATCACAGACACTTGCAGTACACTTCAGTCACTTCCATATTGTATTTTACCACGATTGCATAGGCAGAGAAAGATTAGAAGAGAGGCTAATGCTGATAATTGTTCTAAGTTTTAGTGACTCTTTCTCCCATACTGCTTAGCAAGTTTAAGTGTGATTGCTTTAAAATTGCTTATTTCCTTCACAGCTTTTTGAACAGTCTCTAACACACAGTGAGAGAGCAGGCAGTGCTCAGAGATTTCGTATTTGTGCATCTGTCAGCTACTTAAAAAACCAGAAAATACCCTTAGACAATGGCAGGAGGCAATGTCACCTCATGCAGCATGCAGACAACCTGTGGTTAATCAGATGAGTACCACATCAGTGTCGGGTGCAATGTGGGGCTGTTAGTGAAGTGGCATTTCCCAAAAGGCAGCTTTTTACCCCAACACACCCTAAGACACATTTCTCATGAGATGTTACATCACAAAGTTCTTCGTGTGGCCAGGGCTTAAGCCTGCACACAACTTCAAGTGATTGACTCCTCTCCTGCCATTAGCATTCGTAACTGAAGACCCTTAATCACACAGCTATTTCAATGTGGTACCGAATGACTGCCTGCAAGCAGTTAATGTTATAGCCTATGAAATCCTGGATTGTACATCAGGGAACACATTAAGCTTTAAAATGGAGCATGAATCAGAAAATATTTCTCCATTTTCTTTGAATTCTTTTTATTACTTTATGAGAAACTTTAACAGAAGATCCTTGACCGTTCTCGTTACTTTTTCTCCTAGAGATACAGAAACAGCCACAGCCATGATGTTGAAAGTACATTTTTGAACAGAGTAGATGCTATTGTAGAAGATCTTTTAAGTTAACATTGCACTTTGTCAAATGCAGCAAAGAAAGCATTAGGGTAACTGTCTGTTTTACAAGACTTGCCAATGGATCTTCTTAAAACTGCAGTCAAAATCATCAGTACAATTTGGTCTGTCCCAACCCAGCAGTAAAGCCTGGCCAGCGTTTCAGGAGATTGCATTCAGAGCACCATCCTGATTAGAGTCAGCAGACGCAGAGTAACGGCTGCAGTAAGACCCGTGTGATTGGCTGTGTCAGCAGAGATGGGAAAGGGGAGGGAAACCGAGGCCAAAAGCGTGCATTTATTTAAGACAATCAAGCTTCTGCATCTATTTGGTTAGTTCATAAAAACCTATTCCAATCCATCCTACTCTCTTCAAGCTGCTGAGGTGGAATTTTCCACCTTCTGGATTCATGAATCACTCCCAGGCAGGCTAAAGCCCATATGTATTTACAGCTATTGTCTCCTCATTGCTTCTTCTTCAGATATGCTCTAGCTTCATATGGGTTTGGCTGTCGTTTGTCTCTCAAGCATGAAAGGTGCTCGATGTTAATTTTGATCACTGTATCTCATGCTGAACCTGGCTGCCTGAGTGTGTTTGCTGCCCACTCTGAAGGTCATGTGGATGTATAGGTCAAATCTAATCCTGGGAGCAACCGCCACTGACAGATGGTTGATGGAGAATAAGGGAACCATACTAGTAAATATCATTTCAGAGAGGACTCACAGAGATGATCAATGCTTTAAAAGTTACATTCCTCACTGGAAAAAAAGCCCACTTTCCTGAGGGCTTATTAATGAATAGATAACACAAATACTTTTCAACAACCTTTTCTGCAGTAGGACTGTATTTCATATGCCCACAGGAATAAGTGTTTCTGTGTAGCTGAAGAAAAAGAAGGAAAACAGTTCCTGAAAGAGGAAAATCCATTTTGTGCTAAAGATTCCCTGCAGATTCTGTAAGTGATTTAACAAACTTCATTTTCCTGAAAGTACCACAGGAAAAATAATCCTTAGCCTTATGAAGTGTTGGTAAAAGCATCCTCACTTTTTATTTATTCTGGTCCAGATTCACCAGTGCCTGTCTGCCAAAGGTACATCCTGCTGGGGAGTAATGTGCTCTGCTAAACTAGACCTTTAGTTTGTTGTGGGACTTATTGTTAGAAATGTGCATAAAACCCTAGCTCTGACATTAAGAATGATACAGGCTGCGAGTCTCAGAACTCTGTGTTGTAGGACAGAAGTGACAATAACGTTCATGCACAAATGGGTACTCACCTCAGGACCTGGTTCTCCAGAAGCTCCATCTTCTCCTGGTGACCCTGGAGGTCCCACACTTGAATCAGGTGCTGGCTTTCCTGGGGGACCAGGCAGTCCTGGAGGGCCTGGTGGTCCTGGAAGACCCTGGATAAATCAGCAGCGTTGTTAGAAATGGCCCTAGCCAGGTTCATTTGTGTACACGTGGAACAGGAAAAGCTCACAGAGATGTTCAGGTTAAGAAATCTCTCAGCTTGAGTTACCATCCCCCTTCTGCTTCATGAGCAACTCATTTTAGTTTCACAGATACTCTCCTAGGGACACAATGACCTCCTCCATCCTTGCTCTCTGAAGCGTGTCACCTCATGGCATGCAACAACAGACAGGAAATTAAACCCCCCAAAACTGAGTGTCAGCTCCCTGTAACCCAGTGAAGACCTTGGAGATATTCCAGTCATTGGCCTAATGTTAAGCAACTTACCCAAAATGGAATCAAGGGAGCACCAAACAGAGGAAGTGGTTAGATTTTTCTCTACTCATTTCAAAGTGTTTCTCCATGCTATTGCTGAGAATCTATACTTGGGGTCAAGACCTGATTGTCAGCGCTAGAGCTTAGTGCTGCAAAAAGAGCCTCTGCTCCAAAGATCCATCCTGTGTGGACATGAGCAGATCTATTTAAATAGAACAAAATCAATGAAGTATGTTACTTTAGGGGAAATAGTATATTTGCAGATGTTCTCTTATCAAATCCATTCTTGTTTACTGATTGCACTGGCAGGCCCACATGGAGAGTGAAATTTCGGGGCATGGCACTGCAAGGCAAGAACTCTTTGACTTAGGGTCATGACAGGATTCTGTTAGGAAGATGGTCATCTTGGATTGGTCATGCTGATACAGACAACAGGGGGCAATTCCAAGCACTCATCTGTCTTGTTAACCTCACAGGGCATCTAAAGAGGTTTTGGTAATAAGGTATTTGGCACTTTGGAGGAAGGAAGAAACGGAAAAGAAGTCCTTTTTGCCATTATTTCTTGTTGTCCTCATTGGTTCTTTCTCACCCTTCCTCCCTACTCACATACACTCAGTCCTTTTCAGATCTTGAAGTCCCCAGTGTTCCTTTACAGAGCATTGCAGGATGCCAGGAGTTAAGCACGTACGTTGTGGAACTGTACCACTGGCAGCGAAACCAGACCTTCTGCAGTCTGCATGAGCAAAGTAAAGCTCTTCATTATGATAATGAGAATAAAAATCAATACATACTTACTCTTAAAATCTCGGTCTCTCCATCAACGTCTCCAGAACCTGATTCTTCAGGCTCCAATCTATTCTGAAATTAAGAGAATTACGCCTTAAAGTTCTGCTTCTAGAGATGACAAATGGGAACAGCACTGGCCAGCTCCTGCAAACAGAGCTTTGCCCAGTATCCCTGCAGCACTGGCACTGGTGAAATTAATTACAATACGACAAAAACCTTTCTGCCATGATTCTGGTGTTTCACACCACTTGATTTTGCAGCTCTACACCTACCTGCAGATGCTCTGTGAGCACAGTGATAACAACCTGAGACACACACACGTTATGTGACTAAGTGAGCTGAAGATGAAGCAAGTTGAATTTGAGCTCTGGAAAGATAGCTGTTGACATCAAAAGTATTCCAAAACACACACCTAACAACTAGCCACTGTTCCCTAGAATGTGGCCTTTAGTGCAAAAGCCAAATTCTGGGTTTGCTACAACTGGGGTTTAAAGAGACATTTATAAAGGGAATTAATATACTAAATTAACATACTGAAAAGCATTTTCTAGAATAACTGGTTATAAAACACATTTGGGTTTAGTGTCACAAACTAGTTGCTGTCACCTGTGAAATAATTTAATAGATTCAAACCTCTTCAGCTTCCAACCATCTCCCTGTATCATGGCACCTACAGTGCAAGCTGTAGTCAGTGTAACAGACTGTCAAAGAATTTGTTCTAAACCTCTAAAGAAAAAAAAGAAGCATTTTTCAAGGAAGATTTGTCGTGATTTGTCTGTATAGTGTATACAGCAAAGTGGAATGAAACCCAGGTATTGGGTTTTTTAAATTACAGAACTTGCCATAAAAGTTTTATAGAACTCATCAATTAAATACAGCTTCCCCTTGCAAGTTCTTGATGAGTTTCATAGCTGTAAACTACAGCCTGGGGTACACAGAGAACTAGGACCTGAATCAGCTGTGGCAGCAGCAAAGCTGATGTTTCAAAAGCCCAGGAGACAGGGATGCAACCCCTGGCTGCACTGAGACTTCTGCCCTCCGGAATAAAAAGCCTTGAACCTTGCTAACACAGAGAAGAACAAAGAAAAAGTGATGGAGGACCCAGGGTTCACAGCTGCATTTAGAGAAGTGGCCTTTGGGTGAGAAAAGCTGCTGAACTGGAGCACCTCGTCCTTAGTGGTCAGTGGAGGCTGAATAGTGCAGCCCTTCACAGCAATGTTACTGGATTTTGATGCTACAGAAACAGATTGGTGTAATTTAGCAGACCCTAGAGGAGAGTCACTGCAAGCTGCTGCAAACTGTCTTGTTAATCACAATCCTGAGTGTGAGGGTTTCATTTAGCAGTCCACCACAGGATTTCCACCGGTGTCCAGTGATGGGCTGTGTCTATGTGTAAAGTCTGCTCCCACATCATGAATAGCAAATTCAGGCCACACTCTCCCTTCAGCAGCATGCACACACACCTATATCCTCATGGAGACAGTGGGAAAGCTCCAAGCACAGAAGAGAGATGAATCTGAAACACGTTCTTTAGCATTGCCTGAGTACTGAGCATTCAAAATATGAACACTGTCACCAAGCTGGTATGTGTTGTAGTATTTAATGACAGCAAATATGACTGACAAACCATTTCTGCCTTCAGTAGTGGGAAGAAATGAATAATTCAGGTTTATCATGCTCTGTTTCTTTTTCTCCCATGTATTATGACTTTTTGCTCAGGAGAGCACACACATTGCCTGGCTTTTTAAAGTGTGACTACTAGGTGTTTCTGTAGGTTACAGTACTGTCACCACTGTAGCCAAACAACTACTTGCCCTTCTGCATTTCTTCTTTGTTAGAAAACACGTTTATCTCTGTGGCAGTCAGGCTACTTTCCCACAGAAGGTTCCCTGTTTAGCTCTGGACTCCTCGATGGCAAATCAAGTTCATTGACAGAGAACCCCAAGTACTCACTAGTCCTTTGGAAGGAGCAGATGGTCCTGTGGGTCCTGGTAGTCCAGGGGGTCCTGGCAACCCCTCCCCAGGATCACCCTAAAACAGGAATGCAGATAAACCAGCAAGGATTTAACCATCTAAGTGCAGAGGAGGGTTTTTCAGCACTAGCTGCAATCCCTGCTCATTTCTAGGCACAGAAACAACGGGAGTGTCTGCTTAGACACTCTGAGCAGAGCTGAACTTTGCTCATTTCTAAGACAAGCTCCCAAGGAACGGGATCTTTGCAGGATGGGAGAAAAGGCTTTTCCCTTTGCAACGCTGCACTGGATTTGCAGATGCCCAAGCAGCACTGCCAGTGTTTGGCAGTGGATATTTCTTGTCAGAATCACTTCTTACTGTGGCTTTTGCATGTTTAGGGTACACTTTATGCCCCTCTCTCCAATAAATGAACCAGCAGAAAGTGTGGTGACACCATGGTACTCAGAAGATACATGTCTTCATTAGATTGCTACCATCTGGAATGTTTTTGCCAATAGCACCACGTCATGGTTATTTTCCTACGTGTTGACCTTTATCTACTGCCAACACAATGAAAAGTCCTGCTCAGAGCTGCGTCATTTTCCTTCATAATTACTACCATCTCTTCCTCTTTAGCTTTCTTACATCATCTCTGACATTTTGCTGAGGTTGGTTCAAGTGCTTCTCTTAATGCATTCATGACTTTTATTACATTTTCTGCTTGACTCCAGTCTTTTGCACCCAAGCCAAACAGTCGAGGTTCTGCCTCAACTTTTTAACTCTGAAGTTGGAAGTTTTTAATAACGTATCTTTTAATCCCCAACTATCTGTGTGCCTTTTTTGTTCTGGAGAATTCACCAAGCAGGATTTGGCCTTTGCATTTTAAGCTCTTTTGGGAGAAGGATGTGCCTCTGCATACCCTAAAATGGAGCCAAAGGGATCACAGATAACTGTCAGACCAAACCATTAACGCTGCAGAGCTGCAAGATGTGACCTTTTTCCAGGAGAAGAGAAACCAGGCTGGCTGCACTGAGCTTTCTTTAAGTGGCAGAAGTCACAGAGACGTAACTGACCCTGCTGGCCAGCCTTTCCTGGCTATGCTTTACCCTCTAACCTCCAATTTGATAGATGGGCTTGCAAGCATTTAAATCATGTTCTCTACATTGATATATTCGGTCACATAGCAGGAAGCACTGAGTTTTACCTCGCTCTTGGTCACTTGCTCTTTACGTCTGAGTATTCATTAGATAAATGTATTCATTAATTTCTTTGTTCCCTGTGGCTTTGTCAGATGGTTCCTATAGTGATACTTCAGTCATATTCACAGAGAATGTGTTTAAATTTGAGGCTGTTTTCACCCTCTGCCTGCGTGTTCACTTACAAATGGTCTTCATTCATTTTAACATGTCCTTTGCTTTGTCTCAGTGCCTATTACATGAGCTCCTGTCAGTGTTTCGTGCTTGTTTTCGTGCAATTTCTTCCACTTTCTGCATACTACAAGGAAGAAAAAACCCTCCAGCTCTCACATTTGGATCACAGTCACGTCTAGGGAGCCTAATTGTATCTGTTCCCAAGGAGCATCTCCTGGCTGTATCTCTGCACTGAACGAGGAGCACAGTGAAAGAGTGTCAGCCAGCTTCCCACTCTCCACTGATATGTCACCCCCTGCTCATCCCCAGCTTTCCATTTTCAATGAGGAGAACCAGCAACAGGCAGCTGGATGCTGCTGCTCTTCCTCACATTGAAATATCAGGATGCTGAAGATGTGACAACCATTTTTCAAGGACATAACTGGTTTGAATCTTGTGTGTGTGCACAGATGCATTTACTAAGCTTTGCTCACCCCACCAATATAATGGGTCCTGGGACATCACAGGGATTGAGGTAATGAAATCATCTTCTGGAAAACTAAGAGTTTTTAAATCATTCACATGGGTAAAAGAGGATCAGAGTAGTGTCTTCTGGCTTGTCCTGCTTTCTGCTGCAGGAACTGAGTCTGGTTAAAGTATTAACAAGGGAAAGGTCTGTATATGAAGCTATCAATGCTTCTTAGTGCTGCTAAAGCTATTGATAGGAGCTTTAGCATCTGTTTCCTAACTCACCTTCACCCTGTCTCTTTGAAGTACCTCTTGAAAATATTAGCCCAATTTTAATATGCAAACCAAAGCTGAAGATGTCTTTACTACAACAGCCATCCGAGTCATCAGGTAAAGAATGCAGGAGTCTCTTGCACTCTGCCTATAAGCAAAAGAAATGCAAGCAACCACGATCTTGGAACCTTTCCTGTTTGCTTTGTTTCCTGTAAGAGCAGTGTGACTGATTTTATGGTTTACTAATGCAGATTATTTGTGTCAGCACCAAGTACCCTGTTAATGACCCTGATCACAAGAGTGGCCAAAGCAGTTTTGCAGGAAACTTGGGAAGCTGATTGTCAAATAACGGTTGGGCCATTTTTTTCCCCAGCTTTTTCCCTGTAGGACTGATAAACACCATTGGGGAAATGGAGCCTTTGCTAGAGGAAGCTAGAGCAGTTCCACAGTGCAGAAGAATCAAAGGAGGCTCCTGCAAATATAAACCCTAGAAACAATCTATTACTAGAACCTACAAACTGTGTATTACTCTTCTCAGTGGAGTTTGTGTGATTCATCTCAGAAGCAGTGAGCTGGCTGGGAAGTGCTGTAGCAAGTCTCTGTTGGAAGGTGTATTGGATGTATTGGTTACACATTTTGGCATGACATGAAGATATGATGGAGGTTATTCACTTTTCACGATGGCCAAGGGAGTACAAGATAGATTAATCCACGGCAGCTCACTCACAAGCTGTTACATCAGAAGCTCTAGCTCTTATTTCAAGTCTGTTGATTTCATAAGGGTAATATGACTATACTGCCTCAGTTAAATCACTTAGCCAGTGGAGTAAGTTGCACAGAGTAGCAATATATAACAATTGACTTTTCTTTAAGTGTTGAATACATCTTCCTCAGCTCTCCTGTGAAAGCCCAGCTTTTTCTGCTGCTGAAGTTTATTCCTACTCTTGACAAAGCCTTATCATTCTGTGTGGCTGCCTTTCATGCAGATTCATGGGTGGAACAGCAGGATTAAATTCTTCCTGAGATTCCTTATTAGTCACTATTTTTTTCTCTCAGTGTGTACCAACATGTGTCCAAGCAGAAATGATATCAGATTGATTGTTGGTTCTTAACAGGACATACCTTTTCACCTTTTGTGCCTGCTTTTCCTTTCAGTCCTGGCAGCCCTTGAACTCCATTTTTACCCTAAAAAGGAATATTTTTTTAAGTTAGACATTGCCTTTTGAGCAGGATAAGCAGGCTGTGCACTTGGCAGAGGCTGGAGGTAAGGGTGCTAGATTCCAACTCTTGGTTTGTGCAATGGGAGGAGACAAGGGACTTCCACCCCTGCGCAGCTGGCAGTGCACAAAAGGTTCCTCTCACCACATCTAACTGCCCACAGCACAGCAACAGGGAAGCCTGTTTGGAGGATACAGGGGAGCGCTGGCAGGCTGCATTTGGATTTGACAGGATGCCAATTGGATCTACTTTTAATGTCATATAGATAATAGTGAGTGGTATTTGCAAGACGCTGCTGCAAGCTGCTGCCCTCAGTGCACCGAATCACAGCACTGGCATTAGCCAGTTCCCACCTTCTACTGAAATCCTTTCTGCCTTAACTCTCCTGAACATATCCAGTTCCTACTAAGCAGGATGCTTCCTGAGGACACTACATCTGAGAGGGGATGCCTGGTACTACATAGCATTTCACCCCACTTTCCATTCTAAACTTCACCAGTCAAGTGAATCCAAAATAACCTTTCTATATATGTTCATCTGATCTGCATGTAACACACATGCTCTTCATATAGAGGCTTGAGCATCAGCTAGAAAGAGCTCCCACTAGCCCATGCTGTTACAAAGTGGTGCTATTTATGAATTCAGTTAGGACACTGGGAAAATATTCTGTTTTCCCTCATGGCGTTTTGGGAATCTGGAGAGCTGTGATTATGCACTCTACTGCTCAGATTTTAGGGCTCTATTAGTTGTAATGATGGGGTATATAAACAGAGAAAATGGTGGGGAGGTTTTTTCCCTGTTATTATTTTTTCCAGCAGAGCAACTGGCATGAAGTTTACAGAAAAGGTGCAAACATATGGCCTATATAAATCCAGTGCACACTAATTTGATTGCTGAGTGAAACTCCATCAGTAAAGCTGCATAGGTATATGCAAGATCAGAACCCAGCTGCATGTGAACAAAAGAGGATCTGTAATAAAAACACAGGAGAAGGGTTCATTTCACAAGATATAACAAGATGCCTAAGTTAGGAAATAGGATTGTTTTGCAGGGTTTCTTTTACAAGAGCAAAACAATTGCTTTTTGAAATGTTTGAATTGTATTTGATGAATTTTCTATAAGATATTTCCTCCTTAATGTGTTTTATAGAATCTTCTTTGAAAATGTTCTGCTTAGCCTTCTGTTGCTACAGGAAATGTAAACCTCTCATGCAATAAACACCCTAATGACATCTAACCTAAGTTTGGGCTATGTATTTGCAAACCCAGCTACATTTCTCTGATATCAATGTACCCAGGCAGCATTCTCCTTGCAGGACATGAATAATAAATGCCATGAATTCTTTTTTTGGTATCTTAAAACATAGCAGTTTCATCTGAGGTTCACTTGCAGGGACAGGACATTCATCACAGTGGTACATGGCAGTATGCAAAGGTCGGAGCAGACATGGTGGTGGTGACAGCTCTGGGTGGGAAGGGCTTGGAGAGGGGAAGGATGTGCAAAGTGGCAGCAACAGATGAGGAGTAAGGAAAGAAAGAGGCCAAGTAGTCCTTCAGTTAAGCAAAGCATATATAAAAGCATACTCACAGGTAACCCGTTTTTGCCAGGAATGCCCTAAAACAAATCATCTTTGTTAGAAAGGTAAATAAAATGTGGTAAAAAAGAAGCAACAAAAGAGAAAAGCAATTAACTATAACTTCTTGTGTCATGCAGTGACAAAACAGCAAACCAGAACTGTAATGAATTGGATGCATCTTGTGCTGTGGAGTTTCAGCCCGTTGCTCACGTGTGATGAGTAACCATTACCCTTTCTAAAACAGACGCATCCTTCCAATAGGCAGAAAATACTCACAGGCTGCCCATGTTGTCCAGGCTTCCCTGGAGATCCAGTTGGTCCTTGATTGTTTTTCTGCACATCTTCTGCTTCTGGCATTCCTGGAGATCCTGTGGGCCCATCCTCTCCTTCCTGACCTTCCCCACCCTGTGTAATGGAAATGTGAGTAATGCATTGTGTTCCTTTCCCCATTTTCCATTCTCTCCCCACTCCTCTGCCCCCCTCCTCGAACCCCTGCTGTGTTCAATGCTGTCAGAAACCTGTTAGGCACCAGACAATGTCCCCCCTTCAGTGAATGCAGTCCCTGTTCGAGATCATTCCTGCAGGTGTAAATAAATTGCTCACTGTGCTGGATAAAATGAGAGCTGGTTACCTAGATGCAAATGACCACGGCCTCATTTCATATCTGCACAGACTGAACCAATAGCATAGGTATGAAAGAGACCAGATTCACAAACTCTTGTCTGTCTGGGAGAAAATTGTAAGAGTTAGAAAGAGATGTTTAGAAATGCTTTAGTGGATTCCCCTGAGATCTACAACTCTAACAGAAGAGGGTCACACACATCCAGTCTGGATAGAAGGGAAAGTGACAGAAGATGAAACGAGGAAGCTGATAGCAAAGAGAAAAAATGGACCTCAAGCAAGAACAAAAAATTGCTAAGCAACAATATTTAGTCCAGGGAATGGAAGAATCAAAAAGCCAAAGGTTCAATACAGAGAGAACAAAAGAAACCCTTTCGGTGGGGAAGCTCAGGCTTCAGGACAGAACACCAGTCATGTTTGTACCATACTTTGAAACAAGAACTAGGATTTACTCACATTTTTTCAGCAGCAATGAAACGTTTTGTGTTCCATTAGCAGCTAATGAAACCAGGAGGGATGTAATACAGTAATACAGATTCAAGCAGTTTAAAGTTAATAGAGTGACAGCTTTCAGCAGAGGAGGTGTTAGCTGGCTTTGAAAAAGATCTGTCTGGGTTTTCTCACTAGGAAAGAGCCCAAAGACAAGAAGATTTTCATCTGCACTCATTAGAATTTGTTTCCCATCTGGAAAAGTGTAGCAGAACAGAGCCAACTGAGCTGTGGGTAGCATCACAACCTGAGTGAGGTAGTACAGCTGCTGACACGGGTTGTTAGAGCACCAAAGAGCTACTGCATGTTACAATAGGACCCCTCTCCATCATCTACCAAAGGTCTTCAGAGTCTCCCAGTCTGGAAGCCTCATTGGATGTTCTCAGTGTTGGGGCTCTAGTGAGTGTGAGTGGGCTGTTAAGTGGGCAAGCGAATGCAGAGCCCCAGAGGCTAGTGTAGTCTAGCATAAAATCCAAGTGTGACTGTCATGAATGCTGGTTTTTGTCTAACAAGTAGGTGACACTTTTCCTCGTTAGGTGTGACTGAACAGTAACACTCTTGGTCCAACCTGAGCAAATTTTCCTGACGGGCACGTGTCTGAAAAAACCTAATGCTGTGCCTCATCAGCATCACCCTATCAACTGGAATACAAATTGCAGAACTGGTACCACAGAGATCTTGCACGAGGGTACGCTTCCAGGAGACGGAGGGCAGCTTCCACGGGGCACTCACAAAAGACCAATTTTCAAGACAGTAACATTTCAAAACAACTACTACTTTGTATAAGGTTGCTCTTTAGCACTTTGTATGGCCATCTTGGGTATCTGTGTCGTGAAAGGATTTGGAAATTGGAATAAGTTCAGGAAAAAACCCCCTTGAGAAGATGAGTAAGTAGCAAAAGTACTTGTCACAACAGATTTCAGCTTTTTGTGCCATGCAAAGAAAAACCCAGCCTTGATTTAAGTAAAGAAAAATAGCCCACATCCAAAACAAAAGGAGATGCTGAAAACAATGGCTCATCCTGACATTAAAATTGCTGCTTTTAAAAAATATGAATACAGCCATGAAAACATTAGAGGAATCATATTTGGAAGTCCTCCAACAAATACTAAAGCCTCTTGTATGTCAGCTCCTCAAAGTCACGTTCCAGCATTTGTTATGATTTCCCACAACACACAGAGCGATGCCAGGAGGCTTTGTGTGAGGACCAGCCTTAAGCAAACCTAGCACACACTAAAAGCTCTGTCATTCTTCTCTCCTGGGAACCAGCAGCAGCTACAACTGGCTGCAGTTTCAAGCTATGGGAAGAATGGACTTTGGGTGTGGGAGTTAAAAGTCAAGAGGAAGGAAAGGTCGAGATTTATTTCGTGCTTAGAAAAAGTGGGTGGTGGCTGTTGGATCAGGAATGTTAATTAATGGGAAGTGTACTGCTAGCTGATTAATTTGAAGTATGTCACCAAGGAGGGCAAGTACTTGAGTAGCTGGAGCCCTCCAGCTCACAGGGTTCCAACCGAGGGTCACGTGTGATGTTAATGTGCAGCATCACCCACCATCCAGGTTACCCATTCCCTTACAAATGCAACAGGCACAGTCACCTCCCCAAATGCAGGATCTCACCAGAGGTGAGGTGTGGCTATAAACAGCCCTTTCTCATGCAGCTGCTCTGACACAGACAGGAGCTACGCAAGGACCCCAAACAGCTTCACTGCCTTGCCTCAACTGATCCTTCCTAAGGTCGTTTTAGGGGTTGTTCAACCTTAATGTTTTATTAGTCAAAGCATCTTTTTATTGTGAATGCCAGGAAAGCTGATGGTTACTTTTTAAATGGATTTTTCATCACCTGGGGAAGCCAGTGATGCACATTTTAGGCATGGATTCCTCCAGAGTTTAGTGTGTCTTAGGGTTAAGGCTTCTGCTTAGAGCGCCTGCTAATGAGGCATTGTGATAATCAAGTGCTGCTTTGCACTTGGTACTTCACAGACAAGTGTGTGGTGATCACTCAAAGGATGTAATTGTAAATCTGTTTATGTGCCACACTCCTGCAAGACAGCTCCTGAGACCAAGGTGCCTGCGTTTAGGGAATAAAAACTGTGGGCTCCCATGGTGAAGACTGATCTTGGTCGTTTTATTTGTTTCTCCCTTTCTTAACTAGAGAATGGAAATAAAAAAGCAAAACTGAAAGAACCAACTCATTTTGTCAGTCAAAAGATCTCAGACCTATCTCAATGGCTAGAAATCCAAAGCTGTGCATAACTCCACTGCTTTTCATTCTGGTGTCATGAGAGGATGTTCAGCAATTCTGAAAGTTCCCTTCTGTTGTGGCATGCTGCTAAGATGGGCTAGAGAAAGACACCAACTCAGAACAACACCTAACATTCACATGTTTTCCTGCTCTTGGGACAAAAAGATAAGGGACAAACAAGACAAACCCATTGTACAGACCTCCTCTTGGCTTGCTCCTGGCAAAACGCTAGCACCAGAGCCATCTCCTTCTGGGAAGATTTTCTGCATGACAGTGGTAGACTCAGTGGTGCCTTGTCCAGTTTCTGTGACAGCTGAATCTAAATAAAATAATCAATTATTAATAAGAGCCAAAGCAAAGTAAAACCCACCCAAAGGTCTCTGTCAGAGCACAGATGCTGTAAGTTGTATTGGAAAAGGAAGCATTGAAATTATGAGCAGAATCCCTTCAAAAGTTATATTGGTTATTTTATAATAGTGAAAACATCGAAAGGGAAGGGAAAAAAAGAGCAAAAAGTGAAAATAAAATACCAAAGGTTTATTTTAAGGACAAAGATTGTATTGCATCACCTTTGCCTCAGGCTCTAGCCTAAGGGTTGCCTGTTTTTCATCTCTAGAACATATAAACATAAGAGTTACCTACAGCAGGTACTACCTGAAGTATGTATGAAACAAATAGGAACATTGTCTGGGGCCTGAAGATAACTAGCTTTACTTTTCTGTTTTCTAGGCGGGCACTGAAATTGTCTTGCTAGTGAAGGACTGGATTCCTCAGTGCATTGCACACTGCTCTCGTTACTTTGCTGCCTACACTTGAATCCAAACCACCTCGTTGGTGCACCAGGCAGGCTCACATACCTGGCAGGCAACAGAAGCTGGGTGCAGCTGTTTATTCAGTGGAGGTGTTCAGTTTAACAGGAATGGTTGTGCTTCACTATAATAGAAGGTCATCAAATTAAATACTCCTCTTAAATTCCTTTTAAAGGTGCCACATGGCTTTAGAGGCAGTAGCACTCTTTTCAGAGGTATCTCTCAGGAAGTGCCACGCTTCTCTCTGACCTGAGCAGAGTAAAGAGGATTTTGTTCCCTTCATTCGCTTTGCCCAACACTTGCACTTTGCTGGAGCGTTGCAGAGTGTCACAGCAGCAGCTCCTCAGCTCAGCTTCTTCACTTTATCCAACTTTTAATCCATTTTAAAATATAAACCGTGGCTCTGTGACGGCAACTTCCACACTCCAGATGGGTAAACCTATTCTCTGCGTGTTTGACAACAGCGACGGAGGCAAGCCCCTATGTGCCGTGAAAAATGAGAGGTGTGTTGAACAGTGGCTGTAGCTGCTGCCACTTACCTTTGCTGCTATCAGATTGCAGTCTGCCAGACTGCAGTTTCAAAGACCAAGCCTTTGATACGTCAGTTCTTTTCTAACACACAAGATGTCCAAAACCACAGGATATTGCATAACTGTCAGCACCCAAAATGTGACAGTGGCTTGTCATACACAGGGAAATGACAGACTCAGACCTAGAGAACATACAAAGGTACTCCCCTGCCCCCCAGCTCCCCCCATCAAACAAAAAAGGAGGGAAAAAAAAGAGAGGCAGTGCCTTGTTCTTTAAGTTTGGCCACTTCAGAGGTTTCTTCTGGTCTGTGGTTTCCAGAGAAATCGCTTTCTTCCAAATAAGACAATACAGTGGGAGGGGCTTCCACTGGCTCAGCCAACGTATCTTCAGGCTAAAAAACCCATAAAATTCCAAAGAACTGGTTAGAGAAAAGGCTGATCACATAATGTTTTAAAGCATGAATCAGTAGATTACCTTCCTGAAGGCACAGTAAGCAGAACACTGATGAAGCAAAACATTCCATTTAATATCTTGCCAGTATCTGTCTCTGCTCTTACGCTGCCCTTAGGAACACTGACCGTCAGAGCTGTCACAGAAACTGAAATTTATCAGTTGGCAGCATTCATTTCCCAGTTTGTGTCTGTTCTACCTCCGATTTCCTTTTCCCTCTTTACAGTACACATCTAGCTTCTGTCCTTAGATGTCACACTGGTTTGGTCAAGCCCTTGAGAACAAAACCAGCACAGTGCCCTTGAGCTCCATTCCTCCAACCCAAGTGACAGACACTTGACAAACCCACAGAGAGGGAGGAAACCTCAAGGAATGTGAAGTCATCACTCTCCATGCTGGCTGTGGGTGGGCAAGAGTGGGCCATTTCCATAACCTGGTATCAGCTGCACGGGGGGATGTAAAGTGCCTGCTCCCTACTAGAGTTAGAGACCTGAAGAAGTGCTGGCTCAGTGTAGGGAGGAGATTACTTCATGCAAACCTGCACTTGCAATTGAAATAAAATATCAAAGAGATTATGTTGCCATGGTAACCTGAAGCAGACTTAATGGGCCAAGCATCCCAGAGTCTCCAACCAGGTCAACGTGTGCACAATGGCATAACGTGCCTTGCTGAAATAGCTCCTGACTTGTCAGCTAAAGGCCAGGTAACATCATTGGCATGATTTTCATCCCATTAGTTCTGTATCATTACAATTGAGGAAGAGCTTTGACAGTCAAAAAAAGAGCTTTTGTTGCTGTTAAGAAACATATTGAAAATAGATTTTAGGGCTCCATTTGAAGGGGAAAGGAAATATATTCCACAGTGGGCTTTCTGCTGCTCTTTCTCTTGTAACCTTGCTCTTGACATTCTGGGTAGGTATATTTCAATTAACATTTGGAGACCAGTAAAACTTTTAATGCAGCCTGTTTATCTGAACCACAGTAAAGTTAGTGTTAGGCTAATCATGGACTACAGGGTTTTGTGAGCCACAGTCCCTGGGTCTTGCCTACTTTGTTGGAGGCAAAACAAGCTGGAGGACCAACTTTTCTCTTCAAATGCAACGTGCAGTGACTTCCCTCTTCTGATGCAGAACAATCACTTCAGAGGAATGGTAGAAAATAATTGACACGGTTCAGAATGTGTCCAACTGTATAGTCTATAAAACATTCCTGAGGTTTGCTTCTCACTGGGAAGGTGAATAAAGCAACAACAGGGCAAAGATTTAAATGCTTCATTTTGAGAAATTATTTTAAATGCCTATAAAATGCCCCCAATATCACTAAAAGTCTCAAATCCAACTCTTCACTAGAAAATAATGGTGAAAAAAAGAGACATATTTACTTTGAGTAGAAAAACAACCCAAACTTCACACTACACTCAGAAGTATGTAAACTTGATAAATGATTATCTGCCTGAGAGAATGGTAAGAGTCAGGATAAGGGAAAAAAAGTACATCTGTCGTTTGATGAAGTGATTGGAAAAAAATCCCTGTGAAACCTCTTGAAATGATCCCAGATGGTTTAGACATGAAGATGTACCTGTGGAATACAGGAGTAGTATCTACTAACCACACACAAAGGTTAGTGATCAACATCAGCTCCTGGAGCTGAAAGAACATGTCTGGTAAAGAATGGCAGGGTGGATATCCTCCACTTGTACTCCCTGAGCACAGAGGCCAAGGGGAGATGCATTAGGAGGATACAGGTGGGCATTTTAGTATCTTCTCTACCCTGGAGAAGATAAAGCAGCATGCCATTGCATGTGGGCTGCTCACAGCAGTCTCCCTTGCAGAGCTATATTACAGTTTCTGTATATATAGGTGTATATATACACACACACACATGCACAGAGCAGTATTTGTGTAGGTACAGCTGCTTAGAAGTCGGTGAAGCTCAGAGATGCACCAAATCCCTTTGCTTTCCCGTGTGACACTCCTAATGAATATTCACAGCAGGAAAAAATGAGGTTTTTTTGCACTAGTGTTGACCATGGAAGTGTTAAAATCCCTCCAAAGAATATTCTTGGGAAACTCAGCAGAGGGTATGTTGAAAACCGAAGCCTTTGTAACGAAGGGGTAGGAAACACACCACGTGAATGGCAACAAATGGTCACAACCAAACAGCATTCACCCACCAGCTCTGAAGGATTCAGCAGTGAAAGAGCTGGAGCACGTGCTCCATCAGGGAAATGTGAGCACGGTTCCTGCAAAGTCATTTCCCACAAACCTACTGGTTTTGTCTAAAGGAATCAATGAGAACTCGGATAAAAGAAGGACGCTTGATATAAGCTGCGTGAAAGCTTCATTGTGAGGAACGGACTGGAACACTCGAGCCTGGCACAAAAAGGGAGTGGGAACAAGATGTGATGGGAATTCCTAAACCCACAAGTGCTACGGTGAGTGAGGAACAACTGCTTTGTGTCTGAAAGGAACCGAGTAAGGAACAACTGCAACCATCAAACGAGAGCTGCCGGTAGCACGCTCAGAAGGGCAGGCACAAGGTGAAAGTCCTTCACAAAACGGGTCATTTAACAAGCTCAGGAACTCTGCAGCAGGGAACTGAGGATGGTAAAATTCCCATGGGTTAAAAAACACAACGCAGGAAATTCAAGGGTGGAAAACTCAGCTGAGGTCCACTAAACACAAACATGCTCCTGACTCAAGCAATCCTTGAGATGGAAATCGCTGCAGAGTAAAAGAGTATTCCTGGTGTCACATCTATGTTCCTGGTCTGTTGTTACATCCTTCCTAAAGTACCGGTTGCTGATTGTTGTCAGAGGTACCAGACTTTTGACACAGTGCAGTCATTCTTAAGGATGGGCGCGTGTTGGTCTCACAGGTGCCTCTGGAAGTTGCCACATATGTGGCAACTAGTGACAAAACCCAGATCTCACTAACTAAAAAAGCAATATTAAACCAGAAACAGAAAGCAAATGAATCAAATAAATTTACCCTCACAGGAAGACGAGCAGGTGCAAGGGCTTCTTGTGCCTCGTGTTCCTGAACGCTGCCGTCACCACTGACGTCCCCCGAAGCCTGTGCAAAATCCAAACAAGTTCATAAAAGTCAGGGGAAAAAGTATGTCTTCCAAAGAATTGCTTACTTCAGTGCAGAACATCCCTTTTTCCTTCTTTTTTCCTTAGTTGGTGAGTCCTCATTGTCACTATGGTGCTAACTTACGTCAGTCCTTACAGCCTTGCATGAAAATGACCCTTCAGAAAAGCAGAATTCATTGTTCCTTTTCTCAAAGGTGTCATGGACAAAAGAGAATGATACTTTTTGAAAAATAAAGGTCTGTGTAGTTTAAAAAAAAACAAGATATTTGCCCACATAGATAGTTTTAAGTGTGATACTGTGTTCCCAAGAAGAAATACTACATCTGGTCTTATGAAAAATGTCTAATGGCAGATGACTTTGAAGGCTCTGAGGACAGACAGAGAAGCGTGTATAAGAATACTCACATAAGGATCATCATCTTCACAATGATCTTCAGTAGCCTTTGGGTCAGATTTGATTGTCAGATGTTGAATTGAGCCCTACATGAAACAACAAAACCAGTTCAACAAAGTGATATGTTACTGTGAAAGGGAAGCAGAGGGGTGGGAGCAAAGCAAATCGACACGAAATCCCAGACTTTGTTCTGATTTACTTGGAAAACAATCCAAGCATGAAATTTTATGATGATAAACCCAGTTTGAAAGTATAAACATGTTCTCCTGTTTTCCTTCTGCAAGATGTAGTAAAGAAATGAAGCTGCTGGAAAACAATGGCTGTCATGTCCTTGTGACAGCTCCTACACTGTATTGTTAGTGCCTCAGCTGAAGAGCCTAGTCCCAGATTGTGTCCTGGAGCCTGTAAAGCACTGTCTGCTTTTTCTGGTTAAATGCATTGCAGCTCCAAAAATGGCATGTGAAAACCCCTAAAGGAAACACCAGTAATTAATGAAGTGGGAGAAAACACCTTAAATCTTTCCACAGTGGAAAGAAAGGAGCTGGAGTTTCTGGTTACGAAGCTTTCTTTTCCTCAGAGTTACAAATCATATTTTTCAAGGTGACAATGAAGGAGCAGCAACAATTTCATTTTAAACCTTTCAATCTTGTTTCTCAGCTCACAAAGCCTCAAAGTGCTTTAAGGAATACATAGGGTCCGTTTCCACATTATGAGATCTCACAGAGTTAGGCACAGAGTGCACACACAGGACAAAAAGTTGGGTATTTAAACCAAGAGCCGTCTTACCCAGCACACGACTCACCTCCTCCTGTTTTGGTGCCTATATATTTTGTTTCTCTGCCTTTGTATTTTCTGTAGAGGGATGCCTGAAGAAGCTTAGAGGTTTAGTCTTTAGACAGATGCAGAATACATCTCAGGCCAGTGACTTCTCTTTTAGGAGCCAGGAGAGCTGCACCATGCAACACTAGTGGTTGTGCTCTGTCTGCTGAGCACCACCATAGCCAGCCAGCAGCTTTCCTCCCTCAGGGGGATAGAAAGCCTGAATCTCGTTAATGAAAACTGCAGCCCCTGTTGAGATGAGGAAAGCAGCATGCTTTGCTGTTAATTAATGCCATCCAAAAATGCAAACCTCAGAGGAGCAGCTACCAGTCATATACACTGCTGTCTGACTTTTCACTTGCTCTTTCCAGCAGCCCTCTCTCCCTGTCCTAGAAGTTTTGGGGCATTATGAGCTAAGAGGTGTTTTTGAAGCAAGGTTTCTGGTGAATTCTAAAGTATTTCAGAAAGGAACAATGTCTGAGCTTTACTTTACTGATGCTCTAATTTCCTTGTCTTCAAAGACCATGAAACTTGTGCAGTTGGTGCCTCCTGAGTTTGCAGGCAAGCCGAGGAAACAGCTCTGTGGGCTGAACCATCCCATTTCTCTGCAAACTTCATAGTGCCATGCTAATCAAACAGTTCACTGACAAGTTCCACATGAGAGGGGACACAACCAGACACTTGAGCAGTCTCTTGGAAGTGATGCTCTGTTTTCACAGCATGAGCACTCTTCTGCTCTGTGGCCCTGGATGGTGAAGGAAGCAGAAGGGAGAGCCTTTGTGTTTCCCAGGTGTTGCTGCTAGCCAAATTAGTCCAGCCAGGAAAGTCCCAGCCAAGCCTGCCTTGAGTGGGACAGGAGGTCTGAGATATTGTGGTCTCCCTCTGGGCTCTGTGCCTGCTGCTGCCTTCCCTCTGGAACCTGGTTTGCAGAATCTGGCATGATCATTGATGCAGCTGTATTTGGTTGTCGTCTGGTTTCTACTTTACAAGCACCAGGGCTAGATTTGATTTTTGTCTCTGTCAAGTCTGATGACAGTAAATGTCCTTTTGTGTCTGGCAACCTGGGCCTCAGACACATGGATTTCCATTAGCCAGAGCAAACCAGCAGCTGACATCCATTCAGAGCCATTTGCACAATCTGCTGTGAATGGTTTCTATTTTGGGCAATCAATGGAAATTGTTCTTGCCATACAAACAAAGCTCCAGGAAGAATCAACCACTTAGTCTTTCTACCCAAAAGCAGTTGTGATGTAGGGTGCATGGAAAGTAAAGGCACAAGACCTAGAACCTGCATGGTAATTAACAACACTGAAGCAATCACAATATTGGCTGGAATGTGTGTACTCAACACAGTACAGGCAACAGCCTGTTTCAGAGGAAAGGCCTTAGAGTGCAACCCCTCATGCATCCCCAACACCACATTTTCAGATGTACTGGTGATAATCTCAGCAACTGATGAACACATATGTGCTTTCCAAGTGGAGTACCAAAGTGGCCTCATTTCCTTGAATGTTCCTCATTCCTACTTACTAATCAGGAATCCACAATGCTCCAGTCACTCCCATCTAAGACGGCTAGTGCCAGCAGGCAGTTTTCCTACATATCCCTTTCCACTACTTATTTCCTGCTAATTAATATATTAATGTAATTCTAGCTGCTTAGACTAGTCAGATAAATGCTAAAGATACATTATCCTTGCTGCTTACTGGATGGAGCTCACAACCTGCCAGTACACCTCAACTTGGGAAAGAGAATCCTTTTACTCTAAAGCAAAGGATCCTCTCAGTTTTGTGCTGCTGCTTTACTAAGTTAAAGGAAGGGCTATTAATCTCACAAAATACTGTACAAGTTTTGGAGTACAACAACAAGACAGACATTTACCTCTCAGTTTGACAATGAGTTCATTTCACAGCTTTTGTGTTTCCATTTGGAAGCTCAATGGCTGAGAATTCCAGTCAGATGCAGCAGGAGGGATGCTTGCACTCCAGCTAAGAGAGATGGGGAGCCTCATAGGAGTGGTTTCAGTTCATTCTACATTTCTAAGGCATCTGATAAGCTTTGAGTAATATATATATTGTAGAAATACAGATTTACCTTCATCTTTGATGAGATCATTCTCTTCTATAAGTTGAATGTGAAGTAAACACACTGAGCTAGTAAGAGTTCAAAATACTGACCTTCTACTAAGGTATTCTTCTCAGAGGTTAAGCAAATGGACACTCTGAAATCTGCCCTTCATAAAAAGGCCGTATAAAGTTCTATGATACATTTACTTTGCAATTCCTAGCATTCAGGCTGAGCACTGAGCTTAGTGTCTGGGCCACTGATAAACTGCTGAGGTGCTCGGAACGTTTGTGTTGTAAGCCAGAGTTTATATATCGTCACTACCTGACCCCTAGCCAGGAAAATGGAAGCTATATCATTTGTAACCTCATTTGAGACATAACCATTGCAAGCAGACTTCCTTGGGTAGAGAGGACACGCACAAAACACTGGGGCACGTGGGTTTACCAGACAGTACTTACTGTGAACTTCTCCAGTCCCGTGGCTCCCGCATTACCCACAAATATCCCAGAGCCAGATTCAAATACCAAGGCTCGAGCTGACCTTTGAAACTGAACTCTCTGATATTCTTCACAGTCCATGAACAAAGCAACGTCATTTCCCTGCACAGTCACCGTAAACCTATTCCACCTGTTAGTCATCACCGGCACTTTGAAGGAGGCAACCTCCCGGGAGATGTGGGAGCCGGGCTCCGTGTAGTACAGGATGACTCTCTGCGTGCTGTCATCCACTGCTGAAAGTCTCATTCCCAGGTAAATAGTTTTCTGGAAGGCATCTGTTATTGCAAAGAGCACTCCTCCACGGTCACTGTTTGGTTTCACTGTAACCACCACGGCGAAGTCTCTGTAGAAGGGCCGCGGCGTGACGGCGCTCGTCAGCCGGCCGATGTTGGCCTCTGGCCCGAAGCTGTAAGCTGGAAAGCCTCCATAGCCCGTCACGAAGTAGACCGAAGGAGGAAGAGGAACTCCTATTAGCTCTGTGAGGTCAAGGTGTCCTTTGGAGCCACGCTCTGTCAAGTGTGAGAAAGCCCCCCCCATGTTATTTTTTCTTGAAGTGCAACACCCGTTTAACTGACAGGGTTTTAAAAAGGCCTTAAAAACTGTGATGCTGCACTGTAATACCAGTAACATACCACCAGTACTTTAAGCCCTAGTTCAGGTAGTGCTTAAACACACCTAGCTAAGTACATATGCTCTTTATCTCTTAACCGAGCTCACTCACCAACTAAAGAAATGTGCATGTGAAATGATGTGGTGACAAACAATTCCTGCAACATCTGTTTTACTTCAGCTGTCCATAAGCTGCAAAGAAAGGTGCTGAAAGTGCTTGCAGAGTGGACTTGGTGAAGTCTGAGCAACCTTTTGGTCCCTTGGATAAACTGAGATCCTCACAAGCCAAGACAGCAGCAGGAGCTGTCTGCAAACAGCATGACACAGTTTCACAAATGCAGGGTAAAATTCATGGATATGCTTTAGCCCTCGCAGTTACCTGCTTCTACAACAGATGTCAGATTTTACCTGTGCCCTTATTCTCAGATTCCTCCCCTTAGTTGCACTGGGTGCATCACAAATGTTATTCAGCAATCCAAACTTAGTTTTGCAATTAGAGTATTTTTGCCTTGGCAAACACAGGATTAAGTACTTCTGCCAAACGTGCCCAGAGAGACAATTCCTTCCTGGCAAGAGAAGAGCAATGACAACAGCTTAGTATCTACACCTAGTTTGAATTGAAGCCTTAAGCATACTAGAAACAGAACATGTACCAACTTTCTCCTTCTGAGAAGTAATAACAAGCGTAAAAAGACACCAGTTTTAATCAAAATTACTGCTTTGGACCTGAATCTATGCAGAGCTGTGCTCTAAAGCCTTTCCTCCCTTTGCAATCTCCTCTAACCTTACATTAAGTTTCTTGTTTTGTCTGAAATTCTTCTCACTGGTGTACATTTTTACCCTTTGGGGAAGATTGATGTTATGCAGAAGCAAAGAAAGTGCAAGAGCACATCTTAATGTAGCTACATGGTGTAAAACTGACCACTTGTAAACTCCAGTACGTGACTAAGTGCTCCATGATCCAAGCAAGCCAGATTTTGAACTCCCTCTCTTGACCAAATGCATCCTAACCTCGCTCTGCATTTTTCTTTGCTGACAATCTTCAGATCCTGGCTGTACCTGGAGCCTCTCTTTTGCACTTCCTTTCTTCATGCACCTCACACACCAGCCTACCACGTTGCTCAGGTTAAGTCCATCAGGTAAAAAAGTGCCATGGAAAACAGAAACTTCTTCTTCCCTGCCACCAAAGTGTATTCATTTTGCAGTGAACAAGAGCAATAACATAAGGCAGAGAAGGACTCTGACACAGTCCCAGGTGTGCTCCATCCAACCCCTACCATTCTATGACTCTGTGAAACAGAGGAGCCCAGCATCACTGCTGCTCTCACCACAACCAGCATTTGCTCTGCTTGTGCTCAGCCTGAACATGCCCTTCAAATGCATTGGTATTAAAGGCTGGAGCATTTTTTTCCTGATGCCTGAGGAAACCTCAGAAGCTCTTTTTAGCAGCCTTGCCCACCCTGAAATAAGGCTGTGGTCAGCAGGAGCAGGGAACTGACTGACACCCAAAGCCAGGTCCCACCTTCCTAAGTACAGTTTCCCAGCACTGCCAGCTCTTGCTCTTACATCGTTATCATTCTGCCCTCTCCTGGGCAAAAATGCTTGTGTCCCTAAACACAGTTAAGTAAATCCTCATCTATATATCCATGTTGAACAAAACAGTCTTCCCTTTTTTCTTCCTCCCCCCTTCTTTCTTATTGTTTGAGAAACTTTACTTCATTGCCATTGTTTCAGGCTAATCAGTAAAATCATTTTGTCTTCCATACAGGCTGTCTTTTCAGTTGTTCTGGTCTAATACTGGACTACCTTCGGAGTTTTTGGTTACATTTGTGTGCACATGGCTTTCTATGTGCAAACCCAAGTCCTTTTAGCCCCTAATTTCACTCAATGAACGCTTTGCCTTTAGTGACAGAGCTCTATGTTTAAAGCACAGACATTTCTTTGGGCTGTGGCGATCACATACGTATCAAATGCATCTCAAATACAGTACCAAATGAACACACAATACAGCAAAAGCTTTAAATAGTTGTTACCCTTCTTTCCTCAGAAGCAGATGAGGCAATGGTGTGGCAAAGGCAAGGGAGGGGTGAATCCTTGTGTGCTGTGGACGTGTAACCGGTGACACAGGCAGCATCTCTGCCAGCTGGAGGGACAAGTAACCTCCAAGGTCTGCAGGACCGCAGGAGCTTCTGCATTTCACCACAGGGCAGCAGCACAGCACTTGGTACCTCAGCTGGGAGCTTTGGTTTAGGAGAGGAGAAGGATTGCTGATGAATCAGCAGTGCCACTGTCTGCTCTGTGGGCTCTTTCAACATCCAAGCCAGCGTGTGTTTTAATTTCCATTACGCTCTCAGCTAAACAGATGTGAATTATCACCCTGCCCTTTTTCTTTCCCAATGACCTTGGAGATCAGACAAAATACATTAAGCTAGGGCTGCTGTGTATCTTCACTGGGGGAATAAAAAAAGACATGAATGCTCTTACTTTCTCTTTCCCTCTTTCTTTTTTAATCTCGAATTATAAGGGAGAGCATTCTCCCAAGGATGTGACCAACACCCTCCTTGCCAAAATATGGATTTCTAAGATGATGAAGACAGTTCTCTTTTAAAGCACTGGGAGAGCTGTCTGACACTTTCCTAGATTTAACAGTTGTACTTGCCAGCACAGAGTCCCTGCCCAAATGTGGAAAAAACAGACACCTATTTAAAGATGCTGACACAGTCTGGCACACTAACCTGGATATAAATTCTCATCCCATATAAAGAGATTTAAGGGGAAGCCAGGCTTCAACTGCAGGAGCTGCCACGCTGTCTTTGCTAGCCCCCATCTCCACTGCGAGGTTCTGTCCTTGGCCCAGGGGTGGATCACAGAATGGTAGGAGTTGGAAGGGACCTTGAAGGGTATGAGTAAATGGGAACTGTAGGTTACAGTTTACTCCATGAAAATTAGAAACCTTCACCCAGAAATGCTCCTTCCCTCCTCACACCTGCCACAGCATACCTCTTAGCTCAATCAAATGACCCGAAACACTCCCATCTCCCTAGGTTTCCCGTGAGTCGTTTGGCATCATGCCCGTCTGCTTTTCCCCTGACACTGAGAACGATCCAGGATTCTCTCTCCTGCCAGAAAACACAGCTCATACAGCTTTCAGGACATCTGCTCCATCACAGCACCAAGAGCCAGACTGTAAGCCTAGCAAGGCTTGCCTTCAGGCCAAATTTATATGCTGTGGGCATTTTGATCTTGGAAGCTGAGCTTCAAGCCTAGCCAAGGGCAAGAATTATCCAAACAGAGCTGGAAAAGGTGCCTGCAGGGGATCTTTGAGTGGGACAGGATAGAAACAAACAGCTGATATATTTGTGTAGCCCCTGCAGTCTGGCATGGTCTCGATGTGATAGAGGCTGACACGTCTATAGGTGCCATCAGAACTTTAGGCAAAGCTTAATGAGACGTCCCACTAATCTGAGAGTGGAAAAATCACTTAATTCTAGGTCAGGTTAGATCAGAACAGAAAAAAAACCCAACTCAAACTTGCAATAACTGAGGTTTAGACTTGGAGGGGTTTTTTAGTTGTTGTTGAAATGAAGGGCTAGGGATGTACTGAGATAACGAAAACTAAAGGACTTTTTAATGCATCTCTCTTACACAGCACCTGGAGACTTAGAGAACCATCTCTCAGGTGACTAAACTATCCATTATTTTATGTTGAGCAGCGTTTGTTTGTTTGACTTAGTTTTTGTTGTCCTTAGGAGGACTTTTCCTGTCTCTCAGGACCGTCCTCTTCATAAATGTTCTTCAGTTTATGTACCTGACACTTGTTACTGCTTTTTATCTAAGTTTATTCTCATGCATTTCTCTGCACTACTGGATTTAGTGGCTAATAAATCTGATATTAGAAATGGTCAGACTTCAGAGAGGTTGGAAAATGATTGTGAGGGGGATGATGGAAACAGCAAAATCTAAAAATATGCCTTGCATTGGACATAAATATTTCTTATAGCTAAATGCCTTTATGGCATGAACACACCAGTACAAATATTGACCAAAAAAATCTAGCCAATGTAATCCTACTTCTTCCATCTCCCTTTTCCCAAGAACTTATTTTCCCAAGAGCTACATTACACTGCTTTTATAACTTGGTGTAAATCACATATGCTTTTACTGTGCTTGTGTTTTTCATTTCCCCAGTGAAGGCACCAAACAGATTAAACAAAATATCTTTAAAATGTCATTTTGGGTACAAAAAGTTCTAAGTTAAAATCCTGTCTGAAGTCCTAAGTGAAGGACTTTCTTGTGAAAGACCTTCTACACCCTCATTGGTGTAAATGATCACATCTCCCCACACCCTGTTAATCACAGGATGGTAGGGTTGGAAGGGATCTTTAGAGCTCATCCAGTCCAACCCCCTCCCAAAGCAGGTCCCACCTAGATCAGGTCACACAAGAACGTGTCCAAATGGGTCTAGAAGACCTCCAGTGAAGGAGCCTCCACACCCTCCCTGGGCAGACAAAGCTTTCAGGGCCAGTGCAATCTGCACAAGCACACTCTGCTGCTGTGGCAAATCAGCCAGGGACCAGCAGGACCAGACCCATCAAAAGCTATGGCAGGGTCTCTAAAACATTAGTTTTGTACATGCTGACCAGCTTCACCTGCCACAGCTTTCACATCAAAACTGGACGGGCTGGGGCAGGAAAGAATGCTTACATAACCTCAGCTATGTCAACTCAGCTTAATGTTCTCCTGACAATTTAGGCTAAAGTTGGAAAAACTCCTTTGTACAGGAGTCTGTCAGCTCTGCAGGAGGGGAACCATCCACCCTAGCCTGTTGTGTGAGGACAAGCAACTCTCTGGCCACTTGTCCTTTACTGCAGTGGAAGGAAAAGTCAATTGGCCATCTGAACAAGAAACTGCTGTGAGCAGCAGAACTGCTGAAGCCTTATGAGGCTTGTAAGAAACCTAATGGCTGTCATGCCTCTGTGTCCTTGTCAAACTTGGTGCATACAGCTCACACTCAGAGCAGACCCAGAAGCTGTTCACACAGACACATGCTGCAATTACTTGTGCCTCATTTCCTTGTGGGACCAGGTCTGCCTCAATGCATCACTGTAACACAGCCTGCAGCTCTTCTCTGGAACGCAAATACAGCGGGCTCTTTCTTCAGCTCAGTGCAGCAACTGCCTTTACTCCTTACAAACCACAGATTTCCCACTGTGGACCTCACACATGCAACACTAAACGAAGCAAGTCTGGTTTTAGCTGCACCGCTTCATAAACAAGTATTTTGCAAAGCATCTATTAGGGAAATTGTTGTCTTCATTAAGAATAACATACAAGTTTTCTTTAGAAGAGAAAGCACCTAAAACCAAATCTACCTCATCTTAGCATAAGATATATCAATGGGATGCTGAATATAGATATTCCAGACTTTGTATCCCAGTCACAGAGAGGGAGTAAATGAATGCAGGGACTTTACTTTCAGCTGGCTTCAGATTCACACAGCCTCAGACGTTACATTAACCATGTTTCAAAGGACTTTCTTTGCAACCAGAAATACCACAAGTTGAGAATATTTCCTCAGGTATAGGCTGGCCTTGCTGCTACCTCAATCAGCTCCAACACCACCAATACAGTCATGAAAGATCCATCATCAGGGTTTTGTTTTAACCCCACACTTTTAACTGAAAGAACACCATGGCACACTAATAAATGGCTGATTTCTTCCCAAAAGCTCCATGCAGCAAGCAAGCATCCTATGAGGTGTGTTGCTCCATGGAGCTACAGACCAGAAGTCTTTCCTCACAGTTTAGCTGCATTTGCAGGCATGCATCCCCCCTCTCACAGAATCTCTGAATGGTGGGGATGGGAAGGGCCCTGCAGAGCTGCTCCAGCCCCAGCTAAAGCAGGTTCCCCTCGCTCAGGGGGCACAGGAACGTGTCCAAGTGGGGTTGGAAACCTCCCGAGGAGGAGCCTCCACATGTTCCCTGGGAAGCCTGAGCCAGGGCTCCCTCACCTCAGCACCAAAGCAGTTTCTCCTCCTGTGCCAGTAGAGCTTCCTGTGTTCCAGCTTGTGCCCACTACCCCTTGTCCTGTCATTGGCCCCATCCTTTCAGCACCTGCCCTTTAGGTATTTATCAGCATTGATAAGGGCCTCCCTCAGCCTTCTCCAGGCTACACAGCCCCAGGGCTCACAGCTTTTCCTCATCAGTCCCCTCAGCATCTTGGTGCCCTCTCACTCCATCCTTATCTGTCCCCATCACATGAGCCAAAATGCAGTCTCATGCAGTGGCTCAAGAAACCTGAGAGAAATAAGACAGACTTTTTGTCAGATTCAAAGCTCCACTTCCCTTGTGCTATTTCCAAGGAAATGCAACAGGAGCAGCATGAGAACAGCCACGTGGATCAGATATTTCATCAATGCAGCTCACTTTTTAAACCAGACTGTAGCAGGGAAATAAGATTTTACATGTGTACCAAAGCCTGAGTCATTCAGCTCTGTCAACGCTGGTCACTAGATTGGACAGATGAGACTGTCAGTAGATTGTCATTAACAGCAAGATTACTGACTGAAAGTGAGATAGCAGATAAGGGGTTTCCCAATTTGCTAACATTCATTTCAACAGCTCTACTGTCATGTTTAATTAGTGACCTAATCCTTTTGCCTCTGTGACTTGGTGCCCTCCAGAGCAGCTCTCCACTGGGTTAATCAGCAGATTATGTCTAAAATAACTGATTTGCTTATTAGATTTCATCCAGGATTTCAAGTTACATGACCAAAGGGGAAAATAATGAACTTTTCCCTTTTTTTTCCCCCTCCACAAAGAATATATTATGTTTTACATGTGCATGGCCAAAAATAACTTCATTTCCTCCAGAGTACGTAGAGAACAGCAGAAGTCTCCCTCAGATTACATTTTTAGTTCACTCAAATGCTATTTGATTCCACTGCTAAAAAAAAGACAAAAAGATAAAAGTAGCAGAGGGCAACTACTCTGAAGTCTCAGTGCCTGATGGACAGTTGAAAGTCTTTCCCAGATCAGCCCCAACTGCCTGCTATCCCAGGCTTGAAGAATGCGGTTGATTTGCATCTGTATCCAATATTTATAAGCCCATTTAAAATGCGTTGGCTTTCTGCTTTTAGCAAGTTGGCTGGCAAAAAAAAAATGCAGTACTTTTGGCTTAGATTTCAAAGGTTACTTTCTCAAGGTTATTATTGCTGAGACAAGAGGAAGAGTGATGCCCTTAGAATTCATTGCATTTCTGTGAGTGCTCCTTTGAACTCAACATTCAGAAAGTCAAAAAAAGAAACTCGTGTAACAAACCCAACAAACCACGAGGTTATTGGCATTTCTGGGGGCTTTGATTATAGGCTTTGCCCTTTGTTTTCGCTGTCTGAACCCTCATTGGTATGGTAAGACACTGGTTTCAGCATCCTCGCTGGTGGTGAGCAGAGCTGAGGGTTAATAATGGCACAGCTAGTTTGTACGAGGTTTTAAGGGCAGTGTGCACTTTGATGTGTCAGTGTTCAGAAGTATTCAGGTAGTGGAAATGATTGCATCATGCAGGCTAAAGCCTAAGCTTCCCAAGTTCTGAGCACTGAGTTCTCCAGATCCTTCCAGCTGTCTGCTCACACCTTTTTCTTCCTCCATCAGCTGGAATCACTTTCCTCCTCCACTGTGCCACATAGAGTCAAACATGACTTCATCTTTGTTCTGGCTTTCTATAGCAGCTTCTTGCTAGAAGCAGTGCACAAAGATGTGGCATCCAAGGCACTGAGCTCCAGCTTCAGGAGGCCTTTTTCAAACCTTAGGGTTTATTTTAGGTGGTGCTGCAGCCCTATACCCTGAGAACAACCCACAGCTTAGTCTTGTTCTGTGGCAGAAGCCGCGCAAGCTACCTGCCAGACCTGAGAACAGTAACGAGCTTGTGTAAGCCAAACAAGCACCACAGTCCTCAGTCTCTTCTGAGCGTGTTGTCATTCTTGTCAACAAAAATGTCACAATAATCTTCTGAACCTCTGGCTGTCTGTCCCCTTCCCTACTTCCATTTGCACAGCCATCAAGAAATAGTCAAGTGAACAGGATCAGACATTCCCTCTTTCTTAGCAGCCCTTGAAAAGAATTTACATGGGTTGTTTTTTGGTTTGTTTCACAAGTTGTACTAGTAACTGAACAGCAATACCCATGTTCACCTTGCTGAGCATGCACCACTTAGCATGACTGCTCTGGAATTGGCAGAGAGAACCTATTCTTCCAGCCAAAGTATTTGAGCAATAAGTATACTCCATGACTGAGTAGGTTGCCCTCCATGCACACACATACAGCTGCATGCATGCAACACCTAATTGTGAAAGGATACAGCTTCAATTAAGGTACATGTTTAGCTTGACTTTTGTGTGATAAACTTAGCAGCTGATGCATCTGGATACAGTTTTGCCAAAGTGGTTTATCTTGATAAACCCATTTATTGGAAACTCCATTATTATACCATAACACATCCCCTGGAAAAACGTGTCTTAAGGAACGTCTGGGTACCAGAAAGTGTGACTAGCAAGAGACATGCAAGTGGAAAAATCCAAAGCTGTCTCAGTCAGTCATCCTTCAAAGTTAGTGGTTCAATAGGTAAACATGGATTGCTTAGAAAACAGAGTAGATGCAGCTCCCTACATCCCCGTGTTACAGCAGGCAGCCTCACTGATTTTTCACTGGCATCCAGCAGGTCACAAAAGTCCTCCCACATTCAGCTTCATCCCCTGAAAGCTGAATGATAGGACTCATAGCAGCACTCGTTGAGCTTTGATCTTCTTTTTACATGCTGCTCTATATGTACATTGCAGCAGTAACAGAGCAGCCATACTGCAATGGGCTAAACCTGAAACTGTTGTGAAAACTGAGGAGGAAAGATTGTTTTCAAATTAATTTCTTCGTTCTGGAAAGCACTGGAGCTGGTAGAAAAACAAAGCAGAGGAACCAATTTTGAGGTGGGGTGAGTTCACAGCATCACAGAATCATGAATTATGGCAGTTCTGCTGCTTTCAGTACAGCTGTGACAGTTTTATGTAATACAGCAGCTACCCCCAACAGCCAAAGTGAGGCTCTGCAAAGGTAGAAACATGTGGTTGGTGGTAAAACCAAGCTGGTATTCATCAGTTAGCTCATCACCCTCTTGTTTAATTGCTAAATACGTTCCATAGGAACACAAATCCCAGTTTTACATGATCACTGCAGCTGGCAGCACAATGTATAACCAAAACATTGGCATTTATGATGCAGAGATTGGAAGTATCGATTTCCCCACGCTGTCCCCAGGACCTTTTCCACAAACTTCCTCCCGAGCCAGGTCAGTTCCCAGTGCTCTGTCTGGCAGCTGCTTCGCTTGCTTTGGAGTAACACCAAGGGGCTAGCAGATACAGCCTGGGGGTGCTGTGGAAGGGGGTTTTGTGTCATTCTCAAGCAAGGAAAATAATCACAGGATGGTTTGGGCATGTAGGATGCAGCTGAAGAGCTCTGGACTCAACAGGGCAAGACACTTATCTTGAATCTGACAGGGTGTCTGTTTCTGCAACTGAAGTGTCTCTGCTCTGTTACAGGACCACATAGCCCAAGTCACATGGCTGTTAATGTATTTGGCTACGCTCTCCTATCTGCTATGTGAACATCTGCAGTGACCTGGACATGTGAACATCTGCAGTGACCTGAAGTGACCTAGTGAATTCTGGTAAGCAAGGAAATCACACAATTGTTGAGGTTGGAAAAGTCCCAGCAAGTCGTTCTCCTTGCTGCCATGGCCACCACTAACCCACAGCCCTCAGCACCTCAGCCCCAGGGCTTTGGGATCTCTCCAGGGATGGGCACTCCCCCACCTCCTTGGGCAGCCTGGCACAGGGCTTGACTCAGAGAGAAAACACTGTTCAAAAGAAATATCACCAATACTGCCACTATCTTTATATTCCTGTCTTACTTGGTAACCTTTGGTGGTTAATGGTAACTGCTATTAGTTATTAACAGTAATAGCTGCTTAGTAGTACAGTTCATGGCAGCAGCCTGGTAAAAAACAACCATCTACTTCTGAGGCAGTGTCATATTTGAACGGTGACATGCAGTTTCAAAAGGGTGGATGTTTTCTCTGCTGTCCTTCCTTTTGTGCCTTTTCCTTGCCCTCATAAACACTTCTTGAGAGTGGTACCCACGTCCATTGGTTTGGTCACAGTGGCCAAGTCTTCATATCGTGGCAAAACCTTCCTTGTAAGCAAAGGGAGAATGAGATATAAGAACCAGACAGAGCTTCCTTATGTATATTACACACTTGTACACACACAGATATGTGCTTTCCACTGAAAATGTGGCTGGAGAAAACAGAGCTTGAGTCCTTTGAAGCCTCATGTTTCTGCAGCTATCAGAGGCAGCTTTTCTCACAGGACCTGACACACAGGACTTTATTATTATATTCTTATT
The DNA here is from genome assembly GCF_028858725.1 of Colius striatus. Taxonomy (NCBI): domain Eukaryota; kingdom Metazoa; phylum Chordata; class Aves; order Coliiformes; family Coliidae; genus Colius; species Colius striatus. The sequence goes on from NC_084762.1 coordinate 1,742,179, forward strand.
GATGTCTATTAATACTGGAAGGGAGGGTGCAAAGAGGACAGAGCCAGGCTCTTTTCTATGGTGCCCAGTGGCAGGACAGGAAAGCAATCAAACAGGAAAACCTCTGAGCTTGAGGAAACACTTCTTTCTCTGTGGGGGTGACTAAGCACTGGCACAGGTTACTCAGGGGGTCTGGGGAGTCTCCATCCTTGGAGATACTTAAAATCTGTCCAGACATGATCCTGAGCAACAGGCTGCAGGTGGCCCTGGTTGAGCAGGGCACTGGGACCGGGTGATCTCCAGAGATCCGTTCCCACCTGAACCATTCTGTGCTGCTTTGTGTGGTTCTGTGACCAAGAGACAGGATTGCAACAGCTGGTCAAACCCTCCTTTACAGTTCCTCACCCTTTGCCATACCCTTTGTCTATGGCAACTGTAGAACAGTTGTGCCAGTGCTTCGAAAAACAAAGGCAAGAGCAACAACGTTCTTTGGGAGAGCAAGTTAAATTCTTGAGAGGCAAAAAAGGTGAAAGGAGATCCAGATAGGTCACATCCTAATATATGTTGAAACTAATGAATATCTGTTTAAAAGTATCCATCAACAGGCTCCAAAGCATTAATTTCCCCCATTTGTTCTTATCCTTTCCTTTCAAAATACTTTCTGTAGTGAAGAGAGCCACTGATTGACTTCCCACGTGGAAGTCCCATTTTCTTTTCAACAAAACATGCCACTAAGGAGAAAATAGCCTCAAGACCAAGGACTGAATAACTTGTTGTGCAAACTGCCAGGCTGCTCAGGCAGTTAACCATGAGAGCAGGCTGATACCCCAAAAGCCTGCGAGCTGCGCTCTGCTCTCAACCAAAGCCACAGAGGCACACGTGTATGTGTGTATCTACAGATACTTGTGTGTGTCCCTGTCTATAAAGACAAACACTTTTTCAATTTTTAAACTTAAGTTATCCAGTTGTAACTTGATAATGACAAAAGTTTTCTTTCTGGCACTACGTGATCCAAAATGCACAAGTATGACAAATTCATTCAAATGATGTAACCACTCTGGAATCCCCATAAACATTAAAACAGTACGTGGTAACAAATTGGGGTGGTTTTTATTCTGAACAAGAGCTGCTCAGTCTAGTTTTGAAGCAGTTGGTGAAGTGTTTGCTAACAGCAGGACTTTGTGCTGCTTGAGCCAGCTTTGCCTATGTGGCAGCTACAGATATTTCAGACTAAAGACTGGATATTTATTACTCATTTATTTCCATTGAGACAGGTCTGAAATGAGCACTTGTGTTTGTACTTATTCCAGTAGTGGGACAGGATAAAACTGCAGGCTGAACTCTCTGGCCTGCCTGCTCACCAAAATACGAGCACTGAGAAGATGTGGAGCACTTCAAGCAGGAATGGTTGTGGTTTACTCTCTTGAAGAAAAACAAATAGTGGACACAAGACAGAGGAGCTGTATGTTGAAAAGAGAGGAAGCAAGCGCGTGTCCTCCACAGACAACTGGAGAAGGAACACGCTTCCCTTTTGAAATGAACATTTATTTTCCTGATGGGTCGTTCACTTTTGTTATGTTAATGTCAATTGAACACTTACTTACCACGGCCACTAATGAAATGAATCCAGTGGGCCAGTTTTGAGTGAAAGGGAGACTCCTTATAGGCCAGAGGAAGATAGTGCAGCAGGGATTGCAACTTGTGAGCTCTGATTGTTGTCATACACTCATTTTGTGTTTGTTTTACACCAGGTTTTTCAATTAACCTTATTTTATTATTATTATTCATGAAAGCAACACAACAAAACTGTTATAATTGATTATTTTGAGAGATGCACATTATCCCATCATAAACTAAAACACAAAGCCATGCCAAATGTCTTTGGATTGTAGTTCTGGGATAGTTTAATGATGCAATGAATGTAGATTCCAGGGTTTCTGGAACTGCATGACAATATCCTCACCACCTAATATTAAAGGGAGCATTTTCTAGCTTAGCTTTGTATTGACTGCCTTTCCAGTCTGGCAGGAATTGTTTGTCACCTCGCTGGTACTATAAAGCCAACATGCTATAACTGAGCTCGAGCATTAGGTTGAAATTTGGTACTTGAAATGGTTCAGCAAGAAATGTCAGCTAAACCAGTGAAACGTCCTGGCTGACTGATATCAAGTTAACACTTCTATTTGATAATGACTGGGTGAAGCACAGATGACCCTGCAGTGATTGTGGAACCACTGTTTTTCACCGTTCGTAATTTCTGGAGCAGAACATCTTTCAATAGCTCATTCCTAAAACATGCCAAAAAATCCCAAACTGTTAAAAAGTCTTTGGTGTTGCTCAGCACATCTTAAAATACGGTCCCAGAGGTTTATTTTGTGATTTCTCAGACAGGTTTTGGCTGAACACTTCCATAAATCAGGCAGCTCTTGGAAAACACACTAATTACCGATTGAGATGGACCTGCTTTGGCAGCAGGGCTGGGCTAGATGATCTCTACAAGTCCCTTCCGACCCCTACCATTCTGTGATGCTGTGAAAAGATACTGATCATACCATTATTCTCCTTTCTTGCCACAGAAAAAAAGAGTTCTCACATCCATCTAAAGCTACATAGCTAATAGTTGTTCAGCGATATAACTGAGATGGAATTGTGACAGTTTTAAGCCCAGCCTGGCGACCTTCCTTTAATCCACGTGCATAAATGTGTCTGCACGGCTCTCTTTTATTACAAACAAGCCTGAAGTACCTGCTGACTCTTATAGGTTAGATTGTATCAGTGAAGACTTCCTAGTCTGTAAATATTGTAGCCATTTTTCTTCCTGTGTAAATAAACACAGTAATGAAAAGATGCTTTCTGAGCATCCTTGAAAAGCAAGGTGGAATGTACTCTTTGGGAGGAATAAACAGCAATTGCCTCTTTCGCTCTGCATGACTGGTAATCACTCACTTCTGTGTCTGTGTGTTGTGTCTTTGTCACTTTGTGGTGCATGTAAAAATGGGGTTTTTTTGTAACTGACTTTTAAAACAGAGATCAGTGTTTTCTGTGCAGCAAGAAACAAAAGAAATGCCAGATATGAGTATTTATCTTTGTTTCCAAATCATGTTTGGGCACAGCCTGCTTTGATTATCTTTAATTCACACAGGACCCTACTTCTGCATGGAATCAGAAATCCTCCAGCACGGAGAATTGAGTCCTAACTGCTGAAATTATTCTGCTTGACTGACAGACTTTGTCTTTCAATTTATTTTCTATTGAAAACTGAAATTGGATCAAGTCCACAGCAGATATCTGCATTGCACATAGCACTCCATCCTCTCTATACTGCTGTACTAGGGATATTTCCAGAGGTCACTCTCTTCAGGGAGGTAAACATTCTCCACTATAGAAAAGAAGCAATGCTTCTGTAAACAGAACACACACGTAGTTTCAGCTCTTGGAAACTTAAAGCTAGGGGAAGGTAAATTGAAGCTACTTTTGAATACTTGTCACATTTTTCTACCAACTTTCCAGAGGATCCCAAGCTGAGAGAAGCTGCAGCTTAATTGTATGTCCAAACAGAATCCTTCCCCACTTTTCCTCCTTCATGTCTCTGTAATTCCATCCTACATTTTCATGACTGTCATGCTGCTGACAAGCAGTTTTAAAACTCCCAAGTTTCACATTTTAAATGTGAAAATGAATGGGAATTTATTGTTTAGCTCCTGATCCAAATTCAGTTATGACAGAACACGTTTTACCTCTCAACATGAAGCCCTGCAAAGTCTCATCTGCTAAATGCATCAGCTGGCATCACATCTAAAACACCGTCACAAAATAAGAGGACTTCTCTTGAAAGCACACACTGCTTGACTATCTTCTGTGTATGGACTGCTCCAGTGGCTATTTTTCTCTGTATGCAGTTTCCTACATTCCATAGGAATTTCTTTCATTCCATACATTGATCAATGGAGTTACTGTTTGAACTACAGCAGTCTGGATTCAGAGTTTGTGAGAGATGTTTTTCTAGGTGCAGGTTTGTGCAGCTCCACTTTGTTTGTCCCCAGCATGCTAAGGGTTAGGAGAGGGCCATGAGGAGTGAAGCTGTTTATTTATTTTAGAATCACATTTAATAACTCACATTTTTAAGCACAGATTTTTTGCAGGCCATATTTAGAACCGAGAGCAGTCAGAATTCTGTGCTTGTTTCATGTACCCCTCAGACGTGTGTTTCACAACATATTGTTTTCTAATGCCAGTGAAATGAGTGCATTATGTGGGAATACCTGGTTAAAGGGTAATTTAAACAGTAGCCCCTTAAAATACTCACTTTGTTTGCTTGTCTGAAATGTAAGTTTATTTTTCATTCCTTTCTCTCGATGCTTGCACCAGAACTACTGAAGATAATGACACTAGACAGAGGTCTTGCTTCTTCCTTGGCCATGGAGCACAAACTCTGCTAGCTGCAGACCCAAGGGACTGGAATCCAGCCTTGTCTCAGGCCAGAGCTGAGGGACAGTGTACACAGAAGGGAATGACATGGCCAGTGCAGCTTGCAGGATTGTCTTCCCAAGAAGCATTAAGTTTTGCTTTCACTTGCCAGGCTATAGGCAATGCTTGCCAGGCTATAGACAATGCCATATCTATCAAGCAGGTAGAAGTGTTAGCACATTTCTCTCCAAGGAGGGTACATCCCATCTAGGAAGTTCCAGGCTAACATGACAAAACCAAAAGAAAAAAGACAAATGAGCTAGATGTTACAGAAAGAAGTTTTATAACACATGTCCTTAAGCTAGCATCTCCCAGAAGCCCTGCAGAAAACATTGCAAAGTGTTATTCCAAGCAAGTCTGGATAATTCTAGTACTCAGACTGCTTTTGCCTCCTGTGCATGTGTTGTTTGCAACACAGCAAACAGGGAGCCTGGCAAATGTTTTGCAAAACTCTCAGCAGCAGTTCACCTTCTTGAGATAAATCAAGCTACATGTCAGCACCCATCCCTGAGGTGCTGGGATTTACTGTGGCAAGGGAGAGACAGTGGCTCTGGGAGACGGTGCTTGACATCTAAGTATCATTTTATTTTATGTATATATAGATACTGTCCAGTGGCAGTGTATGACAGTACCATAGAATGGTTTTAGCTCGAAGGAACCTTAAAGGACGAAGATTATTAAGAGTTTTCAGGTATCCAAAAGCAGTTTTCCTTTACTACTGCCTGTAGATAACTGCTGCTCTCTCTGTCACACTCGTACGTCTTTACTCTGGGTACACAGAACACCTCCCCTCACCAACCTGCTGGTTTATAGCCAGGAGTCAGAGGTGTTATGGGAACTCCTAAGAAACTCCAATGACTGTCTGCACACAGCACACTGCAGTTGACTTTTCTTGAGAAGAGTTACATTCGAGTATAGAAAAACTGCTTTTGTCTGGTTGGAATTCAAAATATCCAGGGGGAAAAGAAGCCAGTACCAAAAAAGAAGCCAGTACCCAAACTGAGGTGAGAAAGTGGAGGGGAGTTTCTTTTGAAATGATTCAGACTTCAAAGTAAAGTGTCAATATTCTACATATGCAGAACTATGTGTTTGAACAGCTGGCCATGGCACAAAATGCTTTAATGTAGACAAAGAGCAGGCTAGAAGTAGTTACACATGAGAGTTTCTCTCTGAGCAATCTGGACGTTGCTGTATGTGATTCCTACCTTACAGTTTAAATAAATGACAGTTACAACGGACTTTTTCAGCCCCTTGACACAAAATAAAGACACCACCAGGGCAGGCAAAACTGACCTCTGAAGTACTTCAGGTTTTGCAGTTACAAGGCTACTGTGGCTGACAAAACCCAGTGAAGGAACCCTCAGAAAACTCTTCTTTGTTTTTATGTGCCAAGGGAAGACATTCCCAAGCAGCACGTGCCAGTCTCAAACTTCTTCTGTTGGCCACGTTAAAATCACAGACACAAGGCAGCAAAACTGAGAACAAATCACTGCTAGTGGGAAGGCAACGTGGGTTTTTTGTGGACAAAACATTATAAAACCATAGAATAATTTTGGTTGGAAAAGCCCTTTAGGCTCCTGGAGTCCAAGCCCTGCCCTCACCCTGCCAAGCCCACCACTAACCCACGGCGCTCAGCACCTCAGCTCCGGGGCAGCAAGTGTGGTCCATGATGAAACAATCCTTAAAGGTTAACAGAGAACAAGTGAGAAGGGTACAAAGCCCTTCTAGGGTGAACTGATGGACTTGACATGAGCTGGCTGGTCAGATATTATGATAAGCACACAAAGACCTCCCTTCCTGAAGGTCATTTAAAACTACTGCAGTCACTGTGGCAGCGACTTTCTGAGGCTGGATGCAGGAGCTGCAGACAAGGGTGGACCACGTTGTTTGTGGTCAATGTAGCATGCCTGAGCACAAGCCCCTGAAAGGACAGAGAAGAAGAAAACCCTGAACATTTCAAAACTCCTGCAGCTCCAGTCCCTATGAAGGGAGGACAAGAGCATTGTTTACTCAGCCTCGTGGTCAGCAGGACCCTGAGAAAAGATGAACAGTCAGGGTTATGGTAACATATTCCTGCTCCAAGGTTGTTGTTTTTGGCCAAAAGCATGTTAGAGAAATGCAAAAGGAGAAAGGGAAATGGAAAGGGAGAAGGAAGAAGGAAAGGGAGAAAGAATAGAGAAGGGGAAAGAGGCAAGGGAAAAGGGAAGAGGGATGGCCTCAGAAAAAGACAGCAAGAAAAAATACACATAGAATCAAGGCCACCTTAACAGAGTTTGGCATTGAGTCAGGTATTGTTTGACAAAAACAATTGTACACTAATGTACCATGTGATGGAACTCTAATTAAAATCCCAATCCCACTCAGGTGGGTGTTTTTGCATTAACACCCCTTCACTACAACAACTGATGGGTTCTTTTGATGAAGAGCCAGCTGAGAAAACTTGCACATGTCACATAACTCTCCTGTAATTGCTTGTTTCGTACAGTGAGTAGCAGGAAAGGGTCAGATTCAGACATCCACATGCCCCCCGCAGAATGGCAGTAGTGCTGTGGAGCACTCACTGCAGAGGAGTGGTTCCTCCCACCAAGTCAGGAGCTATGTTGGTTTGGCAAAGTGCTGAAACAGGCGGAACTGGAACAGCTTGTGAAAAGCTGGAGACTAAGAAAAGCTCACAGTTTGGCCCTCTGAGGATGAAAAAGCATCATGTTCACAGAAGTGATGCAGTGTATGAAGTTAATGTGTAGTTAACCATAGTGTGATGGCAAAAAAAAGAGATCCATGCTGTGGAGAGACTGTTTCCTCACACCTCACTCTGTGATGCAGCCAGTGGGCTGGGCAAGGAGGATTAATGAGCCTGATCAATGGTTGCCTTGATGTTAGGAGCTTCAGATTCCTAGAAAAGCCTTAGATTGTGCGTCATTTCCCCCTCATTCCCTTCACCACTACATACTTTGCTTGTAGACCACCAGATACGCGTTGCTGCCTGAAGTGCAGCACTCCTACATCTGATCTGGTTCTCCACAACAGCCTCTTGAAGACATACCTTCTCATGAAGCACCACAGTAATGCAGCAGGAGTTCCCAGTGGGGCAGAATGAAACACGGGGACAAGCAGCACACATAGTTCAGGTAGCTGTCAGCTCACCTCACTGTACACTTCTCTAGTCCACAGTTTGCCAATGTGGATGCTACAGGAGACAGCAATGACAAGTCTTGCACAAGTCCAAGACATTGCCTTTCCCTCAGCCACTGAGCTTGTCATTCCATTGCAGAAGGCATGATTGTTCCCTTCACAAATATGTGCTGTCTGCTTCTAATCATCTTGTTCTTACTGGGTCTGGCAATGGCTTTCATGTTTATGTTCTCTCACATCTCCTCAGGGACTAAAGTCAGATCAGCCTGCAGATGCCCAGATCATGCTCCTATCACCAGGTTCCTTGCCCATTCAGCAGCAGGTTCATATTTTCTCTAGTCTTCTTTTTGCTGCTGGTATTCCTGCAGAAGCTCTTGTTTTTCTTCACATGTCTTGCTAGATTGAATTCCACACGAGCTTTAGCTTTCCTGACCTCATTACTGTACTCTCAGTGTCTATTTCTGCTGTGCCACCTGAGCCTGTTCCCACCTCTTGTATGACTCCTTTTGCTGTTTGGATTTAGTCATAGGAAGCATCACCAGAGATGAATCAGAGCTCAGATACCACATTCAGAATATCCACACACCATAGCTGGTGCTTATAGGAAGCTTTGAAGCGTGTCTTGGAGCAATATTCTTTTCTCTCAAGAGGCATCAACTGACTCTTTAGCAGGCAGCACAAAATTAGAACTATTTCTGGGTGGGTTCTCTTCTTGAGTTAGATAGTGTGTATCACTCATAAAGAGGGAATTGCATATAAAGTGCAATGAGCAACTGCCTCTTAGTCACTGACCACCAAAAAAAAGTACAGAGAAAGCCAAAAGCTATATTCAGCTTTGCACAGGCAGACATCCTATGTACGGAGCTGTGATTTCACAGTTCAAAGAAAGACACGCCACAAATAGGACTGGAAGTTAGTGCTACCTGAGCAGTTACTGTGGTAGGAACGGGTCACAGCAAAAAGTGCATTCAGTGGCAGCAGTGGAGGTAGACCCAGAGTAAACTGGAGAGTCCCAAACATAGAATGAACTGGCAAAAGCCCATTCTTGTTAATATTCCATCTTCTGTAGTGAAGATGAAGGAAAAGACCACACATGACAGCACAGTTCAAGCTAAAAATCACACCATCAAATCACCATTACCAGCTTCAGGTCTTTGTCAATTGAATGTTTGGAGTGGAACTGGGTAGAGTGTCTGTAGAAAACCCTGATTTCACAGAAAGCCTCAGCAGATGGTGGTTCAGACCCTGGTTCTTCTCAGATTGGGCTGCAAGACAGCTATTCATTGAAAACACTGCAATTCTTTGGCAGGCACATTCATCCCTCTCTGGTGCCTTTTTCCAAGGCTTCCTTCAGCAGAAGATATCCTGAATAATACCCCTGTTGTTGCACACTCCTCATTAGAATGGTTTGGGTTGGAAGGGACCTTGAAGCTTATGTCATTTCAACCCCTCATCCGGTTGGCCAGATGGGGAAAAGGATATTTGGCAGCCTGGAAATAGGGGAGGTAAATAGTCATCTTCTCTTAGATAACATTAGTGACATCTGGAATAAAGCAATCAGGTCTCACCAAGCTGCACAATTCAATGCCTTTCCATCCAATGCACACAGTGTCAGCTGGCAAAGCTACTGCATGGACTTGGGCAAACGTTAGATACCGCTATGAGAAAACACAAACCAGTCCACAGCTCACACACCAAAGGAAAGGGGAAGAAATCCCAGCCAAAGGGACAGGCAGCATCCAAAACCGGTGTTTGGTTTGGAAATTGACATGTTAAAGCAAGAAACAAATTCTTTGGAATCCTCTGAATATCCCAAACATGAATAGTGCAGCCAAACCGTCCCTTCTGCTGCTTAGTCCTGAGATCCACATCCCTGTCTCTGCTCACCTGCTCAAACCAAGCAGGTCCTCCAAACACTCTTTGATGGCAAATGCAAGCACAGCTGAGATTTTGAGTTCAATTCAAATCACAGAAACAACTGCTGATTGCAGGGTTCCAGTGAGACCAGGATGCCTTCCGAGAGGAAATGAAGACAGCCTTTATAATGCTGTATCCACCCCAGCTGTTTTCCCTTTCTGAGGCCTCAGAAAAGGCCAACCCCCCCCTTCTGTTGCCTGGTAGAGCAGCTCAGCAAACATGTAGTTTCCAGTCCAAGAGAATTAGCATGTAGAGGGTATTACCCAGAAAACTAATCCTTCCAGAAAAGTGACAACATGGAACAAATGCACTAAATCAGGTTTGTCCTCCTGGTGTTATCAATCTCCTCAGCTACTCGTACAGATGACCCTGACTGAACCCAACTGATTCTCTACAGTAAATTAACTATGTTTTGCGTGGAAAGGCATCTCATCAGGCTCAGCTCCACGTTCCAAACACACACAACAGCTGGTAACAGCCTGAAGACGCCTCTGAGAGTTACACAGTGGCTCGTCCAATTTAAACTCAAGAGCAGTTCAATGATGTCCAAGTGCTGGGTCTGGTGCAAGGGGATACAGTGCCATCTAAGCTGTGTTTACACACTACTGCACTCCACACAGCCCAGCAGTGCTGCAACTGGGTTCTGTCTTAGGAAACACTACGTCGATCTGCCCCTGTCACCACGTGAGTCAATGTGACTGTACACAGTGGACACTCAAAGCAGCACATATGGGAATTACTGCACAGAAACAGCTTCTCAAATGTATGCAACTATTTATTTACACTCCTTGTGTTGGTTCCTTGTGAAAAGAAGTGCAGGTTTGCTGTGTGTATGGATACCACCAGTCCATCAGCAGCCAATGAAAGTCAATGATCCGGGATTCCTCCATTAAACTCAGCAGGTCATGAGTGCAAAGTTTATGTCAACAGCCTAATGACAGCCATTCTGTGTACAGAGAGCCAAGGAAAGAGGCAAATATTTACTCTATGTAAACTATTGCTGAGCATGTTACTTAGGGCAAGAAGGCACTGCTCAGCTTGGCTAGTAACAAAACCCAGATGTCAATGGGAAATTTGTAAAGCTTCTTTTAGAGCACATAAACTTCAGGCAAATGGTAGAACCACAAACATTTAAACAATTTAATGCTTTATATATATATAGATAGATAGATATATTTTAAAGGCATGCACTGATTTGAGTGCCAAGAACTAAAACCACTGATAGCCACCTAGATAGGCTGGAAGAGTGAATATTACTCCTGCAAGAGGTTAGAGCAAGTCTTGGGGAGGATTCTGGTACTTGAACTTCAGCAAGGTTAGCAATCAGACTTTATAACTTTAGTTCTGTCCACAGACTGGGTACCAGCATGTTCTGGGCACCTTGTCTTCACCAATTTAATGTGTGATTGAAGATGCAAAGCAACAGAGAAGAAGCAGCCAAGGTAATACATGCAAAACAAGACACAGCATCAGATATAATTAAAGGCCAAGTACATGCCCCATGAGACAAGACCAGATAGAATGAGACAGCCTACACTTTTATGTACGGATGGACATGTGCTTCCTTGTCATTTAAACAAAGGAGAAATTATGAAGTTAATCTTTTAAGACACCAACATACCCTCCCACACAAGCCTGAGTAGAACAGGGTGCTACATTTGCACAACCCAGGAGAAAACCAGCAAAAGCACTCCATGCTTCACCTGGCACTGCAAGGAGTTGAGGAGGAGGAAGGCATGTTAGTCCTTATCTTCTGCAAACGTGCAATGCTCGCTGCAGTGAAAGGGGCTCAAACCTTCCAACAGTGTCAGCTGAAATTCAGAATCCTAACTGCTGAGATCTCTGAACTCATGTGCAGTTTCACTCTCAAGCAAGACCCAAGTATTTCTTAAGAGTTTTGGTGAAACAACGACCAAATGCCATCAATCTGCAGAACACACAGCCGAATTTTAAGCATAAGGTTTTAAGCACTCTGGTCTGCTGTCTGTCCCATTTTACAGCAAAAGCAGGAGTCAGGCATTCTAGGGCTTGGAAATGAAAGCAATGCTTCAACGGAAACAGGAGTTCCCATCATCACCAAATCCACTATAAAGTTAAACTGGAGCCCAGAAGTTCTCAACCAGCTCCAAAGGCTGGCGTCTGCATTCCCCCCTGCGCTTCCCTGCGTCCTCCTTCCGTGCAGGAGCTGTCCAGAACCATACCATTTCCTCAAGGAGAACAAAACATAGGCAGAACACTTTTCCTGATAGGAAACTGATCAAAGCTTTCTAATTAATCTTTCTGCTGTTGCTCACAAAGACATATGGGAGCCCAGCCCTTCTGTTGGAGGGCTGCTGAGGCTCTGGGTTTTGTTTGGTACCCTCCAGCCCCTCTGCAATTTGCTTCTGCCCTGAGGAGAACATGACAGCAAGGCCATGGCCACCTAATCACATACCAGTAAGCAAAACCACCTGTCTGATCAAAGATGACAAACTTTCCTTCTCTAAACTCTCTGAGGGTCACTGCTTTGTCTGCAGGTTTGTGGAAAACAGGTAACTCCTTCAGTTACTCCTTCCCCACTCCTCCGGGATTAACTTAATCCAAGAGTAATTTTCTTAACAGTGTTTAACCGACCCTAGAACATCTCAGGGTGGTTTTCCTTTTTGCATATAGTCTGTACAATGGTACAGCAGAAGGCACCTGCACCGTTCCTCTCAAATCACCTTCACTCATTCACAGTTCTCTTCTACAAAACCCAGCATTTACAGATACCAATATGTCTATGGGAGGATAGAAGAGAGAGAGGTCAACCATCAGAAAAGCAGCACAGCAATATTTAACCTGCTGGAGAATCCTGGAAAGCAGTGACCTTAAAGGAGATAGTGACAAAATGGGCATTGAATAAAGCACAAATTCAGCATTGAGTGCCTGAGTGTCTGCAAACCTCTTCATCCTGAACACACAATTTATCTCTGTGCACTCTTACTAAAAGGAACTGGGGGAAAAGAAAAAAAGAGGCAATATTTGCAATAAGCAGACCAAAAGATGTGAAGAATATACAGCTCTTCACTCCTCTGTAGTGACACAAATGATAAAAATTCTTCTCATCTTTGCAGCACCAGAAGGAAAGCCAGGTTATTCCCAGCACTCAACACCTGCTTTCAGGAGATGAATAGATTTAAACCAAGCATCAGGAATATGTTGCTTATAACATAACCTGATGGTGAGCAACAGTAAACACGGAATCCTTATTATCTGAGGCACTTAAAAATCAGGTGTAAAAAGAATTCAGTAGACATTGGGGAACGGGAACTTTTGTATTAACGAGCAAATGAGTGGGAAAGGATGTTGGGCTGGGCCAGTCATGCAGGAATACATTCCCAGAACAGTCTCCAAGTCTCCAGTGATCTAAGGAGACTTGCATGAATCCACTTGAGCTTCATTCACCTAGGGTTAGAAATGCTTCCAGCAGTAATAAGATTCAGCATAGGAAGAAACTGTGCTGGATCAGTAGCGATCATCTTTCCTGCTCCTGGATCCCTATCTGACTTGCACAGCTCAGCATATGTCAAGAACCAAAGCTTCAGGCGACGCAGACTGGCCTAAATCCACACCAAAAGAAACTGTGTGCCAAATAAATGTCTGTTCTGTTTGTCACTGTGCCTGTGGTTTCTACAAGCTTTTGCTTATTAAAAGTTATGTGCCAAAACTTGTTTCTCTCCTGCTCAGAGCTCACTTGCTGCACTGTCCTGGTTTTACTTAGGATGGAGTTAATTTTCTCCCTGGTAGCTGGTACAGGGCAGTGTTCTGGATTGAGGATGAGAATAGTGTTGGTAACACAATGATGATGTTGTTGCTAAGCAGTGTTTATACTAAGTTAAGGACTCTTCAGCTTCTCTCAGTGCCAGGCCAGTGAGGAGACTGGGAAGGGACACAGCCAGGAGAGCTGGCCAAAGGGCTATTCCATACTATAGGATGCCATCTGAACAAAAACCTGGGGGAGATTGGCCAGGGGGTGATGAGGGCTGGCTGGGCATTGGTAAGCAGGTGGTGAGCAACTGCACTGTGCATGACTTGTCTGGTATATTATCCTCATTATTACTATCACTTCCCCTTCCTTTTCTGCTAAATTGTCTTTGTCTCAACCCCTGCGTTTTACACTTTCCCCTAATGCTCTTCCCATCCCTCTTTGAGGGAGGGAGTGGCTGTGTGAGGCTGAGCTGCTGCCGGGTCAAACCACACCACAACCATCCTGTGAGGCACTCATTCACCAGCACAAGAATAACATTTTCACCTGATGCAACAGAAGTATGTGCAATGTGTTGTATACCCACCACTTTTACAGACATGCATTAGCATTACATTGGACTGGTTTAGCTAAAACAGTAAAACCCCTCAATTTGACATGAGTATCACTGCTCATAATGTAAAAGCAGCCTATGAAGCTTTTTCACTGTTCTCAAAATGACATGCAAACTCTGAAATCAACGTCCTCTCTCTCAAGTAAAATGTGGGGCTGTGTCTTCCAGAGATGCTGAATTGCTCTCTGCAATTACAGAGAGACTTTTCACTTTATGCAGGTCCATAAAGGCTAGGCTGGTAAAAGGGAACATTTAACTGCAGAGATCTGAAAACCCTGATTTGCTCAGACACTGGCCAGGAGAAATCCCTATGCCCTGGAACAAGCATCACCTCTCTGCACCTCAGCACTCACACCGTGCCCGGCACAATCCTCACGTCTCCAGTGACACACACATCTGTCCTAACTACTTTCTGCAACCTTTCTGTGCATTACTGCACTCTGAAGGCACACTGAGAGAGCAGGCATGACAGGCTGCCTTGCAGCTGAGGTAGTAGCATAGTTCTTTTCCCTTTTCCAGAATGAATGGCAGTTTAAGCTCTTAACTTGCAGTAGATTCCTCGTCTGAAACGAAGAATAGTGAGCAGCTGAGAAAACGAAGAGCTGCAATGTACAGCCTCTTTCCATATTAGGCAAGCACATCTTAAAATTAACCCTTACTCTCAATTTATAGACAGGATTGGGAGCAGCCTTACCTTCTATGATCTGAGCTGCTGAACCGGCACGGATTGACAAGCCAAGGAGCAGCAGCAGCAAGTCCCAGGTCCAGTGGGCATGCCTGGAGCAGGTGTGCCAAAAACATAAGAAGGGAGAGGGGTGGGAAAGAATAAAACCCAAGTGTGTAACAGAGAAGAACAAGGAGGGGAAACAGAAAAGAAAAAGTAAAATTCAGAAGTGAGAGTTCTTACCATGAGAGCATTTTTTGCAAGTCAGTTGAAAGACCTCAAGTGAGGAAAAAGTTCGGTGCACATGAGTTTTATGCTTATGAAAATAAAAGTTAATAAAAACTGGAGCCTGCTGTTTCTCCTCCAACGTTCAGACACAAGTGGAACAAAGGCAGCTCTCAGGCTCTCTGTGTGAGTCACTGCAATTCAGGGCTCCAGCTCTGAAATCTGACTCCCTGTAGACTTCCCTGTCAGACCACTGCCGAAAACTTCCTACTTTCTTTATTGGTGGACACCCTTCACTGCTGTACATCATCTCAGCATCGTCACCAACCGGTCTTGTCATTAACTATCATGTTCCTTGACAGGAGCAGAGCTTCTGCAGCTTCCCCTTCCCCACCAGCCCACTCTGACCTCCGCTGGCTTGTCCAATAAAACGTGACCTCCAGCATCCCTCCATCCAGCCCCACTGAGCCAATGAGATGTGTTCTTGCTCGGAATGGGACACTTCTCTGGCAACTTTAACCAAGCTCTTACAGAAGCAAGTTTCAAGATGTGAGCAGGACACAGCAGTCACAGTTAAATTGCAACAGAGACCTGGGAGACATCCTGTCTTAGAGGTTTTTCTGTCACCTACAGAGACATTTGTACCCACATCCCCTTCTCTGACACATTCTCTACCACTGCTTACAGAGATTTACACCCTGCACGTAGATTGAGCTTGTGCATCTCCCTCAGCTGCTGCACATACGTGTGTCTGCCGTAGACATCCTGTAGCTCAGCACTTCTAATAGTTTCCATTAAAGCTGTTATTTCACCCCTCCCTCCTAACTCCATGAAAAGCCCTTTTTCCACATGTAGCTCTTCAAAGCCAATTCTTGCTCAAGGAAGAATTTTTGGAGCAATAAGCTAGAGATTAATCAGACCATTTTTCAGTCATGAGGGGTTGTTTTTAACAAGGACTGCAGTTGTCACTTTTGGACTGGGACGGGAGGGAGCCTGGAAAGCATTGCATGTGCAAAGAGAGCAGCGGGCTCTCGGTACGTACGGGCTGGGACGTGCTGGTGGTTGCTTGAGGAGATTCAAAACTAAAGCCAGAAGTACCAAAGGTGGGGTGCAGGGGACAGACAGGAGCCAAGTGTTTTGCAGTAATGAAGGGACAATGATAAGCCATAAACAGAGTTACAAAGGATGGTTTTGGTTTGGGGGAGTTGTTTTTGCGTTGGGGTTTTGTTTTGGTTGGTTTGTTTTTATGATTAAACAAGGAGGAGGGGAAAAAAAGAGATTAGGGCTTTAAAAGCAAGACTCTTGATTCTGTCCCAGAGTCCCCTTTTAGGTTAGAAACCACAACAGGTCAGCTTGTTCTCTTTTAGCTGAGCCACAGACCAGCATTATTCACTATCCACCTTCTGCTTATCCATAAGGAATCAAGAGACCAAGTTTCCTACTATAAAATCAAGTTTCTTATTATAAACACACTCTGTTTTATTTCCTCCAGAGGACCAAGGACTCCTCTTTCTGTTCCACAGTACTACACTGGGGCTGAGGAAGGTTTGATCATGCACCTTCTCTACGTGAAGCTGTCAGCTCTGTCTGTTCTCCCTCCTTCCCTCAAGTTTCTCCATTATGATCACCCCTAGCACCCTGCTTATAGGAGCAGCATCTGCAACATCTGTGCAAATGATATACCAGCACGGTTTATTTTATGCCTTTAGCTAGGACACTGGATGTATGTGTGAAGATACTGGGTGCTTAAAGTGCTTTTGTCAAATGTATGTATGGCTTAGTTTTCTGGGCTGGTTTTTTTCAGGAGATCTTTAGCAATAGCTACCAAGAGCTGTTATTAGCCCTGAGAAACTCTTTTTTAACTCAGTTCTTTCAATACTGATTTCTTTACCTCTCTATACATAAAACATCAGAGGCTTACCTACATGATGCCTCCTGCTGCAGTATAGGTTTTGTCTGATGTATATGGCCAACACCACACCTGCTGTGATGCCTTACAAAAGACTCTGGATTTCAAAAAGGTAGGTCATAGAATCATAGATTCTTACAGCATAAGCTGCAAAGATTTCGTTTTAAAATGTCTTTTCTTCTACTGTTAACAAGGGGATGGATCTTTCTGGTCTGATTCTAGAAAACCCATAGGGAAAAGGAAGCAACAGCTCTCCTTCTCCCATAGGTAATGCATTGTTCTTGCAGATGATCTGCATGAGATGCTGCTGGGACAGCCTTTAGTTTCTGCTGGATATTTTAACATGGAAGTCTGGCCAATGCTGAATATTTTTAGGGCTAACAGATAAGGGAAAGCAAAGCAAAGTATGTCCCTGATCTCTGCATTCCAGTAGTTTTAAATGCAGAGCAGTGGAGGGATCTTGAAATGCAAACAGCTTATCACTCCTCCTGCTCCTGTAGGGCTTTGAAATTTCTTGAGTTTCTCATTTTTAGTCCCAGGGATCACAGGACATTAACAGGCTCTCTGTATCTGCCCTGTCTACCTATGTCTGTCTTGCTCCCCACAAGGGCACTGACATTTGTATACATCCACTCAGTTTCAGCCTTGCTGCTTGTCTCTCTTTCAAACACAGCAGGTCATTTGAATTAGCACCTAAGTGCTTTCCTTCAGTACTGTCTCCAGCTAAGCTGGAGTTTTCCTGCTGGTTAAAACCTCCACTTTCCAGGCAGGAGTTTTGTTTGCTTTCTCCAGCTTTAAGATCTGAAATGGCAGACTGGGTTGGTTTGGTTGGGTGGTGTTGTATTTCTAGTCATCTCTGTGTTAGGAAGTCACTTATTTTTCCTCCTAGCTGCAGCACAGCTTTCTTCCCTGCACATTCCCAGCCTCTACAGGATCTGAGTGTTGTGAGAACACTCTAGTGCAAAAATCAGTGTTAGAGAAGTATGCACTGATGCCTGAGTGAGTGAAGAACCATGCTAGAAAACAATAAAGGATTTCTCTTTTGTTTAGGCTTCTCCTGAACGTGTATAAATGTTTGACATTCACAACATCCTCTGGCAAGTTACACCTTCCACATGGAAGCCTCTGCTGCTTTGTTTTCAGCTTGGGCCCTGCTGATGTTCTTGGATGCCTCCAAGTTCTTGTCCTGAACAGGGATCACCTATTCTCTGTTCATTCTGTTTTCTCCATGCTCTTTGTGATTTCAGAAGTCTCTTTTAGATAGCCCTTCCACTTCTCTGCCTTCTGTACTTGGGCATTTCTTGTCCTGCACCCATTCCACACCCACAGCTCTCTGTTTAGCCTCTCTCAGGGTTTCTGTGTTCTGGTACATCACATTTGATCTTTGGTGGAGTTGGGGGAACTGCACATGGTGCAAGTAATCCCAAGACTTTTCTAGGGACATAGCAAGGCTCTCTGTATTTCTCCTGAAGAGGAACACAACTGGTGCACTTTCTCAACCACAGCTGAGGTGATGCTTTCATGGCTCAACGATTTGCACCCAAGAGGAAAATCTGTATTTAATGAAGATTTCTCCTTTCTCTCTCAGTAAGTTTATAAAACATGGTTGGAATGAATTCCATCTACCATTTTATCTTAAAGATCTGCTGTTAATTCTTTGCAAACCCCCTCTGTCTTTATTTTTAAAAGCTCCCATATCTTTAGCAAACTTAACTGCTGTAGAAATAGAGCAGCAGCCTTTCTCTACTGCAAGGGCTGACTGTGTATTTCTCACCTTTTTGCCTCTCTATTAAGCAATTGTTCATGCACAGACCTTTTGGTCTCATGCCTTGGCTTCCTGAAAAGCTACTGTCAATCATTCCAAGTACATCATTTAAGTGATGGATTGCTGCAGGATGTATCATCTCATCCAGGAACTCTGAATGACATTCTGGCTTTTAACAGCATCAGCTAACTGCTGCTAAACAGCTGCTTTCACGGGGGGTTGATAATACACTTTCAAATGCATAACAGTTCTCTGTTCTTCTGCTTTTTCCTCTCTTAAACAAGGCACCTTTGAAAAACATAAAATATGAAAGTCTGCAAATGCTGTTTTTAATCTATACTTATGAAGGAATAAGAGTGTGCACTGATGTACCTGAAGACAGACCTGTACAGAAGGCTTGGAACATTCATACCCTACAGAAGGGTAAAAATTCAGGTCACAGAGGCAAAGAATTCTGCCATTTTCGAGCTCTTCTGTGTCTCATTTCACACAACCTGAATGTTTCTGCCTCCTCTGCCCCTCCCTCACAGTGTTATAACAAAGCACTGGGAAATAAAAGTGAAGTCTTTCACGCAGCTGGGGCTGGATGGCAAAGAAGGCAAAGAGGAATCAGAGACCTGGAGCTTGCAATGGAAGCCCTAGGAATAAAGGGCTTGCTTATATTGGAAGATGACTTTTTAGAAAGGAAGAGGCCAAGCCTGTTGAGCACACAGAGGGGTGTGAGGGGAATCAGACTAAACAGGGAGAGTGGATGAAGGCTATAGAGGAAAGTGTGCAAAAAAGGAAAGGAAAATGGAGACTGAGTGAAAAGCATGGGATAGGAAGTTGGGAAGAAGTGAGGACAAAGTTAAGAAGAGCACTGAAAGCCAGTTAGGCAGCAGAAGGAAAGGGAAGCCTGTGTATGTTACCTGACACCAGGTGGCAAAGAAACCAACAATAAATGTTTGGAGGTGGGTATTTCCCCTCCACAAACCCTGACTCGAAGAGGGAAAATCCTGTAATGCTTCTACTCTTAGCAAGCATTCATGAAACCTCCTAGCAAAGCATCCCTCGTGCAGTGCTCCAGTAGTTCAAGTGATGTGTGCTGCAGATCAGGATGTTTCAGTACTTCTGGTGGCACATCCCAGTGTCAGGATGCCCCCACTAACTCTTTTTGTTCTGGAATGCAAAAACATCAGAGCTACGAACCAATTATTTGACAGGGTCAAAATAATTACTGCTTCCAGGAATGCCTGAACAGTTCCTGATGAAGTTTATGATGTTGGCGTGGGACTCAAAGCCAGAGTTCAGAATGGTCAGTGTTCTGAAGCTGAACAAGCAGTTGGAGTGATTCAGTGCAGTGTGTGGGATAACTGTAAAACTAAGCAGAGGTAGATGTTCTGCCTGTAACTTAAACTCACTTGCATGTCAACACTGATCCTATTACTCTGTTAAATTAGCATTAGCAGCAGGGTACATAGTTTTGAAGCACACTTAAAAAATAACTCCTAACCATATTAAGCACATGCATTGCACTGAAAGGCTCCATTCAGACTAAATGTCAGACATTCCTCTGATATGAATAAACCCAGAAAGAATTACATGCAGCACTTTTGCTGTCTGTCTCCCATGTTCAGCTGAGCTAAAGAAACATTTTCCCCTACACACTTCTTATGGCCTACCACAGGGTATAGAAAGCAAAAAGCTTCACCAGAACCTCTCTCCCCATTCTGTGCAAGCTATCTGGACTCAAATATTTGCCTTTAAAAATATACTTATAGAGCTTAACCCAGGGAGTGACCTCACTGACTACTTTTACACTGCCTTGAGATAAACTTGTCCCAAGAATGCTCTCCTAAAGCATGCTCTCAGCACTGGGACAAGCCTCTTGTCCTGCTGCTTTATATGAGGTAGGGGTTTTCAGTAAAGCCAAGTCCTGCCTTGTGAGCCAACCAGAACGATGCAAATGCCAAACCTTTAACCACCATTGTGTTGTCTCAAATTCCTGCTTTGTAAACCATCGTGATAACCTCGACAAGACTGATAGCCCTCTCCAGGGAAAAGGAGTGCAGGTACTGTGCTTACATAAAGGTTAAAAACCTGGCCTCAACAGAGAAAGCTTTTTGGTTGCCTACAGTGTCGGGGTTTTACCCAACATACCTGCCCTAAATAGACATTTAGCTCAAGATGCTGATCAGGATGAGACCTGGTGTTTATGCCATGTGTGTGATACCAAAACCCACTCTTGTTTAGCAGCACTTTTTCCCACCCCAGATCTAGTTGTTACGCTCAGAACCTTCTTTATGAGCAAAGAGGCAGTGCACCTCTTAAATTGAAGTAGATCATCCCAAGAATTCTGAGAGAGGTGGGATCCACCTCATTAAGCAGGGCAAAGGTGTCTTTGCAGGGTTTTAAACTCAGAATGACAAGAGGAGAGAGTTATGAGCAGCCCTGCGAGGGAGGGAGGGATGGATAGGGTTGACAAGCAAAGAGCATGGGGTGATGTGTCAGCAAGGAAACACAGAATCAGCAAAACAAAGTTTAAGCAGGGTCACCTCCAGCATTTGTATGTAAGCAAGGCAATATTGTGGGAAAAACCCAGAGCCTTGCTGGGAAATGGGGATTTTGGGGTGGCTGTCCAAAATGCAAGCACATAGTACAAGAAAGAAATGAGGAGTTAGAGATCTGTGTGCAGCTGCAGGGCTGTGGTCTTCTGGAAACACAGAGACATAGTGGGATGCTTACCATCCCACAGACACATTGGGATCCAGACATCCAGGCAGAGCCCTAGGCAGCCCACTCCAGCCTCCTCCTGCCTGGGCAAGGGGTTGGAACAGGCTCTGGAGACATTCCAACCCAGCTGGACGAGTTCCTGTGTGCCCTGCTCTAGGTGGTGCTGCTCTGGCAGGGGGGTTGCACTGGATGAGCTTTCCAGGTCCCTTCCAGCCCTTGACAATCTGTGATTCTGTGATCTCCAAGCTTTTGTAAATGTCACACACACACGTTTTTTAGCTCCTGCCTTTTTCCTGGGGTTATGTTCACCCTTCCATTATTCCTCTCAGTCCTAAAGCTGGCAGTTTCACTTTGGTGTTGCCATGAGGACTTGCAGCAAGTCATCAAGATCTGAGTCCTTTACTAGGAGGAGTACAACTGATACTGATTGTTACTTCTTCCTCTCCCCTGACATAAATTTGCTCTGAATTTAGGACTTATAAAAAATGGTAAATAAAATCCAGAACAAAAGAAATAAAAGAGAAGAAACTAAAATATAAAGCAAAACTAAGATCTGTTCAGAAAAAAGAGCCATCACATATTAAGATGAAGTGTCCAAATAATAGAAATGGAAGAATAGAAGCTCCTGATCTCATGAAGTTTAACAGTCACAGTTCTCACCAGCTGTCAGTGGGCAAATGTCAGTTACACTTTATGATGAGCCGCATTTGCTGCCAGGCTGATCTAATCGTGTTTCTGCTGGAGAAAACATTTCAGAAGAGCACCAGACTTCACTTCCAAAGTGAGAAAAGCCTGTGTTACAGGGAGGCAGCTTTGTTTGCCTACACAGAGCAGCAGAGTCACAAAGATCTCTGAAATAGATCTTCCCTCTTCAAATCTCCCTTACTGACTAGCTCAGCTGCCATCATGTTCTTTAGAAGGAATGAATATGTTTGTAATGATTAGGAAGACTAATTCTAGCCAAAAGAACTAAAAAAAAAAGGCCAATGAATGCATTTTCAAATCATCTTTAAAGCAGCCCATTGGCAATTTGCACAAGCCCATAGCACGTGTTCTCAGCACTAAGGGAAGAGCAATAAACAAACACTTTCAGAGCAGGAACCACTGTACAGAAAAATGCCAGGTTCGAAGCCTGGAGTTGCACTTTTCAGCTTACAGAATGGAAATTTTATCTTTGAGAACAGAGATGATCTTTCGAGGTCCCTTCCAACCCTGAAGATTCTGTGATTACCCTCTGCCAAAGGGCTTATTAAAAGTAAGGGCAGTACACGACCAGCTCATCTTGGCATCACGTTTTACCAGATAAATGCTTTCCTCACTCTTATCCAAGTAGATCTGCTTCATCTGTGTGTTTTTGGGAAAGGCTTTCCAAGTGTCAGGCTTCCTTCCATGCAATTGTGTCAACAAAATACAGTAAATTCTGCTTTCCATATTGCCCATCCTCCCCTTACACAGCTATGCTTTCCCTTCTTCTGAAGAAGGCTTAGCTGAGGTCTCCAGCTGCCTGGTCTCTAGCTCAGACCTCCAGAATGTCTGCTCAGGGTAAGGCAGCAGAGGTTAGAAATGCAACTCACCCACAGGTAGTGAGGCTGCTCATTAAAGGAGCAGGGGAAAGAGAAGCCAGGCACTGAAGTAGCACAGAAAGGAAAGGCACAACAGCAGCAGCCCAGACGGTGTGTTTATGCTGCCTGTGACTGTCACAGGATAGCTGCCACCCACGGTTCCCAGATAGAAATAAACACACTGCCCACGTGCTTGAGTCTTTATCCCAAAAATGAAATACAGACAGTTACACATCTTACAAATAAGGTGTGGGCAAAAGAAGATGTGGGCAGCAGCATGGTTCACATGTTGCAAGCCTGACTTGTTCTTCATTGTTTTTCTTTTAGGAAGGGTTTTTGGGCACACAAACACACCCAGTAACGCTGCACCAAGAAACGTGCCAAATCAGAAGGGAACATCTCCCTCTCTTGACTCCACAACTGATGCAAGTGCATGCCTTCTGACACATCTGCAAGGGTTGTTCAGCACTGCTAGAAGTAGTCACACCTCAATTGTTTTAAGCTTTCCATATAACACAACCCATGGCAGACACCTAGGGTAGGAAGCTGTAGCAGGTCGTTAGTGAAAGCTTAGCAAAACAGAAGTCATTGAAGGGGACAGTCAATGCTGTGAATGCTGAACACGTCAACAAGCAGCTCTCCTCAGTGCACACACACATAGCATCACAGAATCATGGAGTGATGGGGGTTGGAAGGGGACTTTAGAGCTCATCCAGCCCCAGCCCCTGCTACAGCAGGTTCCCCTGGCCCAGGGGGCACAGGAACGTGTCCAGGTGGGGTTGGAAACCTCCTGAGAAGGAGCCTCCACACCCTCCCTGGGCAACCTGGGCCAGGGCTCCCTCACCTCAGCACCAAAGGAGTTTCCCCTTGTGTTTAAGTGGAACTGTTTGTGTCCCAGCCTATGGCCGTTTCCCCTTGTGCTGTCACTGGCCATCACAAGTGTCGCCTCATCCTCCTACACCCGCCTTTTAAACACTTCCCTAAAGCCTTCTAGAAATGTAGTCAGCTCAGATGGAAGAACGAATCCAGCATCGTTCACTTGCAGCGTTTTCTTCTCATCAGTTTGGAATGAACATGCTCCAGGTTCCCACTGTGTTTATGTGATAGGGCTGGACACCTGCAATAAGCCTGAGAGGCAGAGTTACACCTGCCAGCGTGACGCCTTCTGAAACCTGCTGCTGTGGGAGAAACTGGGTGCTGGTGTGTTCATGCTCAGTCGCTTCTCAGAACGCCCAGCATCAACTCCTTACCTACAGTGCACACCAAGAAAAGCTAACCTTTCATTGTGTTGCCTGCCCAGACCAGCTGACCACATTTCTATTTTTACCAGCCCTGAAGCACACGTATGAACATTTTACTTGGGTGCCAGGGCTTTTTTCTAACCTCCTTGCACAGCTGCAACAGCCACAAACCTCAGAGCTTCCACTATAGTTGTGCAAAACCCGTTTCTTTGATGTACTGGTTACACAAAAATGCCAACAAAGAGAAAAGGAAAGGCTTCCAAATGACATGCTTTGCAAAGAGCAAGTCAAAGAGGGGAAAATGTGCTTTTGCATGTGTTGCTTTCACATCAGTCAGGATCAGGCATGAGAGGGATGCACCACAGAGCAACAGAGGAGGAGGGAAGAGGTATTCCTCTTCTGTCTTCCAGGACTGAGGAAACCTCAAGTCTTTTACAAATTCAGTAGCAGTTAAAGTGATATGTGTAGCACTCAATCCATCAATCAATCAATCCATCAAAGTCAGCAGGATACATTTGCAAGAGAAGCTCAAGCTGCTTTTCTGAATGTCATTTGTAAGAGCAAGGAGAAGCAGCAGCTCTCGGATTTTGGGTTTCCCAAAAATAAAGCATGGCACTGATTTATAGTCTCTCTCATCCTTTCTGTGTTTTTCTCTCAGCCAGCCTACAGCAGCTCTGCTTCTTAGAAAAAAAACCCCAAAACAAACAACAAAACCCTGAAGACTTACTAAACAAGCACATTTGCTAACTAGAGCAACAAAAGGCTGGCTTGCCAGACTTTTATCCTTCTCAGTCCTGCAGGCACAGCTTCTATATTGTCTTGTGTATTGCCAAAAAAACCCCTGAGCAGTGCATATGAAGCAGTGACAGCAGTGATGGCAATGATAGCAGTATGGGAGGTGTCCAGACTAGAAGTGGGATCTTACAAGAGTAGTTCAGTGTTTACTTTGAGGCACTTTTGATAGGTGGTTAATACACCAGCTCTTGGTTGGCTTTTGGGCACATTTGCAAAAAGCAGAAGAAAGGCTACAGTTTGAATGTAAAGCTGAGTGCATTTAGTAAGGTGTGAGCAATATGCAGTTGCTAGATAGCCTTTGCAGATTACCAAAGTCCTGCCACAGACCAAGGCTGCCTGCTGATCACAGAGCTTCTGCTCTCTCCCTCAGGAATTTTCTCTCCTTTCCTATCAAAGTGCTGCAAACAGCAGGAGAAGGGGCACTGGGTGAGTGGATTCCTGGCTATAGTAGCTGCTGCTGCAAGAGCACTGGGATTGTTTCAGTTGAAGTGTGTGTTTACAGAGGTGACTTCTCAAAAAGACCCCTGAAGCTTTGCATTCTGTGGTGGTGCTGTTGCCAGCCCTGATGCTAACACAGGTAAAAACGGGACTTTACAGGCACTTGTTGCACATCTGGATGGTACTTGCACTAATAAAGACACTGGTGTTTCCTTGGCTCCAAAAAAAAAGGGTAAACAAGGGAGAAATGGAAAGAACAAGTAAGATTAACAGAGGGTTCTTTTAGCACAGACTCATTTTAGCTTTCCTGCAGCATTATAATCCAATACAGATGTTCATTTGCCTCACTCTTGGCAGCTGTGTTAGATGAACTTCCTCTCCTCAGAAACAGTTTCTCAGGGATTTATTGTCCCTTTGTCAGTCTGCCCTTAACTTACTCATTCTTTTCATGTGACAGTGAAACTCCAAAGTAGGGAGAAATCAGGCTAAATACATGAAAGAATTACCAGACAACAGTACCACTGAAAGTAAACTAAATATAGAGATGAACCAAGTTTAAACAGCAATCTCTGCTCTTGTTTTATCACCTCTGATAGGGGCAATGGCTCTTATTTATTAACTTAAAGCAAACCAAATAACTAGATAAGAAAATATGAGAGATGGAGTAGTAGTAAAGAAACCTAAAAGCATGGCCAAGTGTTGCATGTAGTGACAGGTTCATACAAATGTGCTTTATCAGAACTTTGGTTTTCAGTAGCCCAATGCATTAATCCCTCAGAGAGACGATTTGTATTCCCATGAGGATGGTTAGGGGCTGCTCACCTCTAAATGCCCTGTGACACATCAAAGCCTCATCTACTGCTAAGAAGCAGCTTCTGATATTGTGACTGTGGAGGAGAAGCCACTGCTGACAAGTTCTTCAGTGTTCAAGCTGGTAATTTAAAATCTTGCTTTCAGTTTGATGCAGAAAAAGGCAGCAGACTGTCAGGCCCTTGAGAGCACTCTTCTGCCTTCAATTGCTCCAAAAGTAAATGAAAGCCAAGAGTGGGGGGATCCACACTGCTCCCTTCTGGCCACTTGACATTAAATCAGGTCTTTTACCTCTGCTAGAGGTGTTCTGCCCTACTTGTACCAAATGGTTGAGACAAGCCAACATACCAGCTAAAAAAACCAGAAAGGAGAGCAGATGTGGAGACACACACAACGTGACACACCATCAAAGGCAGGAGGATTGCACAAGCCTCATTTCCTTTGGAGGTTCTGGGACATATTTGGGAAGTATTAAAGGATTTGATCCTGATTTATAAAAAAATCTTAATTGTAACATTATTTCACAAAAGGACAACCAGGAGCACATTTGGCTCCCTGCTACCCTGCCAGAATACAGTGTTCTCTGTATTGCTTTCCAAACACATTATGCAACTATAAATGCACATAGAGGCCAGGAAAAGCAGGCTGCTTCTGCAGAGCCATTGCACATGAAGCAGGGAAATAGGTGGAGGGGAAAACCACTCTGAACACAGAACACGGTAGAGCGGTGCCTGTGCAGCAGGAGACTGGAGCCAAGAGCATGGGATGCAGACTGAGGGCGTGTGGCATCACGTGGATGTGCTGGAAATACAACTTCCCTTGCAGACAATGTCTGACCCAGGATTCAGGCAACCTACACAGAGCTGGGCTGGAGCTATAAGCAGTGCCTGCAGACACCCAAATGGAACTATTTGGCATGGGTGGCTGTGGCTGCCTCGGCTGCTCCAAATCCTCTGCTGAATATAAACCAGACTTCAGCAGGTTTCAGAGCGCCTGTGTAATGATGTTTAGCAGCTCAGCAAAAACATTTTTGACAAACATCTTGTGTAGAACCAGGGTGAATAGTTTGTCTCGAGGAAGACTCGTTTATCATCCCAATATTTATATGTTCCTACATTCTCTGGCCTTCAACACTAACAGAACCTGAGAGGGATGGATGAAGCTCTCCTTATTTTGTTGGGGTTTTTTTACTCTGCAGTGAAGAAGAATTTGGATTCCTGAGCAATTCCTTACACCTTATGAAACTGTCGTGCTGCAGCGCCTAGAAAGCCATCCCTGTAGCTGAAACTTTAGGTCTTGAAAGCTTACCATGTGTGAGAGCACCTGCTGGAAAGCAAAAAGTGACACGAAATACTTGGGAAATTTTATCACATAGAAGACAAAAGTTTTAATCTGCTCTACCCAAAAATCCCACATCACATTCCAAACACTGAGCCTGCAAAAAAACCCCAGTCATTTTAACTGTAACATAGAAAAAGCAATTCTCTCTTGGAATAAAAACCTATATTCACTCTTACCTGAGGAACTTTTCTCTCTGGGACATAGCTGGGTGGATAGCTGTTTTTTTACACTGGTGTCTGATGCTTAAAGTATGGACCAAAGTAGGAGAAACCTTCAGGCTGATTTCCTGTCAGTGGAAGAACACTCCCCAAAATACATTTGCAAGCAAGGCTTTTTTGGCACTTTTAACTTGTACCAAACACAGACTTTGCATCATTTGTTCCACAGCCTGCTGCTCCTTGGCTGTGCCTCCCACCTGCTCATCACTGAAAGTCTCGATTCAAATAACCATGTACATTTCACCCAAAACTAGTGAGCAGCAATTTTCTAGAGCAATTAAGGTCTCCACAACACACTGCACAATGTGGGAGCTGTGAGAACCAGGGCCATGGCAGACTAAGGGTGGCTCTGGGCCAGAAGGTGGCTGCAGTGCTTCTCTGGGTTTTTTGGCTGTTAAACAAGAATAGCACACAGGTGTATGTGAAACACCTGGTTCCCATCTCAGAAATAGGTATTCCAAATCCTGATAAACTCCTAGTTTCATTAAAATAAGAGGAGAAGCTAAATCAACTTTGCTAAGTCTTCTGTAGGAAATAAATCCTGTGCTGGGTTGAAGAGGAAACAGTTGCAGGGGTTTCACATAGTCCCAGGAAAATGGCTGTGTGCTTTCAGCATGCCTTTTATCCTTGATTGAGGAAACCAAATAGCAAAGAGATCTCTAAGCAATGCCATCAGTCACGGCAGAGGGACGTGCTCTGTGAAAGGCTGTTCCCCCTGAGCTCACCCAGAGGCACGGGAGCAAAGCAGTGCAGGAGAGCTGCTCTCTTGCAGATACACACAAGGTTTCTTTCACCAGAGCTAATGCCTCACATTTCCTTGATATGAACTTTAAGGGTATAGGAATTTACTGGCTACAATGCAGACATGAGTACTGGCTCCTTTGCATAAACATGTGCAGCTGTACTAAATATGGCAATGGTGCCCAGAGCAGAGCAGCTTCATTTCCTTGCTCGGTACAATGGGTTACACCTACCTAAATCACATCCAGGCAACATACCTGTGTATAACAGAAGGCATCATTTATTACAATAATCTTCTCTTATAGGATATTATGCAATTAATGATTAAGATGAGATGATGATGCTAGGTAATCATGCCCTCACATAGGTGTATACCTCCTGTCAGCTAAGGATTTGTTCACACAGATGTTTGCTACCAGAAAAATCCAGGCAGACTTATTCAGTCAAGAAATGCAGTGACAAAATCACAGATGTATGGGCTAACAAAAAAAACCAAAGATGATTCTTACAGATGAGCCTCTGCTGTGACTCTACAGAAGCAACATCCTACAGCTGAAGTTCTGCGAGACCAGCGGGCTCCTCTGACACTTCTCTGTGCCTTGGTACATTTTCAAGATCAGAATTTCTAAGTCAAACCTCAACAGGAAAGCCAGACATTTTTTCTCACCTCAGTTAGCAGTCTTTTTATTCTAAAGGAATGTGAGCATAAATCTACTTGTAAGTGAGCAAATCCTCACAGGCTGTTGAATAGACTCACTGTTAATAACAAATGTGTCAATGAAACGGGTAGCAATGCAGCTGCACCTCACTGCTGTCACACTCCTATCAGACAAAGATTTACTGTGAGAAAAAACAAATCTAGCTCAAACTTAGAGTCAGATGTCATCTTGGAATAAGCAACAGGCAACTATGGATTTTCTTTGCATAGAGACAGGGAGGACATTTTAAACTGCATTTGAAGATGTCAGGTCTTCCACTTTCCTCTCTCCAGCCTTACCCTGGGGAATCACTTCTCTTCCCATGCCTGGGAAAAAGGAGTTCCAAAAAAGCAGATGAGTGCAACACTAAGAGGCAAAATAGACAAGGTTTCTCTCAGACAAGGGCTTTTCAATAATCCCAGTGAGCAAGTGAGCACCACACAGCTGCTCACTCACTCCTCCCCCTCCCAGGAGGATGCGGAGGAGAACCAGAAAAAAAGTCAAAGTCATGGGTTGAGATAAGGACAGCTTAGGAGCTAAAATAAAATGGAGCATGATAATAGCAAAACCAACTATGATGATCACTAAGAAGAAGAAGGAGGAGGAGGAGGAGGAAGATAACAAAAAGAGAGAGGAAAAAACCCCCCAAAATGACAAGTGATGCCCAATGCAATTGCTCCCAGCTGCTAACTGATGCTTGGAGCAGCTGTCAGCCCCTCTCCACCAACTCCCCCCAGTTCCCATACTGGGCATGATGGCCTATGGCACGGAATAGCCCTGTGGCTGGTTAGTGTTAGCTCTCCTGGCCATGCTCCCTCCCAGCTCCTTGTGCACCTGCTTGCTGGCAGAGCATGAGAAGCCAGAAAATCATTGACTTAAGCTAAGCACTGCTCAGCAATGACTAAAACATCGTGGTGTTACCAACGTTGTTCTCCCACTACATCCAGAACTACCCCACCGAAAGCAGGACAAAGCATTAGCACAAGGTTGATGCTTCTCAGACAAATTTACCACTTCTGCTTCTATTACTCTTTTTTTCCTTTTCAGGAGAAATAAATTCATAGCTAGTTTCTTCATAAAGGCATAAGCCCTGACCTCTGATGTAAAAACTTCAGAGCAACTGCACCTGACTCTTGGTTTCTTTGTCAAAGGAGCCATCACTTTCATCAGGTTCGTCACTTAACTCTGTTTAGAGCTCCATCACGCTCCCCAAAGGTTCAGTGGTTTAGCTGTATGAGAACTTGACATAAGTGAACATTACTGTTCAGGTTCAGAAGCGTTGCTCTACATGGTGTTTAACATGCAACCTACAAGTACAAATTGGCTGCTAGAACAACAATTGGCAGGAGGTTAAGGCAGAAAAGAGCCCTTCCAGAAAAGCAAATGCTGCTTCTAGTTCCCATGGCACCGTCCCAATATTTGTTTTATATTCCTGAGAGAAGAGAGGAGAGCAGAACAAATGTTAAACCTCCCACACAAAATTCTCTAAGTAATATTATTATTCCCCTTAAGACTCCAGCCTTGCTGTCAGACTGCTTTTTCTGTCAGGTTTCCAAGTGCTCTTATTCAGGAAGGATAATAATTATCATTATCCAAAGCATAAGCCAGTGAGTTTTTACTCCAACAGACGAGCTGCACGCTCTGTTATTGAAAAACCTGCTTCAGTCATTCATCTCCTTTAGGTGGTATGGGAGAGACTTATGTAAATGTCTGTGTAAATGGGTTATTTGCCTAATCATCACTGTGCTGGGAAAATTCCTGCTTTGTATCAGCAATCTCACTATTTATTCCTACGGTTCCACACACACTTGTGCAGATTTTTGTCCTTCCACTGGTGCTGAACAGCTCCTGACACACTGCTGTGTGCTTTGCTTGGGCTGAGAGAGAACCTTCCTAGGCTGCTCAAGAGCTTGTTTAAGATTTCAGATCAGTCATGTTCCTGTGGCTTTGGGGAGAGGAAATGCTTTTCTCATCTTTTATTTGTAAATATCTTCCCGAGGTCACAGACTTTGGTATTCCTAGAAACTGGAGCTTTAACTTGGCACCTGAGTGGTGGTTCCACGGGTGCTTAAACACTGAAATGAGGCCAATCAGGTCAGAAGGGATGTGTGCTGCAGTAATTCAAGAAATGGGAAGCAACAAAAGCAATACAATGAAGTCAATAGTTGGAAACACATCTGAGCTTGTCTGTGCACACATGTCATCCTTCATTTAGATTCTGTTAGAAATCCCAGCCTTACCTAGTCTATGTGGAAGAGGAACAGGTCAGAGATGCCTTACAGCAGATGTGTTAGTGATGCAAACCAGCTGCTTAAAAATCAAATCTACTACAAGAAAACTCTTTTGGACACAGTCTTTGGACATGTGTCCTTTAAAAACCTAACTTTGGCACCAAACTTCAGGCATAGAGGTAGCCTCCTGCACCACCGAGGAGCTCAAGCAAAGGACTACACTAAAGTACTCCAGATCAATGCTTTTCTGAATTAGAACCTGTCAAAGCTTCTGGAGTGCTCCCAAGCCATCAGCCCCTTTAAAGCTGTTTGCCAACACCCTGTGACCCAGCCAGAGAGGTTTGCTTCACCAGGTGGGTTTGTCTCTCATAGCACTCTATAGCCAGCTCTTTGCCATCTGAGGAAGGTGAGTTCACAGGCTTTATCTGAACAGAATATGTCAGCTGAAGGATAAACCAGTAGACACTAAGATCTTCATTAGTGCAGGTGGCATGTGAATATTTGCCAAAGCCAAGGGAAGTTGTTATTTTTTAGGAGCACTTGACGTGTCTTTACTAGTTAAAAACCCCCAGCTTTATACCAACGAAACATCATTAGGAAAACAATCACTAGAATTGGAAACAGTGACAAAAAGGGATAATACACCTTAATAAGGAGCTAGATTCTTCAGGTCTGTTTCAAAGTCTCTTCTAAGTTTCATTTGGGTATGAGAGTTGATGGGATAACCTTGCAGCCATCAGACCCACTTTTAGGGTGACTTTCATTAAAGTGTTTGACCAAGTTAAGTCAATGACTTCCCAGCCCCCAAAAGAAAGGCTGTTCTTTCAGAACTTACTGTCTCCCACTGGGCAGCTCTAGAGACTGCCAGCATCTGTGACAGACTGTGACAAGCCGTGTGACACAGCCTGTGGCAGAACTGAGCCAGGAGCTTACGTTCAGCAGCACTTCACAAGTGGCAGCTCTTGGCAGACAGAGGCCAACAGCAGCTTTTTGGGAAGGGCAGCCTTTTGCAAGCTGCCAGCAAATAACACTGCCAGCAAACAACAGCAGCTCTTTGTGAGCAGCAGCTGCTCCTGAACCTCAGCTCTTTAGTAGGAAATAGGGTTAGGTCAGGGGGTGTTGTTTAGCTTTGCTTTCTGGCTAATACCAATTTATCCATGCATGATGTAAATGGCCTCAAGACATAAAATAGCTCCCCAAAAAAGGTTAAGAAATGTACTGGCATACTCTACCTTACTTTGCGTCACTCTCACCCCTTTTGTTTCTGAGGTTATTGTTTTTTGTGGGGATATTTTGTTGTTTGAAATGACTTTCTGGGATTTGAAGCTGTTCGGAAAATTGTGAGTTTGGGGTCTGATTGCTTTTCAGACATTCTTATTTCCTTGTTTCCAGACTTTCATTGAACTCCTCTAAACTACTTGGCTACTTTGAAAGCAGAAGCAAGAAAAGAAGACACTCTCCCCTGTGGCAGTGGCTGTGGTGTGTAGAAATTCTGCAGAGAATTTGCACCACCAAGCATCCCAGTTGCTCCCTTCTGTGGAAGCAGCCAAGAGTGGCACAGACCACTCCTGTTCCCTGAACAGCTTAGTAGACAAGTGGAATACAAGCAAATATTGACTAGTCCATCCTTTGAACACACTTGAGGGGTGGATTTCTTTAAATGGCACAGAATGATTGGTAAAACCAGAAGATTACAATTTAAGTGTAAAAGGAGAGAATGATCCCAAAGCAAGTACACATTCTGTACTTCTTCATGGGCAGAAGACCACAATGCTTTTATTTACTCAAGGCTGCTCAGAGATTTTCACTGGACCTTTAATCCCTGTTCTAATAAAGGCTCATTATGGATGAAATAATTTCTGGCTTGAAGAAGAAATGCTTTTTAAATTAACTTCTTTAATGGTCTTAATTACCTTCCATTTAAACTCAGAGGTGAGCCTCAGAGAATTCAGTTTGTAGACAAACTTGTTTACTCAGAGCCAGCAGTTTTGACACACACTCTCAGATGCCTGACTGAAAACACATCTCCATCCTGGCTTTACCAAACTACCTCACACTTGCTTTTCAGTGGACCACATCCACTTCATTCTCTTCAGCTCTTAGAAGCACACGTATAACATATAAAGAAATGAAACAAACACAACTCCTTTGCTGATTTCTAGGAACTTCCTTTAAAACAGTGTTCTTGTTGTCAGTGTCTGGCCTTGGCTCTCCTGCACTGGCATCTCCAGCCCTCTCTCAACTGACAAACTGCCCCACTGCACTGACATGAAAGCAGCATCATCTGAAACTGATTGTGTGCTGCCACAGTTCCAAAGTTTTACAGTTATCTAACCTTTAAGATACATCTTAGAAGAGTGACTGTTCTTGCACAATTTCCAGTGGATAAATTTGGTAATAAAAGCCTTTATTCCTCTTTAATCACTCCAGGATTGCTTAACTGCTACCAAAACCCACAGCCATGTCCTGTGCCAAAAGGCTTTGCCTTCGCCAGGCTCTGAGTGTCATCACCTCTGCTTACAGTGACCCAGATCCCAGCTCTTTTCCTCCCAGCAGAGGAGCTGCTTAAACTGCAGCACAAAATTCCCTTCTGCCTTAGCGTGGAAAACTCCCTGTGTCTCATCTTTGGATCCCATTCTGCAACAGCTTCTTTTTATTTGGCAAAACGTTTCCTACTCATGCTGCTGGTCTCTGCAAGGCCGAGCAGAGACATTCCGTGCCGTTACATGACATTACAGCTAACATTACACGGGTGTTTCACTGCTGCTAAGTCTCGTTCCTTAGGGCATTTGAACCTAGCAGTGGGCAGGACTTGCCGGAGCTGGAGGACTCACGCTTGCCCTCTAGTGGCTCTGAGCAGGAGAGCAATCCCTTAACAGCAAGGGAGATTCTTTCCCTTCGTGCTGAAAGATGGTTCTTTGAATCAATAGATTGAAAACGTAAATAAAATGTTCTGGGCTTGTTCCTGGAAGACTATTCCCTCTACATAACCACTAACTGAACACAGGAAGAAGAGAGGATGAATGCATGGCCACTGCATCTCCCGTGAAACCAACATGTACACAGTCATAGAATCACAGCACAGTGGAGGTTGGAAGGGACCTTTAGAGCTCATCCAGTCCAACCCCCTTGCAGAAGCAGCTCCCACCTAGATCAGGTCACACAGGAACGTGTCCAGGTGGGTCTCCAAGGAAGGAGCCTCCACACCCTCTGGGCAGCCTGTGCCAGGGCTCCAGCACTGGAACACTGTAACAGTTTATTCTTATGTTTAAGTGGAACTTTTTGTGTTCCAGCTTCATCCCATCACCCCTTGTCCTGTTGCCGGCTACTATAGAAAAAAGGGATGTCCCAACCTCCTGACACCCACCCTTTAGATAGTTATAAATGTTAATAGGATCACCCCTCAGTCCCTTCTCCAGATTAAACAGCCCCAGCTCCCACAGCCTTTCCTCATATGAGAGATGTTCCAGTGCCCTGATCATCTCCGTGGCCCTGCACTGGGCTCTCTCCAGCACTTCCCTGTCCCTCTTGAGCTGAGGAGCCCAGAACTGGGCACAGGACTCCAGATGAAGCCTCACCAGGGCAGAATAGAGGGAGAAGAACCTCCCTTGACCTGCTGCCCACACTCTTCTTGATGCACCCCAGGATGCCATTGGCTTCTTGGCCATGAGGGCACATTGTGAGGACTCCTCATACCCAGTGTCTGCTTCAGCAGAGCTGGAAACGCATAAGACAACCCAAGCAGAGCACAGACATTGTCTGCCCTCATTAAAATTGTTACCTGCTTGCAAAAAAACGGGCTAAGATTGCACGGGGCTGATGGGACCTTCTGTTTGTCCTGCAGAAAACGTGTGGATTCGGCCTGGAACCTCCCAAGCACCCTCTTTCAGCTCTGTGGCCTGAGCCCTGGCTGGCAGGAAGGCTCTGCTTTTGATGTGCTCAGTCTAGTTTCATGTACTTTATTCTCTTGGATACAAAGGAATGTCTCTTCAACAAAAGGAGTGGAAAATACTTCCCTCCAAAACAAATGCAACCTGTTTCATGGTGATCCTTTTCAAAGGTCTTAATAAAAGATGGAAGTGCTGCCAGCCATAGCACCAACCCATGTATCAGCAGAACTGCACAGGCTGAAAATGGCCTCAATTAATTAAATGGACGTAATTAAAGAGATACTTGACACTAGAGATGAAGAGATGTCACTATCAAAAGGTCTGGGCTATCAGTGAGCACGTTGAACCCTTCCTGGTTCCATGCTTGTTGTTTCTGAAGCAATAACAAATAGTTCATTTATGACAGAAGCAGCTTGAATTTCTACTGCTAGTAAAACTATCAAACACGTGGCAAGTATCAAAACTGATGCATGGATAGGAAGTTAGTGACTAAGAAACAAGGAGCACATCTGACCACTTTTAATAACTGCAAAAGACGAAGACCTGACTTTCAGCAAGAGCTTTTTTACAACCCTCTCAATGGAAATGAAGCTTTTGAAGACTGTGCTGTAAAACTTCTTAACTGTTTATTAATAAATGGTTTGAAAAACTAGATGAGGCATTCCAGGTTTTCTGAGGCGCTGGCAGTCCATCCCACAGGTGTGGAGTATCACACAGAGTCTGAAAGCTTCTTCCTTTCTTCAAACTGTTTGTCTACTGCAAGTGAAAGAGCCTGAAGAAACGTTGTCATTGTAACATTGGGGGACTGAAAAGAAGAGAAGGTTTTGTTAAACCCACCTACAGCCATAGGCACACGTAGTATTTGGCATACAAACCACAGTGTTTCAGAGAGATGTCTGACTTCCATGTTACAAATGCTTCAAAACCTAAAACTGCTGGCTTATTTTAGACCAGCTGGCATAAAAAAGTCAAAGTCAAGCCAGGCAAAGCCTTGAGTCAATCACTGTTACCATGGGTTTGCTTCAGGAAAAGTTCTTAACATGTTATTTCAGAAGTGGCAGAGGGCTTTCTTTCAGCAAGAAATTACCAGACAACCAAGATCAATGTAAGTAGAAAGGCACTGGACAGGTCAGTCCCACCCACCTTCAACCTCAGACTGTGGTCAGCACAGAATTGTTTCAGTCTACACAGCTGCAGAAACAGTGCAATTTAGATTAGAAGGGGGGGTTAGGCCCAATTTTTTACTGCAGGCAGTGTGCAAATGTCTTCCCAAAACCAACTCAAAATGTAATGAGTAAACCTAGTAGAATATAATCAACTTACTTGAATATAAAGTGCGTGTGCTAGGAAAGGCAGCTTTCTCAGGACCCGGCCACTAAGACCTTCACTCCTTCTAGAGTAAAAGAGACACAAGTGCTGCTCAGGTGATAAATCTCCACCTTTCCCTTTCCTGTGTTTCTCCCATTAGTTGCTCTAAGGAAACCCAAACCACCATGCCTGCCAAAGCTTCCTTGCTTCTAACTCCACTCCTCACTGGCTAAGACTTCACAGGTCAGGAACAGAGGAAAACAAACCTCCCTGACTCTATGGACTTTGTTTTGTTCCACAGGGACTGGCACTTTGGGGAAAAAATACAGCTTCATATTGTGAGCATCATTTTTATTGTTACAAGAATTGTTGTGCTGCTGTGAAAGACTATTTGCTCTACTAGCACACTCAGCAAATCAGAGCACTCTCCATTTACACTTCACTCTTTTCCCCTTTGCTTCTCTCCAGTTACATCTCCATGCTAAAACCTGACTTAGCAGACTGCAAGGCATTCCAAGACACTTTCTGAGTGTGCTACAAGTCACAATGGCCACTGAAACATAAGGCATCTCGCTGATCCAGGCAGCGAGTTGCAAAGAGGACTTCAAAGAGCATATGGAAACCAGCAGCAGTACCAAGCCAAGCCAGATCTGACACTAAGAAATGCTGGCAAATCCTCATCACTTCTACTTTTTGTCCCCAGAAAGGTTTTGCACTAACCCTAAACAGGTAAAACGATGACATGTTATGAACTTCAACTACTTTTAGGCATCATTCCACAACTCATTAGACACAAACACACAGAGAGACACACATATATACAAAACGTAGACTTTCAGACTCTTACCTTGAGATTTCTTTCAGTACAAGGCTTAACCTTGACACATTGTTTTCCACAAAGCCTATCATCTCCAGTTCTCTGAGTGTCAGCAGCTGCTGGCGAGGATATATTATTTGACACTGGAAAGAAGAGTCAGACACTGTTGTACAAAGCAAACACACTCAAAATCCAGTTCTACAGCGAGAGTGGAATGACATTTCTGTACTGTTGTAATTTAGGAAGTATTATTAAAATGGCAGATTTACTTAAAAATGACATTTTACAGTGTTGCTTTCAAAACATTACCTTCATCAGTTCTTCCAAGCAAGACAGATATATTCTAAATATTGCTGCAATGGATGGAGGTCCAATGTACTGCTTTATGTCAGCCCTGTCTACAAAAGCCATGTCAATTTTCTCCGTAATATTGGAAGTAGTCAGGATAACTACGTTAGGATACCTTCAAGATAAAAGCAGATTTTTAGGTCACAGCTACAAGAATGATCTCCTTTTGTGACTGGCAAAGGGACACGTTCTCTCTTCTGACTCAAGCCGTTCCATGTGATAGGCAGCTACATCACTCTTGCCACCCAGCAATTACTGATGCTAAGCTCTCGGCCCCTTACCATCAACCTATTTCAAAGCACAGTCTCTGTCTTTCAGCTGTCTACAGACCTATTTCAGAAGACACACACACAAACTATCTAGACCCTACTGGCATAGTTTTTGCCACAAAAAACAAGCTTATGAAAGACTCATAGATCTGAACCTTGCTGTGTTTTTCATTTCAATGCAGTAGAAACCACAGAGTAACTGGCAGGGTGACACACTCTAGCTGCAGATGACATTAGAGTGAGCTTAAAAGAAAAGTAGCATCCCCCTGCTCTGCAAAGTATTGAAAGACCACTCTTAATCATAGCTGTTCCCAGATGAAGCCTGTCAACCTTTGCATATGAATAAGCCACTTTGATTAGCCACAAGACAGTGCCAAATACTGAGGCACCCTTCTTTCTGTGAACAGAGCCAAGTACACCCACAAAAGGGAGGGAGACAGAAGGAATAACGCAAGAGATGGTACACTGCACCAAATCTAGAGGGCCAAGTGGCACTAAAGACTGCTTCTAAGCCATGTCTGTGCAAGTCTGCTCTATAGATTGATAACCAGAAGCTGTAGATGATGGAGGAATTCCTCAATCTTATTCCTGTCTCTCCAAAGCAGATGCCACAACCACCTGTCCTGGATCTCTCCCGAGCTTTAAGGGCAATATACCATCTGGAGATTTGATTGTTCACTCAGTTACATGCAAAATATTCTGTTGGGTTACTCCTACTAATTCTCTTAACTAGTACCCTTAAAGAACACTTCACTGACCAATTTTGTTGAGTATATCACATAGGAATTAAGATCTCTGAGGAGTTCTGAAACTGGGGGTTACCTTTTGCTGCTGCAACAGCACTCGTTTACCTTTTGATCCGGTCTATTTGTGTCAGTACAGCATTCACCACACGGATCGCATCCGAGGGCTCTGTGCCTGCCTTGAAGGCACTGCGGGCTGCTGTCAGGCTTTCTACCTACATAAATGAATAAAAAACAGCCATCAATCAACAAAACACAAAACAAACAACCCAAAAAACCCAACAAAAAAAGTCAGTAAATGCCAAAAAACCCCCCTCAGGAATTGGAGGGCTGGCAGCAAGCAAACCACCCAGACAAAAGACCTTCAGGGCCTCCTGTCTGGTGTCTAAACCCTCAGGCAGCAGAAGGGAGGCTGTTATTTATTTTCATTAAATCTGGGGGCAGAGGGACACACTCCCCAGAATAAAGCACATATTGAACATAGAATGGGCTTCCCCAGAGGAACTCCAACACAGCCAAGTTCATACAGCACATCCTTAATGAGTTGCTTATGCATGCAAGTCTGACAACGAACCGAACCATAACGGCACTTTTTAGAGCTTTACCATAGATGTAAGAACACAATTAATACAAATCTGGGCTACTTTGAAGCCTAAAACAACACTCCACTTGTGAACACTCAGCAGCAGGGGAAGTTCCACCAAGAAAGGTTTTGCTTCATTTTCAGCTGGCATTTGCTGGCTAAACCATACTGTGCTCCTCCCAGGATTAAAAGTCACTCTTCTGCACAAAGTCACGTCAATTACAAAAAAAAGCAAAGTTATAGCTTTTATTGTTCCTTCCCAGTGTACATTGTCCCAGCTCCCTCCCACCAGTTTACTCTGTACTAAATTCCACGTCCACCAATCCTACCAGAGCCATACCTCATCGATCAGTACAAACACAAGAGCATCCTTGTCATCAATTAACTCTTGAATCTTCTGGAACATCTTGGTTACAAGCTTGCCACTCTAGAAAAACAACACAAGGGGACATTTAAATATTTCCTTAGCAAATGACTTTCCAAGTCTCCCCATATTTTAAGGTGGGAATATAGCTTCTGTTTCAGTGTTCTCAAACACATCAATTGTTCTGAGTAACCTTTGGTGCACAGTTATTTCATGAAAGGAGCTCAACAGAAACAGTGTAGTTTCCCAACCACAAAGTACTTTATCATCTACATCGATACATACCTCAGAAAACCATTTAGAGAAAAGGCTATGGCTGTTTATCTCAATTAACTGTCCATACCTGTACCTAAAGTACGAAGGGAAAAAGAAGCATCAGCTTTACTGTAGATAAAAGTCAGTGTCATCATTAACTCCCTTAAGTCTCATTCCCTCCACTTCAGCCCTGCAATTCTGTGAATAAGTATACAGCCACATTTATGGTAAGTTTAGCTCCCAGAATTACACATGATTCATGTTACATCTAGTGTTTTACAGCACTTTTTTTTCCCCCCATCTAAATTGATTAGGGTTGCTGTGAAGTTTAAGGCTAATTCATATCACTTGTCTGAGAGACAGACTGACCTCTGCAGCCTGTGGCATTCATACAAGCCAAGGACAAGAAAAGAAATGGTTAAAAACATCACTACCTGTTAAAATCCCTGTCTTGAACATTAAGATACCAACAGCATGCTCAATGCTCTGTGATCCTTTGCCTTTTAATATTCATTGAGGTACAGTGTGAGCACAGACAAGTGACTACATGGCCACTGAAATTAGTTTTGCATACCTGGGCACAAATAGTCACACACTTTAAAAGGCATCAGAATATTCCAACCAGTCTGTCAGACTGATTTCATTGCTAGCCAGCTGCACTCTAAAAGAACCGTGAACATTAGCGCTTGGCACCAGTTACTTGAGCTCAAACATGAAGTATATTTAGGCAGAAAAAGAGCAAAGAATGATCATAAAGCAAGGTGGAAAATGGGCAGAAACAATCACCTGTACGACAGTCGAATTGTCAGCTTCTGAGCCAGTGCTTTACACAGGGAGGTTTTCCCAGTTCCAGGAGGGCCTGGATTGAAATCAAATCCGTGCATTACACAGACTGTTAATGATACCCAATATCTTTTTAACTACTGCATTTCATTGCGACGTTAATTGGAGAATAAAACCCCAGCAGGCAAGGACTGCAGCCCCCAGGGCATTCCGAGAAGGCTGCCTACTCCACCGCAGCCCTAGAGCTGAGCTTTTGACGTCTATCCTTTGCAGTTGATGATGTAGTTGGTGTAGTAGTTTGTATGCAGACACCATCATGTTAAAATACTCAAGGGCCACAGAAGCAAAGTGTCACCCAGCAGGGCTCACAATTGCTCAGGCTCTCAAAATAACAGTGCTGGCTCAGACTTCTGTCTTCCTGACCCTGGGGCAAACCAGAGCATCTTAGCGAGTACGCTCTGGGAGAAACCTTCAGGATCTGGCTCAACAACAAGGGCCAAACAGACTTTCTCCAAACAGGTGAGTATAATTAAAGAGTGAGAATGTATGGAAGTTGATGTTTGGGTGCTACACAAACTGGTAACAACAGCATTAAGTTCTTTGAGGTCACAATAACAAGTTCATTACAAAAACCAAATACTTCTCTCATAGGTATATTGTTAACAGCCTGAAATCATTCTTTTTCCAAACAGAACCATCCTACAGTTGCTAAACTGATAAATAGTGATTACTTAAGTATAATCAGGTTCAAGAAATCAGGTTCAGTTGATGTTAGTCTCCTTTATGGTATAACCTCCACCAGCAAACTAGGACTGACTGAAGATTATAGCTTCACTGAAAGAGCAGTAGCTAAATTAGGGAGAGCACAGCTCTCATCCTTGGCAACAGAACTCACAGTGTTAATAACACAGCACACAGACAGGTTTTTTACTTTCCTCAGAAGTCTTCATAAAGCTATAACTAAAAAATAAAACACTATGATACAATAACAATGATAGAACCATAACTAATAAATGGCTCCTCATAGCCTCAGTACCTGCATTATTTTTGTACTTTAACAGAAAAAGGATTAATATCACTTAAAAGGAAAATGAAACCTTCCCCAGCTGTTCTCAGTGCATTATACATTTTAGAATCTCAATTCCTGCAAAACACAGTCCGTGTGAGCATTGGTTTCTCCCTGATGTTTCATTTAACTTTGTATCACACACAGAACACTGCTGCTTTTGGGTCACCTAACTTCACAGCAGTTCAATACAAGCTTTTTTTTCCAGAAGGAAAGTATAAACAGATGGGCAATGAATCTACTTGGTGGTTTAAAAGGGATGATTTATTACCATGCAGCAAGACAACTCTGTTCCACGCTATCAGGTTGCTGTCAACATTTCTGTCAGAAAATAGTAACGTTGTCGTCACATAATCAAGTAACTAATGGAAGAAGAGAAAGAGAGACACAGAGATTAGAGACATATCAGCAAATACAAGTAGAAAGATCACATAATTATGTCCATTGTGTCCTTTACAAGAATAAAAGTGGGGGGGGGGGGGTCATGTCTCAGTCATATTTTCTCTCTGCAAAGGCTGGAAATTCATTTCCTTCCCACCCTCGGGAAAAAGAAGAGTGTATACTGGGCACAAACGGAGTTCCAGGACTGTTACATGAACAAATGAGATGCTTTAAGGATGTGAAATGATTTGCATTTGCCATCCTCTCACTTCTAGTGTGTCTTTAAAACACAGTTTCAGAATTCATGGCATGAATGTCACGGAACCCAATTTCACAGGGGAACACGCTCTTTGCAAAGCTGACTTCCCAGTAGTCCATATGGATATACATCTGGGCTGTGATGGTTAATCTCCAAACCTCAGCTCTGCCTTCTTTGGTTAAGTGCACAGAGAAGTATATAACTACCAAAAATTACATAGACAATTCAACAAAACCAGAAAGCTTTGTAAAATGGCTAAGCTTATACAACCTTACAAAACATACAAGTGTCATAAGCACACCCCAGAACTCTCTCTTGAGCTTGTGACTTCCAAATAGCTTCTCCATGGGATGCAGCAAGCCTCAAGCAGGCCACTTATCAACACTCACTCCTCCTCAAGCAATTGTAACCGTTACTCATTTTCAACTTACGTGTGACTTTACTTCAGTGTCATACACAAGACTTTCCCAAAGGCCGTGGAATTCAGCTGCAAAAGGAGTATGTTGGATATCTGATATCAGAGAAACCATTCTGGGAACTTGTAACCTACCATTGCAGCACAAAGCAGCTCTCAAATGTTTTTAGTTGAGAATCAGGGATTAAAAACAGATTTACAAGAGGAATTAATACATATGGGGGAAAAAACCCCCCACAACTGCTATTTTTCTCTAAATGCAAACACTACTTTCTAACACACAAATTCAGCAGTTTCACAACTTCTGTTTCCTCAAAGAAACGTGAGGAGAAATTAATCTTCTTCATTTCCTAACATGAAAGTAAGAATATTCTTTCCATTCTCGATAGTGGATGGGACTCCATATCCCCAAGAGAAAGAGCTATGAAAAACTAGGCTGGGAGGAGGGTTCTAAGCTCAGTTTTATCATTCAGGGTCAGACTGAATTCTTCCTAAAGAGAAAGGTAATGAATAGGCTTTTAGCTAGGCTTTTCACAACATGGAAAGAGCAAGAAACATCTTGGAATCACCATCTCTTTGAGCTTAAGCTCACACCTATACTTCTCCCAGGTGCAAAAAGCTACCCAAGCACAGGATACGAACAGCCAAGCCTGTCACAATATAGACTTATACTTCTTTTCAGAAGACACTCTGGGGGCTCTAAATCTCTTTGTTTGTTTGTTCCAAACATAAAAGCAGCACTGTCTTGAGGGCTGGAAGCTAAAGGTAGAAAAATTAGTGCTTAAAACAATGAGTTTATTGTGAATCTCCAACTAAAAACCTGGAAGGCAGCTTGTAGAGTTAAAAGTCCCTTCCTACCATCCTGTGATTCTATGGTCTCCATCCTTCTGATTACAACTATACATTGTATTCCATATGACCACTTACTTCCACTCACCCACAAGTATTACAGAAGGAGGTGGTGTGGAATCACCCACAGTAGTTCAGTAAAAACCACAACGAAGTACGTCAAAACATATTGATTCTACCCACAAAGGACAAAGTTACACACCAGGTACAAATAACACCTATAACAGGTAACCTCACAAACACTTTTAGCCTTTGAAGATTTTATTTCATTGTAATTGCTCTAGAACTCCCAGAAATATGACATGGGTACCTGCTGGTAGCACCCAGTGGCTGGCTGCAATGATATCCTCATTCTCTTCTTCCAGGTTTTCAGAGCTTGGTCCTTCTTCATTCAGATGAAAAATATGAAGGGAAAGATTGCTTTTGCTCAAGTCAATAGGCTAGAACAGACATAGAAAGGCCTGTCATGCATCATATTCCTCATTCAAAGCTAATCACAAAGCAAGGAAGTTACAGTTCTGAGCTGGCATTTAACTTTGAAACACTACTTCTGTTCCACACCTTACTAAAGATGTAGGACCAAAAGCTTATCCACCTCTTCCTG
Organism: Colius striatus; assembly: GCF_028858725.1. Taxonomy (NCBI): domain Eukaryota; kingdom Metazoa; phylum Chordata; class Aves; order Coliiformes; family Coliidae; genus Colius; species Colius striatus. The sequence goes on from NC_084762.1 coordinate 1,786,298, forward strand.
GTGACACATCATCTTATGGCCCTTATCTTGCTGCTTATGTCCTTAGGCTGTGAGGAGTCTGCCTAGCCCTGATTCACAGGCACGAACAGTGCTGCGCATTCATGACTCATACCTGTCTGTCCTTCAGCTTCAGCTCCGTATCCACAATCGACACGGACTGCACGTTGCTGTTCAGGAAACCATCATCAAACTCTGTCCACTTGTAATCACCAAACACAATGTTGTGTCTGCTCAAGAGCTTTAAGACGTTCACCCTGACGTCTTCCTTCTTGGCCGCACTGACAGGCAAGAAACAGCATTATTTATGGCACTGGGAGTGATAAGGAAGGAGGAACTAATATCAGAGTGCTTGCTTTCACACACAAGCCTACCTGCAAAACTGCTGCCGTCTCAAAAACAAACCAAAAACCCTCAACCAAGTAAACAAACCCCCCGAAACCCCAAACCGAAGCCAGAGAACACTGTTTGTAGTCATATCAGGGGTCATGGAATGACACAGCTAGATTTCAGGACTGGAAATCAGTTGTGCAATCTGTGTTTTGGTAGGAAAACCAGTGAATCTGGCACACATGGCTTGGAAGCTCTGTTATGCTTTCACGCCTGGTACCTCAGGATGGAGACACACTATAAGGAGGATTCACAGAACAGAGGAAAAGGAACACCATTTCAAGATTTCAGACAGGCTTGAACCTAGTTTTGCCATTTCAGTGATGCATTCGCAGCTCTTCCCCGTCTTTTAAGGCTGACTGAAAGCAAGCAGCGGATATTTTACACCTCTACTTTAGCATCACCTTGAACAGTATCTAGACAGTCAAACTGGTAAGATAAGGACTAGATCAATGGACAACAAGGTTTCTGGACTGTCCAGCTCAAAGGGTTGTGCTCAGTAGCACAAAGACTAAGCAGAGCTGCCAGTAAGCCTAGGGAGGAAAGGCTGGGTGTTGCTGTCAACGTTAGGGCATCAACGTTTTTACATCTTCATTCACACTGAGGGCAATGGCCTGGAAAGCGACTGCAGACAGTTTTGGGCTAACACCTAAGCAGGAAGAGCTGTCAGTTTAGTGAAGAGCAGGACTGTGCCATTTTGGGCTCTGCTGTACAAGAGACAATGACACTTCCGAAGTAAGTCCAGAATAGAAGCACCAACTTGCTTATGAGACCGGCCCACGGGACACACAAGACGAAGCTGAGAGAAATGGGTTTGTTCAACCTGAGGTGGAAACTCTGGCAGAGCAGATCTCGTAGGAAAGACAGCAAGGCAACAGACCCAAGTAGAGTTCTGATCAGAGAGACCTGCTTGATTTCTGGTGAACTTCCACGTGTATCTGAACGCTGTCAGGCACGTTCGGCAGGGCTTGCTTCAAATCCCCCGCGGCTTCGTCCATCCTGCGCGCTCCTACGGGGCAAAGCGAGACGGAGGAGCAGCTTTCCAGCCTCCGGTTACCCGGCAACGGCACAACAAGACGGAGACGCCGTCCCCGTCCCCCCGCCCGCCAGCGGGACCGGCGCTCGCCTGCCTCAGGACGCGCCGCGGCCGCCGCCGCCGCCTCCCCAAGCCCGCAGGGGCAGCGGGAGAGCTCGGGCGGCCGCTTTGTACCTCAGCTCCCCGCCCGGCCGCCGCCTCTGCCGCTCAGGGCGGGTGAAACCCCGCGAGAGCCAAGGCCGCACCGAGCCGCCGCCGCCGCCGCCGCTGCTGCCTTTTTGTAAAAGGCGGGCTGTGGAGGGCCGGGCCGCGCCGCCCCCTCACCCGGAACTTCCTGCCCCGGCGCGGCGGAAGCAGTCCCGGCGCCCCGGCGCTTCCGGCTGCGGGGGGCGGCGGCCGCGACATGGGCAAGAAGCACAAGAAGCACAAGGCGGAGAAGGCGGAATGGCGCTCGGCCTCTGCTGCCTCCTACGGCGGTACGGGGCGGGGAGACGCGCCCGCGGGCGCCTGAGGCCCCGCGGCCGGGCTGGTGCCGGGGAGCGGCGCGTTACGGGGCCTGGGAAGCGGCGGGAGGGGTGTTTGAGACCCAGCGGCCCTCGGCCATGGGTCCTGCAAGCGCCGGTGCTTGGTTCCGCCTTGCTCTGACGAGCAGGTTTTGAGGGAGAGCCGAGGAGGTAGTTGCTGAGCTCTGTGGAAAGTCGTGACGCAAAATGTGGGGAAGAATCGTCTCTTGGACAAGAGGAAGCGGCCTCCAGTTGCCCCACGGGAGGTTGAGGCTGGAGCTGAGGCAGAACTGTTTCCCTGAGAGGGGTGTCAGCCCTGTGCCAGGCTGCCCAGGGAGCTGGGGCAGTGCCCAGCCCTGGAGGGACCCCAGAGCCGTGGAGCTGAGGTGCTGAGAGCCGTGGGTGGCTGTGGCACTGTGAGGGGAGTGCTGGGACTCCAGGGATTTAGTCTTTTCCCACCAGAAAGATTCCGTGATTCTGTAATTTGTCAGTCATGGCTACTAACTCTCTCTCCACATGCTCTGTATGTGTTTTGAAAATGCAGCAAACTCTTGTAAACAGCATATCTAGAAAAAAAAAATCATGAATTGCTGTGTTCTACCACTTCCACCTACATTTATGCAACGTTTTACTTTTTTACTTCAGATTATGTGGATAAGCCCTTGGAAAAACCTTTGAAGCTGGTGCTGAAAGTTGGAGGAAGTGAAGTGACTGAGCTTTCCGGGTCAGGGCACGATTCTAGTTACTACGATGACAGGTCAGATCATGAGCGGGAGCGGCATAAAGAAAAGAAGAAGAAGAAGAAAAAAAAGTCTGAGAAGGAGAAAGAGAAGCACCTAGATGATGAGGAGAGAAGAAAGAGAAAGGTAGGCTGTGATGTTTTAGAATTCAGAGATAGCAGTCATCTTCATGCTTGGGTATCAGACCTAAAACCTGGCACAGGAAACGGGCTGGTTTGTTTGTTTTGAATCACTGTTGCAAGAACTTTATTGTTTGGAGACAGCACTTCACAAATGGCAAACACTCACTTGTTTACATTGGTATGTTTCCTCTGTTTTAAAGAGAGATCCCTGGGATGATTTTTAGAACAAAGTAAAAGCTTGATTCTTGTACCTGCCTGTTTTTCTTATCTATTTGCTGTATATAGGTATGAATGCTTCTGGGTTTAAGTTGGATGTTTTGTATTTCAGCCAGGTCAGAAATGTGTTTTGCTGCTCTTTGAGGAGGGTACTTTCAGCTTTTCAAATAAATCCAGGCTGTGTTTCTGTTCCTGAGATGTGCCAGGTTATTGAATGTTGAAGTGGATGTGTTTACTCACAGTAGCTGTCAGAAATCAGAGCTGTTGAGTGCTGTGCCACCAATTGGCTCTTGCTTAGAGTAACCTGTGTGCTGGGCTTTGTGCCTTTGTCAGTGCCCATGGTGTGGGCAGCTTGGTTGTCTGAATCTTTAGGAATTAGCTTGGAATCAGCAAGAAGGCTCAGGGGACAGTTACTTGGGCAATTTTCATTTTAATGATATTTCTTTGCTGACCTCTCTGCTTATTTTAATTCCCTTCTGCTGTGTAGTTGTACTCTTCTCATGTGATAGCTTTACTGCACTGCTTTATATCTGTGCATGGCTAACATCTGTCCTTTCAAATGCGTTTATTTGTTAGGCTTGGGTTACTTGGAAGTGACATATCTTGTAGGGGGATTCAGAAGCTCTTGAATACAAGGAAAGTAGGGGAAAGTGTTCTTCATACAAACACTTTAAAGCGTTTCAGTCAAGCGTGTGGCTGGGACTTGAAGTGAGCAAAAGAGATGTCTTTAATACAAGGTCTTGCAGCATCAAATCAAGTTATTAGTTTTGCCTTTGCTAGATTGAGGAGGGAGCTTCATTATTAGCTTCTTCTGCGTGCACTAACAGATAGGTAAGTAACAAAGCTGTAGTCTAAGTTATCACATAGTTGATTGCTTCCTGTTTAATGCATCAGGCAACAAAAATTAATTCATCAAAGCAGAGCTACAGACTGATCTTTAGTGAGTAGTAAGTTAGCTTCCTTTACTCTCTGGTGTAATTACTCTGCAATTTTGCATATAAACAGCTTCAGAGTTGAACATTCTTTTCAGTAAATGTACAGTAGCTAATGATAGAACAATTGAGTGTTAAATACAGAGAATCAAAAGGGGAACAGCATGGATTTTACTTGGAGAAAGTTGCAGAAGTGACAGTGAAAGCATGTGCACTGTGTTTCAACCCTGTTAGGGCTCAGCGCTAAGTTGAGTATTCCAAAGGAAAGGTCATGGTCTCTTACCTTTCAGTATGTGGGACTGCACATTCCAGTCTGTTCTTCTAACATCTGCCTTTCTTCCTGCCGTGCTAGGAAGAGAAGAAGAGGAAAAGGGAGAAAGAACAGTGTGACACCGAAGGAGAGACTGATGACTTTGATCCCGGGAAAAAAGTGGAGGTTGAACCTCCTCCAGATCGCCCTGTCAGAGCGTGCAGAACTCAGCCAGGTGAGCAGCGTGAAAATTGAAGCTGGGTGTTTTTAAAACAGGAATAGGATTTCCATGAAGTTTTGCTGAAATCCAGAGACTTTATTTTCTTCCAACATTCAGAACTTTCTGCTGTCTGAAAAAGCCATTATTCCTCCTGATGCCTGTGGGTTTTAGGATGTTTGTGTTCGTGTGACTGAACTTACCAAGGACATCTCTCTGTCCTTGTCCTGTCAGTTGGTAGAATGAAGCTAGTATGGAAGCGTTCCTTCTCTGTAGCATGTACATAGCAATGGTCAGAATGTCTGAAACGCTTTTGCTCAGTTGAAGGGGAAAAAAATGTTGTGAGGACATGAGTTCCGATCTTTCTTGGTAACTTCTGTGGAGTTTTAATTTTAGCGTGTCTGTTTGCATCAAAAGCATAGCAGTAAGTTGTGACAGGGTGTCTCCAAACACCACAATCCCATCCCCACACTAGTTTTCATTTACCAGTCTTCAGTATTTTGACTGGAGATGAGAACTAACCTGTTGTCTGTGGTAATTTCTGCACGTTTAATCCCATCAGCTTTTGCCATGTGTTCTCTACCTGTAGCCATTGCCTAACAGGTAAAACTCACATTATCCAGTAGAAACATCTACTTGCAAGAATTTTCGAATGCATCATGATCACAGGACACATGTTGCTTGGAAATGAGACTTGGGAGCAAAAAATTGAGTCTTTAGATATATTTTGAGTCTTGTCTTTGAAACGCTGCCCATTGACTGGCCAAGTAATTTAATGAGGAATTTTCTAATTAGGGCTAAATGTTAAATTGGGGAACAGTGTCCATCAACTGTCAAGGTGACCTAATAGGGGTAACTGAAGTTTTCCAGTCAAAGGTTTTATGTCTCTGAGTAGTCTAGAGCCTTGAAAAAATGACAAGCTAAGAACTGATACCTATGTTGGTATGTCTTCTACTTTCATCTGCTTGGAAAATGTCATTTGCAAGCACATAAATTGTCCTACTTGTTCTGGTTAAGGAGGGAAGTGTCTCTCCATTATGGTGGTGAAGAGCTGGAGTTTTCATTGTAGACTTCAGTATGCTGCTGCTTTAGTTTTTTAAAGTTCCCGTTTAAGCCAGCCTCTCCCAAGTCTGTGCATGGAGCAGGTGGTGAACGCGTAGTGTTTGTTTAATGTGTACAGGAAGTGAAATCATAATCATCTCTCTTGCCAGCAAACCTGCATCTATTTGTCACCCTTCTTTTTGGTCAAAAAGAAGTTAATTGCGTGGGTTAATAATCCATTACAATAGCACACGTAATGTGCTGTAAGACTCTGGATTTCCCAGGGGCAGGATTTGAGCAACCAGGTTTTACTTTTCCTGTGAAAATGTGGGACATCTTACATTTGCCTTATTAATACATTTTCTTCCAACTGCTAGGCTTAGCATTACATCTGATTTGATGTACACTAGTGTTTAATGTCATTTCAACTCAGTAAGCAGTAATGGAGAAGAAAGAGTTACTGTGTGCTTAGAAATCTGATGTGCTGCTGCTTTGAAATCCATGTCTCATTGACCTTCCCATCAGTCCAAGCTGTGCTTGTCATGAAGATTTAGATCTTTAAATAAATGAACATACCTACATTCTGTTTCATTGCACTTACCTGTGTTTATATCTCAAACCACAGCTGAAAATGAGAGCACGCCAATCCAGCAGTTACTCGAACACTTCCTTCGACAGCTTCAAAGGTATGAAGTTGCTTTCCAACTTCTCCCGTTTGACAGTGGTGCCTAAAGGGTGGCTGTAATGTGTGCAGGAGCCTGGGGGGTTGTCAGGATTAGTGAAGGAATATTATTTCCCGCTGTGCAATTCTAGCTTTTGGCAGGGAAGAGTTTTGGGGAGAAAAGAGGTTGCCATTATAAATTTGTTAAGCATCGATGACTTCAGGAGTTCAGAAAACCAGTTATGGAATTAATAATTGAAAAGATTGAACTGTTGTTATGAAACTTTTTTAGTTCTTCATCCTCTGTCAGACCCCAAATCAAGTTTATACCTGCTTCCTTGATAATCCCCTTAATTTGCAGCGCCTTTCAACTTTGTTGTTTTATGAGATTACTTTTAGTGGTTTTTCCTCTTTAAGTAGAACAGTTTTCTTTGTACTGTTAGTAGTATAAAGCTAATGCTCATTTGCTTTGCTGATATAACTCTATTGTTTTCATTTTCAGGAAAGATCCTCATGGGTTTTTTGCTTTTCCAGTCACGGATGCCATCGCTCCTGGGTATTCTATGATAATAAAGCACCCCATGGATTTTGGTACTATGAAGGAAAAAATTGCAGCAAACGAATACAAATCAGTCACAGAATTCAAGGTGAAGTGACAGACATGTGGTGGGTTTAGTCCTCTTCTAGTGGTTCTGTTGGCAGTGGAGTGCATCACACCTTTGTGTTGGGAGCTTGCATGAGTAAAAGTGGCTTAGTTTTGTATGCCCAATAAGCCTTCACAGGAGAAGACAAAAGTCAGGCTTGTTTGTTCTTCTGTTGCATGTGATGAGCATTGAGAAAGCTGTTTTGTATGCTTTGCATTTTTGGTATCTTTTTGGGGGGCTGTTTTTGTGCAAGTGACGGAAGAAGTGGTCAAATTACTGGAACTGAAATTCCATGTAAAACACTTTGTATCTTCCTGATGTCATTGTGTTTTTCAAGTCTATTCTGACTTTGGAAAAAACACCAAAAGTACTTAATTTGTGGCCTTGATCCTTCTGTAAATTTCTCTGCTACTTCTTTTTGGTCCATTTGCATAAGGAGGAAATACTGCATTCAATAAAAGGTTCTGTAGCCAAAAAGCCAATTTCAGACAAAACAGCATCATGAAGGATCAGAAAAAGGTTCAAACCTTTGTAATTCTGTGCTGCCTTGTAGTTTGTATTTACTCCGTGAGCTGGCTGCTAAAATGTGTGTTCTTCACAGAGCTGCTGTGATAGAATGTTTTCTTCCAATCTTTTGACACAGGAGTTTGAGATTGTAACAGTTCTCTTCTTTTGTGTTTTACAGGCAGATTTTAAACTGATGTGTGATAATGCAATGACTTATAACAGACCAGATACTGTTTACTACAAGTTAGCCAAGAAGATACTGCACACAGGCTTTAAGATGATGAGCAAAGTAAGAGACCTATTAAAAACAAAATGCAGAAACTCCCTGGGGTTCTTTTTTGGTCATATTTTAAAGGGAGAACATGAATAGTTAATTAAATTGATACAGAGTAATTAATAAGGATGTTTTAATGTTACTGTGATCAATTGCAGCAGTGCCCATTAGTGCTGCTACATTTAAGGGCTTGATAGCAATCTTGTAACCACACTCTTTATTTCTCAACCTGGTCTGCACCACTGAAGTCTGTAGGAGCTTCTTCCACTGGCCACTGGTGGAAGCAATTAAGATCCACCTGTATAAAACCCAACTGTGAAACATTGCTGCTGGTTGAAACTTTGAAAACAGGATCTCACTTAAGTTTTGTTTCTGCATAAACAGGAGAGCTTTTCCTTTTTGAAGGTGGTGGGTGTAGGGGAGGTTTCAGGGGGTTCAGAGACGTGAGTGTGCAAACACACTTGTTACTCAGAGCCGGTTGTTGGCTTGTGGAGTGACTTTGGTGAGCTGCTCTGTGTGTGTGTGTGTGAATGTGTTGTGCTTATGGTAAGTTGTTTTTGTATAAAACAAGCCGTTGTGTTTGCATATGCAGTTTTGTGTTCTGTTTGTTTCTCTCTTGATAGTTGGGCTGCAGCAATTCTGATGCCATGCTACCATGACCAAATCATGTTGCATCGCCATTGGAAACGAGGCCTTCAGAACAAAATAAGGCCATGGCCATTCCCATCCCATCCCATTATCATAGCATCTTGGCTATGAGGGAAAGGTTAAGTCCCTGCCGCTCTGTCCTTTCTGATTCTAGGAACGGCTGTTAGCTTTGAAGCGCAGCATGTCGTTTATGCAGGACATGGATTTTTCTCAGCAGGCAGCTCTTTTGGGTGATGAAGACACAGCAGTTGAGGAACCTGTCCCTGAAGTTGTTCCCGTACAAGCAGAGACTACCAAGAAATCCAAAAAGCAAAATAAAGAAGTTATTAGGTAAAGGTTTTTGTGGGCGTGCTTACTGGCTTGGTGTAGCTTGTGTAATGTTAGACAGCAGCAAAGAGTCGAGGGGAGCAAAACCCCCTCTTCTCAGCCTTTCTCCTGTAGGGTAAATGGGTAACTTTATTTATTTGTTTATAGAAACTAGTTTAATGACTCGGTGATTCCCAACTCGATACAACAATTCTGTGAATAGTGCTATATTCTTATGCCCTTACTATTAATGTCTAGGTAGATATTTTTATCCCTCTTTATATTTCTGTTATTAAATGATGAGTACTTTCTTCTCATAATAGTTTGAAATACTCTTTCATTTTTCACATGTCCACAAAAGCTTTTTTGTATTTTGTCCTTTTATTTTGTTCCTAAAGTGATTAACTATATCAAAAGCTAACCAGGGTCTTTCTGGGAGGGCAAAGTGTGGCCCCAGATCAATAAGTGATTTTTGTTTAACTTTAGTCTTACCTAGCAGGATATAGAAGCACAGGACATTGTTTCTGGAGCAGATGGTAAACATCCTCCCAATCAAATCTTAATAAGCTTCTTTGTAAAATGCATTGCTAGTGCAATAGCTGTCTTCCAGCTATTATGCACCCCTTTTTCACAAAGTCACGTTTGTATAGCTAAATTGTGGTTCTAGTCAAAGTAAAGGGGTTTTATGTTGTATTTTACAAGGAGATTTTAGCAGAAACTGTGATTTACAAGCAAACTATGTTGTTCAGTGTTCTTAACGTAGACATCCTAGGAGAGATGTTGCATATGGATTGTAGAGCTGGAAATCCAACTGGAATGTCATGAAAATAAAACTGTCACTGGCCTTTTAAACACTGTTATTTTGGCATCAACAGTATAGATTCTATTCTTTTTGGTGTAGGGTAAGAGCTGTGGGGGGAGTAATATACCTAATAGCAGAATTTTTTGCCTTGGTATTTCACAGTTAAAACCAGAGAGGCCTGAAGCCAGTGTTTGCAGCGTTAAAGCAGTTTAAGCCTCCATACTGTAGTTTAACAAGGGGGTTGGTCCCTTGGATATCCCAATGCCTGAGTAGTTTTGGAACAATTTTTGTGTGGGATTTTGCAACCTTCTGAACGTTCTCTCAGATTTCTTGTCCATGAAGTATTCTATGGAGTGGGATAGAAAGTGCCAGTTGTTGAGGAGTTTCCTGTTGTGTACACCCTTTCTTAAGCTTTCAATGAAACAAAAGTCTTGTAACGCATTTGTCTCATAACAGTGTGATCCTGTGATCTTTTTATTGTCTTTAATAGCAAAACTTTCTTGTGTATCGGATCTGAATCTCTATACAGAGAGAAATTCTTAGCTAAGCAAATGGAAGAAGATACCCCAGGAGAGAGAAATGGATTTGGTGTGAGGAGATGCTCTACCCAGTACCTAAGGTGTTTGGCCCTAGTGTCTAATGTCCATATAATGCCCTGAAAGATTTTGATGTACAAAGTTTATTTTGAATACATACTGTAATGAAGACTGCCATATCCTACTGATACCTTCACTACCTTTCTCTGCTTTTGTGGGATAGCTAAGATATGTCCTGTTCCATCTTAGGTATGCTTTTGTGTTATTTGTTTTTTCTCCTTGTTTCAGTGCTTTAATGAAAAGGGTTCTACTGAAAGATCAATGCTAAACTCCCTCGTTTCAATAAGAAGGAGTGGTGTGAATGATACTGATGAGGGGTGCTAATTGCCATATAAACAGGAATTAAAGGACTCCTTAGACTTGGGAGCTGTGTCCTGCTTTGACAAGCCAACTAAACGACACAGTCCTTATAAGTGCAGCCTGACGTTTCGTTTTGACTTTTTAATCTCAGATTAGAGTTGCAGAGTCTCCATTCCCTCATGGTGTAATTTCTTTTCTGCATCTTTCTGTGTGGAAGTCTGTGAAAGTAGCGTAGTGGTGCATGTGGGCGGCTAAGGACACACACAGCATTCACCTTGTATTGACGCAGTCTCTGTTTTGTAATACTTCCTTTATTTTCCTCAAGGTACAGAAACAATTAAATGTTTGAAGTTCAGTAGTTTGGTAGCTCTCAGCTTCTGCTGCAAAACGTCAGTCTCGTAACACCATTAGCATTCCACTGAAATGCTGAAGTAGACTGACACTGGGAGAGGAGTGGGACTGTGTTTTATTTAGCAAGCCCAGAATTCAGCCCTTTTGGTTTTGTTTTAGCCTTTAATTTCTACAGCTGCTCCTCTTCTCTTTCTTAGTTGCATGTTTGAACCGGAGGGAAATGCCTGCAGCCTGACAGATAGCACTGCTGAAGAACATGTCCTGGCTCTAGTGGAACATGCAGCAGATGAAGCTCGGGACAGGATCAATCGATATCTCCCCAACAGCAAGGTCTGCTGCACCACAGAGTTCATGAGTCCATTTTGTGCCTAACTGTTGAATGCTTTTTTTCATCAAAAGTGGCGGGCTTTGGGTTAGTTTTTCTGAGGCTGTAACATGTAGGCTGGATCCCCTGTGTGGAATATCAGTATGACTACTGTCTATCATTCGATTCCCAATGAAACCCGCTGTAGAGTGTCCTAAATGGATCTCAAGGTGTGCTGCATGTTGAACATCTTTAGAACTTCCCTTGCAGAAGGCAGTTGTTTGCAGTTGCTCAGTCTTGAATTGGGTTCCTTAATTGCAACCCTTGTCATTGAATGTGATTTTAAAATAGCATCACACTATCCTTACTGTTGCAGCCTTAGAAAAAGCCAACTTTGGCACAGGTTGAAGAGTTATTAGAAGTTCCCCCTCCAACCTAAGGAATTCAGGAACTTCTAATCTCTAAATTACTGGTCAGTGAGAGGTTTAGAACTTCTTGTAGTTTTGTAGTTACAAGTAGCAGCTGTCAGCTACAGCACATCCTTTGTTTTGAGTACCAAATACAAGCATCCTTTAGTAGCTAGGAGAAGATAGTAGTTTGTCCACCTTGGAATGTTGGACAGTGCTAACCACAGGTTTGGTCATCCTGAAAGTGATTCTGATACTGCTGCGTGGGTTTGGGTTTTGTGCTGTTCCAAGAGTTTGAAGGAAAAGATCAAAGATGAGATGGGAAAACAAGCAGTTCAGTCTAGATTTGCTAATACACAGTGAGACAGATTGTGGGTTGGAGCTACAGTTCTACTGCTAGAAAGAAACTTTGTTGTAGGCTTGGCAGTAAGAAAGCCTGACTCTCTGGTAATTACAGTGGAATTAGTTTTGTCTTTAAATCTGATTTAGGAAGATGAATAAGGAATTGTCTGTATGTCTTTACTCCTAAGTCTTCTGTTTGGAAGCAATTGCTAGGTGTTTTAAATAGTGTGACCCCCAAATTCTCTGTATTAAATAGAAAATACCAGAATGCAGGATCTGAATGCAGCTAAAAATGTTTTCTGTAGTTTTCTGTGTAAGTAAGCAAGTCCTTCTTCAAGTTTGGACTGTTTTGAATGATTGCTTCTGTATCTGTGTGGTTCTATTTACAGATTGGTTATCTGAAAAAAAATGGAGATGGGACTTTATTGTTTAGTGTAGTAAATTCATCTGATCCTGAAGCAGAAGGTAAATGCCATAATCTTGCAAGCAAACATTGCCAGTATTGAATGTTTTAGCAAATTTTACTACAACTTCATAGAGAACTTGCTTTTGCTTCAAGTGCCCTGTAGTGTTACAGTCTAATAGACAAACAGTGAATGAAAGTGCTGTCATCCTGTGTAAGTGTGCAAGGCAAATACAGAATGATCTCCCACCTTCTATTTAATATCCCAGTGTAAACTATTAGCTACACTTCAGCTTGAAGTTAACTAGCTTTTTGTTATTTACAGCATGTATTTGAAATTTAAATGGAGCCCCTGAATGATACTATTTACCCCTAATAGAAATGTACAGATGAGAAGACATTTAGCCTTTATGGTAAAGGCTAAGATAAGTAACCTAAAGAAATTTTAAACATGAAATGCTTTTCTAAAAATTATCTTTTTAAATCAAATTCTTAGAGGAAGAGACTCACCCAGTGGATCTGAGCTCACTGTCAAGCAAACTATTACCTGGTTTTACTACACTGGGCTTTAAAGATGAACGGAGAAATAAAGGTAAATGCCAAAGAGCGTGTTCTAACTTTGCCTTCACTAAGGGTTTGAGCAGTTTTTTGATAGGAAATAATTTCAGATTATACTTGTCTCCAAATGAAAGTTCACTTGCTTATTTGTATCGTACGTAATTATTCCATTGACAGCAGAATTCACTTTGAAGTTGACCTTTTTGCTTATTAAACATAAATAGTTTATGGATTAATGCTTTGCCTTAGTGTTGTAGCCACAGGAGAAGCTTTTCAATAAGGGTACTCCATTACCTCTGGGGGAATTAATTTTTCTCAAGAAACTGTGCTAAGAATTGGGAAACAGACCTTTGGTCAGCTTCTCATCTGCTCTCCAAAATCTGACTTGCAAGCAACAGTGAAGTAGACACACAAAACTAATATAAAAAAGGGCTGGGGGTGAATGTATTTCTGTGGGACTGGGGTGGTGAACTTTCTTCTTTATTTTCCACTAGTAGAAGTATGTTTATTTATGTGGTTAAAATAATTGTGCTGATTCTGAAGCCTGGAAGCATCCTTGAGATACTGCTCTTTCTTTGTTTCCATTGGAGTAGAAAAACCCCACTGCACTTTCTGTGTCCGTTTCAAACAAAACTGTTTGTTTTCCTTCCCCTCCCTGCTCTCCCAAGTGGTCTTTTACGCTTGTGTTTATCATTTGTCATCTCTTTCTTCTACTCCTCTAGTAACCTTTCTCACGAGTGCTAACACGGCACCTTCCATGCAGAACAACTCTATATTCCATGACTTGAAATCAGATGAAATGGAGCTTCTGTACTCAGCATACGGTGATGAAACTGGGATACAGTGTGCCTTAAGGTAAGTGCTTAAGGAGGCTGAGCTTCTCACAGCAATTTTAGGAACAGCAATTTATGCTAAACTTCAACTAGGAACCTCCAAATCCTAATGCTCTTGTCTAAAACTTATCTTAAAGAATTAACTCGCTACAAAACGTGAAGACAACTTTTATCCTGTTTGGTGGTTTTGGGGGTTGAGTTGGTTTGATTTTCTATGGGTTTGTTCTTCCCATTGACACTTAAGTTACCCTGTTTTGTTGGAACACTGCTATGGATCTTGTTATCAGGGTCTTTGACCACAGGATATTGTAAGTTGCTAAAGACGTAGCACTTTGCTTCAAACCCAGCAGTAAGTAAAGCAAGTAATGGATTTCAGTGACCTGAAAGTGGTCATATTTGTCAAGGAGTTTCAAAACAGTTCAAGCTACTAGAAAAGAAAAATGCCACTGTTTATTAAATTGTCAGTCTTGGAGGAAAAGAATCAATCACAAACTTTGCTCCTTTCTCTGTGATTTTTTTTTTTATTTTAAACCCACTGCAAATGATAGGCCAAGTGAAAAGTTGCTGGTAGTTGTGAAAAACAAGTTTGCACAGACACTTATTTCTATTTTAAAAGAAGAGAAGAAAAACCAACATATCTTGAAGGCCTTAATTGCTTTTCTGAAGAAGCATAAAAGAGTAGAACAAGTAATATGTAGATGTGATGCAGAGCTGTTGGGGAAAAATGCATTGTAACGTGAAATATTTCTTCCAAAAGTGAACACTTGCTGTAATGCTTTTTTCCATTCTTCCTAGCTTACAGGAATTTGTGAAGGATGCTGGAAGTTACAGCAAGAAGATGGTAGATGATCTTCTGGACCAGATCACTAGTGGAGATCATTCCAAAACCATTTATCAGCTAAAGCAGGTGTGTTATTGATGCACAGAAATGTCTCATCAAAACAAGAGTTGTGTGAGGTGCTTCGTTATCCACTGTCCGTTTAAGCAGTGCAGGCTTGGTTGTTCAAGCAACCATGTATGATTCAACATCAAAGAGAGAGAGGCAGAGGGAAGGATGGAGGATATTCAGGCTTCCTGATGTGGTAGAAACGAGATTATGCTAAATCTCTGCAGACTTACAAATAGAAACGTGATGGTGGTGTCTGGGGAAAATAACTCAGTTTCTGGGTACCTTTCAAATGGTCAGTGGCTATTTAAGCTTAGACATGCTGTTCGGTTTTGACTCCTGTGGAAATGTGCAGGTTTTGCGCAAGTAAATGTGTCTCAGTGATGATGTACCATGTGTTTTATGTGTGAGTATTCTGTGCTGCTGTGTCTGAGTAAGAATGAATATCTCTGAAAATGCAGCCTTAAATGATATGGAATCAGAAGTTACTGAAGTAATGACTGAGATACTGCACTTGAGTGTAAGAAATGGTGTAAAGGGACTCAGAGGTTACTTAAAATGCATAATACTAAGATATTACAAAACCATCACCATGACATCATTAGTTGCATTACAGACATGTGAAATTTATCTGTCTGTAGCCTCATCTTGTGTGTGAAGTTTGAATAGACTCCAAGTCATACTTGAGAGAGGTCTTTCTCTTACACTGAATTAAAGTAATTGTTAGTATTCTGTCTTCCCAGAGGAGAAACATCCCAGTAAAACCACTGGATGAAGTTAAAGTAAGTTATGCTGATACTCAGTTTGGTTTTTCTTTTGCTGGAAAAAGTGTCTTGGTCTTTAAAGTAGAGAAATTTATGTTCTCTGGGCTTGCAACAGTCAGATTCCTGATTTAATGTGCATCTATTCTGTATAGTAATACAGGAAACCTACATAAGGTGGAGTATATGATTAAGAAGAAACTGTTAAGTTAGTCCTGAAGAGTATCTTGTAAGTGGCTGTCGTGGTTAGTTCTGAATTGCTTACACGAATGTGTGTGTGGTCATCCATTAGAGAAGAGCCGGTCTTTAGTTTTTTTATGAAAGGATCTCTACAAACACCACAAAACATGAAAGTGTTCTGTGGTGGCCTAGGATCTGGTCGTGGGAAATAGTAAATTGCAAAGACTAAGAGTGTTCTTAGGAAACAGGCTGTGAAATGCTAAAATCTAAGGTAAGATTTGGTTCTTTAGGTCCTGCCAGTTCTCATCAAAGAAGAACACAAGCTGCGTAATACCTGTCCAGATTCTTCCAAACAGATCATGGTAAAATGTTTCTTGTGCTTTAAAAAAAGGGAGAATTGAGGCATTTGTTTTGTTTCAGTGCAAGGATATGCATGCTCTGAGGTAGAAGATTAAAATAACAGTATCTAGAGTAAGTTTTCAGTACTTAAAACAGATTTTCTGACAGTCTATTCTAGTTAGTGGCTTTGTTTGTCCTCTTGTTCTGTATTCTTTTTCTGTATGTCTTATTCCTTCTGCTGGAATAGACAACCTCAGAGAATTCTTGAAGCTTAATGACTCTTGCTAATTGCTATTGCATAGCAGTATTGGAACAGGTATGGAAAAAAGGAAGTTGTTGTAGTGCAGGCTGTATTTCATTATCCAAAGGTATAGAAAACTGCTTGAGAGACCAGCTCCAGCTGATACTGTGTATAAGCAGACCCACCTTACTGCTTTGATTAGTCACATCCTAAAAATGTCAGTACATCCAGTGTTGCATTGGAAAGGTGAAGGAAAAAGAGATCCAGGAATGCTTCATAATGGGGAATGCTGATAATACTTCCCATTCTGCCATGGGGCAAGGATGAGTTGAGCACATGCTTGAGTCCTGGAGGATGTGGTAATGTGGGTTTCAGATCCCTTGTTATTCACGTGACAAGTCTGTCCTGGAACCATATTTCAGCTGCCAGTGAGTTGCAGGTTGACCAAGGTGGTTATGGAGCCTCTAGTTTTGAGTGCTGTGGTGCACACTTTTGAGAGCATGGATTCATTTATTTACCTTAAACATTACAGAGTTACTGTGGCAGCTTGTCACTGTTGCTGCTCTCTTTCTTGTGTGTTAACAGGTTGCAGAGTCTGCTGGAGACAGCAACACTTCTGATTTGGACTTTCTCTCTATGAAGCCCTATTCAGATGTATCTCTTGATATTTCTATGTTAAGTTCATTGGGTAAGTAATTAAATGTGCAAGCTGTCAGTTATGGATGTAACTGTATCATTTAGGCAAAACGACAGCTGGATTTGCAGAAGAAACAAATGAGTTCCAAAGGTGATGATAACCCCACATTTGATGTAGGTAGAAGTCTAGGGCTAGTGCAGGAGAAATGAAACTTTGGTCTGTTTTCCTTTGAGACATCCAAAAAACCCAAATACTGCTCATGGCTTAAGGTGCTTCTGATTCAGAATGTGGAAAATGCCAAACTGTTGTAAAACATAACCATAGCAATTGAAAGCTTGAAGAAAAGAAAGGTTTCTACTCATGTCTCCCATAGATGCAGTGTTCTTTGAAGAGCAATTGTAAGCTCTGGTTGTGCTGTTGCACACTGATTTTATTGCAGTTCAGTAAAAAGTAAATGTCTGTTCTCTAATGTTTAGACATATTGTTCTTAACTGTGAATTCCTTCCTCCACTGAAAACTGCTTGTATTTTTCTTCTTTGATCTTTCTATAAGTAACCATACTTTGCTGAGCTTCCAGGGAGAGTTTATGGCATTATTTCTTATCATTCTTGTAAAGTTAGTGAAGACAGCACAAAGAGAAAAGAAAGAGTTTCTTTTCCTGTTTACAGTTGAGGAAATAAGACCTCAGATGAAAGTGTGATGGTGGATACCTCTAGTCCTTTCCAGCTTCACAATTTGCTTTGGCTTACTATGAAATCAGTGTGGCTGGAGAACATACTGTTCTTAAAGCCTTCTGTGACAGGGATTTCTTCACCTTCATATATTTCATGCTATTTTAGCTGTATTTTAAGTTAGATATTTAAATAATCTTTCTGCTGGCTTCCTCGCCTTTGCTGCAGACTAAATGCATTATTTCATGTCTGGGTTTTAATAGATCAAGATGACAAACAAAGCTGTTAACAGCTGTTTAAATACTGGGTGTCAGTTCCATTTCAGCCATTTCCCATGGCACTGTCCTTCATCTCGCAGTGTTGCATTTCAACGTGCATCTCTTGGGACTGAAAACACATCTGCAGCTGTTACCTTGTAGAAGTGCATGTGAGGTTGAGATCTTCTGCAGAGGGCTTGGACTAGATGATCTCTAAAGGTCCCTTCCAACCCTACCATTCTCTGATTCTGTGTGATGGAGAACACCTGTGATAATTCATTTTAGGGATGTTTTTATAGTCATCTGATAAATCATGAGTCAGTCTCTGTGTGCTAATTATGGTTTTTGGTTGGTAACTGTTGGCCCTTAGGGAAAGTGAAGAAGGAGCTTGATCATGATGATAACCATTTACATCTGGATGAGACAACAAAGCTGCTGCAGGACCTTCATGAAGCTCAAGCTGACAGAGTAGGATCCCGGCCATCATCCAACTTGAGTTCTCTCTCCAATACCTCTGAAAGAGACCAGCATCACCTTGGTAAGGTTACCTGTGTCACAGAGCTTCTGCCCTATGTGCAACTGCTTAAAACATCTGTTTTAGTTGGTATAGATCTCTGTGTGAAATGACTGATGTAACAGTGTACTGAGTACAGGGTGATGTTTTCCCTTGTAAACGTGCATGGTGACTGCTGCCACGAAGCTGTCCTTTTGACTCCTGGAATTAAGGACACTAGTCAGTTTTTAGGTCAGGAATGATCAAAGTCTTTGTGAGGTAAATTGATACTGACTGGCAAATCCCTACCTGCAATTGCATTGCATACACTTAGAAATACCACAGAGTAGAGAGTGTTTATTGTACTTTGGCCCAGTGGTATGCAGCAAGTGATGAGGAGGTGGGGTCCCACAACACCCTTCCATTGTAGACTCTGAAGTTCAGTGGTAAGACAGGATGGTAACATACCGCTTAACCATTTGGTGCTGCTTGGAAGAGGGTAGGAGGTGTTGGTTGGATGATACTCACTTATCTTTTGTATAGTTCTTCAATTCAGAGGAATGGACTAATAACTGCTTTTTGAAAAAGAATCTACATTACTGGAGAATCTTGTAACTTCTTTTTCAAAGTCTCCTGTTTCAATGTCAATTAAAGTGTCTGCCTGGCTTTAGAAGTCTGAAAGGACCGTGAGAAATAACCGTGCTGTTTATATCTCTCCATTTTTCTGTGTTTTTAAAGGGTTTGGTATTTTTCTTTCCCATATTCTACAGGAAGCCCTTCTCACCTGAGTGTTGGAGAGCAGCAAGACATGGTTCACGATCCCTATGAATTTCTTCAGTCTCCGGAAACCTCGAATGCCACTACTAACTAATCTGACATGTATTATGTATATATTTTGTACTTTAATTGTATTATGTTTTATAAAGTTTTTGTCCATGGCAGAAACCTCCATTTTTATCCTCTTTTCTATGAGGATTCCTGTATAATATTCTCATACATGCTGGATTTTAAAAAAGAAGAGATGTGTACTTAGTACCTGATGTTGTAAGCAGTGTACCAAAACTCACTTTGATCTGTTTGTTGAGGGAGGTCATTGTCTACTGCTGTGTGAGTCTGGACTGAAAAACAACAAATAATGTCTTTAAAAAGATTTTCCTTTTATACAAAATAAGAAGTGATAATTTTCCCAGTGTCATGGCTGCAGCCATGGCATGTTTCTAGTAGAATTGTCTGCCAGTTCTGTTCAGGTCTTAACTTGAACATCTTCAAGGAGGAATATTGTATTTCAGCAGTGACAGAACTGCATCAATTGTGATCATGATTGTTTCCCATCTCCTGACCTTGACAGAAGTTGCTTCTATTTTCCCCTATTTTAAAATCTTTTGAATTTGAGAGAAGCAATACTTGGTAGTTGCATTAAAATGCTCAGTGTGAGAATCCCACCGTGGATCAAAGAAAGATGAATGTGTTTGTGATCCCTTGAATCTTGAAACAAAAAAATACAAGTGGTATATTTTTTAATGTGATGTGTACATTTACTTGGATGGAAAAAGAAAAGTGTGCTTTTCAGCAATTAAAAAAAAAAAAACCCCTTTTATAATAGAGTACTGAGGTACCTGTGGGATTTTGTACCATTGATATGTGCTAGCTGGACAACTTATCAAATTTACAATAATTTGTAAATATTAATAAAAGCACAAACCCATTTCTGGTGTTGGCAAATATCTTGCCAGAAGGGGATTTGCTTCTTTATCTCTGGCTGAAACAGTAGGATTTTGTGTCTGAATTTTTGTGCTGCTTTGAAAGGTAAATATCCTTGTACCACATGTAGCTGTAAACTAAGTTAACTGAATTTTTAGGAGCCAACAAGGATGTCTGTCAGCTAACTGATATCCAAGGTGTGATAGAGTCTAAATGGCAAGACTTGTTCACTCTGGATTGTTCCCTCTTCTTCTTCCCACCCTACCTGTGAGGTATAAGTGTTCTCTGTTGGGCTGTTAGATGTCATTTGATGTTTAGTCAGGTATGAAACTGGCAGCTGCCTTTTCCCCTCTCTACTCTAGTTGCCTACTCTTCCTGTTAGCTCAGGTCATTTGTGGGACTTGCACCTGAACTGGATCAAACATTCTTCTGTACTTCTGCCCTCTCGGTTGGTTTTGCAAAACGATTAAGGGAGCAGTGGCCCACCTGAAGGCTGGAAATAAAGAGTGAACATCAGGAGACAAGAGCTCTTGACCTCAGGATTGCCTGGCAAAGACTGATAGCAAAGCCTTCATGAGCTGAGTTGCAAAGGATCTGATGGAATCCCAGAACAAAAACCTGCACCACATCCCTCACGCTGTCAGTGCAGCATTCATGTTTTCTTGCCTTGAGACTGGACAGGAACATGGATTTTGAGAAGATTCTTTGATAAATCACGTAAGTATCTTACCTGTGTCAGCCTGCTTTGGTGTGGGAGTCTTGTGTTTGCAATTCAGCCTGAGGTGAAGAGGTTTGGTCACGTAGAGTTTGTTGTTGAGCAGTGCTATTTATCAGTTACAGCTGTAACTGTTGGAGCATACTTTTAAACAGTAGTCTGCAAGTCAATTTCTTTTGTTTTCAGAGGACATATGTTGTGTTTGAGAAACATTCAAGAAGGCACAGCTAGAATGGGCAAGAGGAGAACTGGCAGAGTCCCAGCAGAGCCCAGGTACTCATCACATCAGTTACTGAGGGTTGATGATTACTTTTGAGCATGTAGTAAATGTATTTTGAAGCATAAATGTGTAGTTCTGTGGGGCAGGATATTTTTGAACTTGGACCATAGATTTGCTGTAAAACAACTTCCAGGATGTTTTTAGAGAAGTTAATTAAATGTGAGTACCACTGTATCTGAAGCTTTGTCTAGTAATGGAGGTTTAGGTTTAAACCTGAACCTGACACTACATCCATTCTGAAGAAATGCTGAACCTTGCCTGGTGTGTTCCTAGAAGTAAACTCTGCCAGCTTTGAAGGATTGGGTTGATTCTAGGCTAGGTTTGTGAAAAAAAACCTGTTACTGAAGAACATGAATCGGGAGATATGAAGTCAGCAAAGAGCACCTTTTGAAACCAAGGAGACTGTTTAACAAGCAGATGATTTTGGTCACATCTTCATGTTTCTGTTTGGTATTTTCAAATTAGTTCTTGATTTACAATAACCCTGGAGATTTTAAGTGACTTGGAAAAAACCTGTTTATTCTGATACCCATCATTTTCTGACACAACCTTCAAGGGAAATGTCTTTAAAACTAATGGGGTTTTGGCCTCTCATACAGTAGCTCTGAATTTACTGTACTTTGTACAGTAAATATGAATTAATTCCTCTAACACACTCTAAGTATTAGAGTTGCTGAGGAAATCATTATTGAGACACTTCCTGGTGAGTTGCCTCAGCTCTTTACTAAAATTCCTCAGTAGAACATTTAAAATATTCCTCTAGAGGAGTGTGCTGGTTTGTTTTGGGTTTCACAGACTTGTGCATGCAGTGTCTGATATCTTCATCTTGGGTTTCAGGGAGAATGCACTCAGACTTTGTGAAATTCTGTACATCTGCCTTTGTAGGCTGCCTGGCTTTGATGTGTAAAAGGCTGTGTATTCTTTGTGTTGTTACACTACCAGGAAGCACTTTGTGCCTAGGGAAGGTTTGCTTATTTATTCAGCTTGTCTGACCCTTAAGCAATGTCAGTTCTGCTCAGCAATCTCTAGATACAGTCCTAAGGGTGCCAGATACTCCTTTTAGTAGGCCTACTACCTACATTCTCCAGGAGGAAAAGAAAATGCCTTTAAGACAAAACTTCTTCCCAGAAACAACGAGAAATGGTTTTTTGCCCCTGTGCTGTGGTGTCTTGCTGTAAATGGCAGGCATTGACTTACAACCTGTTGGCTGGCTGTACTCATACACATGGCTGGCCACACTAAATGCCTCGAGAAAGTCTTTCATTTTTCTTTCAGAAGTCTCATTCTCCTCTGTCTTACAGAAAGGACTCAGAGCTTGCAGCCTCTGGTTAAAAAAGAAAGAAGGATTCCTGTAGCTTTTTTGGTTGATGTGACTTCTTTCAGTTTGACCAGTTTGTAACAGTGCATTGGTACTGATTCTCGGGCTAAAAGAGTATGCCTTGCTCCTATTTCTTGTGGCTGTGTATGAATCTCTCCTTCTGCCACTGCTGTGCTGTTGCATTGTTTTGCAGGTTGTAAGTTCATGTTAAAATGCATTGAAAGCTTTGAAATTACCAGCAGTGATCTGTAAACTGGTCCTCTAGGAACATGAAGGATTTGAAAAGCTTGACTTGGTACTGTGGTTTTATTTAACACAAACCTACCTCATTGTATAATTGCAGATACACTAAGAGGGGATGTTTCTTGATGTTTATCTGGTAGACATTTCCTGTTTATCTCATTTGGAAGAGGATTGTATGTTTATGGCCATGCATTTAAATCTCTCTTACAGCACATGCATAAAATCTTCTAGCTAGGTGGCACCACGTGCCCACAAACTTAATGTGAGTTACCATCAGCCTGAATTCATGTTTCTGATGCTGCCACTGAAGTAGGGTTGCATTTCCCAGGATGTTTTTTCAAGCCAACCCAGAGTCTCTGTAACAGATTGAGAAAGTGAAATGCATTTGTCCTAAATGCACTGAAGGATTTTAAGTGAAAGCAAAGACTGGCTTGTGATTTGTGTTTTTCCTTTAAGAACTGCTGTATCCAAAATTGTGCCAAATCGAGAATGGGAGCAATGGTAAGAGAAATCAGCTTAGTCCCTTCCAGCCACTACCATTCACTGATTCTATGCCATCTATTCCCAATGTTTTTAAACCCTAATGTTTTACTTGAATATTGTAGAAGTGAACTTACATAGATTAGTTGGGCTTATGTTGGTTTCCATCTCGCAGGAGTGTGTGTGTAGTATTATAGTTAGAAAGATCCTTTAACTAGGTGATGGCTGGAGGCCAGCAGGCAATGCCTTGCAGTTGAAGGATTTTTTCCTAGAGTGATCAAAAATGAGTAGATGTCCCAGTCACAGAAAGCACCCTCCTGTAGAGAAGTGTTGCTCTTTGAACTAGTAAAATTGACTCTTTGAAAATGTCTTTTTTACCATGAGTTGTTCAGGTACTGGAAAAATAGTATACTAGGAAGAAAGCTTGTCTTTGCATGAGTTAGAAAGTGTGCTTCACTTTGCACACTTTCACTGCCTGCTCTGTAGCCCAGCTGGCAGTGCAGGAAAGAGAGTTCTAAGCAGCTGTTGTCCCATCGCTTGGCTGCAGGTAAAGGCTTGTCTTGCTCCCCAAGAATCTGCAAGAAGCCAAGGCAGAATGGAGTTCATCCTCCAGATAGTTGATAAAGGAGACAAATATGCAGAGTAAAACTTGGTGCCTAAAGGTCTTTTCCAACCAAAATGATTCTATTCTGGACTGCCACAATGTTCTTGGAATGCATTCCAGTGTCACTTTGTGAGAGCAACGTGTGCTGCCATTGTCACTAGGGATCTGTCATTGAAACTAGGACGCTTGATGAAGTGTTGTTTATACCTAGTGCTTTGGCTCACAAAGTGTTTCAATGATAGACTCTCTTTTTTTCAGGGAAAGTCCCCTCAGAAGCAGCCCTATGGAAATCAGAATGCCTGGCTCTCTATTTGCTTCTGGGGCACTCTGTCCATTGTAGGATTAAAAATCAGTGCATCTGCAGTGGATTTATGAACTAGCACTAACTTTCTTTTTGGAAGGGTCAGCTTGGACACCCTGAAGTACTTTGTAATCTGCTCATCCTTCAGTAATGCAGTACATTAGAGAGAAGTTCTGCATTATGTCAAAATAAGACTCTTTTTCCTTTTACATGGGAGAGGGAGAAAGATTTAACAGCATAAGAAAGAAAACACTGATAGGCAGTTTTTCATCCAGTTCTTTATGTACAAAACAGATTGTTGCTAGGAAGTGCTGGGGTGTCAATGGAGCACTCCTATGACAGCACTGCAATTCTTGTTGAAACAGAGGTTCAGTCACAGCTGTAGGGCTCATGCCTATGGGTTTTTGCTATTTTGCTATATACTGTTTTCTTAAATAGTATCTTAATTGTCACTCTTCTTCTTTTCAAAAAGAAATAGAAGCTTAACGTACATTGGAGGAGCCAGGATGTTGTTGACTACTGTGTCTTTATATCTGAGTAATTCAGAGCCTTGCTGAAGCTCTCATGTGCCTACAGTCCTGGTTTTTCCATCATGTGCATCCTCTGTATTATCAGTTGAGGACTTGTGCTTTAACTATGTCACGTCCCACAACCATTTGATTAGTCTTTGAGAGGAGCCACAGTCCCAATGCCATATATCACATGTGCTTTATGCAAGAGTTAAAGACCTTGCATTTATTCTAGAGTGATGTCTGCTTTGTACTGAAAATAGCATAAAAGATAGCACGAAGATAGATGTGAATGACTTGACTGTGAAACATCTGTGTTAGTATGAACCCAGTTGTGCTTCCAGTGCAGGAGAGATCCAGGAAACAAAACAGGGATCTGTAAACCCAGTCATGGGCTGCACATCTTGCTCAGGACTTCTTGAGTGGCAGATCAGGTTGCCCATTCAGTGGTCTTACTGTTTCTCTGTCTAGAGGAGGAGATAGGTCTAAGCCAGGAAGACTTAAAGAATCCTTCTAGGTATTGTGAAGCCTGACTTTTATGCCATTGAAACTATAATTGTGAGATATCAAAGCCATGAAATGTAGGAAGAGGTTTTGATTCTAGCAGTAATGGAAGTATAAGAGACAATACAGCACAAACAGGCGTTTGTCCCTCATTTGCCAAAGTATTTTTGCTTTCCAGCTGACAGAAGAATTTAAATGTAAGAAATATTGAGGCTTTTTTTTTCTTACCTCTTTTAACAGCTACTTGAGGAAACAAAGTTCTAAAACTGCTGTATCTCTGCATTGTTCCTCTCCAAATTAGCTCATTTTCACCAGCTTAGCTGCTGTTGGACCGTTTCTGATGAGGAATAACTTTGCCTAAACATCATAGGAAGTAATTGCATTTGGGCACACAATGAGGCTTCCTGGACCGCTGAAGAAAACACACCTTCCCATTGTCTTTTTGTTGTGTCAGTGAGCAGTTATTCTCTTCAAAATATTGGTAATTGCTGTCATGGTAACCAAACAAAAACATGGTGTGGCAACTATTTTCAGTGTTGCACATGTGATATCTCTTCTGACTGTAAAACAATTCAACTTTTAAGCAGGAGCAGAGGTGGCCTGTGGTTTAAACCTCGCATAGGCAGGTCATTTTGTTCTGAACAATGGTCCAGGTGTGTGGGGTGTTTTGTACTATTATTTTTTTTGCTTTGTTGGTGTTCTTTGCGACAGATGAGTAACAGGTTAATTTTTAGAGGTGTGAGGGGAAAGACAGGTTAACCAGTGCAAAGTAATCTGCTTGTTCCTAGTAGCTATTT
The DNA here is from genome assembly GCF_028858725.1 of Colius striatus. Classification (NCBI taxonomy): domain Eukaryota; kingdom Metazoa; phylum Chordata; class Aves; order Coliiformes; family Coliidae; genus Colius; species Colius striatus. Next base: position 1,811,595 of record NC_084762.1, read on the forward strand.
TTCACTAGTGCTGAGCCCCTCTGCAATGAACTGGGATGGGGTTGGCACTGAAATTCTGGGGGCTCTGGCAATAACCAGCCTAGCCTTTGTGTTCCTCAGGACCAGCAGCAGCAAACTAATGAATACAGCTTCACAGAACGTGATGGTCATGCTGCAGCTTGTGGGAAAAGTGTTCCTCAGATGGCTGTAGCAAAACAGGCAGGAAAACAGAGAAGGAAGGTGAGAGAAGCTGGCAGGGAGAGAAACACCTTGGGGAAGTACATGGGGCAAATTCTGAACCAATTTTTAGTGGTTTTTAGATCTTCTGTTTAGGGTGGTTGCAGAAGAAACAAAGTTCAAACTTAAGCTTAGATAGCATTCAGCTGAGTGCTGAATGGATGTAATCTAAGCTAGAACTGACTGCTATCTCATTGAACTCCTGCAACATCTGACATAAGGCACATAGAAAGCTGGGAATATCATTCCAGATGAATGAAATGACTGCATGATTTTTGGAGGATTAACATGTCATTGCTGCTTTTAAAGCAAAGTTGAAGTTCTCTGAGTCATGACAACAGTCTAAATTGTGTGCACAGGCATTCTCCTCGTGTTACCAGTAATGGGTAGCTGCAGTTTCATTTGCACCTTTAGGTCCTCTGTTTTAAGGTGTTTCCTTTGTCTTAGGGCTTGGCCAATATTAATAAAATATAAATGTTTATACTGGCCTTTGAGTTGTCAACTGACTCAAGCAATAGCCTAGCAACTGAGATAATGTAAGAGGTTGTCTCTGGCACTGCTCTTACATGCAACTTTGCTGCCAGAAATGCTAGGAAAGGCTTCAGAACAAATAATCTGCTAGCCCGTTGTGGTATGCAACAGCTGGAATGTTGCTGAAGTTTACTGTGAAGTAGACTGTCTTACAGTGGCTTCTGCTCTGCAGAAATACTCCTGTTGTTACTCAGGATGGTCTTGTTACTTCATCTAAGAAGGGACTGAATTGGTGCAGTCATAACATTGTGGCTGTGATGAACACAGAAATGCTTGTTGGTATTTGTACCAAATCTAAGATTTTAGAAGCAGTCTAAGGTGGACTTGCTGTTACCTGAAGCCTTGCAAAGGGGTATGTGTGTGGATCTTATGTCAGGGTTTATATGATGACTGTGTATTTCAGACAAAGAAAAATGCAAATAGGTTGCAATAATTCTCCATCTTAAAGCTCTTCTTTTACTTCTCTCTTTTGTATTTGTGGGGTTTTGTAACGAGAAAGTAGATATGTCTGTAATTTCCATTGATGCTCTTTTAATGGATGAGGGAAATACAGATCTAATTAAAAATCCAGGAGGATTGTTTTTAAGTTTTATAATTAAAAAAACTCCCAAACCCAGGAGGTATATATCAACATCTTCATAAGCTTGAGGTGTGTTTTCTTGGAGCATTTGCCTCTGAAAATTAAATACAATCTGCACAGACTTACAGTGGCTTTGCACTGTTCTGCACTCAAGCAATCTCTGTTGCACTAAAAAAAACAGTAGAATTGTAAAAGCTGCAGCAGATGTGGAAAAAAAAAGGTTATTAATGTAATAGAGAGATGTAATTTGCAGTATGCAGTTCTGCCAGCTAATCTGCAACATCTCTTTCTGAAAGGTATGGTGGGTTGGAGTTCTCTACTAAACAGTTTCTAGGATGGTTCTGACAGGCAGCCAGCAGAACAGCTTTATGACTAGTGGGACTAGTATGGTGGGATTGTCACTAAGGCAGAATGGTGACTAATACAATGCTTAGAGGAAAGCTCTTGGCTTTTTATTCCTCTCAGGTAGTGGGTTGGTACTTGTGTGGCCAGGCTCTAGCACTGATTATAAATGGGTAGAGCAGCCAATGTAAAGTGGAGGCAAAGATGGGAATAGTAGCGAACACAACACAAGTTTCTTAGTGTGTGACCGTTTGCCACCTGGTAGTATTTCATTAGAGATCACTCAGTCTTGTCTGTCTACATTAGGTGTTTCTGGAGGCCCAACTGCTTTGCAAATTGTCAAGAAGCCCAATGTTACTGTCCTCAGCTGAACATCTCAAAGTCAGAAAGGCTGGTGCAGGTTCTTCACTAGATCTCAGTCCATGCTCTGCAGCTCCCATTTAGAAAGCCTGTCAGTGTTCTGGTAAGTATAACAGCTTTTTTGTTGGCATGTCTAATGCTTGCTGACCTTACAAATTTGATCACTTAGTGTCTCTTGAGAGTATAACCACTGCAACACGGATCATGGTTGCAGTGAAGCAAACAGACAAGTGTTCAGTTTGCTACCTGCAGCCCAGAGCCCCAGAATCATGGTAAGAAAACCAAGAAAGGTTGTTGTGTGTTTCAAAGTGTTTTTGGGTTGGTGCATGTCATAAATCTAGATTACTTCTGCAAATAGTTTATTACTAAACCAGGACCATTCCTCACTCAATACTACAGTCGTTTCTGTGTAAAAATATTTGCCACCTAGAAGTGCAATCTTGTTGTCTGAAGCAGAAAGCTAAGGGAAAGCAATCTGACAGTAGGGGTATTGTGTGAAATCAGCCTAAGTGTGATCTTTCTTGGAAATTCTTAACGTGCTGTTCTAGTGCTTCAAGGATTCAAGAATCTAGACTTTTCCCAATGAAAGATCAAATGACAGTGATCGATGTAGGCAATGTGCGAGGGAGAACAAGTACTGCAGGAGAGCTACAGTTATTTAGTACATAATTGTTTATTGCTAAGGTGCATTTATATAGCTAAACAGCAAAAAAAACCCCAAAACCCATGTTTGTATGTTTAAAGGGTTTCCTCTCTCTTTGTGATTACCTGGAATAGTTTTGAGTCTAAAAATGAAAACATTGCAAATGATCAGAAAGATAGTATGGGTTATTTTCATCACTTTGAGTGAGACAGAAGAACAGAGCAGGGCACAAGTAATCCAGGAGATTTCTGGAGTGTATGGGGAACATCTCCCTGACAGGTGATGGAGAGGCAAAGAAGGAAAGATGCTCTGCTGGAACTGGCACTGGCACAGCCCAACCAGTTCTTCCTCACTTCTAAGGTGCGGTCAGCTCTGTGGCTGCAGTGAGCATGAGATGGTGGAGTGCAGGACAGTAAGAGGAGGTAGCAGGGTGAAAAGCAGGACTGACAGAGGTGAATTTCAGGAGAACAGGCATCTTCAGAGATCACCATGGAAAGATGCCATGGAATGTGGCCCTAGAAAAAAGTGAGGTCCAGGAGCTATCGAAGAGTCATCTCTTCCACACTCAAGAGCAGCCCATCCTGACACGTACAAACTCAAGTGAAGGCAGCAGAAGGCCTGCACGGATGAGCAAGGAGCTCCTGACTGAGCTCAGATAAAGGGGAAGTACATGAGGTGGAAGCAGGGGCAGTGACCCAGGAACACAGAGATACTGGCTGATCATGCAAGGATGGGGTTAGAAAAGCCAGGGCCCACTTGAGGCTGAATCTGGGAAAGAAACACTCAGAGCAAAGGGTGATGCAAAAGAAAGACTGGGGAACACGTGAGCCTGGTGCAGAGTGCTGGTGCATGGGAGTGCTGTGAGCCTGGTGCCATACTGCTCAGTAAAGGCCGAGGTACTCACTGCTGCCTTCATTCACCTCAACTGCTGACAGAAGTTAGGAAGCTTTCAACCATGTGCCACAGGGGAAACTTAACATCTAGGAACAAGCAGCCCATATTTGCTTTCTGGAAGCTGATGCAGCATTTTGAAATGAACCCAGTAGGAAACGTGCACAGTCTCATAACAGCTTTGTGATCATTGCACAAAACAAAGCAATGGACACTTTTAATAAGACCAGAAGCCTTAATAGCTCTAAGCTGTTTTTTTTCCCGTTGCTATCGTGATTCTGAGCAAACTCTGGAGCAACAACTGAAGCAACTTCCTGCCATGGAAGCAATCCAAAAATCAGAACAAAAGCCTTGTACAGACTGGACATGACGTCCTGGATTGTTATCATTCAGTATTCATGTCTTAGTAAATTAGCAACCTTTCCTTGTTCTAGCGCCTGGAGTGCTTCAGCTTCTTGCCTAAGGGTGAGAGAGCAGGTAAGTGTTGGAGTGGGACAGTAAATATCTTTTACCTCACTGCAGTGACACACAGTTTTACAACAAAGTGGGATTTGACATATTTAAAGCAGTCACTCATATTAAAAAAGCACGAGACAATTCTACTCTTCATCAACAGGATACTCTTAGAGAAAAATGCACTGTGCTGCTCAGGATATCTTCTGATGAAAATCACGGACCTTATTTCCATCCCTGCTCTCTTTGGGTAAGCTGCCTGCTCTTCAAGGACATGTCCTTTATTAAATCCTTTTCTTTCTAAAGCTCTGTGAGGCTTTGAAATCTGCACCAACAACTGCAAGTCCTGTCTGAGGGAAACCTGCCACTCAGCACACACTCAGATTTCATCCTTGAGCGTGTTCCCCACGTTTGAGGACTGAGAAGTGGAAGTCATACAGCTCAGGGACTCTGCTCATGAGAGCATGCTCATGTTTCTGCCACTTGTGTTGTTCACAGCAGAGTCTCCTGGACTCCCAAGTGGGTGCTCGCCTGCAACTGAGAGAATGCTTCAGGTCAGCAGCACAGCAGTACAGTATTGCAAGGAGAGGATGGGGAAGAAGCAAGTTGTGGCCACCTCTCAGTTTTCTTGTCTCCCAAACAGCAGCAGGAAAACTAAGCCCAGCCCTTCCATGGCTTAACCACGTGTTTCCCTTGCATTAGGCCATCTCTTGCTGTTGCAGGAGCAATTTGGACCCATCCTGCTCATCCTTGGAACAGCTGCAGTCAAGTCTTGCCTGTGCCATCAAGACACCTCAAGCCAGTTTGGAGGCAGTTCAATGAGGACACAGTAATAGCACTGACATCACAGATGGGCAGTTTTTTATGTTGCCACTTGCGTGATAAGCTGAGAATCCAGCAAAGCCCAGAAACACCTTTTTAAGCCTATGCAGGAGATCTCCGTGGGGTTTTCAGCCTGTAGAAATCACCTCATAGCCCAGGAAATGAAAGAAATGGTGTGGATGAGCTATGGCAGGGAATTGCATTTGTGAAAGTATTTTCCCAAACACTGTGCTTAGAATCTGTAGTTGCTGTTTCATGTGTGTGTGTGTACACAGGTCAGAGGCAGTCCCACAAAGCAAAATATTTCTCATCTTTGATGTTGCTCCTGCTGCATTTTACCTTGGATATGAGAAGCCTCATTTTGTTTGTTTGTTCTTTACTCAGCTCCTGGATACTCTCAGCTGTGTGCAATTTCTTCAGTTAAACTGAAGGAATGTTGCATGAATTATTGATTTAGTTTTTTTCTGAAAGAGAAATCATTTGCTTTGCGTCATTTTTTTTTCTTCCTACCTTGCCTGGCCCAGGATGTGCAGAGTTGGACAATTATTTTGAGATGACAAGTCAATAAGCACAGACAAGCTTTCAATACAAATGTACATGGGTATCTTCTGGAGTGCTGACATCATTTTGGGTGGAAAAGCAGTTGTAGCTTCCTTTTCCAGCCATCGTTCTGGGTCAGCCTTGTTTTGTTCACCTAGAAATTACATGTGGCTTGTGGTGAAGGGGCATTGTAGACTGCAGATACTTGTGTAAAGAAGTGGCCAAACTTGTTTCTGCAGCCTGAGCTGCTGCAAAAGATAAGCACTGTCTGGTCCATCTCCATTTTTGGCTGGAAGGTATTGTGATACACTGTGTTTATGTACACACCCCTAAAATGAGTGTATTTTAGCTCATATTGAAATGAAAGGACACTTGGCTCATTGGTACACCTCATAGATAAGAGCTCTGAGCAAATACATTTCTAAATTACTGCAGTTCATTGCTTCACAATGTGAGTAGTAGGAAGACCTGCCTGGCTGAGGAGCATCGAGTCCACTTCCCCAAAGCTTACATCTGGCTGCTCCTGCCTCTTCTGTTCATGCACAAGAACCAGTCACTGATCTTTAGATCACAGACTTGAGCATAAATGAAGAGTTTTCTACTACATATATGTTTTGCAATGAAACCAAGGAGATCAATTTTACATCCTTTTTGTCTCTGCTTGCCTTTAAGTACCAGAAGAGCCCATTCAGTCTCGTGTGAGCTTCATGAAAACCTCATGTAAAACAGAATCATCAGTTGGCTCTTTGTTGCCTTAATAGGAATAAGAAGTGAGGCATTCTTTCCATGCTGATGAAAACTTGCTGAGACTGGAGGTAGATGTTTTTGTTTGCTTGTTTTTAATAGGGACCTACGTGTGATCTGTTCCAGCATCTTGAACTTGGGCAATAGCTGCTGTGGGAATGAGGGAATGGATTTGCATCTCGGTCACACATATTAAAGGTTGTTGTCTGCAGCCATACCACCAGATGACCAGCTGAGTTGACTGTGTTAATGTCCCTAAATGTCATGAGTTGTTTGTGGTCACTGACCTCTGACTGTCAAACTGTTGGCATTAAATCATCTTGTAGCATTAAACTTTTGTAGTGGGTTCTGCAACACTTCACCTGTCCTCAGTCACTTTTGCCACTGAGCTGGACAAAAACTGCTCACTCGATGGAATGGGGTGGAGCAGGGGGTTATTCCAGTGAGAAAGATCAGGCAATACCCAACTAAGGATAAGGTAGTGACAAGATAGTTTGCAGGGTCTTTCCTTTACGTTCATTCATAGATGTTCAGCTGGTAGGATCTGCAAGGGGCTGCATGTCCCCATCAGCCCTACTTAAATGCTGTGTTGTGGAAGAAATAGTGCCAAAGTCACTTGCACACTTTGTGCACTGATGAACAGCAGAGAGTTTGTCCCCAGGTTACAGAGAGCAAAACATTGCTTTGAGCATTTTCAGTTTAAGCTGCTTGGATTGGATAAGGGTCAGGAGCTTAATTAATTTCTTCCCTGTTTGATGTCTGTTTGGATATTTACATCATTACTACTTGACTAATGTCATGCAATGGCCTTAAGAGTATAAGGGTGAAATGTGCTCTTTGTGTTGTCCTGCTTTTTGTAGTCTTTGTTTTGCCAGGGCTTTCTGCCAAGTTCTAAGTGGCTGGAATATTCACTGAATGGAAAACTGCTGTTGTTGTTTGTTTAATTATGCAAGGATTTGTTGTAAACACCTGTGATATTTGACTAACTGTAGCACTTCATGTGGTATCTGCTGAGATTAAGGACACAGTTTACATTGGAAACACTTTTTAAATACAAAAAAAACCCAAACCAGAACAAATCAGTGTAACTTCCTTTGTCTCCTGAAGTCTTTTTCCTTTAATTGTTTTGATAGGAATTCCCAATGTCTGTCTTTTCATTGGATCTAGAGTCAAATTTTGTTTGGTGAGGTTTTTTTATGCATTTGTTTTTTTGTTGGTTGAGATTTTTTCCCCCAAGTACTGTGTGCCCTGAGTCAGATCTGTTAGTGCAAGGTGTGGATTTCTGGCAGTAAGTCAAGTAAATACATCATGGAATCATCTGGTTGTTGTTCAACTGATAACTCCCATATTTCCCTCAAAGAAAGCAAAGAAGCACTTGTACAGAATTTGGGTGAAAAATCCTGAGATGGAGTACATCCTGGTTTTATCTGATTCTTAGGATTCTTTTCTCTGCATACCTACTTGCATTTCAGAAACATTGCCTGCAAACTAGCTAAAAGCAGGATGGTTTGTCAAAAACAACGTGGAGGCACTGACACCATAGGTTTTGTCATTCCAGAAGGAGGTAGAGGAGAGGTTCAAACTACAGCCACCCATGGAACAGCTGAGTTGAGGTGTGTTCAGCAGTTTGAAGGTATGTGTCACATGGATGTCATATCTTTGTGTGGCAACTGTTAAAGAGTTTGTTTCTTGTTCCTAGGGAAGGGCACCTGGCAGGTGCAGTAATGTAGAGTGTGATTTGCAAAGCCCTTAAAGAAAGCAAAGTTAAATCTGCAAATGAAGATGTGTTCTTTTCAGTTGTGACATTTACTGATACTTGTTGAAATAGAGGCTTCTCACAGAATCTCAAGGGCTGGAAGGGACCTGGAAAGCTCATCCAGTGCAATCCCCCTGCCAGAGCAGGACCACCTAGAGTAGGGCACACAGGAACTCATGCAGCTGGGTTTGAGATGTCTCCAGAGGAGGATGTTTGGTATGAATAGTTCTCGCAGCCTTCAGATGGAATCTACAAGGCAGAACAGTAATGAGCATTTACCTTGACATTTTTCTTAGCATTGTTTCATAAATAGCCTTTTCACAGTTCCCTCTGGGACCACAGGTACAGGCAAGGTGCCTAGAAGGAAGAATTATTCATGAAGAGCATGAAGTAAAATTAGTGAGCCAACAAATTTTGTCAAGACCTGGCCAAGGGAGATCAGAGAGTAGAGAAAAGCTTGCATGCAGGGTTGGTTTGATGACTTCTTTTAATGAGATGCTTATTGTTGCACTGTACTGTGACCTATTGAGATCATGGTGTGTTTCTACCTAGCTGGCCTCCTTTCTGGCCCAGTGGAGAAGCTGATTTTCTCGTGTGTACACTCGTACTGCCTCTCTCAAAACACTGCTGGGGGTGTTTGTGCGTTGAAGATGGCAGTGACCGTCTGACCAGTGCAGAGTGGCTGGGGTTAGCAGTGTCTATCAGTGCATTGCTGTGGAATGTATGCATAATTTCTCTATGATGATTAAAAAAGAGTCCAGCTAACTGCCAGTTCCTGCTTTGTGTGTTCCCAGTACCAACAATGATGAATCTTTTTAAAGGCCTCGTAAAAGCATTAGCCTCTCTCTGCACCAACCCCTGACGGCTTACCCTTCACATGCCCAATTGTTTGGGTTATGTTTACTAGTCATTATTGACCTCTTTGTTAACATAGCTACTGTTGACATCATTCCTTATCCAACAGAGATAAGGCCTTGTGTTCTGTTGCATCTTTACAGGGCAGCTCTCCAAGTCCAAATTGTTCATCTATATTTGAAATATTTGTCTTCTGAGCTTTGTAATGAGACTTGTTTACACGGAGGGGGGAGGGAAGGACAAAAATCCCTGCAAATGAATGCAGTAGTCTCAGTGTGAAAAATAATAATTCAGTGAAATAATAAGGAGAATGTGTTTTCCAGCTGCTGTTTGTAGATCCCAGTTGCTAGGGTGCTTGATATCAGAGAGTATAACCTTGTCCCGTGGTTACGGTTTGCATATCTTTGCTTTTCTTGACGACGAGGTTAAAGACTATACCCTCAGCACTTATCTGATTAGAGCTGGCCCCGAAAATTCGTGCTAAGAGGGGAAAAAAATGAAGCCCATGTAACCATCAGGATGTTGGATTTCATTAACAAACTGTTAAACCTGTGGGTGACTCATTGGAGGGGTGAACATGGAAACCTGCCTTGCCTGCCTTAATTTTATTGACTCTAATTAAGGGAAACGTCTTTAATGTGATAGCTTGTTGCTGTAGGCACAATGTCTTTGTGGAAAGCTTTTTCTCTTACCAAAACTCTCTTTGGGCCTTTTATTTTTCTCTACTTGGTAATTACAGTCCTATGTCTTCACCAGTAATTCTTGTTTGTTCGTGATCTGAAAGAGCCCTCTCCTGAGCTCATTAGCCTAGCTATCGGCTGTATTCTGAGCTACATGGCTGCCTAGTTGCATTTGACATGTTGGTCATTCTTTTCCTACCAGCAGTCAGGACCAGAACAGCTCTCAGAGCTCTAAACTCCAAAAGAAATCTAACTGTTGTTAATGTGGGCTGTAAATCCACTGGCTCATTGTGATCACTCAGTGAAGTGACCCTCACAGTACCTGAAATCTTGAAGTGCCAAGACTGTGGCTTTTATAGAGTTGATAAATATACATGGGTTGGGCCTTTCAGGAGAAAAACCTCAAACCCCTAGGTAGGATGTTTTGATTACAAAAGCACAGTCCTATGGGCTGGAAGGGACCTTGAAAGCTCATCCAGTGCAACCCCTCTGCCAGAGCAGGACCACCTAGAGTAGGTCACACAGGAACTTGTGCAGCTGGGTTTGAATGCCCATTTCTCACTGCATTAATGCATTGGCATTAAATAAAGACTTTGCACCAGTAAACTGGCTGTCTTTGAAAGATGCTGTCTTAGAAAGGAGATTCTGACCAATGCTTTTCAGTTACCTTGCCATGGCTTCTCTGTTCTGAGAGACACACTGGCAGTGATAAAGCAGTGTCAGGGGGTTTCTTGTTTTTACATGAGTAGTGTGTGTTCTGGACATGTCTGTTAACAATGATTTGGTTGTTCTGCCTCCTCAGCAGTGCTTTCTCATTTTCTGCTTATGACCAACCATGAGAGCAGGAATGAAAAATTAAGATGCAACTTGGTCACCTGCTCTGCTTTCAAGAAGTGACTTTCTTCACTGGGATGCTCTAAGTAAGAGAATTGCAGATGAAATGCAAATAGTGGGGCTGGAATTTCACAGGTTAAATTAAAAGAAGTCCTCATGCAGTACCAGTGTATATTCACACTGATGGGATGAGGCTCTGTTTGTCTTACCACCACTAGAAACAGACAGTATCCCAACGAAGACTGGGATAGGCCTGTACTATTGTCTCTAGCCAAAGAAAAAGATGACACATGGTGTCTGCTTGGATAACAACCACTTAGTTTTAATACAAATCTACACCTCTTTATCACTTCATTTCCTAATCAATGGACACTTGTTACCAGTAGTCTGTTATGAAATGTCACAGTAAAATAATCCTTACTTTGACACAAAGAAAAGAGTTGTGAGATATAGTGCCAGGGGCAGTCAGCAACATTTGACATGAACAAGTGAGGGAGTTTTAAGAAATGCTTCATATGTTTTCATATCTGCTGACACAAAGTAATTTAAGCTCAACTGAGCAAAAAAAGTACCCAGCTTCTCAGATTCTAGCAGCTAATTGCCGTGAGTACAGCATCACAGAATTGTTTAGTTGGGAAATGACCTTTAGGGTACCTGAAGGGCTGCTGCTGTTCTGTAGGCAGTCTTGCTAAAGTTTTTGTCTTCCCTTTCTTTAACTTCCCTACCCCTCCCTGAAGCATTTGAGAGTGCAGGTCACCAGAGGCAGAACAGTGCTGAAAAAGTCTTGCACTAAGGAAATAGCTTGGTGTGGCCATTTCCATCAAAATGCCATCAGTTTTTGCTCACTTTTGCTCACTTAACTGGTAAATTGATTAAACTGCCAAAAAGGGACAAGAAAAAACCAGAAACATGAATAAGGCTGCATCAGCTGCTTCAGTCTTTGTCCATGGGATGAAAGGATACAGAACATAAATAATTAGAAGTGTTAAGTGCTGTGAGCTTCCGAATGTGCATCTTGAATGACAAAGTGGTTTTAACTACAGTCACTTCACATACAGCTAAAGTACTCAGTGAATGAAGGACCTGCCTTAAAGCTTCTTTCTTTAAAGGACTGGCTCTTGTCATAACCTTCACATCACCACATGCTTCCCTAATAAAGACTTTTTTTCCCCTGTAAGTAATGGCTTTATGCTACACTATCTCTGTGCCTCTCAGATATGCTTGCAGTAAATTGCATTATCCTCAATTTGTGTCCACAAAACAGATGCAGAGGGAGACTGAGCATGTTGCTGGCTGCTCCATGGGAAGCCTGTACAAAATACACTACTGGACTGCAGGTCTCTTAAAGCTTGATCCAGATTATTGTATCTGCTGTAGAACTTTCTCCTTTCCTAGAGCTGTTTTGCGTTGTCTTACTTTGTTGCTTTTCACTTTTTGGTAGGGGTTTGGGAAGAGATTATAATCCGAAAGACAAGATGTGTGGTGAGGTACTCCCCCAAAAAGTCTGTGTGCATCAGGGAGGAGGGAGTGAGGTAGGCTGGTTTGGATGGCTTCTGAAGCTGTGTGCGCTCTGATTAAAGCTCACTTTTTCATTCACGTTGCTTTGGCACATAAAAATGAATATGGGATTGTGTCATGGGCAGACTCTGCTCTGTACTGTTAGCAGGATCAAGTTGTTCCATTCATATATGAGCGTATACTTAAAATGATAAAACCCTTTGAAGAGAATTCATGTGACGATAAACATTATAGAAATAATGGGATGGCCAGTAAGTGTGGCAGCTTGAAAATAAGCTGTGCCAACCACAGGAAGCAGATCTTTGTCTTGAAATGAAAGAACTGGCATGTTAGCTGACAGAGAGGATGAAGTAGGGAAATATGTACAACTTCATTTTGAATAGATCTGTCTACTTCTCATACTGTTAATTAGAGTCAGTGACACTGTGGAATTCAGCATGAAATCGGGTTGTGCTTTTCTTATTGTGAAGGGAATATTGAAAAGGGAAACGCTAGTGCCAATTTTCCTGCTCTTTGTTGCCATCAGCCCAGAGGCAGGCAAGTTCATCCTCAAACCTGTGGCTCCTAGAATATCTGCATTCTGAAAGCCCCTGTGGGACTTAGAGTGTGTCCTTTGCCTGCATTCTGCTCCATTCCTGGAATGTAAGGAAACGTGCTCCCGCTGCAGGGGCTTGGGAACATCTGCAAGTGTCAGAGAGAATGACATTCAATCAATCATAGTTCTGAATGTTTATTTGGAAGAGCAAAAGCGAGTTTAAAACGCTATGTCATCACCAGGGCCGGTCACATGCGAGCTTACACAGTGGCCTGTGCCTAGAAGGAAAGATGGAATCCCTCAGCTGCAGCTGCAGTCTGCAAACACAGCTGTCCTAACCCCATGGGGAAACACAGCTAATGTTAGGATAAGATAGTGAGATCACACAGTCGTGGGCAAGGGGCTTGCTTTCTCGTGAGGGAATGGACTGCCAGAGGGGAGGGAGCTGAGCATGGACTGCTCTCAGGATTTGCCCTGTTCTGTGGCAGAGCACTACTGCCTTAGCAGCGCAAAACTGAATAGATTGTTTTCTGGACTGAGAAAAATCATTGTGTGTGCAGGGGTGACAGAAGGCTGCTGGGAGCTTTAGGGAATTCAGTGTAATTGTATCCTGTAAGCTAAGTGTACTGAGTGCTGCAGCAATCCACAACACAGATGCTTGCTGCTGTCCTCATGATTTCTTTCAGTGGGTGTCCGTGGCGCACACAGCACTCGGTGGTAGCAATGACAATAAATGCAGACAAAGAACAACTGCCCAAGCTCCCACTTTAAAATATAGAAGTAGTTAATTTGCACACAGGATTAAAGTTAATCCACAGTTACTTTATTAAGGCAGTGTAATGATATGATGAGTTGACCTTGGCTAGCTGTCAGCTGCCCACCAAGACTCTCTGTCATTCCCCTTCCTCACCCGTAGATGTGATACAAGGCTCAGGGGTTGACATAAGGACGGGGAGATCGACTTGGCCATTGCCATCACAGACTGGGAACAGAGAATGTGGGCTCTGTGGACCCATGTGCATAGGTGTTGGCAGCTGGGGAGACCTGGGATCCATGGCCAGTTATGGGAGCATGTCTAACCCCAGCTGCTGAGAGACCTGCAATGTGTGTGTTGGTTGGAGAGGGAGGAGGTCTGGAACAGCAGCTGCAGTGGGGTTGCAGGCCTTAGGGGATCATACATCTAGGGTACAGCAGCAGAGGAGATGGGGGATCTTTGCCAGGCTTGACTACAAAGCCTTCATCAGTAGTGCAGCCAAACCCAGCCCTGATGTGGAGAGGCTTTCAAGCATTTATGACATTCTGGGTCGTTTCAATAATTGCCTCAAGAGAGTGAAATAAGAGTTTACAAACTAGATTCATAATACTTTATTATTACTGTGCATTTCCAAGGCAAGTATGGGTGTATGACTCTAAGTTACCTATGTATTTATCCTGCATTTGAAATTGCACATAAATGACTCTTTTTGCTTTTCTCTCCCACCTCTGCAGGTGTAGATTGGTTTAACTTGATGATGCCAGCACAGCAACTGTCAAGTTACAGTCCACCACGCTCTGCCACGTCGTTGGAATCTGGTTATACATTCAGGAATGAGGATGCACAACAGTTTATTAAGTTTCTGCTGACTGCTGAACTGCCTCTGTGCTCCCAAGGATTTGGGTGTGATTGCTCCGGATCAGGTTAGCCAAAGTCCAGCACGGGGCTGCCAAGATGCTGAGCAGACTGGAATATCCCTGTGAGGAGGAAAGGCTGTGGGACCTGGGGCTGTTCAGCCTGGAGAAGAGAAGCGTGAGGAGGGAACCTCAGCAATACTTACCAGTAACTAAAGGGTGGGTGTCAGGAGGATGGGGCAATGTTTTTTCCTGTGCTGTTAGTGACAGGACAAGGGGTAACGTGGACAAGCTGGAACACACAAAGTTCCACTGGCACAGGAGGTGAAACTGCCTTGGTGCTGAGGTGAGGGAGCCCTGGCCCAGGCTGCACAGGGAGGGTGTGGAGGCTCCTTCTCAGGAGGTTTCCAAACCCACCTGGACACGTTCCTGTGCCCCCTGCGCGAGGGGAACCTGCTGGAGCAGGGGCTGGGGCTGCAGCAGCTCTGCAGGGCCCTCCCAGCCAAGCATTGAGTGCTCTGGGTGAGTGGCAGGCACAGGGAAGGTGAGGTTTTAAGGAACGCCCAGTCTTTTAGATGACTTGTATTTCTGTCAACAGCCACGGCTCCAAGCCCGGCCGAGCTGCAATCCGGGAACCCAAGCCTGCCCCAGCCCGGGCTGTAGCAGCCCCTCGCTCGCTGCCTCTGCCTCGGGAAGCGGCCACAGGACGCTGGCGGAAGCAGCGAGACCGTGCCGGGGCGGCGGGCGGGTCACGGGCCCCGCTCCTGCGAGCGCCGCGGGCACGGAGCCATCGCCTCCCGGCCTGCCGTCCACCTGCCGCCGCGCACGGGCCGGACCGCGCTGTGCCGGGCCAGGAGGAGCCATTTAAGGCAGCGGCGGCCCCGGCGCCCCTCATCGCCCTGAGGCGCAAGCGGGGCGGGACGGGGCCTGGGGGCGCGGCTGCCCGAGGCCCGGCCAATGGGCGCGCGGCGGGGGCGGCGTCTGGCGGAGCGGCCGCGCCGGCTTGACAGCGCGCTCCGGGGCCAGCGGCGGAGCCGGGCGAGCGTCAGGCGGGGCCGGCGGGACCTGCCGCCTGCGGAGCCGCCGGTGAGTGCCGCGCCGCCGGCTCCGCGGGGACACGGGGGGGGCGGTTGGGATGCGCGCTTCTCCGATCGATCGCCGTCGGGTTCCCGTTGGCGGCCCCCGGTGCCGCGGTGACGCCGGCGCCTCCCTCAGCCGCCTCCTTTAGCAGAGGGTCGCGCACCGCCGTTATGTAAGGCCCGCGGGGGGCTGCGGCGAAGCGGCGGCTCCTGCTCCAGCCCCCCGCCGCCGCTCCTCTGCGTCCCTGCCGCCGCAGCCCCGGGGACGGGACCGGAGCGCAGAGGCGTTCGGTGCGGAGCCGCTGTCCCGTGGGCTGGGCCTCATCTCTGGCCATCCTCGGAGAGGTGGGGGGGAGAAGGCGCGTCCGCAAGCTGTGCGGGGCGATGCGGGGGCACTGCGGCGGCTGCGGGAAGGAGGGATCCACCTTGCGCACGCACGGGCTGTGCCGCTGTTCGCTCCAGAGACGGCAGCGAGAGCCTCGGCAGCGGCCGCCTCCGCTGTCTTGTGCGGATCCAGCGGTCCCCTTTTATGGAGATTGATGGATGGCTAAAGACGATTTGCTTTATTTTTGTTAACGCCCAAGCGTTAGCTGAAGGAGCTTTGTCTCCGAGAACCGCTCCTCCATGCAACCCACGGAGCATCAGGTGTGGGAGGCTGGGGACCCGCAGTGTGACACCCGCGGCTATAACGCAACGCACAACGCTCCAGGGTGACAAACGCGGCGAGCCAAAATCCCGGGAATCAACCAGCTGCCCCGGCTAGCTGGTTCGGAAACAAACAACACCTCCCCCCCCCGCCCCAGCCCCAAATCGGCAGCGTTTGCAAGTGTTTCCTCGGTCCCGGGTGAAAGCCTCCCCGGGGGAAGCTGGGTGTGTGCGGCAAGGTGCTGAGCGCACGCTGGGTGCAAAGTGCGTATCTTAAAGGTGCATCTTGCAGGGGATGCTGCCGGCGAGCAGTTTCCCCGTCCATGTTTTGCAGGGGCTTCGTGAGCAGGTTGGCGGGGGGGGGAAATTCACATTTTAGAGAAGATTGCGTAACTGCCGATGTTTATTTAAAAAGAAGAGGAGGCAAACCCAGCCCCCAGCCTGAAATGAAACACGTGAGTCTGTTTTCACCGACTTTCACCGGGCTTTCGCGCTGTTTTCTCAACTAGTATCGTTACGTAGCATGCTCTAGAAGGTTGGCGACTGTTAGCATGATAATGAAACGTTTGTGGGGGTTTTTTCCTTCTCTAGGGCTGTGAAAATTTGGGAGGGGAAACGGAGATACCTATCCTCTTTCGTAGTCTCAGGCTTAAAATAGCGTGACTGTTTATCGAATGTAGCCAGTTCGTTTGTTTTTAAAATGTCAATGGCCATCGTTTTAATCCTTCAGTCACGAGCCGTTTCTTTTTCAAATGGTGTTTTTCAGCAGGCCCAACTCAACCTCACCCCTCCCAAAACCTAAATCAAACGGTGATTTGAATGCTTTTGTGCCTCTCTGGGTCACAGCCATATGCCTTTAAATCGTTCATGGTTTGTAATTGCTGAAGTGTATGTCCAGTATTAAATCATGGTACAGTGTAATGCTTAGACAGCGTGCCACGCAAGGATCAAATTGCAGATAAAGTTCACGCAGGAACCTCCCACAGTGCTTGCACTTGACCCTTGTAAGGGTAAGGAAAAAGTCTTTATAAATGGAAATATACATCCAGCAAGTCGTCATTTCTCTGCCCAGTTTAAACCATGGGTGAAAAATAATGCCTTTTTATTTGTTTTTTGTAGTAGATGTAGTCGTTCCAGTTACTTTCCATAGGCAGCTGTGTGATGAAAGTTATTTTTACTTCTTGTACCTTGTGCTTAGTTGGGAAGAGAAAAAAATAAAAGGAGGGCTTTTTTAAGGAGGGAGGCAGACAGGCAGTGGTGTCAATTTGTGTTAAGGTTAGCGTAGTCTGACTGTAGGTAGCGGCAATTAATTGTGTTTAATATCTCTCAGAACGCTGGAGAGAATAAACCGTACAATGTTTGAGCTTGATAACCTGCTCTCGGGTGATAAGCTGAGATGCAAATGAAAATCACACTTGCTGTGCACGCCGTGGTTATGTAAGCCTCCAGTGTGAGAATGGGGCTGCCATCACAAGCCTGTCTCACTGCATGAAGAAAAACTTGTAACAAGAACAGGCTTTCCTGTGGTACAGTCACTAGATGATGTCATGTCCTTTCCATTTGTGCATGCACGCTGCTTGCAGCCCTTGCGTAAGTGAAATGGACTCTGCAGCATCACAGAATGGTAGGGGTTGGAAGAGACCTTTAGAGATCGTCCAGTCCAACACCCCTGCCAAAGCAGGTCCCACACAGGAATGTGTCCAGGTGGGTTTTGAAGACCTCCTGAGAAGGAGCCTCCACACCCTCCCTGGGCAGCCTGGGCCAGGGCACCCTCTGCACTGAAACAGTTTTTCCTTATGTTTCAATGGAACTTTTTGTGTTTGAGCTTCATCCCATCACCTGTTGCCCTGTCACCAGATACAACAGAAAAAAGGGATGCCCCAACCTCCTGACACCCACCAGTTAGATATTTGTAAATATTGATGAGATCCCTCCGGTCTTCTCCAGACTGAACAGCCCCAGTTCCCGCAGCCTTTCCTCATACGGAAGATGCTCCAGTCCCCTGATCATCTTGGTGGCCCTGAGCTGGCCTCCAACCCCTGTGGAACTCCACTGGCCACAGGCTTCCAACTCGATTCTGTGCCATTGATCACCACTTTCTGGGTTCTGTCGTTCAGCCAGCTCTTGATCCATCTCACCCTCCACTTATCCAAGCCACACTGCCTGAGCTTCCTGATGAGGATGTTGTGAGAGACAGTGTCACAAACAGGGGCTTTTTTTCTCCCTCCACAAACCATTTTAACAGATATCATAATATATAACATAATGCATATAATTTTCACCCCTAGTGTTTCTCTGCCATGTTGACAGGACTGCTTTTGGTGTGAGTGCTTCTGGGAGCCTCTGCCACTGAGCTGAAAAGAAATGTATGTTTGCAATGCATACATTGTCTGGGAGCTGCGACTGGACACCTTAACTAATGTCTTGGGTGCAATGGAAGCCTGGAATAAAACCTTGGGCCTGGCCTCCAAAATGTTGTGGTCCAAAATACAGAACAAGACACTGTTAGTGGCACAAAGAAGGGAAATACAGCTGTTGTCAAGAAGGATTGTCTGGCTATGTATTTTCTCTTGCTTATATGTTAGAGCAAAGAGACTTGCAGAACTTAAGACTCACACAGTTCTGTGAGGGAAGGTCTGGTTTTGAAGGGTGCTTGTGGGACGTGTGAATACTGGATAGCTTTGGGGGGTTTTATAAACGTATTTCACTTGACTAAATGCTGAAAGTTGAAATAAGATGTTAAAAATCTACATCAACCCAGTTTTCAGGCTGTTTACATTTTTATCATTCTTTAAATTTAAGGTAACTTAAAAAACCAGAGTTTCCATGTCAACATCAAAGGGTTACACAGGAAAAACAACATTGCTTTGCCTTTTCCCCAATGTTTTCTGTAACTTGTCCTAGCTCTTTCTTCTGCTCACTTCCCACATGTCCCCAAACCCACAAAAAAATACTTAAGAACAAATATACCTTCAGCAGAAAGAAGTTTCTTAGTGAATGCATCACCCTGCCCACCCCAAATTGCCCATTGCAAGAACTTCCCTTTGCAGTGCAGCCTGGTTATTGGAATATGTGGAAATGGTAGCAAAAGCAACTGTACATTGAGAGGATGTTACGGGTAAAATACTCCGATATAGATGTGATTGTTAAGCACACAGGGCTTCCCCTCATTGTATCCCTAGTGTGCCATACAAACTTACCCTCTCCTGGATAGAAAACTAAGAGGATACAGACCAAAGCTTCAATGCATGATGTGGTAGATGTAAAGACAAACGTGAATCTGCTGTGCAACTGTCTTAATCTTATGAAGCTGATTCTTGCCCAGATTGACTAATCTCAAGAGTATACTTATGTGTCAGTGTCCAAAGATTGGAGCATTCAGCAAAGTGAGCACAGGGAAACTTAAAAACCATAAAATAATCAAGGATGTAACAGCTTTTGAGTGACTCTCAGGGATGCAGTCCTAGCTCAAACAAGTTCTTAAGTGCGCGGTTGAGGAATGGTGTTCTACTGGATCAGTGCTAAGGAAATTCTTGCACTGGAAGTTCAAATGCTAAGAGGTCTTGCTCACTAAAGTGGAGCTGCTTTGTTGTTGTTGCTGATAACTCTGCATGTTTTTAAATCAAACCCAAATCTGCATCTGCTTGTCTCATCCAGTTTCACTATTGGAAAGACCAGTACCCAAACAGTTCGCCTTATAGGAACTTACAGATGTGACATAACTTATTGATGGTTTAGCAAGGGAAATATTGCCCTCCTGTTTTGCACTGAGCTATGGGTAGCTGACAAAAGCTGTACTTGAAGGTTAGTTTGGATTCAGACAAAACTGAAGCAGCAGACTTTAAGAACATAAGGGATCTGTAGCCAATCTAATCTGACTCGTGTATTGGTTGTTTTCAGTTAGTTACCCGAGACCAATAACATACATTTGACAAAAGCCTGTCTTTCAGAAATGCTTGACTAAGTGTCTTCTGTACTAAATGAAGTCTAGGCTGCAGACATCAGGAACTGAACTATTTGCAGCTGTTTTTGGGAGTTACTTTTAGTCTTTCCCAAGGATGATTGTCTCTTCCTAAGGAAGTCTCATTTCTAAGTTGCACTGGCGTAGCCTGAATTTTCAGCTACTGGGTTTTTTGGTGTCTTTGAGAGTCATTTCATGTATGATGAAGTTTCTCTGTATTTGGATGCCTCACTCGAGTAACTTCAATCACCTGACAAATCACACTGGTGAAATTCTTTGTGTCTCCCATGGTAAAACACCTTGTTTAATGCTTTTGTAGCTCTTAACACCCTCTCCAGTTCTTTGATCCGAGAGGATGCTTTGTGACTGTTAAATCTTCCAGTGCTTTCAAGGCCTGTAAGTCTCTGTTAGCTCCATTTCATCTTTGATCTAATTCTGTCCCAAGCATTAACTTGATTCACTTTATATTTTTAACACACAGCCCCTGGTCTTACTGGTGCTCAAATTGGTCTCCTTACTGTACAATCTCCGATCTCCTTCGTGGAGTGGATCTTCATTACTAGTGGCTTTTGCAGATGTATTGTCAAAGGGCTCTACAGAAATTCACGTTAGTAATGTGCTCTGGTTGGAGATGGGTGAGGGGACAATGTATAGTGTATGAAGAAATGAGGCTAAGAAACTCTGCAGTTATAGTGTTACAAGTCAGGGAACCTGCGCTCAGCTAATCCTGAAGTGATGATAGGCTCAGCATGTTCTTTGGAGCTGTAAATTAACTGCTGCGGAGAGCAGCTGTTGTCTCCCAGGCTTTTTGGATCTGTGATTCATGGTGTATCAAAAAAAGACTTGGGGAAAAAAATACCTCATCTAAACAGTTGAGGCTCCTCTTTTGTCCTGCTTTAATCAGCGTCTTATTCACTTTCTTCTTTGAGGGCTGTTCTAGATGTTGGCTTGGATCCTTGGCTGCCTGTGAGACTGCGGGATATTTGTGTCCACATTATTTCTTCATCTATGAATGACAGCAGCCAAGCAGAGCTCAGTACACTTACCCAATGGACTCCTCAAATGAGGTAGTCTCATAGTGGAACAAAATGCCTGATAAGAGTTTACCAGCACATGGTGGGTGCCTGTACTTATGCTTTTGACTCCATAGTTGAAAGCTTGTGTAAGTGGCACGATGGTATTAAAGCAGAGCTAGTTAAGAGTGATTTAGTTACATGAAGAGTTTTTGTGTAGCTTTTCGTGCTGTCAGGGGAGCGTGTGTCTTTTGAAAGTTCTGATAGAACTCTTGCTGGTAAAGGGGGGTGTGTGTGCGTGTAAGCAGGTCCCTACTGCTAGATACACTTCTGTTGTTAAGAGAACTCGAGGCTCAGCCATGCACTTCCTCAGAAAGCCTGCAAAAGGATTTAATTTCCTTGAAGGCAAGATGGGTCTAGATGTAGATAGAGTTGTGTTAGCTTTGCTTGGTCTGCAGTGCTCTCGGCTCATTTTCCTTCTGTGTTACATGCTAGGGAAAATGGATGCTCATTCACTTGAGCATCACATGTGGAGAAACAGGCTCAGAGCACAACTCCAAAGAGAAATGCATTAGTGCTGGTTCCTGCTCACAGATGTGAAGGAAGCTTAAGGGAAGCTTTAAGAACATTGTCTAAGGCATTGCATTTTATTAGGAGGATGTTGCATGTCTCCAGCTGTTTATCCCTTCCCTCAGCTTCAATGTTTATGCAAAAATGTGGGAAAAAGATTCCGGCTGCTGTATTTTGCCTCTGCTGTTTTTATTTGACATAAATAATTACAGACAGAAAAGAAATGAGAACTCCCTTTAACTGCAATTCTCTAACATTTTTAACACACAAGAAAGATAGATCAAGGTCTAAAACAAAGCAGACACAGTCAAATTCAAATGCCTTGCACAGTGTGATGATGTTATGAATCCGACCTCTCGTGCTTTTTGAAAAGTTGCCTTTTTTTTTTGGCTTGGATTGACTGGAAGATCTTAATACATTTTGTATGGCAACTCTTAGTGGTACAGTGGATAAATTTTACCAACCATGCAGAAACAGATTCTGATAAGAATTACCCCCTAAGCACTTGCATGCTTACTAACACTTGATGTGCAGGAAGGATTAGCAGGAAAACAGAAGGTAAAACCAGCTAACAGCGAAGGTAAAACTACTAAACTGAAAGAATGGGTCAGAAATAGGAAGCTCGTTGTGAGGTTAAAGCAGAAGGAGAATTGTCAATGCTAACAATATGTGGTTCTTCAAATCTTTATGTAGTACCAGACTTACCTTAACTTGCTGCCTGTGTTAACTGCATTGCAAGGGGGGCACTACCTCTCTTCTTTCCTCTACTCTATTTTTAGTTCTCAATACAATCAGTAGATTCCTGGCTCTGTTTTTCTCCAGCATTTGTTCAAACGTCTGATGCAATCACACGCATGAGAGATGCTGACTGACTGAATATCGACTCCTACTTCTCATGGCCACCTAAATAGATGTACAGATGCTCTTGCAGATTAACCTGTTGTATTTTCCTCCCTTTTGGTGTGAATGGCTGTACAAAGAGCAAGAGTGTTGGAAAGCCTGCATGCTCATCCAGGGCTGAAGGACTAGAATAAAACCAATAGTGCTTGAAAGATTGGTGACATTTTATGGATAGTATAATATCTTTGCTTATAAGTCTAAAGTTTGTGCTGTTAGATTACCTACTTGCCCTTCTCACTTAACAGGTCATGCAGACAAAATGTACAGCAGAATTGCAGGATGGCAAGGAGATTGCAGAAAGACTGCCCAGGGAATCCCTGGTTTGGGTTGTATCTTGGTGGATATTTAGGGTACAGGTGGTGTATCCTCTCATCTCTGCCATGTGGCCGAAGCTCTGTGGTGTGACTGTAGGCAAAGCAGAACGTTGGACTGTGCTTAAAAACAACAGCAGAAGGAATTGCAGGACAGAAGCAAGTCAAGGATAGAACATGTAGGGTTTTGCTGCTTACTTGTCTGGGGCATATGGTTGTAAGGGTCAAGAGCTTAGGGAGGGGCCAAGGCTAAGACTGAGAACTTGAGCAGATATTCCATTTTAGGGCTATTTTATCCAAGTTACTGTCTTTGGGCTCAAGATGAGGAATTTGCACTGCAGACTGGATTTTATCTAGAAGATGTGTAAACATAACATCAGGGAGTTGTGTTGTAGGTCACAATGGAGAAATGAAGTTGGTGTTGGCAAAGGTGGGTGTTACAGAAAAGACTAGATGTCAGTAATGCCATCATTGCATTGCAACTGTGTCATTGTGCTCCTGGGTCTTTGCTTCAAATTCACCAAGCTTGGCGGTCTCCTGGACAGAGGTGCTTGATTCCTGAATGCTTTCTGACATTAACAAGTTTGAACTGGAAGTTTTCCTTAGTTCACAGAACTTCTGACCTGGTTTTAGGCAATTCTTGGTTGGTAAATATTCTGAAGTGTTCGAGTCTTCCATTAAAAACCGGTTTTGTAATACCTGCTGCAAATGGAAGCAATTCAACTTGTATTGGAACAGAATATTCCTAGCATGCTAGAGGCAAGTTAGACAAAGCAGATGAGAAAGTACATGGCATAGCCCAAAAAGCCCAGGGATTCACACTTTTGATAGTTTCCTGTTGGTTGTTTTTGAAAAGCATTTTTTGGTGGGGAGATTGTAAACTGGGTTAATGCATTTGCAGCTAGTGAGACTCCATTTGTATTTCCTCCATTAAAGAAATACACCATTGGCTCTTACAGAGCACTCCATGCAATCATGTACCTGCTTTATGTGGCCTAAGAATTGAAGCAGTGTAGAACATGGGTCCCAGGGTCCTCATGTGCTCTAAACTTGGGCAGCTGAAGAGATGTTGTTTCTTTGTCCCTCTGCTTGGGTTTCTCTGTCTGTGACATGGCAGTGATGCTGATTTCTGTTACAAATACTCAGCTGTCTGCACTCCCAGAGCAGCTCAGCCATGCATTAGTTGTCAGGGATGGGGCAGGGGAGGTGCTGCAGTGAATTCTCACCAGGTAGGATGCGTAGAATTGCATAAGTTGCTGAACTTGTTGACAAAGCCACTCCGGGCTTTAGTAGGTCTTCAGGTCTTCCTTGTTGATGCTGAGAGATGGATTACTTCTAAGAGCAGTTCCCCCAAATCTAAATCAATGCCATACCAGAATTCCTGTGATATGTTGACACCTGGAGAGGTTGTGGGTAACTGAAAGAGTGTAAATGAAAACAAGTCTTGCAGTAGAGCTGGTGGTTGGTCAGTACTGAGACTTTGGGTTCATTTCCTGCAGCTATGGAGAATCACCAACACAAGCAGTAGCTGATTATCTCCTCAGTTTTGGAAAGATCCAGACGAATGAGCTGGGGCTGTTCCCCCAGCTGTCTGTCTGCAGATGAGTATCTATTGTAGGCTCTGGCTGAAAGGAAGTTTGATGGTACGAGAGAACTTTTCAAATGGGTCAGGCATGTGCTGAGAACACAAATCTGCACTTTCAGTCTGTTTTAGAATCAGGTAGCCATGACCTCAGTCAGTTTGATCCCTAGCTTAATCTCTGTATAGATATCTCTGTATAATGTGCTGTATTATTTACCTATGGCAGAGTGAGAGTGTTCTGTGACACAGACTAGAGCAGTTCATAACACAGCATAAGTATCCTGTGGGTTTCTGAAACACCATGTTTTTTGGAGGCAGTTGTTCTTTCACAAAGCCTTCTGAACTCTGGCATCCACTTGTACCTCTTTTGTAAAGTCTTACATGGCTGCTTTTGGTGAAGTGGATACTCTGTTTTGGAGTCAGCGGTGTTTGGAGAGGATGGGACTGGTGGTTAGTCCTCTGCTGGTTCTGAACATGTGGTATCATCAACCTGTGTGCGTGTTAGACTCTTTGAATGATAAATAAAGGTATTTCTTTGCGTAGCTGTCATTGTTACAGCTGGCATCTACACTGCTTTTGAGCAGTGGCTTAATTTTGTTTTACTGAATTTTAGAATTGATGCTTTAGTGACTTTCTTTTGTCGCTTCCATCTGTCACCCTGCATGGCTCCTCCCCAGATTACTGCTGATCTTTTAGCAGAACCTAGAAGCACCTTGCAATCCCTTTGTCCAGGGAAAAAAATGGGTAAGGAAGACTCAAAACTGCATTTGATCTTGATTTTTTGAGGTCCCTTCCAGCCCTTAAGATACTGTGATTTGATGATGGAGGGCACTGAGTTGTTGCTAAGTTTATAGACCACTAATTCTTCATAATGCATTGTAACATAGCCTGCAGCCTGTAGCTGAATAGGAAGCAAAGTAGTGCAAATTAATGAGAGTGTTTTCCTCTTCTTTGCAGCACGATGGCTGACAATAAAGTGAAGCCGACCAAGCCTGCGAATAAGACTCCTCCAAAATCTCCTTCAGACCCAGCAAAGGACCGAGCAGCCAAACGGTTATCCTGCGATTCAAACAGCTCCCACGAGGGAGCTATGGCCGGAGAAATAAGTGCTCTGGAAGAGGCCTTCAGAAAATTTGCTATCCATGGTGATACGAGAGCCACAGGAAAAGAAATGCATGGGAAGAACTGGTCAAAGCTATGTAAGGACTGTCATGTGATAGATGGGAAGAACGTGACAATCACAGATGTTGACATTGTCTTCAGTAAAATCAAGTAAGTTCCTTTCTGCCACCTTTTTCCTGTCTCCTCACCACCTTTTGTAGATACCATCTAAATTTATCTCTGTTGTATGTCTTTGTCACAGTGGATCTCTTGTTGCTTAATGAAGCTGTGTTGCTTTGCTTGAAGATGCAGTTTTCAGCTTCTGTCCCTCTGTCATAAACAGACTTCGGTGTCACAGGTGTTATGCTGTACAAAGAGGTACGATGTGATCAGGACAGAGGCTAGGATGGGATATGTGTTGAAAGCTGTTACAGCAGTCCCAATGTCCAGCACAACACCTACTCAAGTTGAAGGTGTGGGGCCATGTCAAATTGATGGGGAATTTGTGAGGCAGACCCACGGCTGTGATTGATTAGGATCAGCTCAGTGGTCCAAGCTTATTCTTGTGAGCAGACTGGAGCTTCTGTGAAACTTGCTTCCCAGATTGAAAACCCAGGCAGGCTTGATCATAGAATCATAGAATGGTAGGGGTTGATCCAGAAACTTGACAGATCCAAGGGAAAACACTCACCTGTTCTGGTACATTCTGTATGAAACCCCAAAGGGTTTTTTTTGTCCTTGCTTTTCGTGTAGATTTGGATCAATGTAACCCCTGGTATCTGATCTGACAGCCTCACCTCTTCTGCTTTTTGTTGCCACAGTAAATTGTTGCCCTCCTTATTGTGTTGAGGGACCTACTTTAAGGAGGATCTCTTACTTGTGCTTGTAGCTTGTAGAAATGTTTATTTGGCTTGTGCCCTCAGTTACTGTGGTGTCATGCTGGGGAGGGCATGCAGACTGAGTTGCTTACAAGGGTGGATGGGATCTTGTGACAAGCACTGACCCTTTACAGTGCATCAAAGCACAGAAAGGCAGAGGAAAAAAAAAAGGCTTTTGATCTGGAGAGGTTCTCCAGTGTAACATGCACAGTTACAGACATTAGTTACAGGATTTCTTTCTTTGGTTCATTTTTCCTTCAGGGGTATTATCCAGGCAATTAATAGGCAAATATATATATCTATGTATGTATATGCACACTCTAAATGACTCATTTTCTTGTATCAGTCCACTTCTGCTTTGAGCCCCTTCTTGTATTCTTTGGAAGTTGTGTTGACAGTTAGGTTTACTATCAGTGAAATATCTGATTTGAAATGAGTGTTCTGACTGCTGTGAAGTGGTTTCATTTCTCTCAGAGGCACACCATCTTTTCCTCTCTCTCCGATGTTTAGTAGTTCAGAAGACAACTGCATTTTAGTCTTAATTGCTTATGAATATCTTGCTCATTCCTCACCTGTGCGTGTAACATACATTTTATGTATTCTTCTCTTTTTAGACTGGTTTTAAAGTAATATTGCTTAAATGGCAGATGGGGAAACTTAAAGTAGCTGAGCTTTGCTGGCTTGATTAGGAAGCTCTGTTTTTTTCAGCAGGTATACTTCCACATTTTCTGAAGTGTTGGCTTTTGGGGTTTTTTTTGCATTTATATTCCTGAGAGCATATGGCAGCTTTTCTTTTTAGTCTGGGTAACTTTTATTTCACAAGTAGTGTTTTAACAAGGGAAGGTTTGATGGCTGTAGTTGCTTGAGTGTTAGTAATATACTGTAACTTATGCACAGGCTGAGGATACAGGGTTTCTTGAGCATGTTCAGACAGCTGCTTTTTCCCTGCGTTCTTTTGCTTCACATTTAACCCTAAGCTAAAGGATAATGATAGATTTGGTGATGCATCGAAACAGACACACTCACAAAGTAAACTCGTACTCACTTCCATTTTACAAGCAGCTTTTTCCCAGCAGAGCCCTAAGGTTTTTTGACAGCTCAAGTTTTTCCATGTCTCTGTTGAATGAGAAACATTGAACACTACAAAAGAATCTCCACCTTCCCAGAAAGGGCAGAGTACTGCCTCCATGCCTCAGTTATGTCTATGATAACAGAAGGTCCTGTACTTCACTGTTGTTTTGTAATTCGTCAGTTATACTGTGTCTCACTAGGTGGACTTTATCCTGGGATCCTTATTGTTGTTCAGTGAGATGGGGCTGGTGGATCTTGGCAGTTGTAGTCTGGCCAGGGAACATACCCAAATATAAGAGCTTTCTGTCATACCCAACTGCAGTGCCATCTAGCATTGTGGTGGAACTTCCAAACAGGTTTTGTACTGGCAAGCCACACTATGTTTGGCAGGGTTTGTTTTCTAGCCAGCTACACTTAATGACAATGGCACATGTTGTTCAAATACTATAATAATTAATAATTAATCTAGTAGAATTGTTCTCTATCTCACTCTGTCTGTGTATAAAGTGCATGTTTGTCATCTTGCTAACTTTCCCAGGCTTCATTTATTATTCTGCTACAAATACTGGCAAAATAGGTTGCATTGCTGATGCTCAGGGTAAAGCATGGGGGAAATCACTTGCAGATGTGTTTACCCAAGATAGTGTTTTATTCTCTGATTGGGAACTTTTCCTGCTGCAGGACAGATTTTATCAGCTCAATCCTGAGAAGTAATGAACATTTTAGTAGACTCAACACTCCCCTCCTCACCTCCACCAAACCAGGTGAACAGAGCTTCTGAAAGTTTGGGATAATCCGTGATACTTCTTCAAAGCTGGGATTGTATGTCTGTCTTTCAGAGATTAGGTCATTTCAGGTTAAGTTTATGTTTTTGGAATAGTTGAGAATGTTCAAGTGAACCTCTGTTGCAAATGATAAGTGCAGAATGCTGTTTTCTTTCTGCCTGAGGATGTCAGGTCAGACTGAAATATATTTTGTTGTTTTATCTTGTGTACAAGGCCCACTAAGGGTCTTCATGTGCTTTAGAGTAGAATTGCATAGTTTGGTAAGAAAAGATAGATGTAAATGGAGTGATCTCCACCCCATCTCCCCCCCCCCCCCAAAAAACTATTTCTATTTAACAGTAGTTTGTAACTTCTGAAGGGTCTTTTCACATTTGGTAGATTATAATGTGAGCTGTGTGTTTAAAAATTGATTTGATACTCTTCTTTTTCTGCCTTTTTTATTTGTGCTATTTTAAAGGCTTTCTATTTCCAGCTCAGAAAATACAAGATGCTAAGCAGCAATCAATTTTGCAATGTAATTACTTGAAATGAAAAGCCAAAGCCCACTTGTGAGCATAACCACATGTATATTTTTAAGGTGTAGAGGTCAGAGGAAAACCACCTATATCTATGCCAAATATTTGGATTGAATTCATCCAGTGGGGATAGACTGCCATTTCTAGAAGTAGAGAAGTGAATATTTATTTATTTAGCTTATATAAACATACACTGGAGACATCTCACAGGATATCCTTATCTTTCCATGCACGTTGCATCTGGAAAAGCAAAACCAAAAACTGGCAAGTGGCTTCCCCAGTTTCACAATATCTTATATGTACTGAGTTTTCCTTTCTGTGTTTTGTAGTTTGACTGTCAAAACTTGAGACACGGGGCTTGTATGTTGGTTGGGATGTTGGTTGGCCTGCATACAACAGTAGCACTGTGGCTGCAGGGTGAATTTTCGTTTCAGAGCTAGCTCTTTGCTTAAAATTACATAAAACTCTCTTTCGCTAACTGGTATCAGGATAGGTTTTTCTCTTCAAGTGGCAAAAATGAAATGACATCTCTGAAAAACCTGCTCATCTCATTGTTAAAAAAACCAAGAAGCCTGAAAGTACCTCTTAGGAGGTACTTTGGCTGCTGAATTCATACTGCCATACTTGAAGACAAGGAGAAGTCGCAATCATATTCTATGAGAAGGAAAGTTTTGCTCAATTGCTGGATGTGAAATGGTCATGGCAGGATCAAAACCAGTGCTGCACCGTTTTTGTAATGACAAGAACTTTAATGTCTGTTAAAATGCAGAGGGTTAGTATAAATACCTCAGGAATATGAGGTCCTTCCAAGCATTATTTTTGCACATACTATCTGAACCTTATCTAGACCTCTTCCTTTTACATTTTGCAAATTAAGAGGGAAAATGCAATCTGGGCCTACTGAGTTTAGAGCCATACAGCTTGATAGCGTTTGAAAACGGATGCTTGTCACGGGAATGGGATCTTTTTGGTAGCTGAAATGATTGCCTTCCTCCTTGGGCATGTTCCTCGTTAACTGGCTGTTTCTTTTACCTTGCTCCTCCAGCGCCGCAAGAGTTTGTAGGCTGTGTGTCTTGTCTTGTGCTTGCAGAATGCAAATATGGGTTTAGTGAAGCTTGTTGCCTTGGAGAAAGCAAGCTCATTGGTGACACGGGAGGAAGGGCACAAGAGTGTTCCGCATTTGGCATGAAAAGCAACATGTGGCTGCATTCTTCTTCTTAATCCAGCAAGACAGTGAGACACAACAGTCTAAGGTCTTCGGGGTTTTTGTGTTAAGGAAAGCAGAATACCCAGGAAGAATAGATGTTACTGATCTCTGACCAGCATTCTGGCATGTTGGCTTAGGAACTTGAATTTCTTTGTTTATTGGGGTCAACAACTGCTCTGGGAAATGTGATCTGTTAGCTATGCCATGCGCGTCCTCCGCTCGTTGCATAGAGTTAATATGGTGATAGTAATAGCCCCCATAGAAATAGCTCTGCTCTTAATTTAGAAGCGTTGCAAGAGTATGGTTTAAGCACTGCCATAAAACTGCTAATTCTGTGACATTATTAGACAGAAAAATAACAATATTTCTGTTGACACTGGCATGTTGCTATGGTTGCAGGCAGGCCTGGGTGACGTCACGCCTTGGATCCATTGTGAGCATTTATTTAGGTAGTTGTCTCCATGGAAACATTTGTTTGTTTTGATGTTACTATGTGTTAAATTTTAAACAAATTTTTGTGGTTCTATACTGGATTGTTATGGAAGGCTAGTTAATCTACAGAAGCTTTGTAAATATACCTTACTCCCCACCCTCTGAAACACTTCTGGTAAAAGATCAAATGAAAGCATAATTGTCATCTCAGATTCCATTAATAGTTTCTTATGTTGCTTTGACATGTTTTCTTGTTGCTGAGGAAGCCATGTGTTCTAAAGGCCAGAAACCTCTCCTCCATCTTTTTGAGAAAGGAAGGTTTTGTTCCCATGGAGAATCTTCACAACACACTTTATTGTGCCCTGACTTTTGAGCAGTCCCACCCATAGTCTATCCTTAGGACATCTTGCACAGTCAGCTGTTTAGCCTGATTCCCTCTGATCCTAGTTCCCAGGATCAGGTCTCTACAGGAGTGCTTCCACCTGAGACCAGCTGGGTAGCAGCTCACCACTGCTGCAAGACTGTAGATGAAATAAAATGGGTAATGTTTGCTCTCAGCAGCTGGCAAGACAGCTCTTGGCAAGAATGAGTACGTGCATTCCTCATTTGTCAACTGTAATATACCTGTTGTCTTCTTTGTGCTGAACAGTTGTGATGCTTCTTGCTGCCAAAGCCCCTCCTCAGTTTGTGAAATACGTAAATAGCTATGAGGTGGTCTGGTGTATAAATGAAACACACAGTAGTTGTGAGCTGTGTTTGGAGATTCTTTTAAAAAGGACATAAAATCCGATCTGTGTAATCCTACTTTACGCATGAAGCGGGCAAAACGGTGGACTTGTGTACTTTAATACGTCTGGATCAGGAAAGAAGTTTAAAGTGGATATAGAATGGTATGCAGAGCATAAGCTGTGCTAATAAATCTCTGCCTCCCAGGCAAATTGTGAAGTAGTGCAGCTATAGATAGAAATGTGGGTAAGTTACAACAGAAAGCGTTCTTTACCACATCAACTAGGTTTTATTTGAAATTAAGACCCAATTTCCTTTCTTCTCCAAGAAGCCAAATGTTGCCTTTGTCCCTTTATCTTTGAAAAGCTTTTTATTTAAAAAAAGCAAAGCAACTGTTCTCCCCTTTCTGCCAAGAGGCATAAATTCTAAAAGTAAATCAGGGATCACTTATAAGGAGAGGGATTTAGATTCACTCGCTGTTAAGCAGGCTCCTGTTGTGCATGTAAAGTGGGTTATAGTTCTGTGTAGTGGTGTATGCTGATTAAAATATCACATCACCTTTTTGTGTGAGCAGACATCACATGAAAACCTACAGATGAGATGGTGGGGGATTCATTTTCCAGCTGGCAAGGAATGCTGCGTGATACCATCCACAGTACTTCAGCAGCTTCCTTGGTATTTGCTGTGCTTTGTGGCATAAACCACTTATGGACTACCAGAGTAGGAGCAGGATTCACCGTGAGATCTTATCTTGTGGGGTTTTAGAAGGGGTTTTTGGTTCTGTTTTTGTTTCACTTTGGTTTGTTTTGCAAGTCAGCCTAATTTTATCATATCACACCATCATTTCAAATTGCCTGGTTTTCCTTTATAAATGTGCAGTCTGTGTTAGTTGCAGAATTACCTCATTTTACTGATTAACAAGCAAGTACTTTCTAGGCTGTTAAACATCAATGTAGACTTTGTCTCGTGTTTTCCATGGATTGGAGTAGAAGATGATTAAGATTTAAAGGATGGGGCAGCCTTGCTGCAGCAACTGGGTGACTAAAGTTTCAGATCCCGAGAGGAGAGAGCAAGATGAACAACAGAATTACAAACCTTAGCCTCTTCAGTTACCCAGAATAACTACCCTGGAAGGCAGAGGGGCGCAGGAGAGCTGGTTGATCTTCAAGGCAGTTTCCTTGGAACACAAGAACGGTCCTTTCCCGTGTGCAGGAAGTCGAGCAAGCTCGGCAGCAGGCCATGGATGGACATGGAGCTTCTGACTGAGCTCAGACACAAAAAGGCAGTATATGGGAGGTGGAAGCAGGGAGAGGCCGTGTGGGAGGAATATAGCCCATGCATGAAGGAACAGAGTGAGGAAAGCCAAAGTTCAGCTGGAGTTGAGACTAGTTGAGGGAGGTGAAGGACAACACAGGAGGTAGCAAAAGTGAGGGCTGACTGCCTGGTGTGACAGAGTCCTAGCTACAGGGGACATGGATAAGGCAGAAATACTCAGTGCTGTATTTTTCCCTCTTTTTTAAAGTAGGGCTTGCCCTCAGGGTTTGCAGGTCCCAGAGCCCACTAGCAGATTCTGTTGGCTGTGCAGCAGTACCCACAGTAAAGGAGGACAGAGTTAACAATCACTTGAGCTGATACATGCACAAGTTCACGAGACCAGGTCGGATGCATCCAAGGGTGCTGAAAGAGCTGGGCAGTGTCATTGCAATAATGCTCCCTGTCATTTTCCAAAGGCCTTGTCAGCTGGAGGAGGTTCCTAGTGACTAGAAAAAGGCAAACATCACACACATCTTCAAAAAGGGCAAGAAGGATGACCCGGGTAACAACAGACCAGTCAGCATAAGCTCAGTCTCAGTGGAGGCTGCAAAGCAAATCCACTTGAAAGCCCTTTCTCAACCTGCAAAGGCCATGAAGGTGATTTGGAGAAGCCAGCATGGATTTGCCAAGGGCAAGTCATGCCTGATGGCCCTGGTCACTTTCTGTGTTGAAATGCTGTGCACTGTGAGCAAAGGAGTGCAAGCATACCTTGGTTGTGCCAAGGCCTTGGCCCCTGTTGCATCTTCACCAAATTGATATTACTGTGTAGACAACAGAAATAAACTGTGCTGTTCTGAAGACAGAGTGGAAATTACATAGGAGCAAAGCATGTGTGTATGTTGTTTGACAGGAGTTAGTAATTATCCATCTTGTAAAGAAGATTAATAGACTATAAATGTTGTTAACTAAGCTATATTTAATCTCCCTACGTGTATAAAGCTAATAAAAGTATTAAGATGTGGTCTGCTTAGGATGTAATCCTGGTAAATGGAAGCATGCTGCATTTGATGCAGTTTTTCCCTCTTTTGAAGTAAAAAGCCATACCAAGGAGCTGGCTCGGAAAACCCCAGTTCTTGTGTTCTTCCCATCATCTACAACTTCAAGAGGACTGTTCTTCGACTGAATCTGAACAAGTTGCATTAAAGTCTGATTATAGCAATAAGTTGGAGTAGTCACCAACACCCCAGCTTAAAAAAGCTCGTGAGTCTACATGTCTTCCCTATTCCATTTTGTCTTCACCAATGGGAATGTAAAACTCTTCCCCAGAGAAGCATTGGTACATTGTTTTCAACTTTGTGGAAGTCTCAGTCAGGCTACTAGATGCTATGATTTGTGGTTGCTTGAAGTCTTGAAATGCTTGAGAGCTGGAGTCTGGGGCTAATATTACAAAGGAGGAAAAGAAAGGGTCACTTCCAGCCTGTTTCCCTCTGCCAGGTGAATGCTCCATCTTTCTTGGCTTTAGCTTGGGGTTTAAACTGCATGCTTGATAAAAAGAGTGGTAAAACGTGCTGACAGAAAATGCCCTCAGCAGCACTGAGTTGTCTTCCTCCTCCTCCTTTGCCTCAGCTTTGTTCTGGAAGGAGGAGTCCTGAATGTGTGGGGAATCGTTTAGTTTTACACCGTTGCCCTGTGCTCATAATTGTGGCAGAAGCTTCAGAGGACGCTTAGAAAAAGCAAAAAGCTTTCTGGAGTGCTCCTTCAGGAGACATAACAGCACAAGATTCCAAAGGAAAGGGTAAGCCACCATCATCTGGCGGGAAGGAGTTAGTGCTGTAGACCCGTTCATCTCTTTGTCTCTGCTGATACAGCAGAGCGTTGTACCGCTCAGTGCCATTTGTGATCATGGGCACCAGCAGCTGCGGAGCACTGGTGATCTTTGGCACCAGGCTGTGACTCTCATGATGCATGACAGCACTTGCTTCATTGCCCAGATGTCTTGGGTCTTTATTCTATGCCCTTCAGTTGCAAATATTGTTTAAAAAAAGAAAGTAAGCTAATGAGAAGAGCAGTTGTTGTGCTCTCAGTGGCTGTATTTTTTAATGCTATGTAAAGGATGCAACTGGTAGCTTTTATATCATCATAAATACGTGTACAAGGGTAAGTTGTTTTTCTTTAGCAACAACAGATAGTGATAGTGTAACGTGATGGTAGTTCCTTACACGGCAACTGGAAAATCAGTATGAGAAAACAAGCTGGGTCTGTGCTTATTGTTCAGAATCTAGCTCAGTTGCACAAGATATCCAAATATACTCGTTACAAGTCACAGTTCAGTACCAATTAACCCTCAGTTTATCTACTTCATAGTAGTTGAGGTGTTTGTTACTCAGTATGGGGTGGTGTTTAAGCTTCTGAATGGAATGGAGACTCAGAGCAGTGTGAGATTAGCACAAGAGGCTACTGATGAGAGGATTAGAGGGGAGGGCAGGCAGCTCTTACTCATCATCACGTGCAGTCTGTATTTCACAAAAAGGTGGTGTGTGTTCACTTCTGCAAGGACAAGACAGGATGGAACAGATGAAAAATAGTGGCTGCACTGATTACCGCCCTTGCCCAAGTATAGCAGCTACTACTACTGCATGCCAAGCTAGTCTGTGGCCCAGGGAAACAGAGTGAATCTCATTTTGGTACTCCTTATGCTCAGTCTTCTTGTGTCTCAGCTTGAAACAGGTAGTACCTGTTCTTCCAAGGCTAAGCTCTTTACCTTTTTCTTCCTGTGACGGATGCTGTATGGAAGCAGATGCCTGGGGCACCTGCAGCCCAAGTGGAAGTCCATGTGCTCTTGTGGGTAAAATACTATTGTCAATTGGCATGGTGTCAAGGGAACATGTTTGTGGGCAGTGTGCATTGATGAGTGTTTACAGCTCTACAAGAGGGTATCTGTGAAGAGGTTTTAAGTGGTGTTCTTTTTGGTGTTTGTTTTTTTTTGTATATTTGTTTGGTTTTTGTGTGTGTGTGTTTGGTTTTTTTGTGTGTGTGTTTGGTTTTTTGTGTGTGTGTTTGGTTTTTTGTGTGTGTGTTTGCTTTTTTGTAGATGTGTTTGGTTTTTTGTATGCGTGTTTGGTTTTGTTGTACCTATGTTTGGTTTTTTGTGTGTGTGTTTGCTTTTTTGTAGATGTGTTTGGTTTTTCGTATGTGTGTTTGGTTTTTTTGTACCTAGGTTTGTTTTTTTGTGTGTGTGTTTGCTTTTTTGTAGGTATGTTTGGTTTTTTTGTACATATGTTTGGTTTTTTGTATATGTGTTTGGGCTTTGGGTTTTGTTTGTTTTTTTGGCAAAAGAAATGAGCAAGTGAACCGATACTCTTAAAAGAGCCTGTAGGTAGACAAAAGAAGAAACAAGGGAACAATTTATAGGGTCTTACCTTTTTTATCTGAAGTGCTTTGCGAGTTGAGAGCTACATTTCAAATATAAGAAAACAATAGGAGAAGGTATTCAAAGGGAGCTACAATGAAAGAAAATACACACCCCATATGGTTGTTGTGAGTCCTGATCTAGGATCTTTCCGACTCTGCTGACTTGTCATAGATGTAGATCACATGGAGAAACACCATTAAAGGTATTAACAAAAGGGGTTTTAATGAGAGTTTGTAAAAGTGTGACTTAACAAAGTTTGATGGCAAGGTTCATTCTGTGACTTGGTATGTGGAAGAAACATAAAAAGGAAAATCAAGTTAGAGTCGACTTAGAATGATTTACAGAGAGGCTGGAGATGCAAAAAGGTAAGGAAGAACCTCCTGTTGAGTCACGAGGTTCAGAATGGATCCCCTCGCTTTCTAGACTCCTACTGAAGCTTAGATGTGGCAGTCCAATCTCAGTCTCAGACTTGGCCAACAGTTTATGCCTAATGGGATTACCTAGAAGGATTTCATGAGTATTGATTTTAAGCATGATATCAGTTGGTGTGAGTAATGGGTCTCTCTGCCTTGGAAGTATCTCTTAGTCTCTAAGGAATCTCAAATCTCTGCTCAAAGGAAGAGTTGCCCAGTGTTCAATCCAATTGCCATTCAGGGAGAAGTCCAGTTGGGTTCATCCAACATTCCTTTTCAACCATTGGATTGGAAGTAGGTATCAGATGAAAATGGTGGTGAACTGCCTATGGGCAGTTTTTGTGCTAGTGAAGTTAATAAGTGTTGTGAATGCACATCTTAGGGTAATGAATGTAATCTGATTAAATGGGGTTTTTTTCCTCCCAGTGAGTCCTGGTACTGGTTTAAAATGAACAGTGAAGAGTGTTCAGTGTAGTAATTCTGTGAGAGGACCAATACATTTGCTGTGTGTTCCAGCAGCTCATCCTTCATTAAGATAGCACAAATGGCATGATTGCTTTTCTTAGCTTACATAGTAAAAATAAATAGGAATTAGTTACTTTTACAAAAGAGCTGGAATCGTGCTTTCCTCATCCAGACAGGTTGCTTTTCTTTCATCACTCCACTTCAGATGAGAGTAATGGGAGAGCTTTACTTTGTGCTGAAGTAAATGGTGTAGCTGGGAAAGCTGTTTGTTTTTTGTCAAGACAGCAATCTGTGTCTTATTGGGTCTCTTCTAGCCAAATGAAGAAAGCTATAGAGAGGACACTGAGCAGTCAGTTAAAGATGCTGTTTGGTTTTCCTCCTGCTGTACTGATAAGATGAACTCTGCTTGCTGGTTTGACAGTGTAGCTTTGAGTTTGATCTGCTATCAGATTTAAGGGCTACCTATAGAGAACTGAATTTCTTTAATGTTAGGGACACTGTCTTGATTTATCCACTGTGACATTTGCACTTTTTGGAAGTGTTTCAGCTCCATTTGTCAAAGCCTTGAGATAAAGAAGATGACAGGATGTACTTTCTGGAGACTTATCCAAATAACCTATGCCAAGTATTGATTAGATTCCTGTACCTGCTTGCTGCAAGTGGGATCTTTTGATCTTGGAAGTCACTTGCTGAACAGCACACTTTTCCAAGGTATCTGGTGATTTTTAAAGGAGTTGTAGTATCGATTAACCTCTCAGCAGTGTTGTTAATTGTCGTATGCTGTTTTTTAAGAGAGTGAAGCACATAAAGTTTGCCCAATGTGCATGTACTGAGAAGAATTCTGGCCAACATTTCTGCTTGTCATCTTCATGGAGCTTTGAAGAGTGAGAGGATTTGATTTGTGATGGATACCCTACCTCTGCTGTGTGGTGGAAGGGCACAAGGACGTGCTAGTTTTTGTAGCTGTGATCTCATGGGGCTTTGAGCTATGTAGGTATAGGAGAAAGTGTTTAGCAATGCATGAAGTGTGCTTTGATTATGTTCTACTCTCTCAGACTTTGTTTTGTGATTGAAGGAGGGTATTGACCTGAAGTAGCTGCTGTTGAGCTCCTCTTGGTTTTGCTATCCTTATTGTGAGATGCTGACTCGACTATAAATACATGCATCAAGTACTTAAGCCAGTTTTAGATTAGCTACTTGTATTAACATACCTAATATAGGGGTTTTGTGGTAAAAATGACCAGCAAAGATGTTCTGGAGGCTTTCCACAGGAGACCTGAATGGACTGATGTGTGCTATGCAGCATGTAGTGCTTATGTACATATGTACCAGGCATTGTCTTAATCTGTTAGGTTTATGTCATCATGTTTTCCTTCAACAGTCAGTTTGCAGTTTTGCTTTATAGGCTATAAGGATATACTTGACTTGTTTATGAACAGCAATCTACACTACAGGGAGTGCTAGTGGAGACCTGACGTTGAATGAGCTGCCATGGAACTTCAGCAGTCCTCCT
Organism: Colius striatus; assembly: GCF_028858725.1. Lineage (NCBI taxonomy): Eukaryota > Metazoa > Chordata > Aves > Coliiformes > Coliidae > Colius > Colius striatus. The sequence continues at coordinate 1,849,336 of NC_084762.1, forward strand.
CATTCAGAGGGTTTTATGTTGCCAATAAACAGCCATATAAGAATATGGTAGGTGAGACAGTCTTCTGGCACATGCACTGGACTAATTCCACCGTCAGCTGGCCCCTGTTTACAGATCTTACCCTCCTATACCAAACACTGTGGGAATGGATGCACCAAAATACCATATTGTCAGCAAATGGCAGTTTGGAGCTGTACTTGACTTTCTTGCTTCAGCTGGTAAAATCAGGGGCTTTGAGGAAAATGTCAGCTTCAGAACTGGGCTATTTCTAATATATAACTAATTCAGGGAAAAAAAACAGATACGAGATCTTATTTTCTGAATGTAAGTAGCTAAGAGCTGCTAGATATTGCTAATGTAAGAATGTAATAATTTCTGTCTGGGAATGAAACAGAAAGTGCTTTTATTACACAAGGCAAAAATCAAGAGGGCAGCACACATTTAGCAGCTCTATTCAAAACCTGGAGAGCTGTAACCTGCTAGGGATCAAAAGGAAATTTGTATTCCTCTTCAAGAAGGTTTCTGGTGTTTGGTGTGGCTTGCTGTTGTGAGGCTTTGGTGGTTTCTTTGAAAGAAGAGCTTCTAATACTTTGAGCTTATTAAACTCTATTAACTACTAGGTGGTATCTGATCACAGCAACGTTGTTCAACTGGGCTCATTTAAGAACAGCTTCAATTTCATCCTGGCGTGCAGGGATGTCCTATGCCCTGATAGATCTTGCAGCAGATATCAGAGACGGGCTAAATTTGGCAGAATTTTCCTCTAATAGTTCAGTATCTCCAAGAGCTTCCTTAGTTAAGTCACTGAAGTTATGTGAGACATCTCCAAAATTGTCGGAATCTTTCCCAGCACGGGCTTGATACCTTCCTTCAGTAGCTGCTGATCTAAATAAGTCACACATTTCCAAATGAATGATGAACACTTGTTCTTTCAGAGTCTCCTCTCCGCTTTCACAATTCGTTCCAGCATCTTGGAGGCTTCCCAATTGTTCCTTGTCATTTTATGTTCCTTGTGATGCTGATGTCTGCGAGACAGAAAATGGAAAGCCTGCATTTTGGGTAACCTTTTGGATCTTTTAAATGCAGCTAGTGCTTTGAATTGAGGGAAGTGTGATATAAATGAGAGAATATCTATATTGGTGTTAATGGTCTTAATTTTTGGCATTTCTTTTGGATTGGTGTCAGATGCACATGAGTCAGCACTGTAAAGACTGATAAACAAACCTTTAATCCAGGGGAGGAGATAGATTCCCATAGAGAATTTGGTCACTGTCTGTTTATAGCTTTCACAAAGTGCCAAGACATCATTGGCATGGACCATTCTGCAGATTCTGTGGTACAACTGAGACTTCCATTAGTAAAATATGTTTCCCTCTTTGGACACAGAGAGAGGATCCGTCTCTCTCACCCTGAGAAGGACAGCTTCAGAATTAAAATGGCTTTTCCCTGAAGCTGGGTAGAGCTCTATTGTAACTACTTGTTTGGCAGACTTTCTTAACAATTTGATAGAGCTTTGTGGTTTGCAAACCCTCTTTTTCTTATCATCAGTGTCTGCTTTACCTGCATCAAATTGTTTAGGTCTCAGAGCTCAAGGGCCTGCAGTTGCCTCGTGCCACTTACACTGCGCTTCCCACAGATCATCTTTAGGTATGAGTAGAAGAGGAGCCTTCATTCAGGTTGATGGTTGCCTTGTCAGTTACTGGAGCTTTGTGTGGGGATGGGAAGTGCATAGAAATGGCTTTTGCCATACAGAATAAGTAGGCAGGTGATGTGAGCTGTTGTTTCCCTAAGCTGAGCAAAGGTACATATCTCCACAAGACAGAGTAAGGAGGAATAGTAGAGGCATCGCAGAGGGACTTATTAAGGAATATTCTCTCTATTGGCAATAGCATACCTGTGGAATTGTCTTTAAACCTGTGGATCTGTAGAAGAAATAATACACCACCTTTCCTGTATGCAAATGTTAAATAGCTTTTGCTGCTGTAAAATTTACCCTGAAGGCTTCCCATCTGCATTGACAGCCAACCCTACCTCGCACCACTTCTGTAGGCAAGAGACACTTGCTGCTGGAGAAACTAATAAGGAGGGAAACTGTCCCGATCTGGTACTTGATTAGAAGGCACAGATAGCAGAAAAGCAATTATTTACCTCTCAGTTTCTGTATAGCTCTATGGCATTACGTGAGCAATAATGTTTTGAGACCAGATACAAGCGTTAGCAGAACATAAGCCTTTTCAGCTTCTACATGAGAAGTCTCACTTTCTGGCAGTTAGAAACTGCTCATTGCCCTGTATGTTCTCAAGGAGGTTATTTCAGTGCCTGTTCTGCAAACAGCCAGGGAGATTCTTCTGGAATGACACAGATGCTTGACTGAGCAGAGAGAGGTAACTTGTGGAATACATACCATGTATCATTGCTGTAGGGGAACCTTGCAGCAGAGCTTTTTCCCCAAGAATACAGGAGATGTGTTAGGGTTAAACCACTCAAAGAAATTTGCTTCTTTGGATCCATACGAAAAATTAAAGCACTGTGACATGACAATTGTCTTACACTGATTCTTTGGTCTGAACAGAAGGAGGTTTATGGTTATTTATGGCTTTGGTTTGCTGGATTTTTTCTGTTTCCTGTCACCTAATTGCAGCACCAACTTTCTGAGAAAAATGGTGGCCGGTTGGTTTCTGTTGAGCTGGTTTTTATTATGCTTCAGTTTCAAGGCAACTTGAAGACGTTGTATTATGTGTCATGAGAAAAACACTCAATGTTTAGTGTTACCCTGTTCATTCACTGTGGTAAGGACACAGCAAAGCCAGTGTGAAAGGGGAACTGAACAAAACTGGGCCCTGGATGTAGAATTTGACTTCTGGTATTGAACACCACACCTTAGAGAATTTTCAACGTGATTTCTGAGCAAGTTACAATTTTGCAGCTGTGGTTTTCACCAATTAAAACTCCTACTGCTTACAACTGTTATACAAGATGATTTACTTTTATACAAGATGATTTATTATACAAGGTGATATAAGATTAAACAAGATGAAGCACAAATTTAGAGATATTTCTGAAAGCTTTGATTTGGAGTTTTGATTAAAAATACAAGACTGGACAGTCTGAAAAACATCTTACACTGCTTAAGTCCAACTTCCTAATTCCTCATATCAACAAGAACTCGCTTGGACTCACAGGTTTCCTGTTTTGTTTCCCATCTCTTGTTCTTGGGGGACTTTTTCCCCCAGTTTTTTTCTTCAGTAAACTGACTGGCTTTGCTGCTGATTGAAGCAACTCGAGGCTTCTGCACGTTTGCAGCTGACTGAACAAAGCAGTACACAGACATCCAGTGGGAAGATTGGAGACCTCCTGCATGTTTAGAGCTTTTCTGTGGCTATCCAAATAATTTCCCTTTCCTGTGGGAAGGCAATCTTCTGGAATGAGAGACGTGTCCAGTTTCTGTGTTGTTTTAGGTTATATGTCTTATTTTGCTTGAAAGAGAAATTGTGGTGCCTACCTGCAGTCTGGAGTCTCCTTTCTTGAAGGCTGTGATTTGGTCCTTGGCCGTTAGTTCTGCCAGACAGATGGCTTGTGGGTTTCTCTGCATGTGACCTCAGGGCATGGACTGCCATTGTAGTTACTTTTCCTTCTTTCTATTGGTGTGTCATTTTTGATTTCACACCTTTCTATCTCCATCCATGGTCAGTGGTTCCCATAGACTGAGCTCGTGCTCTCAGTCAACACCAGCTGTCTGTTTTTAATGCTGCCAACTTCTCGTATTGCCATCAGAAAATGTTAGCAGATATACATACATACGTGTTTTCTCCCTGTCTTCATTAAAACAACCCCTGAACACGCGCCTGAATATATGTGACCTCTCGGGAGAGTTCATTATCTTTGAGCTGTCACTGGGGTCAGACATTACTTTTCATTTGACATAGATGAAAATGCAGCCCTGTGAAATCCTGTGAGAGACTGTAATGCCACTGCTGTAAAACCACCTGACACTGATGTTTTCTTTTTGGGACAGTCTAATAAGAATCTGTTGGCTTTCAGTTCTGCATTACTACACTCTAAAGGAAGATCCCACCTTGGGTTAGATGAGACTGGTGCTCTTGACTTCCACAGTGGCATTTTTGAAAGCAATGAGCTTCTATCAGTGCTCTCAAATATATCTAACCATGTCACTGAGAGTTTAAAGAATGTTTCAGAAACAGCTATGCAAAGATATTTCTTATGTATAGTATTAAATGCTTTTATACTTTTATTTCTCTCTCTCTCAAAAAAGCCCCCAAACAGTTTGTGACTGGGAATGTTTACTGGGAAGGTAGGGGATGATGTCCCAGAGCTAGAGGGTAGCTGAGTACCTCATCTATTAACTCGTGCTTTCTAAATGTCTTGGCCGTGAAATATGAGTAAACTTGGTGTTTCTTGGCAGTGTGGTCATTAAGAAACAGCTGCAGTGCCTGAATAATAGAGTGAATATGCTCAATGTGAATGAAAGATTCCTTTTTCCATCCCTTTCCTTTCATTTTTCCTGTCTTTGGTCACTAAATTTGTGTTTGTACTGAATGCTGTAACTTACAGAAGTAGGAGTTTTGTCAGAGGTTTCACTGGAACAGAGTGTTCCACACATCTTTGCCTATAGGAACAAGCCATAAAGTGTTCAGATTACACCTATATTTTCACTTGATCGTCACAGTGATTTGAAAACATGTCCCCACAGTACACAGCCTTTGCCTCACCACTTTCTTGCTTTGTTCTTTTCATACCATTCTGATGTGGGTTGGCCTAGCTCAGGTAAAATGGCCTTTTGGTAGCTATAAAGATCCTGCTTGGGGATTAAAAAAAAAACCCATTGTGATATTGGACATCCTGAAGATGTGGAACTAAGCCTTCAGTGAAACATCACAAAATCCTAGGAGAAAAACAAGAAGGAAATTCCAGGAAAATGAGCAGCACGAAAAAGTTGGGAGTTTTACTGTAATTTTAGGGAAAAACCAAGAGGAGAAAAGCTTTTGGATGATGTGTTGCTAGAAAGAAGCTTGGATCCTTATTATTGTTACATAATGAGTTGGATTCAGTTCTTATTCTGTTTCTTGTGCAACAGTTTAAAGGTCCAGTTCTATTCTTCCTGAAAGCGTTTAAGCTCTAATGTCTTGAAACTTAACAAGACATTTACTGTGTCAAGTAAACGAGTTAAGATCTTACTGTTATTTAATAATGTCATTGTTCTTTGACCTCTTGTGTTTGAATTTTGGCTGAGTTGAGGGAGGTGTCGTATCATGTAATCACACACTATCTAGTCCTTAGCGAGATGCTGAGCTTCTCTCTTCTGAGTCTCATTAATAAAAATAGCCCTGTCTTATGTAACTGTGCGATTTCCACTGTGTAGATTTCGGTTTTCATTCCTCTATCGAGTGCCACATCCTGTTCTTGTTTAACTGGTGTCATCAGAAGAGGTGAGTTGTCTCCCCTGAATGTCAACACAGTGAAAACATGGATACTGCAGTAAGGTTGGTTACTGGCTGTCCAAAGCCTGGGGAGCTGGGTGCTAACATGAAACTTCATTTGGTTATGTCTCTTTTCCCATCTCTAATTGTCAGGTATTTATACAACTTTGGGTTAATAATATAATAGAAGTCATGAAAAATAATCTGAAAGCTGTCCCTGAATCTTTTTCTTTTCAGGCTTAACAAACATATTTGTGCAGTTTCTATGGATTGATTGCTCAATACCAAATCCATTCACCATTGCCTAGAGGGCATTTGGCCCTGCAGCATGGGCATTGCCCGTGGTCATGGCTTGTGAGGGCGTTCTAGCTTCCTTTCAGCAGTGTTTGTGTCAAACATTGCTTCATTGTATGTAGACTGGTTTCCTTTTTAACCAAATATTTTCACACCACTGGAGAAACTGAAATCCAAATGAACCTAGCTGCTGCTTTCTTGGGTTGCATTTCTGAGGCATGAATGAGGTGTGTCAGCTCATATGGGATCGATGATGAGCTCTAGAAGGATGCCTTATCTGTGTTTCCTACTTTTCTTTCCCTGGGTTATCAAGCAATGAGTTGATGTGCACTGCTTCAACTGGCAGAGAACGTGCGGGTAGTGTTGGTTCTTTGCGCTGTCCTCTCTGCTGTCATGTCTTTGCCATCAGCCTCTGCACTTCAACAGCAGAAAGAGCTTTTGAAACTGTAGAGGCTGTATCAGCTTCTTCAGCCCTCTGAAAGATAAAATGCCAAGTATTATTATAAGAAAATAGCTTATCACTAGCTTGTGTAGTAAGCTCATCAGAGCCTGGAGAAGACTGACATGAAATGATTAGCTATTGAGAACTATTAGTTCTGAATGCTGCTTTCATTTATTGATGTGAGGCTGACTTAATGAGCACTCTGACATCATCTTCTTGGATTTGCATCTTTTGGATGTGCTCAGCAGCGTCCTTGGCAGCTGTGAACTGTATTGGCTCCTGCGTTGCATGGGGTGAAAGCCAGAATCACCCACTGTGGCTCTGAAGGGGACTAGTTATTCCCCTGCAAGGATCTACAATCAGCAAACAGAAACATTACCAAAATCACCAACTTTATGAGCTTCTGAGTATGAACCATGAAAATCAGTCTGGAGAATGAGACAAACAAGAACTGCTGCTGTCACTCACCCTGCCCTCTCCTTTGATGTCTAACTTCCAACTGAGTTGTGCTAACAGGTAGCACCAGTCCTTCATGCACCCCAAAGATAGGTTTCTATGTGACTGAACATGCTCTCTAAGTGTTATGTCATTTATTGGATCCTTTCACAAAAGGACACAGCATTCTAAGGATAAAAGCAATTTGCTTGTGATAAAATTCCAATCTTTTATCCATTTTGTGTCTACAGTTATGACATTCTTTGTTTAGAGTCCAGAAGACTGACAGACAGAACATTTCTCTCCTTTATATGATGCCAAATAACAAGGCAAAGCTGAAGCCCTCCCAGGCTACTTGGTAGTACATGTTTCTATCTATTTTCAAACTCAAGTGCATGCCTGTCATAAGTGATGTGTTTGCAAACTCCTCCGATGTAATTTGGGGCATGTGCTTTCCTCAGACTTCACAGAGTTTTCCAAACCCTTCCTTTGTGGCTTTTTATCAGTAGCTAACAGTTACATGCTTCTTTATTCTTAAACATCCAGATATAACATCATTTTTATTCTTTTAAGCTGAACCACCTCCCTCGCCCCCCCCACCCCCCTCAACATCCTCCCAGCAAGTGGATTCTGTTGCTCTTTTAAGCTAATTTCCTCTAAGGCCTGTGTAACCATCAGATCTGCTCTCTGCTTCGTCTTTCTCTTTTCCTTATCCTCCTTAAGTCCCACTTTTTAACCCCTTTAACTCATTCTGGGCTTTGCTTTTCTTTGGAAGCTTTTACCTACTACATGCTTTTGCCAAGTTACTTCCTTTCTTTCTCCAGTCCCCCTTTTCATTCCCTTCCCAATACTATTTTATCCAATAGGCTGATAGCTTTTGAGTTTGCCTTTTTTTGTTGGTTTTTAAACTTCAGATTTTACTTTAATGGAAATAAATTTTACTGAGTGAAGCACATAGGAAGGAATGAGACAAAAAGCACCTGGAGGGAAACTGGAACCTCTACTGGCACTTCTAGGCTAGTTCCTGAGTGAATTTGTGTGTTCTTCTGCATCAGGATGGTTGCTGTGATCCAGAGAGAGCCTTTTGCACTCCATCTTGCAATGTGCCTTTCTTGTTGCTTTGATCTCTTGGAGTGATTGAGGAAATGAGGCATTGCTGTGTGATGTGAGGTATACGAAGCCATTCAGTCCTGCTCCTTATGTCTGACTTGGCCAAATGCTAGAAATTATAACAGTAATTGTGAAGATCATCTGGATATGTTCTTTATCAGTACTAATCTTCCTCTAAAGGAAATCTACTTCTGGTAAAGAGCTCTGCACTCGAAGGTGCTTGCATTCCAGAAGTGACCACTACCTTAGCTGAAGATCTCTGTTGTATCTTGTTCCTAGGATCATTTTTCTGAGGATATCTTCTGGAAGGATATCTTCTAACAGTTTGCCAATCTATTCTTGCTTGCATCAACATCCAGAGATCTAATTTCAGTTCTACCACTTAACTGAGCAGAACTCTCTCATGCAAGGTACCTCAAGTTTTGTTTTCTTAATTGTACCTTTCTTTAGAGCTATTAGATAGTGCAGCACCTGATAGAATTGTATTATAGTGTCTTTTCTTCCCCCTGCCTTCTGCCTTGTCAAATTTTTACACAGTTTCTGCATGGGTTAGACATACACTGCTCAATTTTATCCAAGAAACTGTGTTCCCTTTTTTGTCTGTAAGTTTTTTTCATTGTATATATACATTTCTGTTTTGTTCATGACTGATAACGTAGCAAGAGCCATATCTTCACAGCATGTGTTAAATACTCCATTGGACTGCAAGGTTCTAGCAGTCTGGTTAACCTACCTGGGGACCTAGCTTTAGTTTGAGGCCTTTTTTGAGGGTGTGAATTGTGGGACTGGTGGCCAGTAAAAAATTCTGAGCTCTGTAGCCCAAAGGAGCAGAAAGTGTAAACCACAAAAAAACGACCTACCAGCCCTGTGACATACTCTGCTTCTTGGCTAAACAGATTAGCCTTGGACTTTGTGCTGGTAACAGTACAGCAGACGTGCTTGGGAAAAGGAATACATCTGTGGGATGAGTGATGTATTTTGCAGAGACTGGTACAAAGCTTTTTGCTTCAAGGAATTTGTTTGTGGTACCTTTTGACTGTCAACGTTTACAGTAGGAATAGCACTAACCATTGCTATTAATGTACATCGTGTTTATAGACTACATCAAGAAGACTTGGTGTGTTACCACAAACAGCAAGAAAAGAATAAATGCCAGCTGAATCAAACAGAGAGGAGTGAATGCTTTGGGAAATACCACAGGAAAAATCCCTTAAAGAGAAAAGGGAAAAAATGAAACCTGTTTTAGACAAAAACACTGCTCATTTCCCTTCTTTTCTTTGTTAAGATAAAGTAGAAACAGCTGAAGTTCAAAGTCTGAATGTCATTAGGAAATATGCCTTTGTTAGGGTTTGAGGTAAAAAGTCTGGCTGAAAAATGACTACAACCTCCATGGCATGTATTCTACTGTAGCCCTCTCTGGTGTGCTAGCAAGAATAGAACCTTCCCCCAGTGTTTTTACATCTTCTTCCCCCTCTTCAGTTTGAGAAGGTGTTTGGGATGGGAGTATGGGATGACTTTTGGTAGCTGAGAGATTCAGACAGAAAACTTAAGTTGGAGACTTTGGTAACACTGAACTGTAACAGTGGTATGGACATACAGATCTGTAATTCTGGTCAAGGGTTTTGTGTATTGGGCATGTGGAGTGTGTTTGCACAGGTTTTCTTTCAGATCAAATTGCAGACAACTGTTAATCCAAATGGTACTCAAGTCCCAAAGACACGGATGTAATAATTTGCAGCAGTGTGTTTTCCCATTGTTCCTGTCTTGTGAACACAGGACACTTAATAGTAATGTTTGCATCTGAAAACTGCATCACCTGCTGTTGCAATCTACATTGGGCCACTGTTTGCTCTTTTACACTCTATGTTCACTATGCTGATGTCCAGGCTCAGAACTGATGCTTTTACACATCTGAACTTGGGCTCCCATGAGCAAACTCAGGAATTCAAGCCCCGTTTGCAGTGGCTACGTGTGGAGAGACCCATCAAGGAAGGGGAAGTGATGGGAAGCTGCTTCTGAGTGTATTCAGTCTGTTCCCAAAAGTAAGCACAGATACAAGCAACTTCCATGAGCGTACCGTGAATACCCCGCTGCTTCCACCAAAGGGATGATGCATTGGGGTAATTCTGTTTGTTGTAAGAAGCAGAGCTTAAAATAGAATGGCATGTAAGAATGTATCCTTCCTAAACATAAAGCTTTTTTTGTGTCACAACCAAGTACAGGGCTTTAAACATATATTTTGTTCTTTTCATTGAGGAGGCCAACCTTAGAACATCTGTTTTTGTAAAAGCCTTTTTCTCCCCCACACTTTCTATTGTTACTGTTTTCCATTTTATCTCATTTTCTGGTCAGATAGTTTTAATTTCCAGTATCTGATTGTGTCATGTTCCTGTAGCTGTTCACACAAGTCCAGTGTTTTCAAGGTCTCTACTAACTCTCTGGAGTGCTAAACCTAAGAGTGGTAATAGCTGAGAGTGTGCCTTTGGCATGCTTAGTTGCAGAGAAGTTGTTTGAACTTGTAACACTTGGAAAATCAAAGTTAATATATTTGTTTTGATATTCCCATGGAAACAAGATATTTAAAATGAGCTTCTAAAAACAAGCTACAGATATGCACAACAAGACTGATTCTTTGGAGCGATCGCCTAACAGAAGGAAAACAGTTTGATTGGGTTTTTGGGTTGCTGTTTCTTGGTTTAACTTCATGGCCTGTGCAAAGCTGGTGTCAGGAAGTGGCTTGCTGAATGTGAACAGAGCATTAAAAAGCATGAAATACAGTGAGGGTGTGACTGCCTTGTGTGTCATTCAGCATTCATGGTATTGCAGTTTTGCATAGAACAGTTTGGGTTGGAAGGGACCTTCATGGGCCATCCAGTCCAACCTCCTGCCATGGGCAGGGGCACCTTCTGTTAGACCAAGTTGCTCAGAGCCTCGAACAACTTGCCCTGGATGTTTCCAGGGATGGGGCACCTACCACCTCTCTGAGCAACCTGTGCCAGAGAAACAGGAAAAAAAAAGGTCTTGCTTTTCTGTTTGATAAGTGCAGAACCAAAACACTGCACATGGCAATGAAAATAAAAGGAGCCAGCATGAGCTTCAACAGGTTTTGCTGAAAGTGGTCATTCCCTTTCCCATTATGATGGTCTTGGCTGATGATCCAAGCTAAGCTGTAGCAATCCTGATTGGAGACTTGCAGGTAAACTAACCTCTGTGCGATGGAAAACTGCATCTGAAAGGTCTGTGTTGGGCTTGGCTGGGAGTCTGGAGTGAACAAGGGCCTCAGTGTGGTGTTCTGCTGAAGCTTTGCAGTGATTGCCAATGCTGTCTTTTTCTAAATGAGAGACAAACCAAAATGAAGTGCCGACCTCTTGAGCTAGTTAAAAGTTCTTGGATGTGTTTCATCAGAAGGGGGATGTTCATCCCATTAATTAGAACCTTGGAGAAATCCCAAGCAGTTAATTGCAGTTTATTCCATGTGTCTTTCTGATTAATGAAATACTGGATTGTACTTTGCATTTCCACTGTCATGATGTTCTTTTACTAGGTAATTCCAGGAGATACTCCAGCATATGCCTCACCTAAAGTTTATTTCTGGTTAAAATAGGGAGTGTGAGGGCTGTGGGGGTTTGCTACATGTTAGGCTGTGCTGGAAACAAAGGGTACTATTAATGAATGGTATGTAAAGGATTGTGCTAGCATTGAGTCTTGTTGTGAATAGTCAACTTCTCCTTGTTTTAAAAGCCTGGGGTAAAAGTTCATTTTGTGTTCAATTAATTGAGCTAGGAGTCTGGTGTCTAAACCTGAGAAGTCTCACTTCTTCATTAGTGGAGACACCCTCCATCAGAGGGGGATTTGACCTCTGAAGATGCCTGGGAGAAAGCTGATGGCAGGTAGATGCATTTCTCTTTGCAGTGGCTCTTTGCAATGCTTGAATTAAAATGAGATTTCTAAGCCTGTATTTTCTAGCCTGAGTTTGTTGCCAAGTGCACACTTTCTCTGTCCCTGCATCCATCGTTTATTCCTGCATAAACAGCTGTCACTGCTGAAAGGACTGGTCTGGGTTGTGTGGTGGGCTGTTGGAGTTGCTTTCTGATTTCTTTGAAATGCTCTCTAAATTGGCATAGAAAGAAATGCTTGAGCAGCAAACAAAACTTGTGTAGTAGCACGTTTCCAAGCAACACGGACTTTCAAGTATTTCTTCGAGAGTTTCATAATGTTGTGAGCAGCTGAAAACATCTTCTGCTGTTAAAGATGGGACTGTTGAAGGTTATGTCAGCATAAGTACCAGGGACATCTCTTTGAATATTTTTCTATTTGAACTGTTAAAATTTAGCTTAAAATGTGTGGGTAAATTTCGGTGTGTAAGTTCTTGTTCTCGTGATCAAGGGATGTGTTTGTGTGTGATAGAATTTGTAGAAAAGAAAGTGTTGGGTTTTTTTTTTCTATACCTCACACCTGAGCTTTAAAATAAGGAACTAAATGAGAAACTCAAAATAGCTTCATATTAGGGAAAGGAAAGGAAGAGTGTGTACTCCACTGTGTTACCTCCTGCCTAAACTGAACGTTTCCATGTGCTAAAAAGCAGACTTACATTAACCTGCTTCTGCTTGAACACATCTCTGTAGCAAATGCTGAATTTCTTTGTAAGGGTTTTGTCAATGGAACCCTTTGGCCTGATGGATCTAAGAGATCTACAGGAGCAGATGTCTGTAAAGTGAGGAGTTTCCCACTCTACTTGACAGATTTTGCCCTGTAACAAAATCTTCACTAGAAGTAAACCTAAGCAAGTGATTTACCAGTGTGGAAATATGAGCTGCTTACTGGTGGAAACAACAGCAAGTCTTCAGCTCTGAGCTTCTGAGGGGATGAGTTTATGAGACTGATACATTGTGTTTGCCATGGACCTGAGGATATTTGATGAAGATGGTGGTCTAAGAAGGAGAACAAGTACTGGATTTAAATGCATCGCCTGAAGAATTGTCAGCCTTTAACAGGGGAGGAATTTCAAGTTTATAAATGCTTTTCAATAGTTTACTTTGCACAGCAGCATTATTCTTCATCTCCTTGTGAATACACAGAATGACCTATGAAGAATGTGTCATAGGCAGTTATTCAGAGAAGAAGAAAATAACATTAAATAGCAAAACTCACCTAAGATGCTTCAGTTCGTGTCACTTCTGCGTGCAAGCCTTACAAGTGACCAGCCAAATGAGGTTATATTTGACTTGATGAGCTGCAGACGTTCTGACAGCAGCCCAGGTCCCTTTCTTTCCTCTTTATTTCTGAACCTTCATCAAGGGAAGTTTCTAAAGTGCTGTCCTAGGGATGTGGACAAAAAAGAAAGTGATGGTCTGGGATATGTTTTATTTGACACCATAAACGGGCTGCCTGGGTCTTCCTGTTCTGTTGTGGGTTTCTGTTGTTCACTGTGGTAAACTGAAACCATCCTGCCATTCTTGGAATGCCTGTTATGCTCTCTTGTAACTTTCAATTTCTGTGTGTTTCCACAGGGGAAAGTCTTCCAGAACTATCACTTTTGAGCAGTTTAAGGAAGCTCTTCAAGAACTCTCCAAGAAGCGATTTAAAGACAAGAGTGACGAGGAAGCAGTTCAAGAAATATATAAACTAATTGAAGGGAAAGCCCCGATTATATCTGGAGTAACGGTATGTTGCTGGAATGCTCACCCAGCCTTTGTTCTCCTGCACTGTCGTTGCATTAGTAAAGGGAAGCAGGTGAATCCACAAATCCTGAAGGCGACAGCTGTGCCGAGCTGAGTGGGAGCAACGATTATGTTGCAGGACTGTCTACTCTCATGTGGCACTGAGTTTTGTAGTGCCACCTCGCAGCACAGTCAGAGCGATTCAAGGAGAGCTCTGGCGTACAGTTAGAAAGGTTCACGAGGAGTCGTGTGTCCAAATCAAAAAGAGCAGAAGGGAGTTACATTTAGAACCTCATTGAACAGTTGTAAGCTGTTGTGTTGTACAGCAGCGCTTGAGCAAAGGCATCTTAAAATAGACGGAATACACCACGTGAGTCCCAGAACACTGGCGATCTGGGAATAATTATCGTGTGGTCTGGGCTTTGCTTTTGTTTGTTCCAAGTCTGTCAGAACTATAATGTTCTTCCTTTTTATTTTGTTTCTTTTTTAGATACCAAGCTTTATGCATGAAAAGGAACTTATAAAGCCCAGTGAGCATAAGTTTGGTTGTCCTTTTGAATGCTCAGATGGGGCAAACTCTCCCTGTAGTTCAGGAGATACTGGGGTGTTCACCATCAGCTTTGCATGGTCCTGTCAGCTTAGTTCCTCTGCTTAAAGCTTGTGATCCTCCAGTATTTTGGCTGTAGAAGTGTGAATGAAAACCTAACTGTAAATAACCTTTCTAGAAGTTGCTACTGCACAAATGAACAGTGGGAATGTCGAGTGGAGACATCTCTTTTTTTGTTGATTTCTTGTTTTAATTTGCCTCCCGGTGCCCATGTGCAATTAGTAATGAACTGTTGGGTTGCACAGAAGAGTGAGATCCCAGCTACCCTTTCCATTGCTTCTGCCCTTTGCTCAATTGCCAGTTTAGTCTCTGTAGTTGTTGTTCATAAACAGAAACTGTGTTTTGTTGAAAACAAGTTGTAGTGGCTGATGGGTCCCTCAGATGCTGCCATCCCACACGCCCTCGACAGGACCGACAGGAACCGTGGGAGGTTTAGCAAGGAGAAGTGCAGGGGGTCTTAAAATGAGAATCAAACAGATGTGAGATAAGCTGCCTGCTTCTGTCGATGCTTCCTGGTTCAGAAACAGTGGTTGGTGGAAGAGTTTGTTCAGTCAAGCAGTCTGACACTTGGTGGAGCCAGGCTTTTGTGCTTGAGGGTTGACATAACGGATTCTGAACGTGGCTGTTTCCTATGACTTCTTCATATCTGTGGTGCTTAGAACTTGATTTTTAATCAGAAGGCTCTTCCAAAAGCTTTGGGCATAACTTGCACTGTGTTTTCTTGGCTCTGTGACTGTTATCATTGTATGTAATGGCAAGAAAACAACCTTTTTCTGTCCTTTTGCTGCAAGCGAGTAGGTATTTACCCAGTCTCCATCATTAGCAAAGGTTTTTCATGCCAGTGGCATGTACCAGTATCTGTATTAAGAATGATTGATTTCTGATGGGCTTTTTTTTGTTGTTGTTTCTTTTCTTCCAACAGAAAGCCATTTCATCTCCAACCGTATCACGCCTTACAGATACAACCAAATTCACGGGTTCTCACAAAGAGAGGTTCGATCCCAGTGGAAAAGGAAAAGGCAAAGCTGGACGAGAAGATCTGGTGGATGCTTCGGGATATGTATCTGGCTATAAGCATGCAGGCACATATGATCATAAAGTACAAGGAAGCAAGTAAGGCTGAGGGTTTACAGTACAGGGAGAAAGAGAGGGGGAAAGAGAATATATTTGTAAGAATGATGTAGATGAATCCCACATGTTTTGGTTATTGTGAGTGCTAAGACTATGTTGTCAAGAAGTTGTTTTCAGGAACTGGAACTGATTTCAACATCTGCTGAGCTACTTGCAGCACAATGCCACTTCATTACATTCCTCATGCGTATATTGGCAAAGATGAGTAAGTCGGTACAAAAGAAATACATCATTTTGTTGAGCTTTAGACAAAAACAAACCCCAAACAAACCAACCCCAAAGTCAAGAGCAATGATGCCACACTCTCAATTGAAGCAAAAGACCTCAAACATTCCTAAATGTCCAGTTGCCCTGAGGATGCTGAAGAGAGCCTCTTGAAAAGAGGGTCTTTGCAAGCAGTCTTTCTGAATGATAGCCCATTATTTCTGCAGTTTCATTTGGCTACTGTTTGGGGGCTTTTAAAAAATGTCTTACATGGGATCTGTCACTTTCCTTAAAACATTGGACAGCATGCTGTTGGGGAGTGAGTGGTTGTAATATACAAGGTGCTAGCCTGTAAATGTCCTACACCACCCATGAAAAACTGAAGAAACAAAAGGACAGTATGGGTTCTAAAGTGTTTTATGTCAACAAAAACAAAATAGGTGGAAAATACCAGCCCTTATTTTCCTCTTGTCTATGCTTTGTGCTTGTTACTGTGTGTTCTGACTGGCTGGGTTGGGATGGAGCTGCTCTACTAACCTGAGGGGTGAGGAACAGGACGTGACTAAGGAAGTCTGTAAAAGCTTTTTGCAGTCTGTTTTCAAGTTTGCTCTGCCTCACATTTGAAATGAAGGGGACATGAAGCTAACAGTGCTTTAAAATACTGATCCTGACTAAACACTGCCAATCAGGTTGCTATTAAGTGGATGTTGTTATACACATACATTGGCACATATTCCCTTTAAGCTATAACATATATAAGAAAAGTTCACAGCCCCTTGGAATAAGGACAGTTATAGTCACTGTCTGCATAATCAGGTGCAATTAACCCACAAAAATACACTGCTATAACTGGGCTATATTTTATGTTTGATTCAATTGAAGCCAAGGGATTTGATTCACTGTTCACTTGGGAGCAGTAGTATTGGTGGGAATGGCTTTCCACTGCTATAGGGAGAGAACTGATTCCATGGGCTTAAGGTACAGGCAGCTGAGTGTGACCTGCCTGAGGCTCAGAATGACAAACCAGCTTCCTAGGAATAAAAATAACTCATCTTTTCTGTTGGTTGAAAAGGAGAGACAAGGCTGGTCCAATTTTCTGCGAGAGCTGGCAAGTACCCTAATGCATTACTCTGCTTCTCTACAAATTCTGAAAGATAAGATTGCCAGAGTTCCAAAGCAGCTGCTAGCAGCTCTACTTTGCTGTCCTGCAAAAAGAGCTTATGCACTGCTTTTCACATTCAACTCTGAGTAAAGGCTAACAAATGTATGGCTCTGCCCCCACACCCGTACCAGCACCCTGCTCAGGGTATATACAATTGAGTGAGCAGCGTGTGTTGTGTGTGCCATGCAGGTCAACAGGCTGAATGTGGCCAATGCCTGGAGTCAGACCACTGTTTTTCAGCCCTTAAACTGCTCATGTTTTGTTTTTCTGACACTGTCTTGTAACAGTGACCCTTGGAGCCAGTACATCAGCCTGAAACCAAAACAACAATAGCAAACAAAGGCAAGGACTTCCTTGTGGACTTGGAGATCCTTGTTATTTGTTTATCATTTATTTTGGGTTCTGTTTTGAAGAGGGAGGGAAGTTTGCCAAACATCCCACGTGTTCTTGTGAAGATTGAAATGGCTTTTCCCATAGCTGGCTCTGGTTACCTGGGAAGATTTTTGCTGTCTGTAAGGATGTTGAGGATGAGAAGCATCCAGCTCCGTGAAGCCTTTCCAAGAGTCACCCATTGTTCTTGAAGAGGGATTTCCATGGAATGAAGGATTATCTACTCCCTGTGTTGCACTAGAGGCAGGTCACACTCTGAGGCAGAAAATAGCATCCTGTGGTACTAACAATGGCTAAATTATTCCAGCATGGTAGTGAACCTTTTCCCACATCACTGGTGCCCGTGCACCTGAAGCAGGCTCCTGCTAGCAGGCTCCTGCACTATTACCTGAAGCAGGCTCCTGTTCTGCACTATTAAAAAGGCTGAGCCTCTAACCATTGATAAATCCTTCAGCTCAGTTACAGGCAATCCCAATGTCCATGTGCTTCCCATTGACTTTAAGACTGAACTCAGACCTCGCTGGTGACTGTTAATCTGGCTTTGTCACTAGCTACCTGCCTCATCTGCCACATCAGGGGACACTTAACCTGAGGTGCACAAATGACAGGCTTTCTCAAGGACCCAAATACTGAGTGCCAGTAATGCCAGATTGTTGCCACACGGAAGGAGTGATTGGTAAGGAAAGTTTTAAGGTATAGTTAGGTTTGAAGTTGCTAGTTCACAATATGAGAGAGACCAGCACGCTCGTAAGATAGAAGGCATGTAAAGGAATTGAGAATGCAGACAGATCCGAGCTGACACTGACTAGAAACTGAGCTACTCTGCTTAGAAGAGGTTCGTGGAACTAGCTGGGGTTCTGCCAGAGTTTACTTTGCATTGCTTGTACAGTATAAAATCCCTGCTGTGAACCAGAGCGCTTTGTATGGAGCTGGTGCACAAAGTGCTTTGAGACGTTTTCGGTGCATAGTAAGCTTTGGATCAGGACCCAGGAAGATGCTTCAGATTGCAGTGTTTTATTTTGAGGAACACACTCTTCTGTTTGTTTGTTTCTTCTTCATTTCTACAGCTGGATAGTTTTAAAACTCAACCAAACAGATGCATGAGAAGAAGTCCTTCTGGTGTGACAGTGACAAAGGGATGTTGTGGCTGGAAAGGTAGTACTTTGGAAACACTTTTCCCTTTCATTACACTTGATGTGGAAGACAGAGTGATGGACAAAAGCACCTCGTGCAGCTGTGTATTAGGGGCTTGGCTACCTGCTTGAGCTCATCCTTTTCCACTGATATCTGTAGGAGATTAAAAGCCTAAATAGTAGCTTGCATGTTAGCCCAAAGTACCAAGCCTGCAATGAGGCAAAGTACATTTTCTTGTTCATCTGCCATTCCCTCAGCTCTCACATCAGTGGGTACCTGAGAGGTGAAGGGAAGGACTAGCTCAGGAGGTGCGGGAGGTGACCCATTTTCAGCCCTTGAGGTGTGGTGGAGCACATGTCCTTCCTGTGCACCATACTCTGGACTGTAAATAAATGTCATGTCTGAAGTAAGGACATGAGCATCTATCAAGTTTGACACTTGTCTCTTTTGCAGGGGGGAACCTCAACTCATTCCATCTGACTTTCCAGTCTGATTTTCAGCATCTTATGCTGTGCAGCACTATTTTATGTGACATCTTTTATAAAACCCTCTTGTTCCTAATTATCTTTGCTTTCATTACTGCTGCAAAAGAAATGTGACCAGAAACTTCAGGTAGCTTTAACAAATAACTACCTTAAGGACAAACTCAAATTACACCGTTCATTTAAATATGAACCCTTAAATACTATAAGTGCATGGTCTTACCCATATCTCCACTGAGGTTAAGGCTCAGGCTTAACCTGACCATCAAAGCCTTTGCAAGACCGAGGCAAAAGAGTAGTCCTTACAAATACATTTCTAAATGCTAACCTAGTTTGTAAATAAAAGATGCAGAAGCCAAATAGGTTTTCTTACCAGTGCTTACCTACTCATTCCCTCTGCTCTCTCCACATACTTTCATTACTTGAGAGGGTTGCAGCAATCTGATCAGTGTGGAACTATCAGATACAAACAATATTGTCCTGCTTTCAAAGCTATCACAAAGAGTGTTGTCGAGGAGCAGACATTAAAAAGCATCCGTTGTTTCGACAGGCCTACGTAAACAGTTGGCACTAACTGTAATCAAATATTTGGACTCCCAAAGAAGATGCTGAGCATTGGACAGTGGCTGAGGTCTAGCCACTTGAAAAAACAACCCAAAAAACAAAAAACCCCACCCTACAATATTTCTTATCTCCATTTCACTTTAGGGAAAGGGAAGGGAGGTTTCAAAACCACTCACATGTCACAGCTTGTGTTTCCCGTCAGCATAGAGATCGTCCTTCAAAGGTGTTTTAGACTGAAGTATGGTATTTTCCATGTATCTTACTGACCTCACCTACATCAAAAATTCCTCTGGCAACTTTTTGGCATTATAGAAAGCTTTGTTCATGAATTAGCATTTCAGCCACCCCTAGTTTCCCTCGGTTAGCTCAGTTCATATTTTTGATAGTAGCTGGCATAAGCCAGAATTAAAAGGCAAATGGCTTCTCTGGGTTTGGCTTGCAAGCAGTAGATATCCCAGCCATATGTAACCATCTGTAAGAGAAAGCCCTCATGTATCTTTCTCCACAGCCAAGACTTTAAAGTTGTAATGGATGGGTTTTTATTTTTTCCTTGAGGCTCGTCATAATATAGATTTCAATTCTTTGTGCCTGCATGTGTGATATTCCAGACATAACCCTGCCTTTCAGTGATGCATGTGTTCTGGAGGCATGTGCCTGCCTGTCATCCATGAATTCCATTTGCACTGGCCAAGAAACAAACCTTTTACCTTCATGATAGAGCAAATGTAACGTGTTGCACTGGTACGTGTCCTCTTAACTGACTGTTAGCCTCGCGTGCGTGCCAAAATAACTACACCTTTGTGTACACTCTTTGTAGTGTGAGTATTACCTTCTTGGCTCCTCTAGTAGTTGGTAATAAGTGATGTAATGCACAAGACTTGTACGAGTTCGTGTGTGTGTGTGTGTATGTGTGTACACATATTTTTTGGATCCAGCTAAGTGATTAATCTGTATAGATGTTGATACAAATCTTGAATCTCGTTAGGGCCAAACTCCAGTCCAGCAGCCAAAGCTGTTCAGCTTGGCCAGCTGGTGACACTGCCGTTCTCCCTCCGTAGCAGGAAGGTAAAGATCTAAGGAGGCTTTTACATTTTTACACATCCACCCTGTTCCTATTTCTGGGAGGAATCACTCTTCTGAGATTTTAACGTAGACTTCACATGAGAAAAAGAGTTTCTCCATAGCAAAGGAAGAAGGGGAAAGAGTCAGGGTGGAAACAAGACTGAGTGCTCTGAAGAGGCCACTTAAAATTATGCCCTTCATGGGCCCTGTGTTTTCCTTTGAGGCAAGTTGACACTCATTGTGTATACACACAGTTGGTCATCGTCATCGATAAGTCCAAAGTCATGGCATATCCAGATGGGAACAGCGACCAGGACTGTTGTACAAGGCCCACGGGCTTGAGTGGGGCCTAGATCTCTCTAAAATGAAATACCTAAAGCATGATGACAGATCTCAGACTCGTGTTCCATTCTCACAGTCTGGAGTGCCTCAGCTTGGCCCACATGTACCTTCTGCATTTGGAGCGTTTGCCCATCAAGTAGCGTTTAGACATTTAGTTACTCATTTTGTGCACCCAAGTGCCCGTTTGGCTTACCTGGTATAACCTGGAAATGATGGGCTGAGATGTTCTTTTAAAGTCTTCAGAATCCTAACACTAGCCAGATACTTGCATATTCATGTTTGCTGATGAAACTCAATGCTCTGAAAGATGTCCCAGCTACGAATGGTGCTTCAGGAAGCTAAAGAATATTGCTGATAGAACCTCTATGTCTTAATTGTCCAAGCAATTTGCTTTTGCAGGGAGAAATAACTGTAATACGTTTGGATTTTTCTTTCATGTTTTCAGCATATAACCTTGGCTATACAAAATCATATAGGGAAGGTGGATTTCAAACGAGTTTTAGATGTAACTCCTTACTTTGTTGTCAGAAAAACCTTTGAATTGGCTTGTTTCATTCCAACTAATTGATCATCTGCTCTGGGTAGACTTTGGCAAGAGCAAACCTGACAATAAATGAAAGAAATAAACCCCAAGCCCAAACCAAACAGCCTGTTTGCTGGGTGTTCTTGACAGATGTTTGCCACGCTGGTAGTTTGAAATGATTTTGGAACAAATAAATTCCCTTTTGTAATGGTGCACAGGCAGAGAGGCATTGCTTTGGGGCAAGGCCACCGAAGAGGCTTTTTGTTGTTCTTTAATCCCTGACATTTGGAGCCTGGCACTGAAGTGCCCAACTGGATAACCCGAGAGTGAAGCCCCCACTGTAGTCCAGTGCAGGTAAACAGCCAATGGATGGATTTTCAAATATAGTTACACATCATCTCCTCTTGTGAGTTACTGTAAAGCTTCTGGCACTGTACAAAGGGAGTTTTGCTGTGTTTGTGAAAGACTTAAAGCTCTTGATGGTTGGCCCTTCAAAGATCTTTCTCTGACTCTGCACGTTTTTCACAACACATCACCAAGGTGAATGAAGCTGTATTTGAGTTAATGAAAAAGATAGGCCTAAAACGACACTCTCAGCTCCTCCCCCTCTCCCTCGTGATCAGGAGCTGTATGGTGGATGAGCAACAAAATAAGGAAAAAGAGGGCAGTCTGTGTCCCCAGGACGGTGAGTGAGTTGAAGCTCCCGTTTACATCAGCTGAGTTTCTGTACGCTTCCGTTTGCTCCAATGCTATCTTTAAACAAAGCAATTAAATAATGTGAAATAATGCAGCCTGGGCTCTGTTAAATAGGGTTCAATTAATGCAACTGAGATGCTGTATGTCTGTAATATTCATGCTAGATAAGTACTAGCTCTTTACAAAGGCTTTGTGTAAGGTCAGTTAACCTACAGACCCCGGTGTCCCGTATGAAATCCTGTCGGCAAACTGCTTTTGTTGGCACCGTAGTGCATGGAACGGCAAGGTCATCGCCAAAACCACGTCACAGGACGTAACAAAAGTGTGTCTGCGTTTCTGTCCGTGCTGTGTTCAGAATGGATCAGCTTTGGCAAAGTATTGCAGCAGGGAAGATGTTTTGTATAATGCTTACATTGCCAAGTCATTTGTCTTTACATTCTGTAAAGCAGAGATGCGGTCGATGTTGGAGAAGTGTATTGAAGTTTATTCTTAGCAAGGTTTTATGTTTCACAGATTTAAATATTACAGGAGAAATATATATATATATTTATACAGAAGTATAGTTTTTGAATGCTTGAGGTTGGTTTCCTTCAGTCATGAACTGTTCATTTAGCCACGTGATGCTTTTTCCCCTTTGCCGGCTCATTTATCTGTCCGTGCTGTCCCAACATCCATTTCTAATTTCCTGTATATGTTTTGATTCTTTATTTGCACAGATCTGGATGTGCATGCTGTCAGGACCTGGTCAGAAAGCACAGGGGCAAAACTGCTGTGTCTTTGATCACCTAGAGCATCCGTAAGAAATAATGGTTAAATAGTTGTGATAGGGAGATGGGTCTTGACATAGTCTTCCTTGGAGCACTGTACAGCGTGATAAAAACCTTCAGTGAACCTTACTAGTTCTTGTTCTTATTTTCATTTGTCTTTCATCTTGGTCCAGAAAACCAAGAAGCTGCTGTGTGCTAGTAATGACCTGCAGGGTTTGTCATTGCAGGCGTCGCGAACGTTAACATTCAGCTGTACTAGCCTACTGTGTTCACTGTGAAATTCCCGACACAGTACAAATTTGACGTGATCGTTTCACCTTACAGGTTTACTTTATTTTTTTCCTCACTAATTTAACACTGAACCTTTATTTTTTCTTGCTCATTGTTACGGATGAACGACTTGAGCGTAGCATTTCTTAACCATAACGGATGAATATATCCTAAGCAAAGAGGGGTGTTCTTTTTTAACCACTTGATGAAGGGGGCCAGGCACCATCCAGTGCAAAGCACACTGGGCAAAAAAAAATCTTTATCCCCGTTGCAGTCAGTGCCAAAATTCTAACTGGTGTTAATAAAAATTGGACCCGTCGTTACCAAGGGGTTAATACGCTTAGTAACCGTGGTGAGAGGTTATGGGGGAGCACAACAGTGATTCTCTGTTTCCATATCTTTGTTTCTGTTAATTTAAAACTACTACTATTCAATCTTTAAAATAAGTAAAAGAAACTTGAAGGGGGGATCATATACTACTAGTTTGTACTAGGGTTTTTCAGGAAAAGGAAACAAATTTATATATATATATATATATGCAATATATTTTTACACTGTTTATTAATGCTAGAAAGTATTAAATGTATCACTTTATCAGTGTGAATGTTAAAGTAATGACAATGTTATGGGTGTTTTAAACCTTTTCAAGTTGTCTCGTTAGATTCTAAACCCACATTAACAATGGAAAAGCTACTTTGTCTGCAACATTATCGTTGGTGTTTTAGGGAAAAAAAAAGCACTGTAAAAGCTTGGCTTGAAAAGTTGTAGTGAAATCCATATTGTAAACACCATTTCTTAAGGCATAGCTTCTCATAAGGTATGTTAATGCTGTTGACTGACTGTATAAAATTGTATCTTTAGTTGGTAAAGTGATCAATAAATGTGTTACTACATCAGTTCCTGGGTTTCTTGGAGTAAGTGGTGTTTGCTGGTAAACTTTGTTGCTTTACAGTTCAGACGCGAGGCAAGTTGTATAAATGACACTGGAATACTCTGAACAGCCAGCTCTCTCATTCTGAGCAGAATATACTTCTGCTTTGCCATTTATTTTCCCAGTTTTAAGAACGACTGAAGCTGACCATTGTCATCCTGAGAACTGTTACTGTGACCCTTGTCTGGCCGTGATGACAGCCATCCACCAAGGCATCTGTCAGGGATGAACCGGTTTCTTCTCAACCAGCCACTTAGCACCGATTGGCCCTCGGTCTCAAAAAGCCTGAGTTAATTCTCTCACCTTCCCTGAGTGATGTTGAGAGTGTTTTACTTGCAAGGAAAGTAGTTTGCTCCATGGAACATTGTTTTAAGGACGTTACTGTCAAAAGCAGATGTGGACTTTTTAGTTGTAATTAACGACATTCTTCAGATTCTTTCAAGAAACAGAAGACCGAGTAATTTTATTAAACTCAGAACATCAAAATAACTCAATAACATGACAATAACCCAGGCACAGTGCTGCTCTAGAAATGCAGAGGTACTGGCTTAGCAACTACAAGGAAACAGAGCTGAAAAGCTTACAGCTACTCTCTCCTTTCTCCAGTTGCCCTCAAAGTGGTGCTGGTGTTCCCTGTGCACACACGCTGGACAACCGCCTTCAGAAATGCCTTTGAAGTGAAATCTAACGCAGTTGTGCCCCGAGGTAGCTTTTCTTCCTGCATAGAGGCGTATGCCAGGCAAAGCTCCTCTTATCCCCGAGCGTGAACGGTTGCTAACACTGTGACAAGCCTAACAAAGCAGAACCTTTAGAGGTTACTGGAGGAAAGATCCAAGTAATTGAAGGGTCCCTTCTGCCATTATTGCCATTGTGAAATGACTAGGAAGGCTGTGAGTTCCACACAGTGTGGTGGAACATGACTAAACTCCAGATATCTAGACTGACCTTTATTTTTAAACAAAAACCCCATTTGATGCCAATATATGTTTGACCAGCAGGTCACTTGATAAGAAAATGCTATGTACTCAGGCTGTAAACTAATTCAGCAAAGTAGTGCCTTGCCTGTAGTTTGTGGTTCCTTTGAGCTCATCCATTGAGCACAAAATACCTGGAGTATGTTGTACTGATGTATTTGGTCATAGGGAGACAGCTCAGTGGTTGTAGTATTTCTGTAGTTCCACACAGAGCTGTCAGAAGCATTCATCATTCCATAATATCATTGTTATTATTTCATTGCCTTTCTCTTTTATTGCTCTGTTTTCTGATGTTATTAAGAACAATTTATTAAATGAAAAAATGGAGTTCAGCTCATTTTTAAGAGCATCTCATAGGATCTTTTTGGTTGGAAAAAGACCTTGGAGATTATGGAGCTCAACCCCTCACCTCACACCACCAAACCCACCACTAACCCCTGGCCCTGAACCCCTGGGCTTTGGAATGCTTCCAGGGATGGGGACTGCACCACCTCCCTGGGCAGGCTGTGCCAGGGTTTAATAACCCTCCCAGGGAAAAAGTTCTTCCTCATTTTCCCTGGCACAACTTGAGGCCATTTCTTCTTTCGCTGTCTCCTCTGGTACACTTTCAGATTCGAAGTTGAGTTGTATTATTTTTATATAGCCTGGAAAAGTCGGTATAAAACTGACTTTCAAATACCTCAAGTTCATTCTTTAATGCAGCATTAAGTGCTGGTAAGCAACGCAGTTGAGCATAGGTGTGAATATGTTTTACCTGATGCATTGGCAGGAAGAAGGATTATCTGAGGTTGGCTGCTGAAAACTCCTTGTTCAGTTACACTTGGCCCTGGGAACAAGTTTCAGTGGGAATAATGAGTGGGACAAAGCAGAACTGTATGATGTGAAAAGCCATCTGCAAGAGGCGCTGGTGTTGCAAAGAGCTGCCACGGGTCGAGTGGCTTTGCTGTGGGGTGCAGAGGGTGGGCATGACTGATTGCAGTTACTTGGGAGCAAACTTTAACCACTTCAGAAACGGAGCTGAACAAAGCTTGTTTCGTTTACACTTCCCTCTCTGTCATCTATCTGTATCTAAGCTGCCAGTGCCTGGTAACATTCCTGTGGCAGTTTTCCTATGTGAAAAGCGTTTGTTTCCAGGGTCCTGTTGTGCTGCAGGTCCCTCGCTGGCAGCGTGCTGTAATTCCTGCACTTCGAGGATTTGTCCAGTAGGTGTCAGTCGCTGCTCACAAATGAACCCGGCTGGGAGCATACGGGACCCAGGCAGAGGTACGTAACACGTCGTGGACACTTGATTGTGCCTGGTACAAGTGTTTCACCTGTTTTGAAATCTCGTCTGAGCGTTTTCCTTTGGAGTCTTTTGGTTTGCTCAGAATCACACGACGGTACAAAACTAATACAACTAGTACAGGGCTACTGACGGTTAAGGACAAATACACCTCAGAGTGTATACCTCATGCTTATTTCAGCTCTTATTTAGGGCTGAAATAACATGGAAATGTCAAGCTTATTACAAGGACAGTGTTACAAACTATACGTGACCATGCAGCAAGAATAATGCTAAATGTAGTGAAACTTATCACATCTCTAGGATCTGCTGAGCCAAGAGGACCTGTTGCATTCCTAAAACACATCTTCTGTAAAAAAAAAGCCTGCTGATGAAATGCTGTAGCTATTATTAGTGTGTGAGTGCAGTGCATCCCTCATTTTTTGAATTTGTACCATTCCACTTGAGTCCTCCTTTGTGACTTGCCCAGCTTGCTTTTCTCCTACTCCCTTGTGCAAGAGTCTCTTGCTCCCCTGAGCTTCTGCAAAACACATCAAGCAACAATCAAAAGGAACATGTTTGGGGTTTTTTCCTCTGGAATTTCTTTCAGTCTTTTAGCTGTACCACTGTATTATTTCTTGGTCTTTTCTGTATCTGCTACAGATGAACCTTCCATACACAGACCAGACACTGACATACCACAGAGAAATGATTTTCTCTGTTGAAGAACCTTGGAGGTTAAAAGAAGAACCCACAAACATTTGTACAATCAATAACCTTCTTTGATTTAGAGTGTGCCAGCGATGTGAAATCATTTGTAACAACCAATATAAGATAAAAGGCACAGCTTGAGTTGTCTCGTTCTGTTTGTGGATTGCCACATGTCTCTCATGACAGCCCTGGTGTTTGAGCTATTTATGTGCCAAATTAAT
Organism: Colius striatus; assembly: GCF_028858725.1. Classification (NCBI taxonomy): domain Eukaryota; kingdom Metazoa; phylum Chordata; class Aves; order Coliiformes; family Coliidae; genus Colius; species Colius striatus. The sequence continues at coordinate 1,876,147 of NC_084762.1, forward strand.
TAGTAACTGCCAGGGTGGTAAAACAACCACTGTCATATGATTATATGTTTTTGTCTCAAAGTCATTGTCAAGTGTGAGGAGTAATAGCTGCAGCCACAGGACAGACTAAACAAAGCTATAAGAGAGGGAGCCTGAGCTGCTGCAGCCCTGGTGCTGGGTCCTGCCTGTCTTTTTGTCCGTGGGTGAGTAGGACCAGGCTGAGCCCCAAAGCTCCTGTCTTCCTTTTCAGGCAATTCTCTGCTTTGTATGTGTTGTCAACTGCTACCTGTGTTCACCTCAATTTGCTCCAGACTGCTTGACTTCACTGCCTTGGTTCTGAAACCAAGATGGTAATCAGGGCAGCAGAAGAGAAGCTTTGCTAATGACAAAGGAGCTTCAAGGTTGGATGAAGCAACATAAACACAAGCTTTGTGCAGTTGTACCAAAAAAGAAGAGTGAAATTTAAAGCCCATGGTCACAGACATATCACAGGGTGTCCTGCTCCATCCCACTGCTAGTAAGCATGACAGAGGCAAGGTGGTTTGATAGCGAGAAGCATCCCATAACAGGTCATTTCCATGGGGAGTTGTAAAGATAATTTTACAATTATCTTTATATAATTGTAAATAAATTGTAAATAAAAAAATAAAGATGTTATTTTACAACAATAAAGGCAAATGTAAAGATAAAGTCTGTTTAGATCAAGCCAGATAGCTTTAACTCCTGGACAGGGATCAGCTTCCTCCCTCTCATACAGTTATCTTCCACGTGCCCTGCAAACACAGCTCACTCCTGCTGCTTCAGGCACAGTGCTGAGGATTTACCTCTGTGAGGTGGAGAGGTAGGAGAGGTCAAAAGGTTGTGTTTGCCTTGCCTCAAACTGGGTACCTTCTCAAAACAGGCCTATGGAATACAGAAGTGCTCCCAGGCAGGACATGGCGAGCTGCCCACGCTGCCAAAATGATTTGCTGTGGCCTTGCTCCGCTACAACCCAGTCGGTGCTGGGTGCAGTGCAGTGAGTGCTGCACTGCCAGTGACCTGCTTCCAGTGAAGGTGGTATTTTTTCACGTTGTTGCAGGACATGACACAGCTTTGGCTTCAGACTAGTCCGTTCACACTACAGTCAGGTAGGTCTGACCTTCCTGAGGGTGATTTTGGCAAGTTTCTGGAACACGAATGGAACGTAAACTTCAGTAGGAACTGAGAAGTTGCCCACTGCCAGAACAGACTGACCTTTCCCAGCCTGTGTAAGTTTATCCTGTGTGCAGGCACACCTTTATTTCCTGGCAGGAGTATTTAGAATACATGCAGCAGTGCACTGCTTATGCTGGAGATTATAGTGTTTCTCTGGGAGTATAAATCCATGCATTCAGTGTGAATCACTCAGCTCCAAGTATGTTACTACTCCCAAACAGGAGGAGTTGGCTCCTTCTCCTAGTTCCAGCCTCCAAAGTCTGTCTCCAATGCTGTTTGTATGAACACTCAGGACTCTTTGGTCAAGATGAGCTGATTGAGCAGCATCTTATCATTCACACTTTTTATCCTGATCCCACCTGAGCTTGTTTTGCTATGAGCTTTACACTCAATATGGAACATGTGAACAAATAGGCTGCTCCAGAGAAGATGGGATTCCTTGTATTCCAAAGATTGGCTGTGTGATTAGTGTTGCTGGGTTGCAAACAGAATTAAAGCCTCCACCTTAGTGCAGGGATGCTACAAATGCAAAAGGGCCAGGAAAGCTTTTCCTTATATAAGTGGTGTGAAGAATCCATTCTGGTTCTTTTCCTTTACCCTTAAACACAAAAATAAAGAAAAACAATCACTCTCTGGCAGCTCTGAGTGGTTTTATGCTATAGAAGTGGGAGTTTAAAGTCATTCCGTGCATCTAACTGGCCCTGAGGTGTGGAAAGCTAGTGAACAGGTTCTAGCAGCAAAAATCCTTGTGAAGCTTATCAGGGTTTTTCTCTGATATTTTTTTTTCACACGTGGAAATGACACACAGGTGGTACAGGGCATAACCAATGAGCTGTTATGGTCTGTGGGCAGTTGGAAAGCAGCCAAGGATGCCACCCTGGCTCTACACCCCCAGTATTGTCTCCTACTCCCTGCTATAGTTTTTCAGCAGATGGAAGCAATCAGTATTGAACATCCTGTGTGTGTGTTAATTGTGCCATTTACAGCCCACTCCCCACATGGTTCTTTCAAAACACAGGCAGGCAGGTTCAGGCCATGGGTGAGAATGGTTTAGTTGGCATCATTCCTCCTTCATTGTTAAGAACTCTGGAGGTGTGTGTGGTTGGGACAGGAAGGTGATAATTTCCGTGCCAGAGCAGCTTCTTCCTATAGTCTTTGCAAGGGGAAGTGGAGCTTATCTAATCCCATTTTTTTCTTGACCACAAGAAAAGTCCCTTGGGATCGTTCCTAGATCAACTTTTGGCTTCCAGGAGCGTGCTGGTGGGTTTGAATGCAGGTGGAGCAGACATCATAAGAGCTGAAAACAGCTTGGCTGGCAGCTGGTGCAGAGAGCAAAAGGACAGGTGGGATGAAGGAACTTTTGCCTCAGTAAAACAAAACATTTCACTAGTGAGATGATAGATCTGTGAGGGCATGGTCTTTTGTCAGACAAGAAACAACTGAGACAGAAATGCTGACTCCTGGATAGAATAGTTTTGACAGGTATGAAGACAAGTCACCAACTTGGACCCTTGCAGGAGTTAGCCAATAGAATAAAAGGTTTTTTTATTTAAAAGAAAAACAATGTTGAAATGGTGAAGCAACTCCCATAGTTTGTGAAATGAAGCAGCAGCCAAGGACTTCTGCTTGAGCAACAAACCAGTGCTTTCCTTTAAGTGTAAATCTGATGTGCTCAGAGAGGTGTCACACAGATGCCTGCGTTGGACTTTCGTCTCCCTTTGTCTCTATGGGAATGTGAAAGGTAAGAGTGTTAGTGTTGTTTCATTATAAGCAAGATAACCACCCCAAAAACTATACTAGACTGGCCAAAACTGCTACCAGGGGGCTTTTTCATGATCACTTTTGAGATTTTGACCTTTATTTCCCCACCTTTCAACAAGAGGCAAAGCCTTTTGAGCATTTCTCTGCATAAAATATCTGCCTTTGAACCAGGACTTGTGTGACTTGGTTGTCTCTAAGTAGGAGAGATCCAGCAGTCCAGATGTCTCTCCTAGGAGATGTCTAGATGTCTCACAGTGGGGTCCTAATGGAAACATTTAATCCACAAAGGGACTTGATGAATAACAGTTCTGCAAATTGCTAGTCACCTGAAACTAGAAAGCATGAGGTCTGGGCAGGAGGGAAACTGGTTAGTGTGGTACAAGCCAGACTTGCTAAATAAGGTTCTTTCCTACTGTCTCCTCACAAAATCATGTATTTTAGGAAGTTCTCATTCTTGTATTCTTCAAGGCCTCCTAAAATATGCAAATTAGTTCCATTTTAATGTGTGTTTAGCTTAAAAAAAAATGCATTTGAAAACTTATTGCTTAGATTCTTTAAAAATGAACCTTTCCAAGCCCAAGCCCCATTACTCAGATTTGATCAGTGCAAAGTCTGCACAGACTAAGTGCTGCTCTCCAGCCTTTGCTGAGGGGTCTCACTGACACAGGCTTGAGATTGCTCTGGCTCTTGACTAAAATACGCAAACGGACACTGTTCTGACTTTCTAGTATCAGGAACATAATCTGGTGATGTTTAGGAAGACAACTGGTAACAGGTTCAGTAGTTCAGACAGTAAAACTGTCCCTGCTGCAGAGTTTCATACTCACAGAAAGAAAAGGCATCAATATCAGTAACAGGCAACTGCTGTGGCAAACACTCTTGTATCTGCTGCAATAATGAAGGGGTAGGACATGCTTAAGATTGTACTGATGTGCTCATACACATCCTCTTGTGGGAAGAGTTTCAATGACTCTCAATTCTTGCATTTTTGGCTCAATGTTCTTCAAGCACAAGCTTTGAATACTCCACTTAACTGGCGGGAAATCCTTTCTGTGTGTTTACAGACCTTTTTGGGGGGTGGTGTTTTTTCGGTGTTTACTTTATGCAAACCGAGAACAATGGTGGCTTTTTTTTAATGCTTTTTATCTTTTGGATTTGTTAGAGGTCCCGCAGTTCTGCTGTCACCAGGTCATTTCACAGATAGTTTGGCTTTTCCCACTTGTGTGTCCTGTAGCAGGGTAACTCTGCTTTGATACTTAGGGTCAGGCTTCAAAGGCATCTGGTTTCTAAAGCTGACTGAAGTGTTGCATCTCTCCCGAAAAGGTAAAACCAATTTTTGCCGTGAGACACAGCTTTTTCAGCTGATACAGCTTTACCAAAACTCCTTAGGTAGCTTTCCCAAGGCGCAGAGGGATGTGGGTTTGGTCCTTGTGTCTGGTCCCACGATATCCTGCCACATTTCCTGCAGTCAGTGAAATGCCAGAGACATCCTTTGGCACTGGCAGCATAGAGGTGCCAGACCACAGCAGCTCCCTGCTGCAGACATCCCTCCTGGGAAGCTGTTGTTTCCTAAGCAGTGCCTGGCACAGGGAGCCGGGCTGCTCTGGCCTCAGCTCAGTTTTTGAGGCAGTCAGTGAGTTCAGGCAATGCACTCGATCTCGTCGTATCTTCAATCCACTTTATCTCGCTGTACCTGGATTTTCAAATGACAATGATTAAGAGTTCTTTCTGTAGCACACTGAAAAAATCCCACCTAAGATACAAAGCATTGTTCAGCTTCTCATCTTATAAAAACCTGGGGTCTGGGTGTCTTCATCTGACCTGGCAATCACAGACACTCTTTATCCCAGAGACCTTGTGGTTGCTGTTAAATGAAACAAGGGTATGGTTAGAGACAGGAGCATTTCACTCAGACACCTAGATTGCTTATAGACCACACTTCTTAAAATTACTTTGAGTTTGCTTGTAAATTCCAATGTCTTGCATGTGAATGTGGCTGAAAGTTGACAATGTGATGTGTACAGCTGGTGAGTAGGGAAATGTTCCTGCTCAGAGGAGCTTAACGTTGGTAAAAGAAAAAATAACCTTGTGAGAAAGAATGTGATCTACATCGAAGAAATGACTTATAGCAAGCAGTCATAAACATAGTGCCAGAACATAGCTGGTGAAACAGAACCTTGAACTGGCTTTCATTCAGGTGTTGGTGAGTGCCACCACTCAGCTTGTCTGGGAAAAGTAAACCCTAGAGTCACAGAATGGTGGGGGTTGGAAGGGACCTTTAGAGATCATTCAGTCCAGCCCCCCTACAGAAGCAGATCCACCTAGATCAGCTCACACAGGAACGCGTCCAGGCGGGTCTTGATGACCTCCAAAGGCTATCTTAAAGACTTTCCAAACCACTAGTTCTTCACTGGAGGCTAACTTCATAAATGAGAGACTCAGCCAGATCACAGTGCAACACAATGGAAGCTTCCTTTGTGCAGCACATCCTGCTGTCCAAAGCCCAACACTTTGTCTCCATTAGAGAGTGCAGCTTTACATTGCAAAGCTGGGGCTCGTTCTGACTAGGCTGGTGTGTCTACAGAGGGCAGCTCAGTACCATGCAGAGATGATAGCCTTGGTTCCTAAAGCAATATAATTACATCAGCTCAAACTCCACTCTCAGTAACATATCCTGCTTCCCAGTAAGAATGATTCCACAGTGACAGAGCTCTGAGCTGGTTAGTGTTGAGTCAGTGGAAGTACCTTGTGAAGCCTGTGCCTTGTGCTGCATGGAGGTGTTTTGTGCTGCTATGCAGGTGTGTTCTGTCATTTCGTTTTGTTGAGTGCAGATAGCAGAGGGACACGGGATAAAGGGGTAAAACTTTCTAATGTTCCTGGAGGGTTTCCTGGAATGCTTCTGAAAACAAAAGGGCTGCTTCATTTCCCTGCTGATAAACCAGCAGTTAGGCTCTTTCCCCAGAAACAGCTTTGAGTCTGCTGTCAGGGCTTGGAAAAGGCAGAGCCCACCTTCATTTTATGAAGGGTGCAACCTGCTATCTCCTCAGTGCTCGGCACAGCTCTGCTCTCTGCTCTTTGCCCTCAAAGCAGTGTGGTACTTGTGCTGTACTCACACTGTATATAGCACCTCAGAGATATCAAAGGCTGACCTTGACCTCAGGCCCTTGGAAACAGTTCAGTTTTGAGTCGTCACCCGATGGAATAGAACAGAGGTGTTCTAGCCCATGTGCTCCTTCCTGAGCATCATAGTGTCAGTGCTTGAGGAGACACTGAATGTCTAAGTGTCATATTTTATGTACATTTATTTAAGAAGCCAGTGGAGACAAGGGGTGCTTTGATGGGTGTATTTAACTGTGTTTCTCTCTATTGAATACATATTTTGACAATGAAACCTCTTTCCCTCTCATGTTCCCACCTAAGCTCTTTATTAACACTTTTCCTCATAGTTCCTAAGCAAAAATTACCAATGAAGGTCTCAATTACCTGAGGTGCACTTCAGTATAAGCTGCCAGATTTGCATGCTATGGCCATTTGTTGTAAGAGAAAACTAAACTAATTTTATGCTATTCCAAGTCTGCAAAGGATTATTCAACACAAAGATTATGCAGGGACGGTGTGTGATGCTAAAATCAATAACAACACGGTGCCTTACTCCAGGGATAAGCTTTTTCCTGCAACAATAAGTTCAGTAATAAAAAGCTTTCAGGGACAATATGTGTGTGTGTGTGTAAATTGGTGTCTTGCTGCAGCTGAGCTCTCTCAGTTGTGTACTTCCACCTCCCCAGCTTTTGCCAGTGCTCCTTTGATCACATGCTGAGCTGACTCAGTTCACTAATCAAGCCAAAATATTAGTGTGTTTGGTTTGAATAAGCTCAAAGTGCAGGCAGGCAAGGACAGTTAACAGAAGGTGAAAGCGGTGTTTGATTAGAAAGGGAAGATGGAGGGGAGAGAAAGTGCTTCCTCTCCTTCTGAGAGATGAAAAATGATTAATCTGGCTTCCTGTAATGTCAAACCATATCTAGCTATACAAGTGGACTACAATGACTCCTGCAGAGACAAGGACTGTGTCAGTAAGGAGCATGTTCTAATGCCCATTTCTCATGCCAGCAACTTGTGTTCTTCAGAATTTATACAGCAGTCGTTTGCAGAATGGCTCAGGCTTGTTAGTAAGAACAGGCACAGCCTGAATGTGGCTCTTTCTGGAGGAAAGTTACACCTAAGTGCTGAAAAATTGTGTTTATGATCCTGTATTATCATCTACATCTGATGTGTACAGCAATGTAAGCATGGCATTCACCAGCTAATGAAGAGAGGTAGGAATTAAATGACTCAGTAGGCTACATATTGCTAACTGCATCCAAATAGATCTGAAATGAGTCTCCAAATCGTTACACGAGTTTAAGATGATGAATTCTTTGCTCTCAACTTCAGTGGGAAATTCATTCAAGCTGGCACAGAGTGTGCTTGAATGTGCTAAAGAAAGGACACAAGGGGAGACAGATGTTACCGAGGGATGTAAATTGACGTTGAGGTGTGTCAAACGGTTCTGTTTGAGCCTGGCCAAATCCCACTGTGTGCTGGTGTGATACCTGTGTAGCTGCAGGACACATGCAACTGTGCAGAGCACTGCTGATTCCATCAATGGAACTCCAGGTCAAATTCCCAGACTTCTAAGTTAATCCCTTTAGGGACAACTTTCCATGGCTGGAAAGTCAGAGATAGAGATTTAGCAAAGAGACTGTTAAAGTCATCTTACCTTTACCCACCCAGATGTTAGATTTGCACCTTATCCCAGTCTGGTTTCCCTTTCTGTGTGAGCCCAGTTTCTCGGTGTCTTACACTAAGCAAAGCTCTCCTGCCTGCAAGGCACTGCTGCATTTGTTACTGCTTTAACTTGCTGTCCCTTTGCTTCTCAAGGAGGGTCCTTCATGGAGGCACCAAGTTTCCCTGCAGTGTGACAACCATCAGTAACACAGGTTGTTAATTCTTGCAATACATATGTTCAGCATCAAATGCAAACTGGTACCTAGAATGTTACTCTTTATTTTTTCTCCTTCTGTCCTGACCTCTTTTAGTCAAAACCATTTTTATAGGGTACCTGTATGTGCTTTCCTAGAGCATTAAATTCTGTTGATTCAGAACAGTCAGTGTTGAATTTTACTTGATATTCCAAATGCTTCAGGTATCTAAACTTTAAATTAAAAACCTAAGTAGAAGGATTATTACCTGACTATTCCTTTTTTCCTTATGTACCTCTATAGAAGATAAGCATTAAAGCAGTACAATAATAGGCTGGATTTTGCTCACCTCAAGATGACCAATCAATAGAGGAAATGCTGAGGTGTGTTTTTTTTGAGATCTGATGATTTGCCAAAGGGAAGAATCTTGGTTTTAAGGTTACCAATCCATTGTGTGCTATCACATGAGGCAAAGGTTGTCACATTACTTTGTTGCTCACCAGGTCTGGTATCAGGAAAGGATTTAGGTGCCTTGAGGAAAAGGATGAAACAGAAGAACATCCCACTCATCCAACTGTGCTTTTGGGAGTTAGATTTATAGCTGAAGGGATCCTGAAACCAGAACACAGACTGGTTTGCACTTTTTCTGGTCACTGACGTGAGCATAATGAAGGTATTGCGAGTGAGTCCAGAGGACAGGCTTGAAGGGGTTGGGATTGTTCAGGCTGGAGAACAGAAGGCTCTGGGGAAAATTTAGAGCCCCTTCTAGTCCCTAAGGATGCTGAAAAGAAAGCTGGAGAAGGGCTTTTTACAAGGGCGTTGGGTGATAGGACAAGGGGAAATGGCTGGAAACTGAAAGAGGGGAGATTTAGGTTGGGTAATGAAGAAAGTTTTTATGATGAGGGTGTTGACACACTGGCACTGGCTTCCGAGAGAGGCTCTGGCTGCCTCATCCCTGGAAGCATCCAAGGGCAGGTTGGATGGGGCTTGGAGCAGGCTGGGCTAGCGGAAGGTGTCCCTGCCAGTGCCAAGGGGTTGAAACAAGATGATCCTTTGCAACCCAAACGATTCTAGGATTCCAGGTTGCACATGAATGACAATGGTCCTGTGTTATGTAGGTTTTACATTCAGAAAGGGCTCATGTCCCTGTGATTTACTTTTGAAATTGCAGAGGTTCAGAAGTGGTTCAACTGAAAGTGCCTTTGCCAAGGATGCCCAGACTCTTCAGGTGAGCTGGTAAGCTCTTGAAAAGAAATAACAGAATGTGTCCTTCCTGCATTTTCATCAATGGAGATCAGCAGTCTACAGGAAACCAAAGCAACCTAAAGGTTCTAAACTAACTAATTATAGAGCCTGTGCTCACCCACTGGCTACTGTTCCCTTTTCTGGACTATTGCTGTTATTATCACAGTTATTAACTATAACTGCACTGGTTATGCAGTTGCCATGATGTCTGTGTGATACATAAGACAGCAGTTATCAATCAGCCTAAAATACCTTTTGTATTGCTAGAAATATGTGCACACACATGTAGATACACAAAGCAAAACAACATCAGCTTTTATTCAGACCAGTGAGTTCCTTTCTGCTATTCTCTCCATAGATTTAGAAGGAAGTGAAATGAGAATATCAGCCCGTGTATTTTTCCATGTATTGTTAGGTCAAAGCTTTAACACATCCTGCCACACTGTATATTTCATGCCTACACTTCATTATTTGGCTATTTCCAAGCATCAAAGGACTGTGTAAGATAAGGAAAATAACAAGGGCTGAAGCTTTACATGCAGCTCGAAGGGTGAGTCAACATCTTGCATCCTGAAGGGAACTACACCTGATGGGAAAAGAGGAAAGTGGCAGCTCTTGTGGAGGCCAGAATTTATGACTAAATTCAGTGAGATTCATTTCTCCAGTGGCTTACCTGGAGCAGAGGCTTGCAAGAGGAACTGGGGAAGAAAGTGTGTCTCAAACATGCTTTCTTTCGTTCCACTGTGTACTCCACCTGCCATGTCACCATCCACGAGAGCATGGAGGCAGAGAGAGGAGATGGATGAAGGAGAAGCAGCCTGAGCCTTACATCAGTTGTGCTCCAAGGTGATGCCCAATGCTGCTAATTGAGTAGTAAATTATTACCCCCTTGAAGCAATGAGGAAATAATGTATATGTTTTGCCCCTGAGGTGTGTCTCCCTGTGACTCCCACTCCCATAATGAAGGTTAAACACCAACCTTTGCTTAGGGCTGTCTGCCTTCCAGAAGCATGTTGAGGCTTTTGTTTCTGGCCTTACCTGTGTGCCAAGGTACTGAGTAGGGGACAGAGTACGGACACAGACCCTGTCCTCTGTTGTAGTGGTGCCAGGCAAAGGCTGACCAACATCCAGACACTCCTGAGTCAGTTGTGCATTGCTGTGTTTGGTTGTGGCTGAATATTTGAGGCTTCTGGGTCTGTAGTTTCATCAAGATGGAGCTGACATTCAGCTTCGCTGCATATTTTCACTGCAGCTTTTGCTTTCACAGAGGTGGGCTAAGCTTTGAGTCTCAGCGAGGCAGATAAAACAGAATGGGCTGCAGAGAGCCTTCAGTTATATTCTCCAAGGGGTTGTACATTCATGAAAGCTGTCATGATTTGGGTGATGGACTACTGGTCCTGCTTTGCTTGCTGTAGGTGTGTGGTTGTAGGGGCCAAGTGTGGTTTTGTGTCTAGCTTTTTCCTATATCTCTCAGCTTTGAACTTGGCTTCTAATGTGGTGGTAAACCTCAGGGCCACTCTGTGCTTACTGAATCACGTGTGGGAAGTGCTTCTGGGAGTGTTTCGTTGACTCTGGCCACATTAAGCTCTAAAATAATGTGAATGCATTCTTTCTGCGGCAATTATTACTTCAGTAAGTATTACCTGGTTTCCATAATTTCCTATGAGGCTTCTGTGGTGCATTTCTGTGTTACATGAATCTTAAAGTGCCAAACACGGCTGCCTTAAAGTAGGAAGCGTGTGTAGGCTCCTCTCTTGCTTCAGTACTCATTTCATGCTGCTAATTCTGTATTTCAGGGCTACTGCCTGCCTTGGGGCAGGCATTCAGAAGTCCTACACCTTCTTATCTGCACCATCACCAGCAATTTGCTGGATGGCCTGAGCTGAGGGTCACTGGGGCAGTACTGTGAAAGCCAACACCTGATGGAATAAAGTATATTTTCCAGTTTACATATCTCCAGCAGGCTGAGTTGTTAAACTTTGGGGCACATTGTAAGTGTTTTTCTTCAGGAAGTAGGGTGAAGGTAACTTCAGGTAACCTCGTATCTTTTCTTTGTTGACAATTAAGGAACTCAGAGGACACAGATACGGTTGGTGCCGAACAGAGCAGCTCTGAGCTTCCTGAAAGTGATTATTAAACCTCCACATATGCATATGACTTTGGACAGTTTATTCAGAGGGATTCACAGGTCCTGAGCCGGCCCTTTGCTCCCTCTGGTTAATGACAGGTTATGGCTGTCATTGACTCCCCGAATCAACAGAAATATCAATATTCCCGTGGTCTGAAATACAGAAGGTGATGAAGCGTGAAACAATTGCACACTCATACTGCAAGAGGAGAGACAGGTTCCTTATGGGTTAATATCCATGCAGGAGTCTATTACAGCAGGTGGAGAGCAATCTCCTATTCTTTTGCCCTGTCTGTGCTCACTAATATCCCCATTTTTTTCTGCTCTGTCTCTCTCTGATGTCAAAAAAAATGTATTAAAAAACTCAGTAGCCCCATTTGGCAAATGCTCTTTCTAGGAAGCCTGTCACAAGCATAAAACATGAGTAGATAACAAATAAAGGTGCCCTGTACCATTTGATGCAGATTGACTAAAAGAGCAGCAGAAGCACAGGCACACACAGAAAGGAAACTGTTAATTGTCTGTTAATAATCCTGCCCCAAGGAAGGGTGTGCATGATGTTTTACAAGTGACCCACTCCACAAGAGGCTTCACAGCAATTAAACGCGGTTTAACAACAAAGACTGAGGTTTCATCTCCTCCTTGGCTAAATTACTGACCAGCTGCTAACAAGTACTGACAAAACCCACACTGCGTCTGCCAATCTTAATTCGGGGCTCTGGGTACTAACTTTAGGGTCAGCAGTTAGGTGTTTTGTCACCTTTTCTGTGCATTCCTGTTTCTGCAGAAGTGAGACACTGCAGTATTTTTCCTCCTGAGCATCTGAAGCACTTCCCTGAGAATTTTAGGTTCTGAAAACACAACTGACAAAGTGTCAGAAACAAGAGTAAGCAAACCCTGCTTTTCAGTCAACTTGACAGCTCCTTGTACTTGGCAGCTCCTGCCTTTTAGTAGACATAGTCTAGACACCAACATTTTGAAACTAACCCAGTCTCTGATCTACTAAAGCTTAGCTCACTTCTTTCTTCACATGTTACTGTACCAGAATAACCAGTTGCACTTGAATACAGACCTATTGCAAACTGGAAGGATTATGGGATGTATGTTAGGGGCTTAACATTCTGAATTAATACAGACTTAGGTTTCTTTTTCAGATACTTCTCTTCCTATTAATCAGTGTCATTTCATTTGCTGTCCTGTATATTATCATTAATAACAAGAAAACATTGTTTTCTGCTATACCCGGTGGAATGGTGCTGGAACAGTTTGGTTCTTAATCAATTGTGATTGCCAAAAACTAACTCAGTGCAGAGCAGTCAGCATTTCCATCTGTCTTATTCAGTGTGACATGTATTATTTTTAAAGCAAATTCAGTGATAAGCAATAATTCCAAGAGGACTGAGCTGCTTACAAGAAAATGTTTTACTTGGGTAAAAAAAACAAGGGTTGGTGAGGGATGGAAACATGAAGGTGTCTGAACTCCTGATTTTAAATTGTTGTGAATAGTCACTTTCATTTGGCATCTGTTTTATGGTATACAAAAGAAAAATGAAGCCCACAACTTGGAAAAGCAATGTTTAAGGTCACTTTTTTTCCTTTAGAGTGAAGTGTTTCGGGTTTCTCAGAAATTACTGTGTTTTCTGTTAAAGAAAAACAGGTAGGATGTTTTGTTGTGGTTTCACCCAGGCCAATGCTCTTCTTTGTTTTGCTTCCAGTGATACAGCCCCTGAATTTAAAAGACATAGATAAATAAACTTGCAGTGCTCTAAGTGCATCCTCTCAGAAACCACTAGAAAACAAACCCCAAGCCACAAGTGTGTTTGCTCCAGTTGAATTTCCTAAGTTTTATCAGGCCAGTGACAGCAGTCTGGCTGAGGGGGAAAAAAAGCAGCACTTTGGAGTTTGAACACAGGACATAACAAATGTTTTGAAGGTGCAATGTAGCATTACTCCTCTCTGCAATGATGGCAGCCTTTAAGTCCTAAAGCAAATCCATTTGAGAAACCAGACAGGGTACCAGAGTGTCTTTGTCTGCTTGAAAAGCAAATTAGACTTCTGAACTAACTTTACACTCAGTTTTGGATTAGGATGATCACTAAATTGCTATGGATTTAGGAATATCCTGATCAGAGTGGGTTACAAATTGCTGTGAATCACAAAGGCCTGAGTTTGAAATGGTGTTGATAGCAGTAATACAGAATGTGGCTAGTGAAATAATCAGGCAGGTGATGTGCCCCTTGCAAAAAGTGCTTTGCACACCCCAGAGCTGTGACAAAATAATGTAAGAAGGAGACTTCCAAGCCAGTAGCCGGGTGTTGTGATGCTATATTGAAGTAAAGAACCTAGGAAGTGTCTTCTGTAACCCCCCAGTAAGTCCATGACATTGAATTCAATGAGCAAGTAGGTTTCATCCTTATGCTTGTGATTTAACATGCGTGAGCCTGACACAGTGCAGGCACAGAAACAACCACAGAACACTGCCCAGTGATGTGCATCCTATGATGATGATGATGCCATTTGCTTTCTCAACAACACAGTGTACTGTAACCTCTAGCTGATATTTATAAAACAAGGCATCTTTCCTTACCACCTCTCATTTTGGCTGAGTTTTTGAGGTTATTTCCTTAACTGAGCTGTATGGATTGGTTTCGTGTAGCTGACTTGGAGGCGTCAAGGAATTAACTTATTCCTTCCTTCAAGACTTTTAAAGTGATGAATCTTCCCTTTGTTCTGTTATGGGTTTGGGGCTTCTTGAAATGTCTGTGGCCATTGGAATTAAATAACTGAAAGCAAAGGCAAACATTTCTTAATGGATTAAAAGACATACTTTTCCCTTCCTCAGTTTTCAGCTGCTTCTTCTGTCAGTAATTCATTTGTCCTGCACTCCTTATAGAATCTTCTCATGTCTGGTTAAAAAAAACCAAAACAACCAAACAATAACAACAACAAAAAACCTCCAAAGCACAAAAAAGCCCCCTTTCTTGAGTGTCTTCAATACCAGGTGAAAAAAAAGGAGAAAAGCCTTAATTTCTAGGTAGCTTTATGATCCCAGACAAAGGCTTATTCCACAAGTAACAAATACTGGTCTCTGCCTTCCCAGAATGCCAGGGGCAGGACAAATGAAATATTGACAGAAGCTGCCATGAGCTACCAAATCATATTTTCTGTAGGAAGACTTTTACTGGCCAGGTTGAAGTGCACATGTGTTTTCCATACAAAATCAAGTGCAGTAAAGCAAGTTTTCCAGGGAAAAGGATGTAACAGTAAAGTCAGGGTTTGTAGTAGGTTTTTCTGCTGAATGGAAGCTTGTGGTTTCTGTCAAAACGTTTCAAATGATTTATAAATGGTAACATGCAGGAGGTAAAAAAAAAGGAGATAAAAATATGACAGGTAAGCAGATCCTTTTGCTAAGGGTGTATTTCCCCCTCCTCTGTAATATCCATAGTGGGGTAGTTGCTGTATTCCATTTCCTTAAAGCAATACAATTTACAAAGACCCCCAAGAGAGACAAGAATGACAGAGATTCTGTTGAGCTTTGTGTTTGATATCTGGGAAGTTGCTCATAGCTGCGGAAGAACAACATGTAGAAGTGGCTTTGTTGTTGGTGTTGCATTTGTTACATTGCCAAGATTAGAGTTGAATTTGAAGATTACAGCTCGGTTTGCAAGCTAAAGCAATGTCTTATTTGATCTAAAATAAGATCACACTCTCTTCAGTTCAAAAGAAAACACCAAGTCGGTCGCTTTACATAACTGTGAAGCTGCAAAGAGATTTTAAGCCTTTGCAAATGGTGCTGCTGAAAACAAGTTTTGGGCTGATACAGTTTACTGGGTAGCAGTTGATTGAAATCTTTTGAATCAGTAGCAATCAAGCCCTGATCTCCAACTATGAGTTTAACCACTCCCTGGTTAAAGATGCTTTCATTTCAAATGTGTTTCAACCTAAATAGTAGCAACTTCCAATGTAGCAGGCTTAAAGACAGGCAAGTGTGGTTGCATAGTGAGCTCTGTGATACTGTGAAGGGATGTTATGTTACTAAAGCTAGTCAGGGAAAGGTAAAACTGTGAGGGAATGCGGCTTCAGGGCTGATGGAAGTCAGTATTTGGCTGAGGAAGGCGGGATCTGAACTACCACTCATAAAATTCTAAGTAAATTCTTTCAACTCCAGAACAAGTTTTATGTAAGTAATTTCTGTCAACTCAAAACAACCAACCAACCAACCAACCCTGGCACATGTTTTAGCAGTGGGAAGGGTGTTAGAATCAAACAAAACAACACAGAAGTTGAATATTTGGCTCACTGTTTTTCTCCCGGGATGGTAAGAGTCTTACTGAGATGGCTAAATCATGAAAGCAGGCTCCCTTAACCCTGCTTTCAATATAGAAGCATAAAGAGACACCCTCAGCAGGTAATGAGATTTTATTTTGGCATATCTGGAGTTTCCCCATGGACAGTCTGTGTCTTTTCATTGGATACAGAATGCTGAAGTGAACGTGGCCCTACCTTCAATGACGTATGGAATGTAAAGCTAAATGAACCTGTACCCAAATCCCAGGTACCAAAGTGGTGATTCAGAATGAGGCAGCGCTGAGGAAGTTGGGAAGCAGGGGGAAAAATATCTAAAGAGCACTAAAGATGATATGGTTGAAGAGGACAGTAAGAGATTGTGTGGCAATTGCACATGGTATAACGACACCGGGAAAGTTTTGTTCTTCCTATAACAGCAGGAACAAGGAAATAGTCAGTGAAGCTGTGAGATAACAAATTCAATACTCATGAACAGGAAAAATAAATCAGTCAGTCCCATAAGTACAACCCTGGAAATTAGAGGTGGGAACACCAAAAGCTTTGGCATTGCTCATGGCTGCTGTGTTATTCTGAGTGAATAAAAGCACTGACATCTTCTACTCCAGGCTTAAATGCTTCCTTATTTTATGAGGATGTCTCTTGCTTATATAGAGCCTAACCATTCCAGGTTTTGTCTCAACTCAGCCCCTGCTGATGGTTTCTGACATGGTTTTTAAACTGTGTTGTTCATACACTACTGCATTCCACCTCAGAAGCTTTCTGACCTGTCAGAAACCTCCCCTTTGTGCAGAAACTGACACTGCTTGGCTGCTTTTTCCTTTGCTGGACCATTTGCTAGGTCATGAAGTTTCATGGCGAATCACCACAGCTAGAGCTAAGTGTGATGTGACTGTAAGAACATAGGAAAGGTCACCCTGATTCAAACCAGTCACCTGGTCCTCTGACAGTGGCAAATACCCGGTGCCTAGGAAGGAGCAGTAAGTAAGAGCAAGGTAAGTGTGTCTCTGGTATTTTCTTCCTGGAAGGGAACTGTGAATTTGTTACTGCAGTTTTAGTTTTGATTTCCAATTCCTACTCCAGTTTTGAGCAGCCTTCAGGTTTGGAAGGTGCCTTGGAAGTAGCTAACTGGGATTGACTTCTTCTTTCTCCATAGATTATAGTCTAGAGAACATGAAAAGAATTTCAGTGACTTATTTCCACTTTCTTCCTCTTTCCTCTCCCCCACAGCCTATAAACCATTACAGACATACTCCCACTGATATAACTCGAAAGTAAACATGATTTTATGAATGGTGTTGTATTCATATCATCAGCTAAGTTATCATAAACCTATTTAAATGAGAGCAAAATGTAATCTGCCATAATCATCCTGGGAGAGGAGGAAAAGGCATTTTCTCAAGAGGAAAAAAAATGAGAAACAGAGATGTTTACTAATATTTCTTACAGAAATCTGTCTAAATATTGAGATGTTCCAAAGGCTGGAGTTGTCATCCATACAGAGACAGATTGTATTGAAAAGACATGATGACAATGAGTAATGTTAACACAATGAAACCCCACACTATAAAATGAAAGATAGTGCAATAGCAACAAGACCATGGCCAGCGAGGCAGCAGCTCGTTCATTGGAAAGCAGTGGGAAAGTGTAGGACTTGGCTATGTTGATTTCAGGATGAGTACTGTGAGAGGCTCTGGCATGTAGCTGTTATAAACAAATGCCATGCCAGTGCAATCCAGGCCATATGTTTCAGAGATGAGTCGGGAAGAACTGTTGCCATCCTACGAGGAGGCTTAGTAAAACCTCGTTTGTGCATGTTCTGGTGAGCTCTGTTCAAGAAGAGTTAGTTTGAGCTTCTTTTCAAAGAACTGCTCCAGTGGTTAGGGAAAGGAGAGTCTGACTTACAAATGCAAATTAGCTTAGGATAACCTCGTTTAAGTTAAGAGAAAAGCTGAGAGAGAGTATGACTCCTTTTATAGGGTAACAAATATTAGAAGAAGAAATAATGGTAAAGGACAGTGCTCACATCACAATAAATGGCTTTCTGATGAAATGTAGGCTAGAAAAAGATATGAATCCCTACCCAGCAGAAAGGATCTGAGGTAACATTTTCAAGACAATGTGTGGTAAGTTTAGGCAGCAGTTTAAAACACAGTGTGATGCCTGTAATCCCAGGAGACCCCATTTAGCGACCAGGGCAGCCCTCCTAGGGAAGATGTCTCTCCCTTAAGTATTATCTGTGTTTCCATGCATTTTTCTTGGCTTTTTAAGACAAGAATAGAATACATAAAGTTTCATGATGTCCAGAACTGACACTAGGCTGGTGAGGACCTTTCAGAGCAAGTACCTCGGATTTTAGCATCACTCACTTCAGGACTGCACTGCACTGAAAGCACAAATGGCTTAACAAATGGACACAGGAGGAGAACAGTAAGAATGTGCAGCCTTAGGAGCAAGTGATGGGGTTGAATCTTTAGCCCCAGATGCAAGTCCTCCAGCAGCTCCCAAAGATGTTGTGTGTCCCAGAGTCATTGTATTGAATGGTGCCTCCAAAGCAGCTACGGCAGTTAAAATTCAGAAAGGTTTTACAAAGGACTTGTTTGCCACATGGATTCTTACTCTCATGCAGCAGATAAAATGAAGAACTCTTCTCTGCAGCTGTGCAGCTTATGCTTCTGTACTTCCAAAAGTGTGTCTGTGCAGGAAGCAGTTTAAAACACATTAGTCTGATAAAACATGGATCTACTGTGTCGTTTTCTTTTTATACAGCTTCATGAGAGTAATGTTGTAAGCAGCTTCTTTCTTGTTTTCACTTTTTCTCGATAATTCCAAGATATTATTTGATCCTAAAAGAATTTCTTGAAAAATCAGTCACAATAATTCTGATCAAGGCTTCCAGATGCCAGAAATGGCTCAAAGTGGATCAATGCAATGAATTCAAGGTGATAGTGTCAAATTATTTTGCTTAGAAAATGTCCCTTTTCCTCTTTACACCTTTGTTTACCTCAGTCAGTTTATGGCTGCTTTTTTGGTGCTGTGGAAGTGCACATGCTGCACCTCCTGGCCTTTGGAACTGCGCTGAGATAAGCAGCAATCCAGTTCAGATTCCCTCAATCCAAGTAGAGAGCCTTTCCGCTTCAAAGAGCCTCTGTCACTTTTCCAACAGTTTTTAACACCCCACTACTGTGCAACTGGCTGCAAAACATGTGCTGAATTCCTTCTCAACCAATGTCTGAAATGCCACCTGCAAACTTCTTCCACCTGATCTGTTTTGTGCCCTGTTATAATAAACGCTCTGAAGAGCCCAAACTGATTGAAAACCGGTTCTTTGGGGTTTCTTTTCCCTCTGAGACTGAAGTTTCAGCAACTGGTTTTGTGTCAATGCAGAACAAAACTAAATCAAGACTGCCTCAGTTTCTTTGGAGAGGTGATCAGTGTCTGGGCATTCACCTGAAAGATGGGATTCAAAGTTATAGCTTTGCACTGAATCAGGCAGATTATTGCCTGTTGTCAGCTCTGAGGTTGTTCCTTCCTCTGTGGCTTTGAGCAGGAGTATCATTTTGATCCTGTGAACACTTCCTGATGAAAGATTCATAGACATGCATCAGGTTAAGTGTTTTGATTGTCCTGAACTGAAATCATCCAACAAATCTCCCCACCACCCCCAATGCAGCGTTGTGAAACATCTGCAGCTTTTCATCGACAAGGCGTCTGGTTTGTTGACCAAATTGCCATAGCCAATATCTCAAGCCATAAGTTGTGTTGGCATGGGGGGGTTTTTTGCTTGCATTGGAATTAATTGAATTATTTGACTCCTTGGTTTACTGGATTTAGGTTCAAAGTAACTGCTAATTACTACATGATCACTGCTGCAAGTCAGCCAAGGTTCACTCTGCTTTATCACCATGCAGATAAAGAAAAGAAAGAAAAATAAAGCTTTGCTCTCAATGTCCTTCACAAATATTTCCTTCATGTGTAGTGACAGAGAGGCTTAAACTGGGCATTTTGATGTCAGGAGACATCCTGAAGGTGTGAGCAGCTTTAAACCAGCATCAGATCCAAGCTGCATCCCCAGGGGTTACTGGGTGCTCTGGAGCCCGGGCAGGCTGCGGGGTCACTCCCTCTGCTGGGATAACCTCCGGATTGCAACAGGTAAGCAAATACTGTCCTTGAGTTTTCACATGCTGGTTAAGCCATCCCTGCCCACCCCACAGCCCACCGACAGGAACGAGTCGTGGGGTGATGGTGGCCGCTCTGCAGCCCTCAGCAGGGCAAACAGCAAGCCCCCCTGGCCAATTTGGGGGTGGGGGGAGTCTCCATCTGCAGATATCATAGATCATAGAATAACTCTGGTTGGAAAAGCCCTTTAAGCTCATGGAGTCCAACCCCTCCCCTCTCCCTGCCAAGCCCATCACTAACCCTCAGCACCTCAGCTTCACAGCTTTGGGATCCCTCAAAGGATGACTCCACCACAGCCATGGGCAGCCTGTGCCAGTGTGTAACAACCCTCTCAGGGGAAAAGTTCTTCCTTATCCCCAATCTAAACCTGCCCTGGCACAACTCAAGGTCATTTCCTCTCATCCCGTCTCTCATGGCTCAGGAGCAGAGACTGACCCTCCTCTCTGGCCACAATCTCCTGTCAGGGAGTAGCCAAGAGAAAGGAGGTCTCCCCTCAGCCTCCTCTTCTCCAGGCTGAACACAGTCACCATGACTTCTGTCTTGAGTGCAGGATGTACATTTGTGTTGGTGAAGCTGGTGTGAATACCTGGAAGAAGGTCATGTAGTGAAGAAAGCTGAAACAGAGAGTCATGTGGGAGCTGAAGTACTGGGGTGAAACAGCATACACAAAGAGCATCTTGAGTGTTCCTTAGGTCCCAGCAGTTGGGATTTTTTGCTGAGTATTGACTCATGAAGAGGAAGGAGGGCAGAAACCAGCAACACAGAGAAACAGGGTAGGAGTGAGATGTCAAAAACATGGGAATGCAAACAATGCAAGAGGAAAGAGTGGAAAAGGCAGGATCTCCCAAGGAGCAAGAGATCCTTGGCAAGGAGTGAGCCCAGAAGAGTCTCAATAAACAACAGAAGGATTTTGACTGAACTTGGACCTTCAGGAAGGAGGATTTTTAGTACATTTGGCATTTTATGAAAGTTCTTTTTTTCCCCTTTGAACATGATATAGATGCATTAGGTATCTGGTGCTGTGTAACAACTTCTTTCCCTGTCCCATTCCCTTTTCACCTCTTATTACACTCACACAGATATAATCCCTTAAGGAGGGGGTCAGCCTTAACCGGGGTCATAGGTGGGGTTAATGTTTGTCACTTGTACCCTCTCACTCCTGCTAGATTAGCTGCTAATCTAATACAAACCTGGAGGTTCATTAAAAACAATGAGAGCTGTGGACCAGAAAAATCTCACCACCTGCCTGAAGTGCCTGCCATTTCCAAAGAGATGGGAGGCTGAAGATGAGGGGTTTGGTGAAAATCCCCTCCACTTACTGTCTTTAAATTCAGCCATGTCTTGAAATGAGTGGTGAAAAGTCCAGCTAACTTCCTCTGCCATCCTACTTCCCAGCCAAATCCATTTTCACCTCCCTCTCTGCTGCATTCAGCCTCACCCTAGTCTTCATTTTGTTCTCTTAAACTGCCACTAATGTGTGGGGGACTGATGTTAGAGGCTCCTATTCATTATGGTGTAACCTAATGCTCTGCAACATTGCTCAGCAATATTTGCCCAGCTCCTTGCAGCATCACCTGGCACAGCTGCACTCACTTTGTTTGGGGACCAGTTGTCAAAATAGCTCTTGAATCAAGCAAATTCACTAGAAATTCACAGGGTTCTGCACGCATCTGCATAGAAACCCCATTCTTTTCAGCAGTTATGTTGGTACAGTGCCATTCACAACCACTACTGTCCTATTTAGATATGTATGCAGTTGGAATTATGGCATAAAATACATGTTAGAACTGTATTCCTTTCCAAATCTTACCTTAACTTGCTTATACATTTAATAGACATTTCTATAAAGAGAGAGCACTTTCCTGAGGAAAGACAAGGACGGTAGTAAGTGATTTGTGCTGCATCAGGAGATGTTTCACAGTTTCTTTTCCAATCCTCCACTACTTAGATTTCTTTATTTTCCTCTCTGAAGTGCCTGTGTTCCACAGGATTGTGCTGCTTAATTTCACCTCAGCTGAAACAAAATTGTTTCTAATATTCTATTATTCTAATATTCTAATATTATTCTAATAATAATGAAACTAATATTGAAAGTAACTGGGAAGGAACTAGCCCATGCACCAGGACAGACTGGGGATTGACCTGCTGGAGAGCAGCTCTGCAGAGAGAGACCTGGGAGTGCTGGTTGGTGATAAACTAACCATGAGCCAGCAATGTGCCCTTGTGGGCAAGAAGCCAATGGCATCCTGGGGTGCATTAAGAAGAATGTGGGCAGCAGGTCAAGGGAGGTTCTTCTCCCCCTCTACTCTGCCCTGGTGAGGCCTCATCTGGAGTCCTGTGTCCAGTTCTGGGCTCCCCAGCTCCAGAGGGACAGGGAACTGCAGAAGATAAGCCAGTGCAGGGCTGCCAAGATGAGCAGGGGACTGGAGCATCTTTCTTCTGAGGAAAGGCTGCAGGAAGTGGGGCTGTTTAGTCTGGAGAAGAGGAGACTATGGGGGGATCTCATTAATAGTTACAAATGTCTAATGATGGGTGTCAGGAGGTTGAGGCAGCACTTTCTTCCATTGTATCTAGCAACAGGGCAAGAGGTAATGGGATGAAGCTGGAACACAAAAAGTTCCATTTAAACATAAGCAAAAACTGTTTTACTGTTGAGGTGAGGGAGCCCTGGCACAGGCTGCCCAGGGAGGGTGTGGAGGCTCCTTCTTGAGAGGTTTCCAAACCCATCTGGGCACGTTCCTGTGCTCCCTGATTGAGGGGAACCTGCTTTAGCAGGTGAATTGGACTAGATCTCTAGAGGTCCCTTCCAACCTCAACTATTCTCTGATTTTATTGGTGAGTTCATGCATATTGAGTTGGTTTAACACGTACTGGTGTACCTACAGGAGTCCAACCTGCAGGAACACCAGCTGCAGCAGAAGTTTGAAACACAGCATTAAAAAATCTTTACAAATCCTAAAATTCTCACAACATCCTTTAAGGGTGGGTTGTTGGGCATTATGCTTTTAACTGAGGGACACATTAATGTTAGTTTGCCTGTGCTAAGATGGAACTTCCAACGTCTTTTGTTTGCTGATACCGGTTTACCTGCACCAGCAAACTCCAAATTGTCACGTAGCAAAAACTCAGTTGCCACAGGCACTATGGTCATGAGTAGAACATTACCTAAGGGCAATCAGAAGCACGATCTCAGCTGCTGCTCCTCCAAGTGCTTTGTTTATCTATAGAGAAGTTCCACTGGAGAAGGCTTTCTAGAACAGCTGCAGATATCCATGAACTGTGACACTTTTGTTCTAAGCTGGTTAGCTCCAAAACTCCCAGGAATGGAGGGTTCTTTTTGCTAACCTGATGATTATTCACATGTACAGGATGGGACACCTTGGCAGTTGTGGTGGATGCTCTCTTATCAGCTGCAGCTGACATGTTTATTTGTGATTCGATGATGGCACTTGGAGTAAGTTGTGATAACAGCGCTGACAGCCTGTCTCTACTAAAGTCCATTGTTCCCCTAATATCAGCAAATGGCACTGATGTTATCAACTGGGAACAGTGACAGATTACAGAGATGATCAGCAGCTAATTACCCTCGACTGTACTTCTTGCTCTACAATGGCAAGGCACAAAAATGTGCCTGAGCCATTTGTAGAACCTTTAAAAACACCTGGGAGCAAATTCTAAAGGACGTTTGTGTGCCTAAGTCAAGGTAAAAACACTACAGATAGGATTTCACTTGTTAGACACTGACACCCTCTCCAGGTCTTTGTCTACAGCATTTCCTAAACATAAAGAAGATTTTTTTTGTGCTCTGATATGCCTCCTAAAAAGAATTGCAGGTTCCATCTTCAGATTGGCTCCTAGTTCAGAGTATTCTTGCTTAATTTTCTTTCCCTTTAAGCAATGAAGAAGCAGGGGAAACAGAAAAAGCCAAGACATTTCATTGTTTGAAGAGAAGGTCCCAACACAGGGCCTGGACTTGCTTTGGGGTAATAATAACTGAACCTTCAGTGCATTAAATCAAGAGGGTTCCTGAGCCAAGTAAGATTGTTATGTGACATTGACAGACACTCTTTATAACTATGGCATTCTATGGAAATGTATAGTTTGAATCAACCAGTTCATTGTTTTGTATTTATTGTTATCATCATGGTTACAGTAATAGTTATTTACTGATTGTGTAGGTCACTTTGAAAAACTACTTAGCATCTCTCCAGGCTGATTGAAATAATCCAAATAACCTCTTCCCAACGCCTTGGAGGAGAGCTTTATCATGTTCGTTTCTCAACTCTCGGTAAAACCGGCTGCCACCTAAGTAAGGGGGTAGTGTTTTCCTGCAGAAAGTCGCAGGAGCAGCGGGCTGCACATGAGGCCAGCGGGATTGCTTCAGAGCACAGAGGCCGGGAGCTGCCGTGGCGTGTGGGAAGGTGCGCCCAGCTCTGTCTGCTGGGAACACGCCGCTTTGCTGCCTTTTTACTGCAGGGTGATGCTTATCGCTGCTCTACAACACACAACAGGACACGGGGAGAAGAGAGGTGGCTTCAGTGGGAAAGTGAGACCCTTCTGAAGAGGAAAAGAAGCCGGTTTTAATGTAGGACATCTTAACAAGCAGCTGCCAGCACCCCAGCAGGGCGGAAGGCAGCCCTCGCCTGGGGCCGTTTCCCAGCACCGCGGGCAGAGATGCTCTCTGGTGGAGAGAGGGAAAGATGCTGTCAGCGATCTGCCGTGCCCTCCGGTGAGCTGGATCCTAAGGCGATGTGAGGCTGAGCAGAGCTACGTCTTACCGCGGCGTGAAGCCGAAGAGCAGCGCGGCGTGCCTTTCCTCTGTGGCAAAGGGCTAAGGCAGCGTGTCTCGGCGGCGAGGCAGAGCCCGTCGGGCAGCGCATGCACAACGCCCCACTCCTGCAGCTCCGACGATGCGGCCGCGGGCTGAGCACGGACTCCGGGGATCCCTCGGCTGGCCATCAGCTCCAAAAGCCCGAGGCCACTTCTTATCAACCCCTCCCATGTGCTCAGACGCCGGTCCGGCGGACGCAACCCGTCATCCCCTCGGCGGGAGGGATCCCGAAAGGTGCCAGGTCGGGGCATCGCTGTCCCCGCACCGCAGCCTCCGCGGGAGCGGCGGGAAAGCTCCGCCTCCGCCCCGTCGGCAACAGCCTGATAAAGGCAGGTGCGGGCAGGCAGCAGGACCCCAGCTCGAAGCATCCGCCTCCGCACGCAGCCCCCGACCCCTCCGTGCCCACCCCAGGCAGGGCACCCGCCGGCCCATCCGCCGGCCCGCCGGCCGCGTCCCCTCGGGGCGACGGGGACCGGCACCGCCACCTCGCCCTCAAGGACCTCCGAAGAGGCGGGATTTCTCCGGGAAAGGGAAGCGGGATTGCGTTGTGTGGCTTTGGAGATGAGGCAAGGATCTGCAGTGGGGTTCCTCCTGGGGCTGATGGCTCTCCCAGCGGCGCTGGGACAGAGAAGCTCGGGAAGCCCTATAAATAGCAGCGAGCATCAAAGCTTTGCCATCGTCTCTTTCGAATGGGATCACGTCAAGGACCCTTATGTCATTACGCTCTGGGTACTCGTGGCCAGCTTGGCCAAAATCGGTGAGTCTGAAGTTCTCTATTAATACGTGTCCTCTCTCCTTCCCCTTCCCCCTTCCCCTTCTCCCACCCGACGTAAACGAAGAAAGCTTATCGCGAGTCCGCTGACCCGTTTTCAGGGGGTTTACTGTACTCTGTCCTGATTTCATAACACCGAGCAGTGTGGTTCTCCCCCGCCCCAGTGGGTTACCCGGTTCATTCTCAGCGCGCAAGGCTGTGGCTCCTGCATCTGACTCTTTGCAAACCCTGGCAATTCCTTCAAACTTTGCCTTGCCGTTGCTGCCGGGGGGGAGGTAGGGAAAAAAAATCACAGAAGTGAAAGAGCAAGCCGGCTTTAGTGTTTGTACAGTCCCCGTCCCAGTTTACAACGTGCTGTTCTGCCGTTTATGATTGGTAGCTGTATTAGCGAGCACCGTCCAAAACAAACACCGTAAACCGCGCGTGAGAATTCAGCGTTTTGTGCTTGCGGAGCGCGGCGCTGGGTCTGTGAGACGGCGGCTTCTAAGGAAAGGGTTAGTGTGCGTTATCACAGCGCCTGGAGCAGCCGAAAAGGGGAAAACTGTAGAGCACGCACAGTTTCCTTCGTGGTATTGGAGTGAGGGAAAAGCGAGGACTTGCTCGGTCTCAGCTGGGTGTAGTTGAAGTGGGTTTCTCCGAGCGCTCCAACTGCCCTGTCCTGAACTCCGCGGTTTTTTTCCGAAGGCAATCTTCTATTACTAACACTGTTTGCTGAACTAGAAGAGTTACCGTTTAATGGCAATGCATTTTGTTTGCCCAATGCTATTATTTTTCACTTCTTTTACCTTCGGATCTAAACCCAGACCTCCAGTCTGGCTGACATTGAAAATGCCATTTTCGATTTTCAATAAATCACCTTTAAAGTCAGTCTCAACTCGGAAGGTCTGATCTGCTCAAAATCCTTGGCTGTACTTGCACTGTTCATACTAATTTGGGACACCAGGGTTGCATTCCATGCATTTTGCATGTCACAGAGAATGGAAGATGGATAAAGGTGTACTTAAGGTCTGGTCTGTCTAGCACAAAAGCTAAACAGTAATACTTGGGTGGAAAATGCTGTCTCCATATCCAAAGAAAACATTTAAAAAATGAGGATTGACTTACCTAAAGGTGACAGTACAAAGCATTTTCTCTCAGTGATATCTGCATCTTGGGTTTCACCTGCTTAGCCATTGATGTATAGCCAAATACCTATATCAGAATCACTGTTTACACCTAGCAAATAGTTTGTGTTCAGATGGTTGCTGCATTATCTAGATTACATAAAAAATGCAGGTTTAATTGACTTTTAGTGGTGGGTTATATCAAATGGAAAACAGATACAGGAAAAAGCAGTGATGGTGTCGAGTCCCTATAAAATGATGCTGAATAAACTAAGGGACAGGTTGCTCGTTTGAACCTCATTTATGAGATACTTCTCTAAGTAAGTATTTACTCTCTGTGTTGTTAAGGTTTTGCTGCTTTGGACATGTGCCACAGTTGTACAGAGTAAAATCACTACTGCACAACCGTATCAGTGCTGTGTCAGAAAACCAATGAAGCTGATAGGACAGTTAGATTGTCCTCTATTTAAATTGCAATAGCCTGGATTAAGATTAGCTTGGATTAAGATGAGCCATTTTGCCATGAAGTCCTCAGTATAAAGTCTTGATAAAGCACTAATTGACCTTGGAACTCAGGAGCTGAATGTTACTTCTTTCCCAGATGCACAGAGCATGTCATTTATTAGCAGATAATCTCTGTCATCAACTCCATCATTTTACTTCCCCAAAGCTCTCCAGCTTTGCTCTTTTCCCTCTTCACATTTGTAATTGCAACCCTATACCTCTCTGGACATTGTCTCTGAAGGGGCAATGGACAGCTACTGTGTTCCACTGACAGCCTATAAACGTTCCTGCTTTCCCCACCGATCACAAAGGGAACACAGCAAAGCGGGAATGTACACTCTGTTCTACAGCTTATTAATGAAGAGAGCATGAAGATGTCCAGATAAGTCAAAGAGAAAGGGAACTGAACAAACTAGCTCATCAGCCTTCTATTTGGCTTCTGGAAAGTAGACCAGTCTATCAGAAGATTTTGAATGGCAAAACTGCTCTGCTGTCTGAAAATAAGTTTTATGCATTCCAAAAGGAGACAGAAAAGATCTGAGGAAGAAAATCCACATCTGCCCTCGTGTCTCTTGCTTTACTACCTGAAGGAGGGCAAAGGTAGTGGAGTGAAAACACTGGCTTTGCTGTGCACTTTTCAGCAGGGGAGTAGCTTCTCCATGGCTACAGATGCTGGGAGAGTAATTTCACTGGTGGATGACAGGCAACTGGGTCAGCAAAGGGTGTTCTGGGAATTGCAGTTGGTCACTGGGGATGAGAAGTGTATGAGGATACTTTGCCTTCTCCTGCATTAAAGTAACCTACAGGGTTTGTGAGGTTTTTTTGGTTTGTTATGGAGGTTGTTTTTTGTTGGTTTGGTTTTTAGTTGGCTGGTTGGTTGTTTTATCATATGGTCCACAATGTTTTGTGGCTTAGGGAAAAGATGTATTTAATAGGAGATTCTTTTCTGGGACTATGTTCATGCTGTGTGCATTTAGAATGTAAACTGGTGCCAACAAGGAGTTCTGCAACAGAAACTATTTTACGTGAAATCTTGTAAGCATTCCTGAATACATGAAGCAGTGCAGAGTGTTCTGAGCTTTGTGGGAAGGAAGCTCCTATTTCATGTATTTTTGGTGTGTGTGAAGGAACAGTTCTATCTCTTGGACAAGTTCAGGTACTGCTACAAATGAAACTGTGGAAGAGTCTTCATGCAGTTGGCTTTCTCGTGCTGTGGGAAAGAAGTTAAGGTGTATCTACTATAAAAGTTCTGATGCATCTCAGTGCCCTGTTTAACATACTGTAATTACTGCAATTTATTGCATTCAACACTGATAATTCGGAACATCCCAACTCTTCATTCTAAGGTATACAGTGTTCCACCTTGGCTATTTCCACTGTTGATAGTCTCTCTTATCACTACAAATGATTATCCTAATGGGATAATGCCAATAAACTACTGACGTGTAAAACATCTTGTGCACACGAAGAAGGTACGTGGGGTACAGCTGAGCACCTCTGAGTGGACTTCAGCTGTCCACTTCCTCAGCTCTCCAGATGAAACAAGCAATACCAATGAAAAAAACTGCCACATGCATACACATATGTGTATATATACTTGTAGACCAGGACATCTACTGTGGGTACATCGATGAAGGATCCAACACTTTTAATCGACATAGTCGCACAGTCCAGTTGTGATTTCAGGTTAAAGACCCACGCACACTGACCAGCCTTGCACACGCTACCTTAGCTCACTTCATTACATGATCTCTTCTCCTTCATAGTTCTTTAGTAGATCACATCTTGAGAATAACCTTTTAATAAACAGACGTGTAGAATATACAAACAGCGACAGGAAGGTCTGCTGCCGAAAAAAAACAGACGTAGGAAGGAGATCAGAGAAACAACTTTGGAAATGAGTAGAAGGAAAAGAATAATCAGATCAGGAGCTAAAATGAGCAGGAGAAGACATGGTTTAAAGTCTGAGTTTTGTAGGCATTCATTTATGACTATTGCCAAAAAAAGAGATATATGCTTTTTACTTGGGGATATCCACTGCGTCCTCCTCTTCTTGTTCCAAGTCTTAGGGGACAGAGAGATTGTATTTTCATCTGAGGTTTTGTTGGGAAACTTGTATAATTCCCACTTGTGGTTGAAACCTTTTTATGTACTGTAACACTTTTCAGCAGGATAGTTGGTTGCTTGCCCTAGGATAAAATCAAACCTGCCTGTAAAGCAGTCCTTCTGCCTGTTTAGCCCCCTGAGCTTGCTCAACGTGGAGCACACGAGCAACTGTAAGAAACGGTGGGAGAGTGACTCAGAGAAAGGGTACATAGGCTCTTCAGTATCTGTGAGTCAAACCTCATGCCAACTGTTGTTGCTGGTATAGGTTATGCTGAGGCCAACAACGTCACAGAAACTTGTCTGCGTTGTTGCACACAAATTCTTAAGGCTTTTATAATGGATGTATGAAAGTGGGAGTGAAATTTGAATCCAAGGCAGCTGGTAAGTCTGTCTGCAGCAATGCCACAATGCATTGGAGGAGGGGGAAGAAGTGACTCGACAATGAACAAACACTTAGGAAAAGGCTGGTCTGGTGGTATCTCCAGAAGATAATGTGTCAGATGGACTTGCAGAGTCCCTCATCTCCTGAAACCCCAGAAGGACATGAGTTGTAAATCATGCTGTATCTCTGAGCTTACAGACTGATGGGCTCCTAAAATTCTCTAGTGTCTGCATGCCCAGGCCCCTTCATACTGTCTGAAACTCCTCAGACAGGAGCAGTTTCTTCAGAAGACTTTGTTAAGAGAAGCAATTGCTGTGGAGAATTTTAAGCACGTTAGGGATGGGCTGGGGAAGGAACTGTGAAATGCAGGTCTAACAACCTATCCAATTTAGACTCCTGGGGCAATATTTTCTTTGAAGAAATCGATACCCCTCCCTCCAAAGCAAACTGTCAAAACAAAAGCCCATTTGACTCCCCAAGTTTCTCCTCCTGGCATTTTAGCACTAGTGAAAAGCGTCAATTGCTCAGAGAAAGTGATTTAGGGCATTGTTTTAATGCAAGCAGAAGATGTGTTGGCAATTCTTCAGTAAATGACATCTTTAGGAAGAGCTGTTGAAGAATGCTCAGCAGAACTTTGTTGGAAGTATTTAACTGAAAATACGAGTCAGAGACTCAAATGGTGAGGGTACTACCAGACCCTGTAAAGCTTAAGCTACCAGCCTTGTCATTCATGACCTCAGTGCTTGTTTAAAACTGCTTTCATTAGCAAGTGATAATATGAAAAGGGACTTTGCATTGTGACTAGGAAGTCTGGACTTGGCTACCTTCCCTGAACAAGATAACAAGGAGAAAAAACAACCCCATCTTTTATTGTGAGCTCACTAGAAACTGGAACAGGTTGGCATATGCATTTCCTTCCTGGATACAGCCTTTTGTTATCTATCTTAAAAGCAATCTCATAAAAAATGCTATAAATTTCTGCTGGCAGCTACATATATAACTGGGGTGTCTTCATTTTATAGAGATGCTGCATTTCCCCTTGCAAAGTGCTGTTTAGAACACTCCTGAGCTTGGAATGTTGAGTACTGTAAAATCTCTGCCTGGGAAGGAATGATCTTTTTAAGGCAATGTTTTAGAGGCAGCTGACAAGAACATTTCCAACAGAGAATAATAGCATCTCCAGCCCTAGGAACAACTGTGAAAGCCATGACTTTATTAAACCCACCATCTGTAAATGGGTGCCTACCTCCACATTTCCATTTTGCTCTTGTACCTTAGTTATCCTTTGCCCATCCTTCTTGCCTCCCTAAAACACATATCTCTCTTCTCCCCCCTCCCCCTCCAAGTCTTGCAAGTCTCAAGCCTTAATTATTTAGAGTAGGGAAGAAGATATCAGGACAGTATAATTCGACAAGAATCAGATTACATCCCCTGATGAACAGCAAATGCACAAAGGCAACTTGTGTGAATTACATAAGAAAACAATGGCATTTTGGGAATGGCCCTGCATTGAATACAGTTCAGGCATGCATACCTAAGAAAGGATCTCTGCCATCAATTACTTTCAGGCACCTGTGTGCAAAGTGCTCAGCGTTCTCTGTAGAACAATGGAATCCTTTTAATGCTGTAGTTTTAGGAGTGTTGAAACCGTTGATTTACTGTCTGGGAGCTAAAGCCACTCATTACTAAGAGTGATCTGCAACCCCCTGAAGTGACTGTAAATTACTGTGGTGATGCAGGAGACCACAGGCCCTCCAGTAAGAAGTGCAAGTACCCTTTCAGGTGTGCACAGGTTCTTCAAGTCAAAGGCTCTGTGAGGTCTCCATTGTTTTTGTGGAGCTTTGTGTGTTAGAGATGCTTAGCAGGGAAGCTGGTACTGGAAATCCTGAGTTATTGCTTTGACCTGGTGGTAAGAAAGTCGCTTTTCCAGTTGTTTTGGCTCATACCAGCAGAAGTCCATCCAAAGTCATTGAGTTTCAACACGGTTACATAAAGAAAGTAAGTTTGAATTCAGTTACAAAACTTCTTTTCTTGTTATTTACCGTGTTTTACTTGCCCTGAAGTAATGGGGCAAAGAGTTACTGAGTTCTTCTGTACCTTCTGTACAGTTTGTTCTATTCCCAGATGAAGTGTTGAGTCCAAAATCATAGAATATTTCTTATCTGAATATTGGTTTTGCTCTCTCAGGAAATGGTTCTGCCTTTTCTCCTCTCTTTTCAGTAGTGCAGTTAAACTAATGTCTCAGAGAACTAGAGGCTTTAATTATCCTCCAACTCGCTAACAAGTGGCACCCATTTGAAATGACAGACCATTAAACCAGGTTTGGTAAACTGCAGAGCACTGGCCCTGCTGTAATATTTTGGTTCCTTGTGTAGAACAGCTTACAGGGGTACTCACCTCTATGAAAGGCGTGACTTGATACCCAACTGCCTGCTATGTAAAGCACTGTAAAGTCATACTCAACCTACAGGTCGACAAGGAAGAACAGGCTGAAATGGGATGCAAGACCTCAAGTGGAAACACTTCTCATTAAGGCACGAATATTTAATGTTCATTGATGACAGAGGAAAACTGGCAGAGTTTTAAAGCAGATGGATCTGGAGAGTTTTCTCCTTCCAGTAAATGAAAGTAGAAGTCATTCTGGGTTCACTTATACCTGCATTGATGACTTCTTCTGCTTTTATCTATTGAAAGAAAAATGCCTCAGCCTTTTGTCAACCCTGAATATTCAAACAGCAGTAGTCAGGCCCCACAAAGGAAAAGCTCCAAGTACATTGCAAACAGATTCTCAAAATCACTTGGTTACAGATTTTCTCTGCTTCAGTTAAAGTTCTTTAAAAGTAGGGGGGAAAGTGGAAGCTTTGCAGACTCATTCACATCCAAAAGCTGGGCTTTGAGGAAAACATTAGGTGTTCAGAAAGCTGTGAAGCTTTTAAGCCAATAAGGTTCCATGCTGAAAATGTCCCAGGTGCAAACAGAATGTAAACTATTGGAGGGACTTGTCTAAACACTGAACTGATTTCATGTAAACCATTTCATCACAGTTAAAGCATTCTAACTCCTTTATTAAATTGAATGTTGTTACATTGCTTTGGTGGTCTAACAGTATTCCAGGGACTAGATGATGTTGATATAAGACAGCCCTATGGTAGTGTAAGTACCTCAGTAGTAACAGTTGTGCTGGAGGTATAGTTGTTAAGTGATTCATATGAAAGATTGTGTTTTCCTATTTCTCTGCTCTCCCAAAGTCATCCCCAGAACTCAGCAGGATGAAACAGCTGAACACCAGAGCTATTTCAGTGGAAAATCTGGCAACCAAGTCCTATAACAGTTTAAACTTTAGACTGTGTATCAGAAGAGAAGAGCAAGCATTCAGACACTGTTTCATTCACTTGGGCATGACTACTGTAACCACTTAACATTGATTAAATGAGTTTGTTAAGCATATATATATATATATACATATATATATATATATATATAAGTTGCCAGAGCCTGGAAATCTACATCCAGATGTTCCTCAGTACTAATATTCCACTGCCATCTTAATAACTTCATAGTACCACTGTGCACCTTACATAGTTCAGGGGATGACTGTGAGATAGAGGTGAATTGGGGAAAAGTTATCTTTCCAATTGAGTCAGTTGGTGGTAAGTGATTGTGTTTCAGTCGGTGCTACACTGCTCCTGTGGTGTTCACAGACTCATGGAATGGTTGAGCTTGGAAGATATCACTGGAAATCATCTGGAACAACTCCCCTGCTCAACCAAAGTGACCTACTGCTGGTTGCCCAGGACCATGTCCAGACAGCTTTTCAATATCTCCAAGGATGGACACTCAAAATATCTTATGGGCAACCTGTGCCAATGCTCAGCCACCCTCACGGTGAGAAAGTGTTTCCTGATGTTCAGAGGAAACCTCCTGTGTGTCAGTTTGTTCCCATTGCCTCTGGTCCTGTCACTGAGCACCACTGAGAAGACACTTCCATGGTCCTTCCCTGTACTAGGTAAGTATTCCTTCTGGACCCTCCACTTCCCTGAATTGCCTCACGGGTACTTTGGAGTTCTGCCTCAGTTTCCCCATTTCTGATGGGATATTCCTCAAGAAGACTTTCCCCAAACAAGAAAATAACCATAATAACCTCAACCCAACCAGCCCATGACCATGGTGGTCTCCTGTCACTTCCTTATATGATGCTCACTTGTCTCCTGCCTGTATTTCACTCCACAAACGACTCTGCAAGCTCTGACTCTGGGTTGGCAGGCATTTTGACTATTGAACTGGTATTTTGTCAAGGGACACTGTTAGAGTGTAGATGGAGATACTTTGAGCTCAGTTATCTGGATAGATTACTTGTCATGGATGGTCATTAGTGGATGAGAGTGTATTCTTTCTCTAAGTGGAAATATTGCATAAATACTGTGTTTATTCTCATGTTTCTTTAATACTGGCTTCCAGAGAGGACATAAAACCGTGATCGTAGCTAGCTTTAAAGGCAAACAAGTAATTTAAGTTGCATGCACAATCTTTGTAGTGTAACAAACTGAGGAAGGTAGTCTACATTTTAAAAACCTGAGCAGTTTTGGGTTGATCAGTGCACTGATCAACAACAACAAAAAAGTAGGATAGGAAGTACTGTGAGAGAAAGGGCAGGATAGGAACCACAGAGGAGAGTGATGCTCTGTGTGTTGAGTTAAAATGATGTCATTAGATTGTGGGGGGAAAAGAAAATGAGCAGAAGGCATGCACACACAAATTGTAAGACAACACAAACACCAAAGTGTCTAACAAATGTATCAATCCATTTGTTATTTTGCCAATTCACATTGCTTTGTTATGGTAAAGAAGATAAACATTTGACTATCGTCAGAGGCTTTCTGTTGACACATCTTCCTTTCGTTGTCATAAACCACTGCCTGTCACAATGAAGACATCATTTGTCTACCAATATCTCTTTACAACGAATTAGCAATTTAAGAGGGTTTTCAGACTTTTCTCTACTGAGCTATTTCTCCTGGGCAATCTGTCTTCAGTGGGGCTCATCCAGTGTCTCTACCTGTCCATGCTGTGGAGTTCAGTGTATCAGAGGGTACCCCTTTAGAGGTGTGAAAAGAACATGCATAGCAAGGCTGAGTGTTCTCAGCTAACAAGGCATTTCCTAGGCAAGATGAATAGTCAGCATCACTTGTTCTCTCCTATGTTATGCTAACCATTCCTAAAAATCGGGGAGCCACCCTTCTAGCTGCCCCCAACAATCCTATAAATCCCCCTTTTATCTGTTTGTTTTCAAAGGTGGATTATATATCTGCCAGTTGCTGCATTGCTGCTGATCTGTAGGTGATGATACCTGACAGGTTTAAAGCAGTGTGGTGCATCTACCCACAGTTGCAGAGTCTGAAGTGCTTTGTGCTTTTCCATTTCAGCATTTCCCACTTTTTTTCTTTGCCTTTTTATGTCTGTGTTTCACAGTCTCTCACAGCAAAGACAAATGCTTTGTAATCCACCTTCACCCTCCCCCTCTGCTCAAGTTAATTCCATCAGTTTTCAGATGTTCTCAGATCTGAGGATGAGGTTATTACACTGCACATGAGTCTCAAACAAGGGCTGTCACACTAACCATGCAGTTAAAAGGGAGCAGCAACTACTTAATACCTAACACACTAATCTTCTTTGCAACCTGATGTTCCCTACCATTTCAGTAATCAGAAGTACATCTTGTTTTCATGCCTTGACAAAAGTGGTAATTAAAAGTGAAAAGCTAAAGCTGTTTTGCTTTGAGCCAAAACTATTCTTTTTGAGTAAAGGATCTTGATTCTTCAGCCTTCCCCAAGGAACACAACATAGCTGATCTTATTAAAAGCCATAGTTTTCAAGGCATGTTCACTTGAAAGCATGAGGATGTAAGAACAGCAGGAGGAAATATGAAGCTTCCTTCTGTTTATTGTGATTTAGAAGTAAAGATTAAAGCCAGTCCAAGATAAACCTGCCACTGTAGGTGGAAGCTCAGCTTGTGTATGGGTTCTGAAGCTCTTATGTCAGAAACAAGCTATCCAAAAGTAAGCATGAATGGGCCATATAGCTCTATTTTCCCTCACTGCCTGGTTTAGCATGTGCTCTCTGTCACTTGATTGAGGATCCCAATGTGTTGAAAGTCCATAGAATCTTATCTACATGCCCTCATCTGTTAAAATGTTTTATGGTTGTAGTGAAGTGAGATTGTACTGGAGCCAACTGCAGTGCTCGTGCTGCAGTACCTAGGACACAGAACCTGTGCTTGGAAGCCCAGTGATGACATCCATACTTTGGCAACTGCTCGTCATTTAAGAATACGATGAAAGTACAGATAAATCATCAAGCAGGTTCAATTGCTGACAAATGAAACAGATAAATTACCAAGCAGGTTCAGCTGCTGACTAAGACTCATAACTGAAACCAGTAAAACATATCCCGCCTATCGTACGATTATTTAGATGGCAGTGAAGGTTGAGAATCCATAGATTTAAAGACAAAAAGAGGCACTGCTGTGCATACACCAGGTATAACACTTGATTCATGCTGAATTCTTACTGCTCCCCAGAAAGGATTTTTT